>NC_133333.1:142001488-142624821 GCF_042186555.1 Aquarana catesbeiana
CTGTGCATGTGCAGATCATCGGAGGCAGTACCTAATGTTCTGCTAGGCACTGAGAGAGAATGAAATTGTCAGATTCTGCCTCACTGTTGCGGGGCGGGTTTTGGCTGTATGGAATCCCATGTTTTCTGTCTGATGCGCAGCGGCTTGAGTGTGTTAAACGGCGGGTTTTGGCTCTGTCTAAGGGCGGGTTAAAACAGACACAAAACCCGCTCTTCAACACACCCACAACCTGGCCTCAATAGCGAGGCAGAATCTGACAATTACATTCTCTCTCAGAGCTCAGCAGATCGTTGGATACTGCCTCCGATGAGCTGCGCATGCGCCATGTTGACGTCATGCCAACTGATCAACATATCAGCTGGAGTGACGATGCATACTGCGCATGTGCAGACCCATCGGAGGCATTTTTAGATGGAGGACATTTCTCAATAGAACACCGGCAATGGCACCGTCCTAATCAGTGCGACGCCGACAATGCGGCGCCTCACCAATTCCCAAAAGTAGTTCCTGTACTACGTTTGGCAACTTCGGGGTGCGATTTGTATAGACATCTGTGCATCAATCCGCACAGATGTTCCTGAAATCGCCCCTCGAAGTCGGACTGACATGCAGGTACGAAATTGTGTGAGTTCAGCTGAACCTAGGCTACATGTGTATTTCTCGGCAGCAGTCGCTAACAACTAAATAAACTATAATTCATCTTAAAAAAAAAAAAAAAAAAGCTTACTGACCCAATTAATGATATACTTCAAAGTGGTAGCCCACGGCAGTCAATGAGCAACACATTACAGTAAGTTTCTGCAGGAAGTGCTTTTGATCATTAGTGACCTAAATGATTGCCATGTAGTTAAAAATAATTTGTAGATCTTGATACTTTAATTAAAGTTAAAACTTGAGCATTTTTACTGTATTTCATTTGGAATTGGTAGCGTCTAGTCGTTAAATCAATGTGCACATAAAGTAGGCCATAATACTATTCTTATATGATTCCATGTTACACAGATATTGTGTTTTCCGCACTTAACTCTATTAACTTATCCACAAATTAACGATGTAAACAATAACATAAATTGTACTTATTTACAGCGTGATATAGAGACACAGAGTGATATTTGGGCTCCACCCTACCCTTAAATATAAACATTTAAATGCATTTGCAATTTCTTATAGTTGTGAAATAAAGTTGCACAGTTTTGATAAATCATGTGGCTAGTAATATCTCTAAGGTCACATGATTTTTGACTGGTGCAACACAAGACAAGGCTGATGTTGTATTTATTTTAAGTTATTTAGGTACACAATTGTGTAATGTCCCTGATACGTTTTTAATATACACTAATGCCCTGTACACACGGTCGGACATTGATTGGACATTCCGACAACAAAATCCATGGATTTTTTCTGACGGATGTTGGCTCAAACTTGTCTTGCATACACACGGTCACACAAAGTTGACGGAAAATCCGATCGTGCTAAACGCAGTGACGTAAAACACGTACGTCGGGACTATAAACGGGACAGTAGCCAATAGCTTTCGTCTCTTAATTTATTCTGAGCATGCGTGACACTTTGTGCGTCGGATTTGTGTATACACGATCGGAATTTCCGACAATGGATTTTGTTGTCGGAAAATTTTATAGCAAGCTCTCAAACTTTGTGTGTAGGAAATTCCGATGGAAAATGTGTGATGGAGCCCACACACGGTCAGAATTTCCAACAACAAGGTCCTATTACACATTTTCCGTCGGAAAATCTGACCGTGTGTACAGGGCATAACAGTTAACTTTTGAGGACAAGTTTTCGGGAGCCTACACCCTTCTTTCAGGTCCATTCAGTCACTTGGACCTAGAAGCTTGTCCTAAAAAAATAACTGTTAGTGCAAATAAAAACATGTATGACAGTACTTACGTGTGTTGTTGCAACTGTGCTAATATGGCTACAAAGTTATTTAGGAAAGGCTTATTAATTACAAACATTCCATGATACTTACTACATCAACAGCGTCATTAGACTGTAATCACATTTAAAAAAACTATTCAGATCAGCGGCGTGAAACTTTTTGTTTGATATTTCATCAGGGTATTTATGAGTTCAGAATAAAGTAGATCACAGTTAAACTTTTTTCTGATTTAAAAAATAAATAAAAAAAGTAGATCACAGCCATATTCAGGTTTTGTTTTGAAAAAGCAAAGTCAAGGAGATGTAGCTAGTCACTAACACAACCAATAATTTTTGATTAGTCTGATTGCTTTAAACTCAAAAAAGCTGAAAGTTGCTAGGGATGCATGTACATCACTAATCGTAGAAGTTAATTGACAAAACGTTTAAATGTTTATCCTTTATCCTTATGTAAAAACGTGCTTTGGCAATATACATTTTAATCTGGCCTATAATTCTGTAGAAAAGGCCTACAAAATTCTCAAATCCTGGTAAACTATCTAAGCCATCCCTATTTTCTATAAAAATAAGTATTCCAAAACTAACATTGCGTTCAAAATAACTTTGAAACATGACAAGCCCATTTGTGTTAGCAACTTACCAACATACAAATGTCACCAACAGATAATGCTGACATATATCTAAAGTTTTGAAAATTAACTGTACTGTTAACCCTTCAAACACTATAAAATTTATACACCCTTATTAAGCTTTGGATGCAATTATATATATATCTATATTTATTTTTATATTTATATCTAGTATCTATCATAGTGTCAGAAATGGAATATTTGAAGGGAAAAAAAGAAAAATAAAAAATAAAAAAAAGTGTTACATTGATAACATCTACAGGTTTTCTAAATTAATCCAAAATACATCCTTAAAACATATAAAAACTCTTCATTAGACATTATACATGACAAATAAACCAAAAAAGGTAAGCTGCATTTTCACAACCAATAGGTACAAGGTACAGAAGTCTACCGCTTAATTAATTCTATTTCATGGGCAATCACCTTTAACACAGTTACTTCCATGTGTATTGTGTTTTTGGCCTCAGGCATTTAGGATGTTACATGTTCCTGCTGGATGTGAAGCTGGACACTAATGCTAGAAATAAATCTTTTTTTTTTTCAATATAACTTAGAAACTAGCAAACCTTTCATTAGAGAACAAATGGAAGCTTAAAGCCTTTTTGTGATGAACCCTGCAGCTCTATGCATGCACTGTATGTATGAAGCATTCAGTTCTGAACTTTGCTATGCCCTAGAGCAAGTTGTGTTCAGTGCCAGCATTACAAGCACAACATAAAACAAAAGCACTATACCTCCAGGCAGCTCCGCGGGGCCACAGGTGGCTCGGTATTCATCCACATCTCCAATCCACAGTTTTTTGTAGCAGAATTTCCATAGCCCGAAATGGGCTGCCTCGCAGGTCATGCTGTTGTTCTGTTTATACGTGTTCACCTCCACCCAGAACTCTGTCCCGACGGCTAGCACACAAAGTGTCACCCCTACCAGGGACACAAAAAAGGCCAGCTTGATTTTGCCCTCTTGTGCATCAGTCAAACCTTTTCCACGCTGTCCTCTACCTCTTCCAGAGAAGCGCTGCTCCTCCTCTTGCATGAAAAAATTAGGCCACATCATATTATGGATAGTGAGGCTTCTTCCTTCAGCTACGAGAATTGATTTAAATAGCCCTTTTGCTTGACAGCCTCTTCTTCTTCTCTTCTCCGATCTTCCTTGTCTTTTTCTTCAGAATTTAGGTTGCTGAAAGGCAATCTGCTGTAAGTTTCACAGGCTAGAGAGAAACGCAGCAGGGACATCAGTGTGCTCTCCCCCTTTCTGCTTTCTCTCTCCCCCTCTTGCTGTTACACACAGACGCACACACATGGCCTGGAAATAATCTCTGCACCTGTTACATTCATCAGATCTCCCAGGCAGAGCTGTTATTTTAAGGTTCCCTTAAAGGCACTTGCTTTATGCACAGGCGACAGAGATCAGAATGAGGGTAAGACAAAATGAAGTTAACTTATCCCAGTTCAGTTTGTAATAATATATGCACCTGCCCTGGCTCTCGCTGTATCTTCTTCGTCGCCGTGCTGTGTGTTTGGATGCCAAGCCACGCAATCTATCATGGATTTTTATTATGCTCTGATGCTTTGATTTCAGCTTCCTTCCACACAGCCCATACTTAGCACAAATCCCAGAGCCACTTACGCATTGCTGTCACTCTTACTGTTACTTCTTCAGGGCTCAGTCAGGCCTAATTTAGTTCACGTTTCCATTCTGCTTTGGCCTGACTATTGATCTACATTCTTAGGCACGAACATCTAAGCGTTAGCGAGGAAGCGGCGATGTACGAAAACACCCAGCTTCCAAAGAAATGCAAGCAATATCTTGGCTCATTGCTTCCAAGATGTCTCTGGGCAAATTATTTATTGATTGAAAGGAAGGACATGCAGAATGCTTTATGAAGAACTGGAACAACACACTGTGTATGTTTTTTTTCCTCTTGCAGAAGAAATTCTGCAGGGAAAACCTGTGCCTGCAAGTAGAAAGAAATGGCTTTCAGTGTGTGTGGTTAGGAGCGTATGTACTCTGACAAACTGGCTAGGCAGCCCAGTAATGCGCTGTCAGAAACAAAACCGCCTCCAGCTCAACCCAGTCTGCTTACAGAGAGATGCAAAGCAGAATAATTGGAGATGTTTTCAAATCCTGCAGACTTATCTATAGCCTTCTTGCATAGATAGCCAAATGTATTGCTATGCTGATTCTATAACATGATTAATAATCAAAATAAACACCAGTTCTTGTTGAGGCCACACACCATGGTTACAATGGCAGATGTATTTGAAGGATGAAAAAAATGCTTCTTATTAGTAAGTGAATCTTGTTTATTACATTCCTCAGAAAAAAAAAAAAAACTACTCGTGCTGTCTTTTTGGATGTCTAATTATTCTGTTCCTTATATGAACAGTTCTACTATTCAAATAATAGGCATCACTTCTCAGAGCATCTGGAAGCACAAGTGTATTGTGTATAATGTATGTAATGTGTATTGTCCAGTGCAACCAATCACATCCACAGATCAATAATTTGCAGCATTGCAAGATAGGCATTAATTTCCATCAGGGACTGCCAGGAAAACAGAGTTCATGCCCATGCAAAAAGAACTGTACATACAGGCAGAACCGTCTACAAACCTGTGCACAGAATTGGGATCATGCGTGATCGTGCACATGAGCGTGCACGTTTAAATTGACTTTGGCACCCAGAGGCCTATATAAAGCACTGAAAGGCTCAAGGTCCTTGCTGAGTGAATGCTTCTGTATTTAACCCGATTTCTTCCAGACCTCACTTGATCTTGATCCCTCCATTACCGGACCTCTGACTTGCATGTTACTTGACGCATCCTGCTTAGCGCTTTGGTACAGCTTTCTGCCTGTGTGATACTGACCCTGGCTTAGCTCCCATTTATGTTCTTGTCTTCTGAATCTGCTCCTCTGATACCCAAGTGTTGCCAAGTTCTGCTCACTTGAACGCTTTGCTGCATGACCCAGATCTCCACCACCAGTTCATGTTTATCAACTCCTGCCTTATAGCATGATCCAGATCTTCAGCACAAGTTCATGTTTATCAACTCCTGCCTTACTGCATGATCCAGATCTCCAGCACAAATCCTTTTCTATGGCTCCAAACTTGCTGCATGATCCAGATCCCCTTCTGACCAGGACTTATCTCAGGGGCCAAAGCCGCTCCATCTCTTGTCATACCCTGTCACCAATCTTGTGGAAAGAACAGGACCGGAAGTGTAAGGGACAGTCCTCAACTTAGCTTAGCCTCTACCAGCCTCTACTAGATATGTAATAGGGTGAAAGGTTGTTATTCTTCACAGCAGGATAAGGTAAACATACTGCAGAAGATGTTCCTTTAATGTTAGATTTTAGTTCATTGGTTATTTTAGAAGTTAAGCTTCAGAAGTTAACTTTTAGATTGTTGAAGTACGGTTAAGGACCCTTATCAGATGTTAGTTTAAAGTGAACCTTCTCCATTAGCTTCTATAAACATAAATACAATATCATTATAAAAAAAAACACAATAAAGTTAATATTACTTTTTGCCCTGAGTGGGCTGCACCCTGCTGTTCGGTAACCTGTGCCACCCAAAAAAACAAAACAAAACATAATCAATGGCTGACTTCTTTTCCATATCCTGTGCTGGTCCACATCTGACCACCATGTGCTGTATATCAGTTGTGGAGACTACTTTCTTCACAAAACCTAGCAAGATCTCATAGATTAGGAAAACGATTTCCCAGGAAGGCACTGGTGATGTAGCCTTTCTTGGGGCAGCTTTGAAGCCCTGGCTCAGTGCCTCAATATAGCCAGAAGCAAAGATACAGCAAAATGTAAGTAAAAAAAAATATTAATTTGACCATAATAGTAAGCATGCAAAGCAGCATGCACCATGGAATTTTAGGTGGGGAAACAGGTCCAATTTAAGTGTTTAGGGTAAAAATTACATGTTATTGTTTATGTATGCCTAAAAAGGGGAATTAAACCCAAAAACAAAAATCTATTATATTGCAGCGTACCCATTTTTAGATGTGGTGGCTATATTAGTTTTATTTTTTTAGGCACTTTTCCTTTATTTTCAGCTGGTTATCTAGTCTGTTATTTTTCCACTTCCTTTAGCAGACTAGGCTGTCCTGCAAAAATGGCAGTAAGAGAGCAGAGACAAATATATTTTTTTAGATATAATCTTTATTTAAAGCTAAACTCCAGGATTTTTTTTTCCAATGTAGTGAGGCTGTGCCTGCTTGTTTTTGTCTAGGGGATTGGAGAGTGGAGATATGCTTACCTAATCCCAGCACAAGACCAGTCCTCTGCAGCTCCTCAATCCCCCTGCAGTCTAGCAGTCTTGTGTAGTGGACTGTTCCTGACATCATCACGCCCACAGAACTTCTCTGGACTTGCATACATCAGGAACAGTCCACTGCTGGATTGTGGTGGCGTGTCGTTTGCTGCTGGATCGGAAGATTGGGTGAGTATACAGCTTTCTGCTCACCCCTTTACAAAAAGAGCAGTTAACTTATGAAATGCAGGCATAGCCCCACCGCATGGGAAATAACATTTGCCCGGAGTTCAGCTTTAAGATATTTACAATATAACACAGTCACGTTATATGCAAGACTGATCCAGGTCTTACATCTTAAGCAAACAGAGTACACCTATGCAGCAAAATTGAAAACTCTGGTTTTGAAATGCAAGCAGACATGTGATCATTCACATTCAACAGTAAAATATGCATAAAAAGTTTGATAATGAGCAAAAAGCCTGTATTTTGCTCTATTACTTTTACTATTACTAATATTTATACTCAAAGGAAACAAGGAAATATTTAGTAAGATGAGTTTATAGGAAGAAGCAGGGTTATGGAAAAGAGAAGGGGGGGCGGGGGGGGGGGGGGGGTGAAAAAGGGGAACTAAACAAAGACATTCCAAAGTACAATAATGTTTGTAGAAGTGTCCATTCTATCAGTAGAGGTAACATAGGGAGACAAAAACAATTAACCAAATAACTAGGATGCAGACCCAGGTGATATACTGCCAAACATTACAGTTCCCAACAGTTTGTAACATCTAAGCTATGCATGTAAAAGGCTTTACCTACATGTAAAAGGCTTTACCTCTACATGGAGGTTGAAGGATCATCTTTTAAAGGGTCTCAGTGGGAGAAGGGTTTTGTGGAGCCTCAGCTGAGGAGCTAGAGTGAATCAAAAGTGACTCAACCAATAATAAACTTTCACATTTTCCCTTACAAGTAGACAGCCATTGTTTTGAATACATTATATCCATTACCATCCTACTCCAGTCCACTCTATTAGGGACACAGGCCTTTTTCCAGCAAATTGGTACTTGGCAGCATTGAGGAGGTGTGGTAGTAAGACACACTTCATATAGTGGTTAACTAGGATAGTGGGAACATGGAGTAAGACGTGTGGTAGAGAATATACTATATCTAGTATTTGTGTAATTTCAGACCTAATACCCGTGTAGCATGGCCCCCTTGAGGGCTACATCGCCCTGACTCTTTGAACACTCCAACTCACCTGGCACTCTATAAAATAACAGCCAAACTCAGTAGAGGAATCCCCTGACAGGAAACTGCTTAATTACGATTCAACAGTACAAAACACAATATACATATATGTACAGAGGAATACCAGCTAGAGAGTAAACTGGAATGATTGTACAGAATACATTATTTATTGTAATATGTTACCACGCTAAAGGGGAATCCCAGGCCGGCCTATTAAACCTTTATATCCTAATGAGAGACCAGATAGAATAGGAGCAGGACATGGGGCCATCTAACCAATAACAACAGCAATGTCCAGGATGCAGGCCTGCAATGGTTTTCACCGACAGTTGAAGCTCATTAAATTTTATCCAAATATGGCACAGTGATTTGATGACAAGCAGGACTGCTCAAACAGGCTAGTGATATTCCTTGAAGTAGCTTAGGGTAAGGATGTCTATGTACAGTATCTTATGTAATGCAGTAAAGTGTTTCCATGTGCAAGGTGTCTGTACACAGTGTTCAAGCAAGATAACCAGATAAGGATTGCAACCAAAGATAGGAATGGATATAACCCTCTGGAACAGCGACCCTGGATGGGATGTCCTTCGGAAAGATGAACAATGATGACCCACCAGCTGCAACATACAGGCGATTGTTGGGTCTGTGTGGATATCTGACGAACCACAAACAGAAATGGGCCCAACGGGGCCAGGTAGGTAGGAGTTACTCAATCACTGCATGGTAGGGCGAAGCCCTCTCTCTGAACAGCAGAGAGGTGTGCACTCATTGAGGTCCAGGAAGAAGAGAGCGCAGGGCGGATCTTCTGACCCTTTTATAATTCCTCCCAGAGGTCTCATTTTGCCCAGAGGTATCTGGGATGTGTGGTCCGGTGATAATGTCACAACATCCGAATGGCTCATCCAAAGACTACTAGTCCCACAATCCTCCTTGGTTGGCTCACAGATATGATGACAGTTACTGGAGCTCAGCACTAGAGGGACTATGGAATAGATGGAGAGTGACGGGAGTAAGTCTGCATAATTGGTAATTGTAGTCCGCTGACGCTAAACCCGTCCAAAAGGTGAGGATTTCGGAGCACTCCCACCAAATGTTAAGGAAAGTGCCACATTCTCTCCAACAAAAATTGGGAACTGATAAGTAGATAATGGCTAGCTTAGAAGGTACATGATACCACTGGGTAAGTAGTTTGTAGTTAAGTTACTCTTTTGCATTTTGTATTCAACAGAGCTCAAGTGTGTCAATTGGTAATTGCGATTCAGAGAATTCACATTGCCTGTCTCTCTCTCATTCCCATATATATACTGTAGAGTCAGCGCAGATAATGAGTGAACGTTGTGCGTCCATAGGAAATCGACCATACATTTCTCTCACATCCTCTAATGGCAGTAGTTTATTGTCTAGAATGAAGGATGTTCACTAGGTTAAAACCACATGAAGCCTCCAACTGGTGACAAGGGGTGAGGCATCAACAGTTAAGCCGTAGAGTGTGTGTAGAATGCAGGGGCATGTGAAAAGTTCCTTCCAGCCATACATTTTTCCTTGAGAACCCAAAGCTTAGTTGGTATATGGAAATGCCAATTAAGAACTCTCTGGAGGGCAATGACTTTTGCACATCTGGCAGACCCAGACCTCCAGACCCCTTTGGCTTTTTCAGGATAAATAAAGCTACTCATGGTCATTTGTTACTTCATGCAATCTGTAAAAAAACACTTTTGATTTGTGAAAAAAAGGACATAGGTAGTGCTACTATCAATTGTAAATAGAACAAGACTGTAGACAATATGTGATTTTCAGGATATTGGTGCGACCCATCCTTGTGCCAGGCATTAAGATCCCTGCATATGGTCCAGAACAGTGGGTCATAGTTCTGGAAATATAAATGACCAAAGTGGTCAGTGAGTTGTATACCTAAATATTTCAGTGATCTGCTGCTCCATGAAAAGGAGAAGTCTCATTTTATGTTGGTGACATTGGTTTGATGCACAGTAATAGGCAGAATTTGTGACTTTGTATATTTTTTCCTAAAATTTGTCCAAATTCTCCCAATTCTGCTAATATATTAGTCAGCAAAATCTGTGGGTCTTCAACGTTAAACAAGATTCTGTCCACATAAGCCAAGAGTTTATGTTCTATCGTGCCAATAAAAATCACGTGAATATTAGGATTTGATAGTAGGGCCTACAAGATTAAGGCGAAAAGAAAGGGGACAGCAGGCATCACGCTCTCAATCCATTCCTGATTAGAAATTATAAGGAGAGTATACTGTTTACCCTAATTTGAGCCTCAGGAATTTCATATAGAGCTGTATTTTATCTGAGTATATGGGGTCCTAGACCCCATTTACTCAACAGCAAGAAGGTTCAATCCACCCTGTCAAATGTCTTTTCTGCATCAGTGGAAAGCAAGTGATAGGGTGAAAGCTGAATCATTGTGATGGAGTTGTCTCTCGTCTCCTTGCCCATGATGAACCCTGTCTGATCAGAGTGTATCATTTCTGGTAGGAGATATTTAATCCTGTTGGCTAAAATTTTTGATAATATTTTTTTCATTGGTGTTAGGCAAGGATATGGGATGATAGTTTTGAAGCAAGGTATGATCCTTACTTTCTTTCGGTAGAACAGTGATGTGCGAAATTAGTGCTTCTATGAGGATATAGGCACCCTTAGTATTTGATTTAAAAACAAAATTTTATGCAATATGTTTTTGTGAACCCATCTAGGCTACTAGAAGATAGAGGCACATGGGGTGATGAGGTAAACATTGCAGAGCAGGTAAGAAGAAGCACCATTCTGATAAAGGCATTAATCTCTTGGAGTCAAGGCAAATTGCATGATAGATTTAGAAGCTCCCATGCTGTTATATGTACGACTTGTGTACGCTTTCTGCAAGGGTTGGGGCATTGAGGAACCAAGATGTCAGCAGAAAATCACCAGTCTTATATGTCAACTGGTGAAAGATTTAGTTGGGAGAGAAAGTGAGGCAGGTCATCTTTATCAGTAAAGAGCCAGTATCAGTGTAACCAATGTACTATCGCTTTGCATCTAAAGACTGAAAGGGTACCCCCATCTGTAAGGCATTACTGCGGCAGAGAACATCCACAAGGAGGCTCTACATTGTATAAGCATGCGCCTGGACAAGTTTGGTAAAAATATAAATGGGTCCCATCAAAATCAAAATAATGGATTTTTTTACACATTTGCTGCATTATGTGTTCCCTTATAATGTATTTATACAATTTGCATGTAATGTCCCATAGTAGTTTCTTGGGGTCCTGGGCTAGTAGTCACAGCACTCTATGGGCTCTATTTAATTCAATGCAGTCAGGTGGCTCATGAGCTAAAATCTCCTTGACAATTCCCTGAAGTGGCCTCTTATATGAATATTAGCTCTCCTACTGCAGTTTCCATAGTCCAGCTGAAATTGAAGTGGCTCAATCTGATGGTCATGGGCCAGATATTCAAGCCAGCCATTCACTTTCAATAAAGCAATAGAGGTAATTGCCTCCTTAAGTTTGGTCTTTAAAGTTTCAGTCCTATTGTGCGTTGTCTCACTTTTCAGCTTCTCAATATCTTGTCTGAAAGCTTTCTCCAATCTACAAGTAAACCTCTCCAAGTCCTCATTAGTGGGAAGAGACTATGGGGTTGATTTACTAAAGGAAAATAGACTGTGCACTTTGCAAAGTGCAGTTGCCCTCTGCGAGGGCAGTTGCTCCAGAGCTTAGTAAATGAGGAAAAGCTCTGCTGAATTCCATCATCCAATCATGTGCAAGTAAAAAGGCTGTTTTTTTAAATTTTCATTGCATGCGATTGGGTATTCTTTGCAAAGTGAAGCTTTACCTCATTTACTTAGAGAAGAAATATTCCCTTAATTATGTCCAAAAACTGGTCATAATAATAAGTGCCTTCCACACCAGACTATTTTTCAATTTTACCCCGCATCCCCTGATAATATAAAGCACATCAAAAAGTGAGCAACCCAAACCCAAAACTCAAGGTTTCACCCATAAAAAGGCTTCATCAGTAGTGAAAAAGATGTCATTTAAAAAAAAGTTTGCTCAAACACAAAACAACATGTGCAATGAAGGCGGCTACCATCTATAACTCTTATTTATATATTTTAGTCACCACTAGGGGGCAAACAGGAAGCCAGTTCAGACTAGACATGTGCGGTTCGTTTCGTATGAATTTCCGAAAATTCGTTCATTCGGAAGCATTCGAATTTCTATGCTTCCGAATTGCATACGAAATTTCGTTGACGTTACAACGGAAACGTGACTGGTGTTTTGTTGACCAATCAGAGGTTTTCTTCTGCTGCTGAGTAAGGGTTAGGAAAATTACCTTTTTTAATATGGGAGTTGGAGACTGGTACTGGTAGTCGATGGGAGATTCAGAATCGGACAAAATAAGAATGTTCGTTAATATTGTTTTATTATTGTCATAATAATTACAATTATTCGTTATGATGAAGTTAAAAACCCAGGAAGTCAGCACAGCACAGGGATGGTGGGAGCCCCTCATAATGAGCACAGCACAGGGATGGTGGGAGCCCCCTCATAATGAGCACAGCAGGGGTACAAACCCAGGAAGTCAGCACAACACAGGAATGGTGGGAGCCCCTCATAATGAGCACAGCAGGGGTACAGCCCCAGCAGGAAGTCAGCACAGCACAGGGATGATGGGAGCCCCTCATAATGAGCACAGCAGGGGTACAGCCCCAGGAGGAAGTCAGCACAGCACAGGGATGATGGGAGCCCCTCATAATGAGCACAGCAGGGGTACAGCCCCAGGAGGAAGTCAGCACAGCACAGGGATGATGGGAGCCCCTCATAATGAGCACAGCAGGGGTACAGCCCCAGGAGGAACTTCCTCCTGGGGCTGTACCCCTGCTGTGCTCATCATGAGGGGCTCCCACCATCCCTGTGCTGTGCTGACTTCCTGAGGCTGTACCCCCGCTGTGCTCATTATGATGGGCTCCCACCATCCCTGTGCTGTGCTGACTTCCTGGGTTTGTACCCCCTACTGTGCTCATTATGAGGGGCTCCCACCATCCCTGTACTGTGCTGACTTCCTGGGGCTGTACCCCTGCTGTGCTCATTATAAGGGGGCTCCCACCATCCCTGTGCTGTGCTGACTTCCTGGGTTTGTACCCCTGCTGTGCTCGATATGAGGGGCTCCCACCATCCCTGTGCCGTGCTGACTTCCTGGGTTTGTACTCTGCTGTGCTCATTATGAGGGGGCTCCCACCATCCCTGTGCTGTGCTGGGTGCAAACCCAGGAAGTCAGCACAGCACAGGGATGGTGGAAGCCCTCATAGTGAGCACAGCAGGGGTACAGCCTCAGGAGGAAGTTCCTTCTGGGGCTGTACCCCTGCTGTGCTCATTATGATGGGCTCCCACCATCCTTGTGCTGTGCTGACTTCCTCCTGGGGCTGTGCTCATTATGAGGGGCTCCCACCAGGGGTACAAACCCAGGAAGTTATCACAGCACAGGGTGGGTGGGAGCCCCCTCATAATAATCACAGCAGGGGTACAAACCCAGGAAGTCAGCACAGCACAGTTATGGTGGGAGCCCCCTCATAATGAGCACAGCTGGGATACAAACTCAGGAAGTCAGCACAGCACAGGAATGGTGGGAGCCCCCTCATAATGAGCACAGCAGGGGACCAAACCAGCAAGTCAGCATAGCACAGGGATGGTGGGAGCCCCTTATAATGAGCACAGCAGGGGAGATAGTAAATAAATAAATGTAGCGCTAGGTGTAAAACTATATATAAATATAAAGTGCAAATCTCTAAAATAAATATATCCTACATATAAATTATTAGTCCATAAAATGAAAAAAATGAAACATGAAAAACTCTTCTTGTGATCAGTGTATCCACACAATTCCACCACAGTGATTGTTCATCCTCAAAAGGAGTGCACACCACCACCAGTAAAAATGCACGCTTCCCTCCCAGATGAGTCAAAACTCATATGCGGATCTCCCCACAAGCTCTTTGCTCTCACTTCCTCTTCCCAATCAATGGTGGGTAATCCAGATGGCTCTTTTCTTAACCACTACACCTCTGTGCTATGGCCGAATGACGGCCACAGCGCGAACCTGAATACCCGGGAGGCCGTCATATGACGGCCTCCCCTGTGCACGCTCCCTGCGCGCGCCCTGCAGGGCGCGCGCCAGGCGCACTGTGATCACCGAGTCACTGAGACTCGGCTGATCACCGATCCGAGTAAGGGGCCGGTCCCGGCCCCTTACCATGTGATCAGCTGTCAGCCAATGACAGCTGATCACATGATGTAAACAAAAGATCGGTAACCGTTTTTTTTTTACTCGCGCTAACAGCGCGAGTAGAAAAAAAAGCCGATCACCAGCTCGGATGTCAGGGACATTGGTCCCCAAGTGGAAGAGGCACATCTGCCTCATCAGTGCCACCTAAAAGTGCCACCTAACACTGCCCACAGTGCTACCTAACAGTGCCGACAGTGCCACCTAACAGTGCCCACAGTGCCACCTAACAGTGCCCAAAAGTGCCACCTATCAATGCCAACAAGTGCCACCTATCAATGCCCACAAGTGCCACCTATCAATGCCCACCTGTAGTGCCAATCAGTGCCACCTGGCAGTGCTGCCCATCACTGCCACCCATCAGTGCCCATCACTGCCACCCATCAGTGCCCATCACTGCCGCCTATCAGTGCCCATTACTGCCGCCTCATCAGCGTACATCAATGAAGGAGAAAAATGACCCGTTTTAAATTTTTTTATAACAAAATATAAAAAAATAAAAACATTTTTTTTTTTTAAATTCAGGTTTTTAAATTTTTTTAACAAAAAGTAAAAACTGCAGAGGTGATCAAATACCACCAAAAGAAAGCTCTATTTGTGGTGAAAAAATGATAAAAATTTAATTTGGGTACAGTGTTGTATGACCGCGCAATTGTCATTCAAAGTGCGTCAGCGCTGAAAGCTGAAAATTGGTCTGGATAGGAGGGGGGTTTAAGTGCCCTGTAAGCAAGAGGTTAATGGTAGCTCAGCTCATTAACATCCAAAGAAACAAATCACCTCCCAGCTTGGCTCAAGATTCCATGAGTTCAGGACATGTAAATAATAAGTATAGAGACCATAGTGTTCGCCGTGTACAAATTTATGCAAAGCCCCCAAACAGACAAGTTGCACTTACAAGATAGAAACTTTGAAAATCACATAAAAACCTCCAGAGTAGCACCGCTGTGTCCACATCCACAATGCCTGGCTGAACTTGACTATCAGCTCCTCCCTTCTAGACGCGTATCGGCCAATCACAGGCCTTCCTCAGTATATGGGTGGGCTGATTCCTTCTAAGCTAATTTGTAGTGTTTTGTTGCTATAGCAACCCTCCAGGCGTCGCCACGGCTCAGTCTGCAGTGCAGAAAGAACCTCCCTCTGCCTGTGTCTCCAGGACACACAAATACCAAGATCAGGAAGTGTGTTTCTCTCACTGCTAACTTGCAGTAAGATCTTAACCTTTCTAAGCACCTGCAGACCTACATGACAATCTCCGGTTACAATCTATCATAAGCTAAGCATAATTACATACAAAACAGCAGGGATACAGCCTCAGGAGGAAGTCAGCACAGCACAGGGATGGTGGGAGCCCCTCATAATGAGCATAATGAGTCCGACGACTGACATAGTGAGAAAGGTATTTTTTGCTTTTTAAATTCATCATAACGAACGTTCGTAATTGTTACGAAAAGTTAACGAACCTAACAAAAATGTGTATTTCGTACTAATACAAATTGGATTTCGAACACGAATTACAAAATACGAATTAATGGCTAATACAAAACGGAATGAAACGAATTTATTG
Source organism: Aquarana catesbeiana (assembly GCF_042186555.1). Classification (NCBI taxonomy): domain Eukaryota; kingdom Metazoa; phylum Chordata; class Amphibia; order Anura; family Ranidae; genus Aquarana; species Aquarana catesbeiana. The sequence continues at coordinate 142,017,381 of NC_133333.1, forward strand.
ATGGCGCACATGTCTAGTTCAGACTGGAGCTCCATCACATTAAGAGAGCTCCCCCCTGTGGTCAATTGGCAAACGACTATTTATTGAATCAATTGTACCATATATGTTTAGATTCATACTAGCAATTTTTTTTGCATCCTATTACCAACGTTGAACCATTTCAAATACATAACTTTGTTTATTAGGAAATCACCAGAACAGATGCATATAGAAAGAAACAGACTACAGCAAGCATAATCAATGTATTCATGTATAAATGGCAGAAATGTAAAACCTTCATTAAGGCCTGAAGGGGCCTTAGATCCTGAACTAAAAATCCTCCTGGCTTCAGCTCTCAGCAGCATTGTATCCAAATCGCCCTTTCTCTGTTCTAATTTAATGTCCTGCACAACTGAAAATGTTAGCCCATTGTGTTTAGCCCCATGTTTATCCCAGAAAGGCCTCACTACTGGTTTATCCTTCTTCAGAAGTATATCATTTACATGTTGCAGGTCACGTCACCTTAGCTGTCTAATCATTTTCCCAACATATAATAATAATGGGCAAGGACAACTGGCAACATATATAACCCCACTGGAAGTACAGTTGTAAAAAGACCTTATCTTTATTTTTTCACCATTAAAAAATAAATGGTGATCAGCAGGGGATTTGTGAGCCAATCCCCTGCTGAAGTGGAGCTGAATGGGATGGATGTCATTTTTTTTTCTTGTATCTGTTCAGTTTGTGTCTGGCAGACATGGGCAGATCTGTGTTACCTATATGGGCAAACAGATGTAAATGGGCTACCTCCGATCCATCAAGGTTAGGACTGCATACTTTTCCATTTTTTATTCAGGACCCGGACAGACTCAGACATAGTCAGGTGTAAACGGACACAAGACCATTTATATCAGCCAGTCTAGAGCTGCATGAAGCTTCTGATCAGGTCCTTATGAAAAACTGACAGATAGACCTGATCGGAAAGCCAGAGGGAAAGGGCCTTTTAAACCTAGCTAAAAGTAAAATTAGTTAATTGATAAATACATACATGTTCAATAAAAGTAAATAAAATATAACACAAAAAAAGACTTCAAGGGGGTCCAGCAGCTAACAGCAACTGAAGTCGTTGTTGACACACACACACACACACAAAGGGTGTCTATTGGGTCTATGCACTGTAAACAGGTTGGAAAGGGAGTTCCATATTAATAAAGAGCCCATCACACTGCAATTTACACTAATGTGTTGGCCGGTACTTCCCAGATAGCAAGCAATTTAGCTGCAAGTTTGAAAATGACTTGCTAAGCTATTGCTAGACTTTTCACGCTTCTCAAGTTTGTTACACAATGGCAGGAAGTCTGCATTGCATGACTCCAGATGATCTTTCTTTGCAAACAATCTGCAAGTCTGCTGCCAGTTCTGATTCAGTTATGTTGTGCAATAGTTATCCCACTACAGTGGTAGACTCACCACTGCAACTTTGCACTTGCTAGAGACTTGCCGCACAAATTTGAAAAAAAAAATTGAAAACGTGTCAACTAGAACTTGTGCTTCAAGTGCTCTGCAAGTTTACAACTTCCCAGTGAGAATGTGCAGCAAGTTAACAAGACTTACAATTCACCCCTGCCCCAAATTTTTGGCAAGTTATCCTTGCTGTAAAATTATAAAATGCAATCAGCGCAAAAATAAACAACACCCCCCCTTAAAAAATGCAAGCTGAACACTAAAGATTTTTCACAAAAAACCAAAAGAGAAATAGATATAGTAAAAAGTGCAGCGCAATGAACAATATGATCACAGAACAATAAATAGTATTATCATAAAGTCCAGTGAAAGTCCTTATTATAGCTGTTGGACTAAAGTCTCAGAAGATTCAAAGAAAAGCTCCACTGGTGAAAAACTAACAGAAGTAAGCAATTGGTGACAGACCCTCCACCTCTGCCAGAGGTGGAGGGTCTGTCACCAGTTGCTTACTTCTGTTTGTTTTTCACCGGTGGAGCTTTTCTTTGAACCAAGTTATCCTTGCTATCTGGGTTCTATATGACTACTTACTGTAGCACTGTATAGCACAACTATCTCTCCCTGCAAACACTGTCAATTCTACCTTTTATAGTAAGGGCGCTGGAACATGATAAAACACCTATTTTTGGTCCTTATTAACCACCTGTTCACAGTTCTAAGTATATTAAACAGAATTGGATGCGATAGCTGCAAACATCCACATTTGTTCGGCACTTTTCAAAACTGGGCTGGGTTCTCTACAGATATTATGAGCTGCATCCCTGTTGTTGGCCCCAGGGAAGAAGAGAAGCTGTGGTAGTGAGCCTGTCAGCTGATCCCAGCTATTTATAGGGGAACATACTGGTACGTGCATTTGACCTTTAATTAAAGGGTCCATGTTTTAAGGTGAGCAGCCATTTTATTCTTAGGTGGTGGATTATTTTCACTGGACGGGGTGTCTTCCAATTTTGATTCCAAGGCCACCATGGTTTTACCTATTTAAAGAGAACAACAAGCATGTTGACCTTTAATTTTTAAGGGTCTATGACTTGTTATAAGGTGAGCAGTCATCTTACGCTCTAAGTTGGTGGACCCATTTTACGTACACGGTGCATTTGGTGGTGAAGTCTTATGTGAAGTATGTCTACAGTTTTTCACCTTGTTTTTTGTTTCTTTGGACTTTTATGGGCTATTATCATATGATTACACATATACAAGCGTGAATTGATCATTTTTAATTTTTTAAATTTTTTATTTTTTGTTTTTGGATTTATTTATTTGTTCACTGGTGTTTTTATGTAAGCATTTATATGTCTGTAGAACAATCATTTTTTAATCACAATTCACAAATCTTTAGATTATTTTGTAAACGCGGTACTAGTTACAATCATAATATGTAGAAAGTTGGTCACTTTGTGTGCTGCAGATTGCTTTTATGACTGTATAGATTTTATAAGTAAGCACGAGATGTTTCACAGATTAATTTGTTAAACAAGTTTAACAACTCATGAATACTGCCAAAGCTTGTGCGTTACTAATATAAAAGGCCCATTCATAACAGAGAGTGTATTTTGTTACCCACTCACTGTTATCCTCTGATAGGTTACCCCACTATACCATTACAGTTTGTTTCTCCTGGTTTGCCATGAATTGTCCATCTCATGCTTTGATGTATACTGAAATGTGAGTGGTCTATGTTTTAATACATTTTCTATTGATGGTTTTACACTATGACGAGTCTTCTACCTTCTCTCCCTGGGTTTATATACTAATGGAGTATTGATGAGAGGATTCCATCTCTGACTTTGAAAGGCCCTATATATTAACATATATTGCTACATCGGTTTCGGTGATGGTTGGCAATCTCCCTAGTAACATACAGTCCATTTAGAGATGATTGGAGTGGAGCGTCTATATCCAGATATTGAGACACCATTGCCTTTATTGACCCATTTGGTATAAGCTGAATTGGGTCCATATGTTCTAGTAAACCTCCTTATATTCCATTTGGTGGCAGATTTCTTCACGGTGGTGATTCTTCCTCTCTAGGAGATTGATCATCACAATTTGGATCACGCAATTATCATATACACCTTCACGAATGTATTCATTTTATTTTTGGACTTTTTTAGTTCACTAATGACTGATATTTTTTTTTTTTCTGTACAGATTTGTATTTCTGCCACAGATTGTTTGTATGATTCACCTTATATCACTATTTTTGCACATCCATGTATTCATAATTAGCACTGCACTGTTTTTACCTATTACTTTTGCACAAGTTGTCCATTGTGGTGCTGGCTGCTGTTTTACAATTTAGATTTCACCATTTTTGAACATTAGCGTGGCATAACACTATATATTTTAACATATACAAGCATGAATTGATAATTTTTAATTTTTTTTGTTTTTTGTTTTTATTTTTAGATTAAATAATTTGTTCACTGGTGTTTCTATGTAAGCATCTATATGTTTGTAGAACAAACGTTTTTAATCACAATTCACAAATCTTTAGATTGTGTTGTAAACGCAATACTAGTTACAATTAGGGATGAGCCAAACACCCCCTGGTTTGGTTCGCAGCAGAACTTGCGAACAGGCAAAAAATTTGTTTCAACAAAAGAACACTGGTAAAGTCTGCTAATTTTAAAGACTTATATGCAAGTTATTGCCATAAAAAGTGTTTGTGTTCTAAAGGAAAAAAAAGGTCATTTAAAACTGCTTGTGGCTGTAATGTATTGTCAGATCCCGGCAATATAGAGAAAAATACCAAAAAAAATAAATTGCGTGAATGTCACCCCCAAAATCCACACCAGGCCCCTTTAGGTCTGGTATGGATATTAAGGGGAACCCGGCACCCAAATAAAAAAAAAAATGACGTGGGGGTCCCCCAGGCCCCCAGGCACTATATACTCTGAACAGCAGTATATATACTATACGGCCTTCCCTATATACTCTGCAGAAAATTGGGCCTTAGGTGTCGGTGGTACCAGAACACTGTAAGCCCTCATAGTCACTTTTGTGGGGCCCTGCTGTGAAATATTATATCAAGAAATGTAACTACATGCCCCTGTTAAACAGGGGCAGAAAATTGGGCCTTGGGTGGTGGTGGTGGTGGTGCCCTAAACAAAAAATATTGTTGGAATCTAGCATCATCAAGATTGAGGAGGGATAGGATAGTCAGCATAGGCAGTCTTCAAGGGATCCCACATCCATAGCAAATTCAATCAGTTACATCACCAGCAGGTGCTTGATAGCTGCTGATCCAAGACTGATTAAGTTTTATGAATGTGAGCCTATCAACGGAGTCTGTGGACAGGCGCACTATTTGATCCATTACAAACCCTTCAGCAGCACTGAAAGTGCATTCAGAAAGCATGCTGGATGCAGGACAGGCCAGTAGCTTAATTGCATATTGAGCAAGTTCTGGCCAGTGGTCCATCCTCAAGACCCAGTAACCCAGTGGATGCTCGGTTGGAAAGGTCTCCAAGTCTGCTCTTGCCTCTAGATATTCCTGCACCATGTAATGCAGAGGCTGGCGATGGTTGCTTGAACCGATCAGACTTTGGCGCTGAGGACTGAAAAATTGTTTAAAGGCATCGGTCAGCTGGCCACCTTCTCCACCGCTCTTTCTCTGACTGAACGAAGCCTCAGCAACACGTTGTCCAGCACCAGGAAATTGTAACCTCCCAGGGTCTGGAAATGAGTTGCACAAACCTTTCTTCAAGGCCCCCTGAGGATGTTTCATCCTCTGCTTCCTCTGCAAAGGCAGGATCAATTCTGCAACCTTACCTTGTAACTTGGATCAAGAAGGGTTGCCAGCCAGTAATGATCCCTCTCCTTGATACCACAAGTCCTAGGGTCCTTTCGCAGGCTTTGCAGAATCAGGGAGGTCATGCAGCGTAAGTTTGCAAAAGGCATTCGGTTCTGAGTCCTCTGAGTCACTAAGGATCACATGATTTGTAACTACCTCCTCCCAGCCATGTACAACTCCTTGGGTTTCTGCGGACTGAAAACCATCCCTTGAAGTCTGCTGCTGAGTGTTATCCTCTACATCCATGCTGACACAATCCTCATCCTCCTCCTCTTCTTCCTGTGTGTTTGGCAGGCCCGCAGGAATGCTATCTGGATAAAGGGGGCCTTGAGAGGAAAGGAAGTCCTCCTCTTCCTCCCGCTGTTTTGCCTCAAATTCCCTGTCCATGATTCCATGAAGCATGTGCTCCAGCAGGAAGCCTAGAGGAACAGTGTCACTGATGCATGCTCACCATCCTTGTGTCCTCCTCAAATGGTGACAGGACAGTGCATGCATCCTTGATTAGTAGCCACTGGTGTGGCGAAAAGAAGCAAAGCTCCCCTGACCCTGTCCTGGTGCCATACCCGCTCAGATACTCATTGATGGCCCTCTGCTGTGTGTGCAGCTGCTGCAGCATTGCCAACGTCGAGTTCTACCTGCTGGGCATGTCACAAATGAGGCGGTTGGTGGGCAGGTTACATTCCCTTTGAATGTCAGCCAGCCGAGCACTGGCATTGTATGACCGGCGTAAAGTACCACAGACTTTTCTGGCCTGCCCCAGGAGATCCTGTAAGCCTGTATGCTCAAGAACCACTGCACCACCAAATTCAGGACATGTGCCAAACATGAAACATGGGTCAAGTGTCCCTGTCAGAGGGCGGAGAGAAGGTTGGTGCCATTGTTGCATACAACCATTCCTGATTGAAGCTGACGCGGCGTCAACCACCTCTGAGCCTGCCCCTGCAGAGCTGACAGAATCTCTGCCCCAGTGCAGTGTGGCTCCTGTCCCCTAGGCAGACTAACTCAAGCACCGCATGGCATCTTTTAGCCTGACTGCTTGCGTAGCCCATTGAACACATATGGAGCCCCGCTGGTTCAGAGGACAAATCTGCAGAAGAGGCCATAGAGGAAGAAGAAGAGGAGAGGGTGGAGGAGAGAGCTGTGTCAGAATCACCTCTAGCATTTTGGAGGCGTGGTGGCGGAACAAGCTCAAACAACACTGAACCCTGTCCTGCTGTAAGGAAACCAATGGTAATCGTCTGGCATGCATTCGCGCACATGCGCGTGCACATGGGCGACTGTGAGCACCCGTGCGAGCTTGTGCGCGGCGACCAGCGTGCATGTGCAGGAGCACGTCCCTGGTACCAATTGGCGCCAGACAGCCTATTTAAGGAGTGCACTAACCTCTGTTCTGTGCTGACTGGTCTTTCAGCTGTGCTCCTGATACCCTGAATTGTGATTTCCTATCTGAATACCCGTTGCTGACCTTGGCTCCCATTTGACTCTGCTTCTGGATCCTGCTTATCTAATCTCTGGCTTTGACCCCGGCTCTCCATTTAACCCTGCTTCTACACTGTGTTTACTTGATCCCTGGCTCCTGATCCCAGCTTCTCATCTGACCTTGCTTTTGCCTGATGTCCTGGTACCGTGCTGCCTGTCTGTTAATGAACCCGGCTTCCCTTGTGACCTCACTCCTGTGTCCTGTTTGGTTCAGCACTTCTGCAACTACAGTCCTGCGACTAGCTGCGACTCCCTGCAACAGGTCTCCGGGTCTTCATCTACAGGCACTCGTGTTCCTCCTGACCCTTGGCCCCTTCTGTTCCATCCTCAGCGGGACCTGGGCTGGAGATATAAGAGAGGCCGACCTCGTCAATTTAGTCTCCCTTCAGGTACGTGACAGTAGCAGTCAGCCAGGGATGGAGTCTGAAAGGGAGGTCTCTCTGCTATCAACCCTTTGTCAGACTGTTACCACACTCTCCTGTGTAGTGCAAGGCTTGCACATGGACTTAGCCCGCATCCATGACCAACTACTGAGTGCATCCAGTTTGACCTGCAACCAAGCAGTCCTGCTTTACCTTCCTGAGCCTAGGGTACCATTGTCAAATGTTTTTCTGGAAACCCTAGGAAGTTCAGGACTTTTCGGAATTCCTGTGAGCTGTATTTCTCCTTGCTTCCTCGCACATTTCCTACTGAAGAAGTGAAGGTGGGATTCCTCATTTCCCTGTTTCTGGAAGAACCCCAGGCCTGGGCATATCAGCTTTCTGAACAGCATGACCCTTTCCTGGCTTCAGTCAACTCTTTTTGTTGCTGCCATGGCCCAACTGTATGCTGACCCTTTCCGTCATCAGACTGCTGGAACCTCATTAAGCCATCTGCAACAGGCCTGTGGAGGACATACGTCTCAGACTTTCACCTGTGGAGTACTGATACTGAATGGAACAACGCGGCCCTACATTTCCAATTTCGCCTTGGCCTATCTGAAGCCATGGTGGAAACCCCTGCCTGTCTGAATGACTTAATCCTTCTTTGTATTCAAATCAACCGCTGCCTTCGTGAAAGGCAGTTCAAAAAGACCAGGAATCTTCATTTAATGTCTGTCTGCTCCGTGGACCCTCCACCTGCCTCTGCCTCACCTAAAGATGCATCTGATGTCGAGAAAGTTCCTTATGCCAGTTTTCCAAGGCCTCCTCTGTCTAAACAAGAACGGGCCCGACGTCGCTATAATAAACTTTGTCTTTACTGTGGCGATGAGGGGCATTTCCTACAGACTTGTTCCCGGAGACATCGTAGGAGATCTCCTCCTCCTGCAGTTGCCGCTCTAAATTCCAGCCAGAACCACATCCTGCTGCCAGTCTCTTTTCAGTTAGATTGAAGAACTCTCTCTGTTTCAGCCATTGTGGACTCTGGGGCCTGTAGCTGTTTTTTGGACTCTTCCTTTGCAACCCTGCATAATCTGCCCCTGTGTGCCAAAAGAAACAGCTTCACGCTCCACCCAGCAGATGGTTCAAGCATCAAAAAAGGACCTGTCACCACAGAGACTGAACCTATCCTGTGCCTCACAGCTTCTGGGCATCGGTAACTCTTACGGTTGGATGTCATCACTTCCCCCCTATTTCCTCTCATCCTTGGGCAGCCCTGGTTGAAGGCGCACAATCCCCTCATCAACTGGTCCACAGGGGAGGTTTCCTTTCCTTCCCACTACTGCAGAGAATTTTGCCTTCCTCCTATACCCAGTCTTGGAGTATCCTTGCTCTACATTGATATGGACTCTAAAACAATGAAAATTGTGCCTTCTGTTTATCATGATTTCCTGGACGTTTTCAATAAAAAGATTGCTGACACTCCTCCTCCCCACAGACCTTAGGACTGTCCCATCAAACTCTTACTTAGTGCAGAAATTCCCTTTGGCAGGATCTACCCGCTCTCGAAACTTGAACTAGAGGAGCTGCAGAAATATATTAATGAAAACCTCGACAAGGGGTTTATCCGGCCTTCTTCATCCCCTGCTGGTGCGCGAATATTCTTCACTGAGAAAAAGGATCACTCTCTCCGACTGTGTATTGACTATCGGGACTTAAATAAGGTGGCCATTAAGAACCGGTACCCCTTGCCTCTTATCCCTGAGTTGTTCCAGAGACTTCGTGAAGCCTGTTTATTTTCCAAGCTTGATCTAAGGGGAGCTTACAACTTGATCAGAATAAGGGAAGGTGATGAGTGGAATACAGCTTTTAGGTCTCGGTTTGGGCACTTTGAGTACCTTGGGATGCCCTTTGGACTTCGTAATGCACCAGCCACCTTCCAGCATTTTGTAAACTATGGGACTTTCTTGATCTGTTTACTATTGTTTATTTGGATGACATCCTGATCTTTTCCACTTCTCTAGAATACCATCGGGTCCATGTAAAGAAGGTATTAAGCAGACTGAGGAAATATCACCTTTATGCCAAGGCAGAAAAATGTGAGTTCAAGAAAAGCACCATCCAGTTCTTGGGCCTCATTATCTCTGCAGATGGGATTTCCATGGATCCACACAAGGTATCGGCAGTACTTGATTGGCCTGCCCCCACTGATAAAAAATGTGTGCAGCGATTTGTGGGGTTTGCCAATTTTTACAGGACGTTCATTAAAGACTTTTCCAGTATTATATCCCTTATCACTAAATTGACTAAACTACACCTGACCTTCTCATGGACCTCAGAAGCTCAAACAGCATTTGAGAAACTGAAGGGCCAGTTTACAACAGCTCCCATTCTGAAGCACCCAGATCCTGCTCTACCCTATGTCCTTGAGGTTGATGCCTCGGAAATTGCTGTAGGAGCCATATTGTCCCAGCGACAAGGGACAAAAACTTTGCTTTACCCTGTTGCCTTCTTCTCCAGGAAATTAACTACCCCTGAAAGGAACTACGATGTAGGTGATCGGGAATTACTCACCATTAAGTCAGCCCTTGAAGAGTGGCGTTACCTGCTTGAAGGGGCTGCACATCTTGAATACTTGAGAACGGTCAAATAATTAAGACCCCGCCAGGTCAGATGGGCCCTCTTTTTTGCAAGATTCTGCTTCCACATTACCTACCGGCCCGGATCCAAGAATGGGAAGCCAGATGCTCTCTCACGCATGTTCCAAGATACCCAAGTATTCTCTGAACTTGATATCATCTTACCTGCTAAAAATTTTCTTTTGTTACAGAGCGATCTTGTCTCCCAAGTCAAGACAGCAGTCCTGGATCATCCTCCTCCTCTTGAACTTCACCTCCAGCTTAAAGAGGGTCTCTAATTCCATGGTGAGCAGATCTTTATTCCAGAACAATTATGGACAGCAGTACTCTACATGTGCCATTAACATCCTCTGGCAGGGCATTTTGGAGCACATAAAACCTCTAAGTTAGCCCTTTGTTCTTTCTGGTGGCCAAATTTGATACAAGATTGCAGGGACTATGTGAGGTCTTGCACAACATGTCTATGGAATAAGTGTTCTAAAACTAAGAATTGGGGTCTATTGGAGCCCCTTCCTGTACCAGAGAAGTTATGGAGCATGATCTCCATGGACTTTATTGTCAAACTACCCCCATCCGAGGGATTTACCACCATCTTTGTAATAGTAGACCGCTTGTCCAAGATGGCCCACTTTGTGCCCCTAAAGTGTACCCCTTCTGCTGCTGAGACCGCCTCTTCCTTTGTCAAGGAAGTAGTGCGTCTACATGGTATTCCTGCCAACATTACTTCTGATCACGGAGTACAGTTTACCTCCAGATTTTGGAAGTCCCTATGTGAAGTCCTGGGCATTAAACACTGCTCATCTTCTGCTTATCACCCTCAGACCAAAGGTCAAACTAAAAGAACAAACCAGACCTTGGAACAATATCTCCGTTGTTTCTCTTCATTTGCACAAGACAACTGGGTTTCTCTTTTACCATTAGCAAAATTTACCCTTCTTTGCTAACTATGGGTTTCACCCATCCTTTTTGCCTGGTGTTCCCCAAGAATCTCCGGTACCAGCAGTACAGGATCGTCTTGAGTTCTGGGAGGCTAACAGCCGGCTCCTGCAAGAGACTATCACCAAATCCCAAGTAAACTACAAAAGGTTCTATGATAAAAGAAGGAAAGGCAATATAGATCTGAAACCTGGAGATATGGTGTGGCTATCTACCGCAAACCTTAATCTAGCGTGCCCTTCTAAGAAATTAGGGCCAAGATACATTGGCCCTTTTCCTGTAAAGAAGAGGATTAATGCCGTCGCCTTTGAGTTAAGTTTACCAGGAAGTCTAAAGATTCATCCAGTATTTCACATGTCCCTCTTGAAACAATCTTGAAACGATCTGTGGCCAATACGTTTCCTGATTGTGAACCCAAGACCCCTGCCCCGTTGCTTTGAGGTGGAAGCTGTCCTGGATTGCAGAAGGAGAAGAGGCCAAACTCAGTTCCTCATCAAGTGGAGGGACTATGGCCCTGAAGGTAATTCTTGGGAACCTTCCTCTAATGTGCACGCTCCAGGACTGATTCAAGCCTACATTCGCCTCCACCCTGAGAAGTGTTCCTTAGTGGGCATCCGGAGGCTGCCCTTAAGGGGGGAGCAATGTAAGGAAACCAGTGGTAATTATCTGGCATGCATTCGACTGCGAACGCCTGTGCGTGCTTATGCGCATACACGGCGACCAGCGTGCACACGCAGGAGCATGTTCCTGGTACCAATTGGTACCTATATCTACAATGAATTATGATGTTGACTTTTGTCTCAAATAGACTATTTATTTATTTACTTGAGGTATCAGTTACGGTCTCATTGTTTTATTTATTTATCCATACTCTTGCTGCTAGTGGTGCTTCCATGTCCAATGCAATTTTATATGAATTTATTTCATGCACTGTATTAAATAGAAACTTTTTACCTATGTACTTTATATCCGCACCACACCTGTATGTTACGTGTGGGTGGATTAATATGATCTAGTATACCAGAGTTTATGTGGTTTATATAATGCCATGTTTCATATAATGTTCTTGCTTAATAAACTTTATTTGTTCAAATCCACCTCCACATGTCAGCCACCTCATTCAAAGTCCCACTTTTTACTTCTTTTTGCATACATATGTACCAGGGATGGAGGCACACCACATATGTGCCTCATTTAAAGTCCCCCCTTCCTTTTGATATATACTAGGGATGGAGGTTTGCTGACAGGGTTGGCAGTGTTCCCCTGCCGCCCAAGTGAGAGGTTTGCAGGCCCTGGGTGGCAATGTACCACATTCGAGTCCTGCATACTCGGGACACAACTACATTGTGTCCATGAGATTTTGCAGCACTTTGCGTCAAGTATATAGGGGGTATCCTGCGACCGTGACGATCCGGGATTCCTTCCTGGTCTGTACCTGGGAGCTGTGATGCGCTCTATGCTTCCCCCCCTTTTCCCCCTGCCCATTAGGGGCAGAGAGCTGTTTGGGGAAGTGGGTGGTGACTTACAGCGCATCTGCGCCACGCATCCTTCCCTCAGTCAAGATGGCGGTTTACACCATCCGCCCTTGCTTGGTGGAGCGCAGGGTGATTTCCGGCCTCGTTGTCAGTTCGAGGTCTGGTTACGTTTGTTTGTTATATATGAGCGACACGTCAGTGCCCCAGACGACATCAGAAGTGTGACAAAACGTACGTCGGGCGTGCTGACGTGCTGACGTGCCGTATTCACCGTCTGTAGGACGGGTGATCGTGTGTAGCCGGCCGGCGTTTTATGTCTATTTATATTCAACACATTGTAAGTGTACTTTTAATTTTTTAAATAAATATCCATCCAGGATTACGCTATGTTGCTCTTCCTCTTTCTTTTTTTGGGACAATATCTGTGAGAACAACTCCTAGATAGGAGTTTAGCATCTCCCGCATCCAGGTTTCTTTTTATGGAGGCTAGTGGTCCAGTCTAAGGAGCGGTTTAGTGGTGTCCCCATCTCAAGAAAAGGCCCCGACCGGGTTAAGGTCACAAGCTTTCTTAAGCTTGCCAGTTGGTAAGCGCATAATTTACTCATTTCACAGTGGTGCGGTGAAGGTTATCCAGTCTCACTTTTCAATTAATTCTGGAAGAGACCCAAGCTGGGGATTCCTCATCCGTTTCACCTTGAAGATTGTCACTGTTAGAACTGTATTGATTTGATTGATCACATTATGGACTTATGCAATATTTAACACTATTGTGACATTTATTTATCACATTTGGTTTACAGCGCTGCTTTTTTTATTTATTTATTGTCTAGCGTGTGTATCTCACCTTTAAGCGGCTGCTTTTTCTTCTTCTTTTTTTATTGTATGTCATTTATTACTTAATTGTGCTAATTGTTTACGGGTATACAGCGCGGTGCTTTTTCTTCTTTATCCTGCCCAGCGTGTGGCGTAATTTTTTGGTGCCAACACGCTGACCAATGATTTTCCATTCAGCTGCCCTAGCGGGAAACATGGGCTTCCGTCGGGGGCGGTGATTACCGCCACCGCCTGAGCCCCTCCCAGCCTATGCAATGCTTGCTTGATGCTGGTGATTAGCCGGCGTGCACATGTGCGGGACTCACATATATACTGCCTCCCCTGACACAACCTTGCTGCCACACATTCAAGACGTCACACCACATTGCAGCACTAAACCCCCTTTTCAGTTTGTTCCACAAGTAAGTTTGTTCACTGTTTGACACACTTTTATGTTATTTCTTTTCATGCCTTTCACTTTGGGCTTGTTTCTTTGGCCTCACTTTTTTTATCCCTCACTCCTCTTCATGCCATTGGCTCTTGTTCACACAACCTACACATTCATTATACAATTTTTTACACCACATTTATATACACCTTTTTTTTTTTTTTTTACACATAGCTACCAGCAGCATGTCTTTGTGTCATCGGGGGATTTGGTTGTATGCGTCCTGCTGCATGCGGCTTCAATTACCTCAGCTCCCGGGAAAGATCATGTTTGGGGTCTTGGTCGCATGGCCGCAGTATTTTACCATATTGGACCCCCTGTAAGTATTTAGGATGGGCCAATCTGCCTTTCCTCTATATTATTTACAACTAGACTAATGTTACCATTTTTTATACTTTATAGATTAATTAAGCATCTGCCCCTGAAGAGTGTTTTTACACGAAACTCGTCGGGCATATGCGATGCTGACCCATATCTACAATGAATTATGATGTTGACTTTTGTCTCAAATAGACTATTTATTTATTTACTTGAGGTATCAATTACGGTCTCACTGTGTTATTTATTTATCCATACTCTTGCTGCTAGTGCTGCTTCCATGTCCAATGCAATTTTATATGAATTTATTTCATGCAATGTATTAAATAGAAACTTTTTACCTATGTACTTTATATTCACACCACACCTGTATGTTACATGTGGGTGGATTAATATGATCTAGTATACCAGAGTTTATGTGGTTTATATACTGCCATGTTTCATATAATGTTCTTGCGTAATAAACTTTATTTGTTCAAATTCACCTCCACATGTCAGCCACCTCATTCAAAGTCCCACTTTTTCCTTCTTTTTGCATGCATATGTACCAGGGATGGAGGCACACCACATATGTGCCTCATTTAAAGTCCCCCCCCCTTCCTTTTGATATTGACCAATTGGCACCAGACAGCCTATGAGTTAGAGTGCCTTAACCTTTGTTCTGTGCTGACTGGTCTTTCAGCTGTGCTCCTGATACCCTGAACTTGTGATTTTCTGTCTAAATACCCGTTGCTGACCTTGGCTCCGTTTGACCCTGCTTCTGGATCCTGCTTATCTGATCTCTGGCTTTGACCCCGGCTCTCCATTTGACCCTGCTTCTGGACTGTGTTTACTTGATCCCTGGCTCCTGATCCCGGCTTCTCATCTGACCTTGCTTTTGCCTGATGTCCTGGTACCGTGCTACCTGTCTGTTAACGAACCCGGCTTCCTTGTGACCTCACTCCTGTGTCCTGTTTGGTTCAGCACTTCTGCAACTACAGTCCTGTGACTAGCTGGGACTCCCTGCAACAGGTCCCTGGGTCTTCATCTACAGGCACTCGTGTTCCTCCTGAGCCTTGGCTCCTTCTGTTCCATCCTCAGCGGGACCTGGGCTGGAGATACAAGAGAGGCCAACCTCGTCAATTCAGTCTCCCATCAGGTATGTGACACCTGTATCCTTCCCAGCTGCCAGCAGAGTTACTTAGTGCGCCGTGAAGGAAAGGTAACGTCCCTGCCCATGCCTGCTGGACCATGAGTCAGCGGTAATATGAACCTTACTGCTGACCACCCTGTCCAACAAGGCCAAAACATTGCCTTCCACATGCTGGTAGAGAGCCGGAATGGCCTTCTGTGAAAAGAAATGGCGTTTTGGAACCCTAAACAAATATGCTAAAATACAATCCAGCATTGCAGCGCTCAAACTCTGTTTAACAAGAGTCCATGATTGAAGCCGTCCAAATATTCAAAGGACTTAATCATATATGAAAAATAAATAAATCAATGAAAAGTCATCCATCTGCTTCCATGCGATCTGTATCTTATATTTCGACCATCACCACACTTCGTGAATTAACACCCCTATGATCATGAACTCACCAAATGAATGGTGATAGTAAGCCCGTATTATGATCCCTTAACGGAGCAGCAAACACCAGTCCTTCCATCTATGTGTCACTCATGACAAGAAAGCACACATACATAGCGTAATTCCATAAAACTCAAAATGTATTTAATCAATTACCCCCCTTACAAGTTGCACTCACAAGAAAAGTATTTAAAACAAGAGTTACAATTTAAGCAGTCCTGTCACATTTGTTTTTTTTGCTCTCACCACCTAATAGATTCCTCTCACAGCGGTGTACCCGGGTTGAGCTTGACCGTTGATAGACTGACTGGATAGCTGTGTAGCCATGCCCTGACGTACGTTTCATTATTCCTTCGTCAGAGGACATGGCTACACAGCACAGCTGATCCAATATATACTAATAAGGGAACAGGAATTTAACCCAATCCCCCGTCACACAACCAAGTCTGTTCTGCATTTAGGAGGATTGTCTATAATATATGCATGCGGGCAGGGAATTAACTCTTAACATCCATTGCATCACTGGGTACATTATAACATTATAACTATGGAGGCACTTAAGCCTAAACATATTCCATAATATAAATAATTAGCAAATGCTCAGTTTCCTAATAATATATTACAATCACTATCACATAACAGACTAATTAGTCACTATTTATTTAAAACCACCAAAAAACAGGATTGTAACCGCATATAACACCGTTCCAAATATCGGTCGATTGTAACATGTACAGTATCTCACAAAAGTGAGTACACCCCTCACATTTTTGTAAATATTTTATTATAACTTTTCATATGACAAAACTGAAGAAATGACACTTTGCTACAATGTAAAGTGAGTGAGTGTACAGCTTGTATAACAGTGTAAATTTGCTGTCCCCTCAAAATAACTCAACACACAACCATTGACGTCTAAACCGCTGGCAACAAAAGTGAGTACACCCCTAAGTGAAAATGTTCAAATTAGGCCCAAAGTGTCAATATTTTGTGTGGCCACCATTATTTTCCAGCACTGACTTAACCCTTTTTTGCATGAAGTTCACTAGAGTTTCACAGGTTGCCACTGGAGTCCTCTTTCATTCCTCCATGACGACATCACGGAGCTGGTGGATATTAGAGACCGTGCGGTCCTCCACCTTCCGTTTGAGGATGCCCCACAGATGCTCAATATGGTTTAGGTCTGGAGACATGCTTGGCCAGTCCATCACCTTTACCCTCAGCTTCTTTAGCAAGGCAGTGGTCGTCTTGGAGGTGTGTATGGGGTCCTTATCATGTTGGAACACAGCCCAGTCCATGAAGAGAGGGGATCATGCTCTGCTTCAGTATGTCACAGTTCATGCTGCCATTCATGGTTCCCTCAATGAACTGTAGCTCCCCAGTGCCGGCAGCACTTATGCAGCCCCCGACCTTGACATTGCCACCACCATGCTTGATTGTAGGCAAGACACACTTGTCTTTGTACTCCTCACCTGGTTTCCTCCACCCATGCTTGACACCATCTAAACCAAATACGTTTATCTTGATCTCATCAGATCACAGGACATGGATCCAGTAATCCATGTCCTTAGTCTGCTTGTCTTCAGCAAACTGTTTGCAGGCTTTCTTGTGCATCATCTTTAAAAGAGGCTTCCTTCTGGGACGACAGCCATGCAGACTAATTTGATGCAGTGTGTGGCATATGGTCTGAGCACTGACAGGCTGACCCCCCACCCCTTCAACCTCTGCAGCACTCATACGTCTATTTCCCAAAGATAACCTCTGGATATGACGCTGAGCTTGTGCACTCAACTTCTTTGGTCAACCATGGCGAGGCCTGTTCTGAGTGGAACCTATCCTGTTAAACCACTGTATGGTCTTGGCCACCGTGCTGCAGCTCAGTTTCAGGGTCTTGGCAATCTTCTTATAGCCTAGGCCATCTTTATGTAGAATGCCATGTTGAACTTTCAGTGACCAGCATGAGATAGTGAGAGCGATAACACCAAATTTAACACACCTGCTCCCCATTCACACCTGAGACCTTGTAACACTAACAAGTCACATGACATCTGGGAGGGAAAATGGCTAATTGGGCCCAATTTGAACATTTTCACTTAGGGGTGTACTCACTTTTGTTGCCAGCGGTTTAGACATTAATGGCTGTGTGTTGAGTTTTTTTGAGGAGACAGCAAAATATATACTGTTATACAAGCTGTACACTCACTACTTTACATTGTAGCAAAGTGTCATTTCTTCAGTGTTGTCATATGAAAAGATATAATAAAATATTTACAAAAATGTGAGGGTGTACTCACTTTTGTGAGATACTGTATGTCAAGTCAATACCGATAAATTAGTCAAATAAAGATTTAAGTCTTAAAAAATCGTTATAAGATAAATAGCATAGGTGCCTCCATATAAAGCACATTTCATATGCAAAACATATCCAAAAAAATAAAAATAAAAGTAAACGTGAACAAAAAAGATACTTAAAATGACCATATAGTGAAACCCCCATATTTTTTTAATATGTTCAGGTGTTTTTAAGTAGCCCTGCAGGAAATGTCATTCTTGTATGTGTGCGCTGTAAAATATTTTGTATTGTTTGTAGGTCTTATAGCAGCACCATCTTGAATTTAAACGCATTGTGTGGTGTGCCCCCCAAATATGGTCTTGTATATTGTAATAGGCCCTGACCAGGTTTTTTGGGCTGGAGCGCCCCTCCCCATCCTCATTATCTCTTATTTAGTGGCCACCAGTGTATAGGATGTATCCCCTTCAGTTCTCCCACATAGAGGAGTTCAGCTCCCATGGTTGAGACAAAGGAACTTCATTCTATTACTAGAGTAGGACCCACTAATTTGGGGTACTTTGTCGCAGTAAGTGGGCTTAGCACTATATGACCATATAGTGTGACCAAACCCCCGTATTTTTTGAATATGTTCAGGTGTTAACTAGCCCTGCAGGAAATGTCATTCTTGTATGTGTGCTGTAAAATATTTTGTAGCTGGAGGATTAGACGGGTCCTTATGGACCTTGGGCAATGTGTAAATAGTGGGAACTCTACTATAACTGGGTACTAAAAAAGTTTTTCTTTTTTGTTGAGTACTCTCGTATAAAAACCATAATCCACTAGATTATTCAAATCCATCCCATAATTTAAGGTTGGATCACGGTCCAATTCTTCATCGGTAACAATATCGGATAACATGTCCGTAAGCTCTGAATCATAAAAAGTTTTGTCTAAAATTACTACCCCCCCCCCCCGTCTGCTGGTCTTATTATGACATTTTTTCTATTCTCTAATGCTGTAATGCCTTCTTCAATATATCTGGGATTAATATTCTTTCACTGATATAATTTCCACATCCTTCAAAACCATTTGTTTAAACACCGCTATATGGTTATTAGAAAGTTGTGGAGGATTGAATAGGGAGCGATTTTTTTAAGACACTGTCTATTCCAATTGATGTATCATCTTTTCTTTTTAGGGTACCTGATTTTATCCCTAAAAAATATCTTTTCATATTTGTTTTCCTAATGTATTTGTGCACATAAATATATACATTGAACTTAATTATAGTTTTTTTAGCTCCGCATTTCAGACCCGCATTCAATATATTTATTTCTTTACTAGTCAAGTCTATTTTTGCCAAGTTATAAATGCCAGTTAATCTGCCTCCCTTCTTTTTTTGAAAGTATAGCAGAGGTGGGGAAGTTGGTGCTACCTATGTGCAGAAAATCAATCTCTCAGGTCACCCTTCATATAACCCAAAAGGACTCTATAACTAATCGGGTCAGTGTGGTATTAATAGGTATACACCCTATATGAGGGGTAAGTGGGTGTGGAGGTACACCTAGATAAGGGCAGATCTCTGCCTAAAAACCACTAAAGAGGATCCTGGACGGCCGCACACCTTAGAAGCCCGATAATTAAGATATTTTGGAGTGAAGTGAGGGGATTTATTAAAGTCATAACTAGAATCAAGTTACCGGACGATCCTTGGGTTTGCCTATTTCATATGAGTGAAAAGCCCACTAAAGCTTATCTGAGAATGCTTTTGCCACACCTCATCGATGCGGCCAAAAGCCTGATACCTAAGTACTGGAGAAGGAAAGAAAGACCCGCGATGAGGGATTGGTTTAATAAAATTAATGAGATTCACAGCTTAGAATACTTAAGGTTTAGTGAAGGGATGAAAATGGGGGCCTTCGAAACAAAATGGAGAGTCTGGGTAGAATTTAAGGAGTCCCTGAGAGCTGCCGAGATATGGACTTCCTAGGTAAGAAATGATAGCGATCCATCGACCAGTGGAAAGGAGCACTGGGAGGCGGAAATAGAGGTAGAAGAGAGGACCCCGGAGGAGAAGGGGGGAACAGGCTGGGTACGGTCTCGGGGTAGAGGGGGAGGGGGGTAGGATAAGGGGGGAGGGGGGAATAAAACGTGGGAGTGAATGGAAATACGAAAAACAAATACTGCCTAGATAAGTCTCGAGGTGTATATTGATAGAATTATTACGGCCACGATGATGTGACGAAAGAATGGGACAAATTAGAATTTTTAATAATTGAAAAATGACTCCCAGAGAAATTACCTCGCTGATGTGGCAAAAAAAAAAAAAAAAAAGAAAAAGAAAAAAAAAAGAGGATCCTGGACGGCCGCACACCATAGAAGGCATCTTTATTAATATGAAAAAGTAAAATCCAAATGCAGTCACTACCCCACCTCTGCTATACTTTCACTTTTAAGAGCTCTCCTCTGGGAGCTTTTTAGGGGAGGCTGCAACCTTTTTATATACATATTTTCTTTTCCTAAGCGCGGTGCCTTCTATTTTTATATCTTTTCCCTTCTTTTTTTGTTGGTCCACTTCTACAACTAGGGATGAGCCAAACATCCCCGGTTCGGTTCGCAGCAGAACATGCGAACAGTCAAAAAATTTGTTCGAACACGCGAACACCGTTAAAGTCTATGGGACACAAACATGAATAATCAAAAGTGCTAATTTTAAAGGCTTATATGCAAGTTATTGTCATAAAAAGTGTTTGGGGACCTGGGTCCTGCCCCAGGGGACATGTATCAATGTGGTATAAATAGGTATACACCCTATATGAGGGGTAAGTGGGTGTGGAGGTACACCTAGATAAGGGCAGACCTCTGCCTAAAAACCACTAAAGAGGATCCTGGATGGCCACACACCATAGAAGGCATCTTTATTGATATGTAAAAGTAAAATCCAAATGTAGTCTCTACCCCACCTCTTCTATACTTTTACTTTTAAGAGCTCTCCTCTGGGAGCTTTTTAGGGGAGGCTGCAACCTTTTTATATACATATTTTTCTTTTCGTAAATGCGGTACCTTCTATTTTTATATCTTTTCCCTTCTGTTTTTGTTGGACTCTTTGTCCACTTTTACAACTAGGGATGAGCCGAACACCCCCCCCCCGGTTTGGTTCGCAGCAGAACATGTGAACAGGCAAAAAATTTGTTCGAACACACAAACACTGTTAAAGTCTATGGGACACGAATATGAATTATCAAAAGTGCTAATTTTAAAAGCTTATATGCAAGTTATTGTCATAAAAAGTGTTTGGGGACCTGGGTCATGCCCCAGGGGACATGTATCAATGCAAAAAAAGTTTAAAAAACAGCCGTTTTTTGGGAGCAGTGATTTTAATAAATAAAGCTTAAAGTGAAACAATAAAAGTTAAATATTCCTTTAAAATTCGTACCTGGGGGGTGTCTATAGTATGCCTGCAAAGTGGTGCATGTTTCCCGTGTTTACATCAGTCTCTGCACAAAATGACATTTCTAAAGGAAAAAAAGACTATAGTGAATTGTCGGTCCCGACAATACACATAAAAGTCATTGAAAAAAACGGCTTGGGATTCCCCCACCCTGCATTACCAGGCCCTTTCAGTCTGGTATGAATATTAAGGGGATCCCCGAACCAAAATTTTCAAAAAAATTTGCGTGAGGGTCCCCCCAAATTCCATACCAGGCCCTTCAGATCCAGTCCCCCTCTGACACATCGCATCACTGGGTACATAGCATTATAACTACGGAGGCACCTAAGCCTAAACATATGCCATAACATAAATAATTAGCAAATGCTCGGTTTCAATTTAAAAGCACCGAAAAACGGGATTGTACCCGCATATAACACCGTTACAAATATCGGTCGATTGTAACATATATGTCAAGTAAATACCGATAGATTAGTAAAATAAAGATTTAAGTCTAAAAAAATCGTTATAAGATAAATAGCATAGGTGCCTCCACATAAAGCACATTTCAAATGCAAAACACATCCAATAAATAAAAATAAAAATTAAAATGAAAATGAAAATAAAAATAAAAATAGAAGTAAAAGTGAACAAAAAAGATTATTAAAATGAAAATAAACTTGGACATGAAAATTAATCCCAGATATATACCAAAGTATAAAATACATCTAAAAAAATCTCCAATGAGAACCCGTAATGGTGTTTAATCCATCTGGTGTATAAACAAACAGCAGCATTGGAAGAGCCAGCAGTAAATTAAAAGTTATAATTTGATTCCTAAAAAGCTAATAATCACTGATGAAACAATTGAGATCAAGCTCAACATTTATCCCCTTGGGATATAAAGAATCTGTCAAGTATATCCACCTAGTTTCGCACTAGATCATGAACTCTATTCACTCCTCTTCACATAGATTGTAGATTTAGTTATCTCTATGCCCCAAAACCTATCTTAATATTATTAATGTGTTCAGACACTCTTTTTCCTAATGTGCTTTTTTTTTGCGACCTATATACATTAGGCCGCATGGGTACTGTAATGCATATACCACATGTGTCGAATTAAATGTGATGAGAGCCTTGATTTTATACATTTTATCATTAGCAGGTGAGCAAAACTCAGTTATCACCTGCCTACAAGATAAACATCTATGGCAGGAATAGAAGCCTACCCTATTCCAAAACATTAGAGGTTTAATTGGGGGATCTATGATTTTCTTTACTATTGTATCCCAAATAAGTATCCCTTCTGATAAATGAATCTTGGGTCCTTGGGTACTGTTTTACTTTAAAATCTTATCCATACCTACCCCATTCATGACTCGCATGGAACCTGCCACTGAGGTACAGCACATTCCTCAATTTCATGAAAGTGGACATAGTCTACCAGCTGAAAAGGCAGCAGTTGCAGTGCTAGCAATTTGGCCAAGCTAGCATTTAGACACTGAGCATATGGATGGCTGGGACCGAATTTCTTTTTACAGTTCAGCTACTGGTGGGAGGGAAATTTGCCTGCTAAAATCAGATGGTGGTGTATTGCTAGCAGATTGGATGCAAGTACTTCTTGGGACACCTATTTCTTTACCTTCATTCCTCTCAGTGCAGGTTTTTGAGAGGACTGGTGGTATAGTAGGTTTGGAGATCCCAGATGAGGAGCAAGGAGAAGTCCGCCTTTTTCTTTGATGTGGGTCTTTCAAGTGCTGTTGCCAATAGACCGCATGGCAGGTCGTCATATGTCTGGTCAAGCATGTGGTGCCCAAGCGCCTGCTGTTCTGGCCACGCTTGAGACATAGGTTGCAAACCGCAATGATGTGATCTGCTACACACGAGTCGAAAAAGGCCCACACCATGGAACTTTTAAAAGTCAGCGGGTAGTCAGCAGCACCCTGCACTCGCGGAGTTCTGCGGTGTGATGCAATAGGGTGGCTGCCCTTTAGCTGCCCCCTAGAGGACATCCTGCCTTGTTGGAGTTGTGCCTCCTCCTCTCAGGCACCCAAGTACAGTCAGTGATCTCATCATCCTCTCCCTCCTCATCACTGGAGAAAACTTGGCAGTATGCTGCAGCTGGGGGAACATGACTGCCAGTTTCTTGTCCTTCTGTGGCACCCCGTCTCTCTAGGCTCACATTTGTCCCTTCCTCAACCTGGGAACCAACAGCGCATCCTCCAGCAGCATTTACCCGACACGGTCGAATAATTCTGGGGACTCCTCCATGCATGATGGTGTGGCTACGGAAGGAGTGACTGTGGACAAGGAGCCGGTGGAATAGGCCATTTTGGCAGCTGCGTTGGAAGGCAAACTACTCTGAGCCTGGGTGACAGAGGATGAGGAGGATGAAGAAGGCTTTCTTACCCACTCCAACTCTTCTGAATGTTGTGGCTCAATAACACGGCCAGCAGCAGAAAAAAAGAACAAGCGTGCCCCACGGCCACCTGCAGAGGATGCACCATGTCCATGACCACCAGTGTTGACTGTAGACACAGAAGCTGCTTGCCCTCTTTTAGTGGCCTGTGAGCGGCTGCCTCTTCTTGGTGGCCTTCCAGACATGATGTATTTTTTGTTTTGCAACACCACACAACACTGTATTAGAAACTGTGTACACCGCCTGAAGTGTATTAGCAACTGTACAATGGCTGCACTGTATTTTATACTTTGTACACCACCAGAAGTGTAGTAGAAACTGTACACACTGTATTAGATACCGTGTACACCACCAGAAAAGCAGTAGAAACTGTTCTATGGCTGCACTGAATTGTGAACTGTGTACACCAGCAGACGTTTAGTAGAAACTGTACACACTGTATTAGATACTGTGTACACCACCAGAAAAGTAGTAGAAACTAGGGTTGTCCCGATACCGATACTAGTATCGGTATCGGCACCGATACCGAGCATTTGCCCAAGTACTTGTACTCGGGCAAATGCTCCCAATGCTTCCGCCGATACCTTGACAGTCAGCAGTGATTGGCATGTGGGGGAGTTACAAGCTTCTCCCCCCGCGGCTTTCAGCTCCTTTAGTGAAATCTATACAGCGGTGATCGGTGCTTGTAACTCTCTTACACGTGATCACTGCTGACTGACACCGCATCCTCCTCCATGCCCCCTCCATGCCCCCTCCATTCCACTGTCCCCCTCCACTGTCCCTCTCCGCTGTCCCCCTCTGTTGTGCTGTCCCGCTCCGCTGTGCTGTCCCCCTCCGTTGTGCTGTCACCCTCCGTTGTGCTGTCTCTCTCCGCTGTGCTGTCTCTCTCCGCTGTGCTGTCCCTCTCCACTGCCCCCCTCCGCTGTCCCCCTCCGTTGTGCTGTCCTCCTCTGCTGTCCCCCTCCGTTGTGCTGTCCCTCTTCGCTGTGCTGTCCCTCTCCGCTGTCCTCCTCCATTGTGCTGTCCCTCTCCGCTGTCCCCCTCCTTTGTGCTGTCTCTTCCTTTGTAAATGGGCAGAGTCAGCTGACTCTGTCCATTCACATAACTGAAACATTGTAATCTCCTGTGATTACGATGTCTCAGTTTATGAATGGAGAGGAGCCGCTGTCTTCTCTCCATTCATTTTCAGTGCAGCTGAGGCTGCAGAGAAAGGGACTGGGGAATCTCTATCCTCGGTCTCTTTCTCTGTCTCAAGGGGGAGATATTAGGGGTCTGTTAAGACCTCTGATATCTCACCAAAGCCCCCCAACAGGGCTGATTAAAAAAAAAAACACAAAGTATTGCAATAAATAATAATAAAAAAAAAAAATATTTTAAAAAATAATAAAAATTTAAATAAAAAAACACACAGACAGCGTCCACCCCCCCCCCCCCCCCCAAGAAAAAAGAAAAAAAAGAAAGTATTGTAAAAAAAAAAAACTGTAAAAAAACAAAAAAAAACAAAACACTGCCACGTGACATTAAAAATAAAAGTAAAAAGTATCGGTACTTGTACTCGGTCTTAAAAAAGTGGTATCGGGACATTCCTAGTAGAAACTGTACTATGGCTGCACTGTATTGTGTACTGTGTACACCAGCAGAAGTGTAGTAGAAACTGTACACGCTGTATTAGATACTGTGTACACCTCTTGCACTGTATTAGAAACTGTACTATGGCTGACCTGTATTGTGTACACCACCAGAAGTGTAGTAGAAGCTGTACACACTGTATTAGATACTGTGTACACCACCTGTACCATATTAGAAACTGTACTACAGCTGTACTGTATTGTGTACTGTGTACACCACCAGAAGTGTAGTAGAAACTGTACACACTGTATTAGATACTGTGTACACCACCTGCACTGTATTAGAAACTGTTCTACGGCTTCACTGTATTGTGTACACCTCCAGAAGTGTAGTAGAAACTGTACACACTATTAGATACTGTGTACACCGCCTGCACTGTATTAGAAACTGTACTATGGCTGCACTGTATTGTGTACTGTGTACACCGCCAGAAGTGTAGTAGAAACTGTACACACTGTATTAGATACTGTGTACACCACCAAAAAAGTAGTAGAAACTGTACCACGGCTGCACTGCATTGTGTACTGTGTACACCACCAGAAGCGTAGTAGAAACTGTACACACTGTATTAGATACTGTGTACACCACCAGAAAAGTAGTAGATACTGTACACACTGTATTAGAAACTGTACAACGGCTGCACTGTATTTTATACTGTCTACACCACCAGAAGTGTAGTAGAAACTGTACATCACCGAATGCACTGTAGATATAGGCTACACTGGATGCAGGGTATATATATATTATTACACTCTGCCTGCACTGACTGAATACCACCTCTGTGGAACTACAAGTCTCACCACCAGTCTGTAAAGTAACTTGCTCAGCAAACAGTACATTTTACTGAAATGGGCAGGTGCCCTCTCACCATAATAGACTCAAAGGCTGTGAGGCTCCGTCCAGACTCCCCTCCTGTTGTCTCAGTCTGATGAAAAGATGGGTGAGATGCAGGAAAACTTCCAGATGTCCTGGTACTGCACACCGATCCACTTGTTAAGCTGGCAGGGCTGTACTCTGAAGTCCCTCAGAGGCTGGCGATCTTGCTCCGCACCATAGTCTGCAATCTCTCAGCCCATGTCATACACACAGACCTCCTGCTGGTTGTTGAATGGTGTCCGGAGAGAGCGAAAGCCGGCCACGGCTGTCCTTTTATCTGTTTACCCAGCAGGCTGTTCTGTGACTTGGCATTGTGGGTCTGTGACTTGGCATTGTGGGTCTAGTAGTTCCCAGACTGATTTAACAACATGAGTCACTTCCTCATCACACTATATATCCCACAATGCATAACTGTTTGCTTCTTAAATGAAAGAAAGATCCTGATAAAGTTTCAGTGGTCACTAGAGGGAGCCAAACCCTTACTTAAAAAACAATGAACTATGCAACATAATAACATTAATAGCAACCCTGTGCTACACATGTATGACTCTTGTGAGCAGCTAGATACTGTATCTTTACCTTTCAGAATTATATAAAATAATCATCAAACTTTTCTCAAATGCTTTTTCAAATTCCAAATGGGCTTTTGGAAGCATTTGACAAGCTTTTTGAATGTGTTTGAGAAGTGTTTCAATTAACTTCTATTACAGGCATCAGGAAGTGGCAACTATACCTTAAATAGGGTAAGCACACCCACTACAATTATAATGTGCAACGTAAATATAAAAATAAATCAATTATATAGATGGAATAACAGATAATAAATATCAACATAAAAAGTGGCAGTAAAGCATACCAAACAAAATGGCAGCACAGAGTGCATTAGATACAAAATGATGACAAAATGAAACATACCAAAGATAATAACCCAAAAGGTAAATTAGTCAGGCAGTGTGACAAATATTAGGTGTTTTGTGGGGCTAAGACCCCTTTCTTACGTCTTTGTGTGCAGTAATATAGATATGGAATACTGAAAACAGCACATATGCAATAGTCACATGATTAAACAACAGACCTTCTGACCAAAAAAGATTTATAAAAATACCTAAAGACCGCACGCCACAAAAAACAAAAAACAAAGCCGTGAAATGTTATGGTTTTCTTCTGTGAAATGCCAGGCTACAGGTGAGGTAAATTCAAAATCATGGATATTGCTATGGTGGCCATTAAGAATTCATGGGTAGTCTAACTAACATATTTTATTGCACATGGGCATTTGAGAAGGTAGATGGCTCTTATGTTTTAATTGCTGCTTAATGCATTAACATACCTTCAGAGATCTTGTTCAGCAAATATAGTCACCTTCTGATTCAGCACCCTTCACATACAGCTAAACTCTCCAATAAGATGCAGAAGTTGAATCCAATTCAATTATACTTTACAAAGCATGTTTTTCAAGTCTCTTAAAGTGTAAAAAGACAATGGGGTTGATTTACTAAAACTGGAGAGTGCAAAATCTGGTGCAGCTCTGCATAAAAACCAATCAGCTTCCAGGTTTTTTTTTTTGTCAAAGCTTGTTTGAACAAGCTGAAGTTAGAAGCTGTTTGGCTACCATGCACAGCTGCACCAGGATTTGCACTCTCCAGTTTTAGAAAATGAAACCCAATGATCCTCCCAGCTTAGTGTCCACTATGAAGACTAGAAGTGAAGTGAGGGAACATGGAAAAAGACAGGGAAGGACTAACTAGTGCACTAATCTTCCATTAGATGTCAGAATTTTTGCATTTTTTTCCATACATTTTTGCAATGGCAGGATGCCACTCTGTATTGTTGTTCTAATGTAGCTTATCAACCTGATGAGGTTACATAGTTACATAGTTGGTATGGTTGAATAAAGACAAAAGTCCATCCAGTTCAACCTGTGTAGGTGTGTGTGTGTAAAAAATCATTTCCCATATGCCCCTATATTGTTTTCGCTAAGATGCATGTCCAAGAGTCTTTTAAACCATCCATACTTCCGGCCGATACCACCGATTGTGGAAGAGAGTTCCACATCTTTACCGCCCTGACAGTGAAAAACCCCCTACGCAGCTTTTGGTTAAACTCTTCTAGTCTCATCATGTGGCCCTGTGTCCTCTTACACTCCCTGGGACTGAAAAGTTTCATACTTACGCTGGGATCACCATTGAGGTATTTGTATATCGCTATCAAATCTCCTCTCAAGCGTCTCTTCTCCAGGGAGAACAAATTTAGCGCTTGTAGTTGTTCCTCATAATTGAGGTCCTCAAGTCCCCATATTAATTTAGTTGCCCTTCTCTGGACTCTCTCTAGCACATCCTTTCTGAGGATTGGTGACCAGAACTGATCCGACCGAACATATCCGGCCGAACCAGAGTTTTATAAAAGTGGCAAAATAATCGTTTTATCTCTGGAGTAAATTCCTTATTTAATGCATGCTAATATTCTGTTGGCTTTGGTAGCCGCTGCTTGACACTGCATGCTATTTCTCAGTCTGTCTTCTACTAGGACCCTTAGATCCTTCTCCATCCTGGAAGCCCCTAGGGGTTCTCCCCCTAAAGAGTAACTTGCGTTTATATTTTTACCCCCCAAGTGCATTACCTTACATTTACCAATGTTAAACTTCATTTGCCATGCAGTAGCCCATTACAATAACTTATTCCTCTTGGAACATTTCTATATGCTGCTGTGTTATTGTCCTGTATATTTTTGTGTCGGCAGCAAACACTAAGATCGAGCCATTTATCCCATCCTCTATATCATTTATAAGTAAATTAAACAGAATTGGTCCCAAGGCAGAGCCTTGGGATACCCCACTAACCATTCTAGACCATTCAGAATATATTTTACTTCTTACAACCCTTTGGACATGCCCCCATAGCCAGTGGAGGACTGTATCAAATGCTTTTGCAAAATCCAGATACACCACATCCACCAGCCTACCTTTGTCCAGATGGCAGCCCACTTCCTCGTAGAAGGTGGTGCTGATTTGGCTTGAGTGCTGACATCTGGATTGATGGCCTGTCTTTCTTTAGTCTGTGGCTCGGATGGTCTTGTCTTGCTTGAAGTTGCAGCTTGATAGACAGAGTGAACAACAGACATGTCACGTGCATGTGTAGTCTCAAGAGGCTGACACTCTAAAGCAGTGTTTTTCAACCTTTTTTCAGTCAAGGCAACCTTTAAAATGATGCACAATCTCGAGGCACCCCAATCTAAAATGTAAAAAACGAAAATAATGGGGGGCGTGGCCAGGATGGCGCTGTAAGTGGCTGCTTTTCCAGAAAGCTCCGCTGATCCGTATAGAAATCCGGATCCATCTACCCCTAAAACTCACCAATTCCATCCCTGCTGACTAGTGGAGGACTGGAGACCATATTCTGCCGAGGAGTGGGGAAGATTTTTGATTTCTGGTGCGAGATTGGGGTCCCGCCGTGCTCCCGGCCTACCACGGGAGACTAGACCGAACCCGCGGCCTTTCCTGACGGACCGTGCGGCGAGCCGGGTACCCCCTGCCGCGATCGGATTGACTACCGGGCCTCGTTGGCTGCTACGGACCGCAGGTGGGGGCAGGAGATGGGGTCCTGGACTGTATTTAGGCCGTATTCTGGGCCTGGACTCTCTTTTTCCCCCCCGCGATTTACTAGGCCACGACCGCGGCCTTTCCTGGAGCCCCGGGGCTGCCGGATCAATAGGAGGACTGCTGACTCCTCCCGGTCTAGTGGAGGAGGCCCTGTGACCACTGGGAGATATTGCCAAGCCACAGGAACAGATCCTGGAGCACCCACATCCCTCTCACCCTGATAGTGAAGTGAGGTGGCTGGACTGAACATCCCTGTGGGCCTGTGTAGACCTGAAGTCAGCGACTCCTGAGCCATTTGTTTGCAGGTGAGGGGGGAAGACTGTTAAGGGACACAAACTTTATCCTACCCGCTGCTTGAACACCCCCGATTTCGCAGACAGGCTCCCACAACCAATTGCTGAATACTGCCCGGACCTGGGCCCCTGGCACCTGAATGAGGCGCCGGAATTCCAGCGCAAAATATAGCAAAGGGGGTAAGAGGTTGACCTTCCCGCCACCACCGGACTCCCCCCAGACGCCCACCTGTCCCCCTCCGGAGGCCCCTAAAACAAGCAGCACCCACAGAGTCCCACAGACAGACACTATGGAGTCGGATGACTCTCGGCCCCCCTGGTTGGCGGACGTCATGGCGGCCATTTCAACTTGCCAATCAACATTAACAACAAAGATTGAAGCAGTTCAGTTGGACATGGGTCTAATCCGCCAAGATATAGATAAAATCAGATCACGAGTCACTGAGACGGAGCAAAGACTGAGCACCACCGAAGACACAATTGCGGAACATGGTGCTTCACTCCGTACTCTCCAAACTAAAGTAAAGGCCCTTGAATATAGAGCAGAGGACACTGAGAACAGGAACCGGAGTAATAACCTTTGCATTGTTGGCTTACCAGAGGGGGTGGAGGGGAATAGCCCTACCTCCTTCATAGAGGGTTTGCTCCGTGACCTTCTACCCGAGGCCCGCTGGTCATCTCATTACACGGTGGAGAGGGTGCACCGCATCCCGCCTAGGCCGGGGCCTCCTGGATCCCCCCCTCGCATCTTCATTCTACGTCTACTTAATTTTAGAGATAGAGACGAAGTTCTCCGTGCCTCTAGAAATGTTGGGGACCTCAGATTTCAGAACACGAGGTTGATGATCTTCCCCGACTATTCGGTTGAGACCCAAAAGCTTAGGAAATCTTTTGACCAAGTTAAGGCGGCTCTGCGATCACGCAACATTCGCTACAGTGTACTCTTCCCTGCTCGTCTGAGAGTCCAGGACGGCAAGACAACTCGTTTTTTCACCTCTCCAAGGGAGGCCTCAGCCTGGCTGGATTCGCTACCACAGAACCGTTGACGGTTTACCTGGTATGTACTGTGAGATCCCTCAATGTTTGTTCACTATAGCCTTGGCCCAGGTCTGAGGTAATATATGTACTCCCACATGGATGACTTTCTTCGTTGCACAGGTTATGCCCAGTTTAATCCATGGTGTGGGCAGACTTGGGAGGAGATGTTTATTACCCCTTCCAGGGAAATTCTAAGATAATGCCCCTGCCAAAGAACTTGGTCAGGAGACCGTTGAAATATAAAGTTCCTTTACAACTACTTGTTTTCTTGAGGGGTGTTGGGATCATTTTTGTTTGGTTTCTTCACCCAAAGATGGATCGACTTTACTGTGGGGTAGCAATATGGGATATTTTCCCTTCATCTGACGTCCTAAGTCCCCACAGCCGGCTGTATCACAAGCGGAGCTCTCAAGTGTATAAGCCGCTTGAAATGCTGCTCCCCCCCCTTGTGAAGCTTCAGGGGGCTGCGTTCGCCTCTTCCACGGACCCTCTGTTGCAGCCGGAGAGCTGAATAAGTTCGGGATTGAAACCCGCCTCAGTTTTGGGGGTTGGGTGGGGTGGGGGGTGGGGTAAGTTCCCCTATTGGGGCTATTTTTATTTTAATTTACTTTAGTTATTGGGATCCTTTATCGGTTTTTGTTTGTTATTTGTACCAAAATAATTGACATATCAGCATTGCACTATCTACAAATGTGTCTGGTTCGGGTCCTGGGGTCCAGTCCGAGAGCCGCGATTTCCATTGATCCTAACACTCTTAACACTCCCGATGGTCATGTCCTCACTTAACATCATCTCCTGGAACACCAGGGGACTGAATTCCCCGGTTAAGCGCTCCCTGGTGTTCCAATACATTAAATCTTATAACCCACATATATGTGTGCTCCAGGAAACACACCTAACAGATCGTAGGGTTCTGGCCCTTAAAAAACCATGGGTGGGACACCACTACCACTCCACGCACTCCACATTCTCTAGGGGTGTAACTATACTGGTATTGAAATCACTTCCCTTTCGGCTCTTGGATTTGGCCCTGGACCCCGATGGACGGTACGTTATTATTCACGCTAAAATATATTCTCTAACATGGACTATTGTGGGCTTATATTTGCCTCCCCCGGCCTCCTTGCTGGTGCTCAATCAGATCACCGGTAAGATGGCCGACTTTGCCTCTGATAACAATGTTATATTGGGGGATTTTAATCTGGTCCCTGACCCGGATTTAGACAGGCTAACTCCTGCGAGATATCATTGCCCTGGGTTGGCTGAGTGGGCGGATACCTATGGCCTAACTGATGTCTGGAGGTGGCGTCACCCCCAGTCTAGGGCATACACATGTCACTCGGCCTCTCACAGAACGCTTTCCCACATAGACTTGGTCTTCGCAGGGAATCAGGTCCTTCCACGGGTCACAGACATACAAATATTGCCATGGGGAATTTCCGACTATGCACCCTTGTTGTTGTCTTTGGATCTCTCCCTAGGCTCAGTAGAAAGGATATGGAGGCTCTCCAGATTTTGGATTTCAGACACCGCAGTGGACTCCCAATTTAGAATGGAAATGCTTGACTTTTGGGCTGTAAATGAGGGCTCGGCTGACTCCACGGTGGTGTGGGATGCCTTTAAAGCCACGACAAGGGGACGTTACCAGACCATCATTGCCAGGGTCCGACGTGAGCATAGAGCAGACTTGGTGAAGGCTGAGCGGGAGACGAGTAGTGCGGAGGCTCTTTTTGTCCGTACCCGAGACCCTGCGCACTATTCGCATCTACAACTTATGACGAAGGAGGTGGTTCGTCTCTGTACTTCTCTTACTCAGAAGAAAATGTTGGCTCAATCCCAACGGATTTTTGAGCAGGGAGAGCGGTCAGGCCGTTTGTTGGCCTGGCTCTCTAGGGAACAGGCGGGCGGGATGAGCATTTCACATATTAGAGACTCCTCGGGACAGCTGATCCACACACCGAAGGGGATCAATGGTTGCTTCGCGGAGTTCTACGAATCTCTCTACAGGTCCAGGGTAGACTATAGAGGGGAAGATCTGGGGGCATACCTTGACGAAAATGATATCCCAACCCTTACAGTAACGTATCGCGACAAGCTTGACACTCCAATTACGTCCTTGGAGAAACTATGGGCACTTAAATCAATGCAGTTGGGGAAAACTCCGGGACCCGATGCCATCCCTGTGGAGTTTTATAAACAATATACCACAGAACTAGTTGACAAACTACAGGTCCTTTTCTCCGAGTCATCGCGCCTTGGGAAACTCACAGACACGATGAGCGAAGCGATCATTGTAGTGATCCCCAAGCCTGGGAAAGACCCCACGTTGTGCTCCTCGTATCGCCCTATATCCCTTCTGAATGTGGATGCAAAAGTACTGGCAAAAGTATTGGCCAACAGGCTTAACCTGGTAATTACCGCTCTCATCCACAGGGATCAAACAGGCTTCATGCCCGGCAGAGGAACTGACATTAATATCAGACGCCTCCATACTCACATAGACAGGGCGGACGAGGTAACTAAAGGGACGGTAGCCTCACTTGACGAAGAAGGCTTTTGACTCCGTCGAGTGGGGCTACTTGTGGGAAGTGCTCTCGCGTTTCGGGTTTGGCCCGAGTTTCACGAAATGGCTCCGCATGCTGTACCATGGCCCCTCAGCTAGAATACGCACCAATGGATGCCTCTCGGGGAAGTTCCAACTGTCTCGAGGCACGCGACAGGGGTGTCCCCTTTCCCCGGGTCTATTTGCTCTGGCAATGGAGCCCCTGGCTATATTGTTGAGGGCCGACCCTGGGGTAAAGGGACTTCAGGTAGGACCCATTGAGGAGAAGTTATCGCTGTACGCTGACGATGCTCTGCTTTATTTAGCGGATGCATCGTCCTCCTTGCAGACTGCGCTCAATCTGATTAATCGATTCGGCGGGTATTCGGGGATTTGCATTAATTGGGACAAGTCGGTCCTATTCCCACTCCATCCCTCAACCCCCAGGGTACCTCACCTGCAGCTCAAATGGGTAGAAGAATTCAAATATCTGGGATAAAAATTAGTGGTAAAGTTGAAGACTACATTGATAACAATTTGCATCCACTTATGACACAGCTTACGGCTAGGTGCGCTGCTTGGCGTTCCCTTCCATTGACTCCTGTTGGCAGAGTCAACTTGCTAAAAATGATCTACCTCCCCAAATATCTATATTTCTTTCGCAATACACCCATACCCATCCCTAGGATTTTTTTCCGGAGGCTGGAGAGCCTGCTGATACACTTTGTTTGGGCTGGGAGGCCACCTAGGGTGGCCAAGCAGATCTTATATCTCCCTATTTCGGGGGGGGATTGGTGCTACCGAATTTCCAAATTTACTACTGGGCTGCAGTTCTGGTCACGATTCGGTGGTGGTTCTCCCAGCCCACGCAAAATCCCGCGCTCACTTTGGAGGCAGCCATTCTGGGTTCCTTTGCTGCCTTGAGCAATCTCCTGTTTCGGGGTCTCAGGGCCAGTTTGTCCATGACGACCCTGATGCGAACCACTGTAAGGGTTTGGCAGGAGGCTAGGAAAATATATGGAAAGCCCAATTACATTTCACCTCACATGCCCCTGTGGGGCAACCCTATGCTACCCCATTTTTACACTTTACCGGACCCCTCTCTCTGGGCAAAAAAGGGAATTCTTACATTAAAGCGTATAGTCAAGGATGGCAGGCTCATGACTTTCCAAGCCCTTAGACAATCCTTTGCTATTCCGGCCTCCTTCCAGTTCAGATACTGGCAGCTGAAGCATGCCTTTGAGGCTCAGTTCCCTGCCCCCCTCATTCTGGAACCAGACTCTATTGAAAGGCTCTTGACTTCCAGCGTGATGGGGAAGCCCCTCTCCATACTATACCTATACCTGACAGTGGAGTACGATGCCAAACTAACTAAAATCTGGGAAAAGTGGAGGGTTGATATTCCCTCGTTAGATCAGGAAGAATGGAAGGAGTGTTTAATATCCTACATTCCTTCCATGATCGCTGCAAAGGATAGGTTCATACAATTCAAGTTCCTACACAGGGCGTATTTTACCCCACAGAGGTTGGCGCGCATTTACCCTCAGAGAGATCCCAATTGTCAGAGATGCAGACAGGAAGTGGGTACTTTCTGGCATATGGTCTGGTCTTGTCCCAGTCTCCGACTCTTTTGGTCGGCAGTGGCATCCACACTGAGTAATTTCATAGGATCAGACTTGCAGGTGGATCCCCAAATACTATTGCTCAGTCATCTGGAAGATGTTGTGGCTGATAGATATAGCAAATTGTGTCTAACATTCGCATTGTACTATGCTAGGCGGGAAATTCTATTGCGGTGGAAAATGGTAGAGCCTCCTACCCTGGCCTCGTGGATAAGGTCTGTGAATAAGGTACTCCCTCTGTATAGATTAACGTATGAAAGTAGGCAATGCCCGGGGAAGTTTGATAAAATCTGGTCGTCCTGGGTCGATGCCTCCGAAGACCCTGAACCCCCTACCCCATGAAAAGGATGTGAAACATAGTGGAGGACATCCTACATCTCACGTCTATTCTTCTTATGCCCATTTCCTTTTATCCCATTCCTTCTCCTCCCTCCCCCCCCCCTCTTTCTTTCTTCCTCTCCCCTCCTCCCTCCTTCCCTCTTCCTCTCCCCCCCTCCTCGCTGTCCCTACCAGGTTTGGTTGAATGGTGAGCCACTCACTTTATACTATCTAAAAATGTATGATGATTTGAGCCTTGAGAGGTATGGTTGAGTGAAACTTCTGATGTTTGCACATCCGAAATATCTGATGAATAATGGCTACTGTTTATTGTTTAAGGGTAATTTTTACTGTCTTTATTCTCACCACAATGACTGTACTAAATTCTTGTAATGTAGTGCTGATTTGTTCAATAAAAAAATGTTCTGTTAAAAAAAAAAAAACGAAAATAATAGTTAATAGCAACACAGGTAGGACACCCAACCTTAGAAGTGATTATTTCTTCCAAATAAAATACACCTTTGCACACTGGTACTGACTAATATCCCAATGTTTCTGTTCTTCCTCAGTTTCTCTCCCTCAGCTAATATGAACCCAATGCTGATGGCGAGGTGCAGGGAAAGGCCAAACAAGGATGCTTTCCAGGCATCCAGCATCCTTCTTATCAACCAATTACATTATTGGCTGTTAGGACGCCAGCGGCTAGAAAGTTGTAATGCTTCCCAATTAAAACTTGTGGTTTTGGCTAACTAAAAGGCAGGCTTGATTCACTCGCTGGCTTGTATATAATTTTTAGGCATTTTGCCAAGGCACTCCTGAAGAAACCTGAAGGCACCCTGGTTGAAAAAGGCTGCTCTAAAGGAATGTCAGTGTAATCAATAGCATGAACTTTAACTGGGAATTTGCTGCTCTGGCTTAAGACATAGAGACTGCCACTGTATAATATACTACCAGCAGCAGCTTGTCTAAAACTTTTACCCTTGCTATATCTGCTGCTTCCTCCCTCTTTCATAAGGACTTCCAAGTCTGCTTGGCCTACATTGCATGCGCCTCTGCCTGTGGGCAGGCTTGAGCTGCTTGTGCCTGTACCTCAGCAACGTGTGCCCTAATGACTGCTTCCTTCTTTATGCAGTGAGCTTACACCTTTTGCTGCATTTGCATGAGCCCTCATAACATGTTTGCAAAGCGTGGAACGATCCAGAAGATCTGATAGGGGTTGATGTGTAGGCAGGTGCAGTCTACTTTCTCCACTGCAGGTGGCACGATTCCATAGCAGCAATGAAGTTAAAGAGAAAGTCAAGAGGAACATGGTTCCTCGCTGATTTCCTGGGTCACTGGCAGCCATGTTGGGACAGGCAGAGCATTTTTAAGGTCCTGGCTCGTAGGTTTGATGTACATTTGCGAGTTGGTAGAGTAGAGACAGATACCCTGTCTGGTAGGGACAGAATTAGCAGCAGGGAAAGATGAGGAGAGAAAGCTTAGGATTTGCAACCTCTCTGGACATCTGCCTGCTTGGGCTCAAGATGGCCAGGCTGCATTCTGCCCCTCTCTACAGATGCTGTCAGTTTGGCTGAAACCTGTTTTCTACATGCTGTTGGAACTGTGAGTGGTCCCGGCTGGCTGCTTTCCCACTGGGTGTTTGTGAACTGTCTTTGCATTATTTCAATATATGTTATTTAAATGCACTGGGACTGTGTATATTATTGCCATCGCACCATGCTGTACCCACCCACAGATTTACTTAAAGTCATTGTAAACGATCACCTTGTAAAACAACCAATTCAGTTTAAAATAGATATTAAAGGCAAAACATTTGTGTATAGTTATAAAAAAAAAAACATTATACAGTGGAACCTTGGTTTACGAGTAACATGGTTAACAAGCTTTTTGAAAGACAAGCAACTTTTTTTTTGAAACCCTGACTCGGTTTGCGAGTGTTGTCTCCCAAAACTAGCAGAATTAAAGCTAATGGGAAGTGCAGTACCGCATTTGGCCAGAGATACGGGGGCGCCGGGTACACTCGGAACGGTTCGGAGCCAATCAGAAATACTTGGAATGATTCGGAAATACTCAGAAACACTCGGAAATACTCAGTTCTCAACTGTTTCCGAGCCTTTCCGAGGCTTTCCGAGTTCAGCCGAGCTGTCCCCGAGTATTTCCAAGGCTCTCCGGAGCCCCCCCACCTCTGGCCACATGCGGTATTGCATTTAATAGAAGTCAATGCAGAACAAATTATCTTCGTTTCCATTGACCTCTATGGGGAAACTCGCTTTGATATGCGAGTGCTTTGGATTACAAGCATTCTCCTGGAACGGATTATGCCCATAATCCAAAGTTTCACTATAAATACTTTTTTTTTCCCTTTTTTTTATAGGTGATCACATTCCCTCTGTTCACAGCTGCATAAGAGTTGGGGTAGAAGAAGCAAATCACCCTCCCCATGTTGAGGGCATGTGGCCTGGTATGGTTCAGGAGGGGTGGCGCTCCCTCTTTTCCTGCAGCCTGTCAGGTTGCGTGCTTGGATAAGGGTCTGGTATGGATTTTGGGGGGGACCCCACGCCATTAAAAAAAAAAAATTGGCGCAGGGTGCCCTTTAATATCCATACCAGACCCAAAGGGCCTGGTAATAGACTGGGAGGGGGGGACCATTGTCGTTTTTTCAATGAGTTTTATCTATATTGCTGAGACCCGACAATTCATTACAGCTGCGATCAGTTTAAAATGACTATTTTTTTCCTTTAGAAATGTAATTTTGTTGTGGTACTGTTCTAAACATGGGAAAACTGCGCCACTTTACAGGCATACTATAGACACCCCCAGGCATGATATTTTCACGATTTAAATCTCACTTTATTGATAGAGAAACAGAATTTTACAAGCCAGACAAGGGAAAAGAAATCAGACATATAATATGAAGCATCTTACACGTTTCATCTACAAGATGTAATAGTGAATAAAAAAAAAACACCGAAAACTTCAAACTACAATCAAATCATGACATTAAATCAATGCAACTCCGCAGTAGTACACGCTTATTGATAGCTTAGGAGGGAATCCCCAGTACATTGCTTCACAAATCAAAACAATTGAAATGACCAAGATGGATGGATGGGGGGGGAGGGGAAAAGGAAGGAAAGGGGAGGGAGGGGGGGGAAGGCAGAAGGAGGCAATGGGAGGGGGGGGGGGGGGGGAGAGGGAAGGGAAGCCCAAGCAGTCCAGATCACCAGCGAGCACTAGCACCATCATCTGGTCAATGGACAAACATTATTAACCTTACGCTGTCCAAGATGACCAAATACCCTCAAATTTCTTGGGGCACTTCCTATTTAGGTACGTTATTTTATACAGTGGTAGAGCTTTGTTAATGGTATCTTCCCATAACGTCAAGGTGGGGGGGGACGCAGACGTCCATCTAAGCAGAATAGTCTTTTTAGCATAATACAATAAAAAGCCGATTAGAAGTTTAGTATACCTTGGCATCTGTTCTTCTCCTAGCACTCCCAATAATGCCAACTCCGGTGTCTGTATCAGTGACAACCCAAGGCGCTCATTAATGGCCTCAAACACCGCAGCCCAGAACCCAGTCACCACCGGGCAGGTCCAGAACATATGAAGATATGTCCCTACATCCCTCCTACATTTACCACAGATAGGGTCCCTCGAGGGGTACAGTCTGTGCAATCGCTGCGGAGTGTAGTACACTCTGTGAAGAAACTTGGCCTGGATTACCTTATCTCTGGAAGAAATGACCAACCCAAATCCCTCCTCAAAGCAGTCATTCCACTCCTCTCTCTCTAAGGTGGGAATGTCGGCTTTCCAGGATTCCCACAGCTTCTCCAAACCAGGAGATTCCAGACTAAGCAATGCCAGATAAATGGAAGAGAGAGGTTTAGAAAGAGATTCCTGGGCCAGTAGTTCCTCTATTGGGTCCATGGACAGGACAACAGGACCCGAAAACTGCGCGCGCACAGCATGGCGCAGCTGTTGGTACCTGAAGTACATCCACCCAGGTAATTTAAACTTAGTAGAGAGATCTTTGTATGTCAGTAAATGCCCTGCGGGCATAATATCCCGAAGGGTCTTTATTCCAAATTTTGCCCAAACCTGCTGATCAGGAATCGTACTGAAATGCGGGAAATTAGTATTACCCCACAGAGGTTGGAATGGTGACCAGTGACCTATTTTAAGAAACTTCTTCCTGGCTACCGCCCACACCCTAAGTGTCGTTCTAGTTGGGAGCGGGAGATCAGCATAGGCCCCAGGTCCTCGATATACCAGATTTGCGAGATCCCCTAGGGAACCCAGAAGAGTCGCCTCCAGGCACACCGCCGCATTAGCTTTAGATCGGAGAAACCACCAACGGACCGAGACCAATATGGCCGCCCAGTAATAGACCCGAAAATTGGGCAACGCCAAGCCCCCGCACCGAGGAGGAAGAGATAGGGTAAACCGCGCTAGCCGAGGGGTAGACCCCCTCCAAATAAAGGATCCAATACAACTGTCCAGCTCTTTAAAAAATATATTCGGTAAGCACACCGGGGAGTTCCTAAAGAGATAATTGAATTTTGGGAGAAAAACCATCTTTATCAAATTAATACGCCCTAGCAGATTAAGTGGAAGGTTACCCCAGGCAGCACAACGAGCTCTAAGTTGTGACAAAACCGGGCGGATATTGAGTTCATGAAACTCCAAGGGATCACGACTTATTCTAATGCCAAGATATTTAAAGCTCGAGACCCATTGCAACTGAGTGGGAGCCGCCGTCACCCGCGCCAAGGGGTCAAGAGGGAACAGTACTGATTTGGACCAATTTATCCGGACCCCCGAGAACCGGCCAAATTCGTCGAATAACTCCAGGGCAGCCCGCAGGGAGGAACCCGCATTCCGTAAATATAAAAGCGCATTGTCGGCGTACAACAACACCTTCTCTTCCAAAGGACCGATCCGCAGCCCCTCCACCTCCCGGGACGCCCTGAGAAGGATGGCCAGAGGCTCCAACGCCAAGGCGAACAGGGAAGGGGAAAGGGGGCAACCCTGCCTCGTACCCCGCTGTAACAAAAAACCTTCAGAGATCCCACCACTGGTCCTAACACAGGCCGAGGGCTTGGCATAGAGCAACTGTAGCCAGCGCAAAAAGTGAGGGCCAAACCCAAACCTACCCAAAACTTCCCAAAGATAGCCCCACTCGACCGAGTCGAACGCCTTCTCTGCGTCGAGTGAGGCAATGACTCTGGAACCAGCATTGTCATGAGAGGCAGACAGGTTAAGCTGCAATCTCCGCAAAT
Organism: Aquarana catesbeiana; assembly: GCF_042186555.1. Classification (NCBI taxonomy): domain Eukaryota; kingdom Metazoa; phylum Chordata; class Amphibia; order Anura; family Ranidae; genus Aquarana; species Aquarana catesbeiana. Next base: position 142,058,030 of record NC_133333.1, read on the forward strand.
TGATGTCGGTGCCCTTGCCGGGCATGAACCCCGTCTGATCCTCGTGAATCAGTTCATCCAGGACCTGCGTCAGGCGATTGGCCAGTATCTTTGCCAACAACTTTGCATCGACATTTATTAAGGAAATCGGTCGATACAACGCACACTCTTCGGGGTCCTTATCCGCTTTAGGCACCAACACAATCACAGCCTCCGACATGGACTCCGGTAGGGAGCCAAGTTCGGCAAACTGGGCAAATAATTTTGTAAGCCTAGGGGCCAGGAATTCTTGATAGGTGGAGTAGAACTCGATCGGGATGCCATCTGCACCAGGAGTTTTCCCAGGCTGCATTTGGGTCATAGCGATCTGGACCTCCTCCATGGTAATATCCCCTTCCAGCATGTCTCTGGCTTCCCTAGACAGGGCAGGAAAGTCCACTCTATCCAGATAAGTCTCAAGTTCGCACCAAATATAATTCACTTTGGTCGAGTAACGTAATTTGTAATATCTCATAAATCTAGCAAGGATTTCATCAGGGTTCTTAAGAGGAACTCCACCCTCATCTCTAGTACTCCCAATATGAGTGCTGGGATTTTGACCCCGGGACAGCCACGACAACATTTTGCCGTTTTTGTCACCGTACTCAAAAACCCTTTGAGCAGTATCAAGCATTGACTTCTTTGTCATCTCCAACCTGAAAAGTTCAACCGCCCACAGCGCAAACTGCCAATTCCCGTGGTTAAGGGGTGTAGGATCAGCCACATAACAAGCCTCTTTGTCCCTCAGTTCCTCCTCCAGATCCCTCAGCGATCGCACAGACTGTCTCTGGGTATGGGCAATGCAGGAAATATATTCACCCCTCAACCAGCTCTTGAATGCGTCCCAGCCCACCAAAGCTCCCACTGAGTCATTGTTTTCTATCCAATAGTGACATAGGGCCTCTGACATATCTTCTTGGATTTTAGGGTCTGCGATCCAGTATCCCGATAATCTCCACAGTCTCCTACCAGCAGCGGGCCCCATCCGTAGCGTCAGCATAAGGGGGGCGTGGTCTGAGACTCCTCTAGGGAGGATCTGCACCTCCGCAACCCTCTGCAGCATCGCCCGCGTAACAAACCCCAGGTCAATGCGGGAAAAGGTACGGAAGGTGGATGAATGGCACGTAAACATTCTCTTAGATGGATTGAAATGTCGCCACACATCAATAAGTTCAAATGTGTCAGCCCACTGCATGAGACCAGGAGACCCCCTAGTAGACTGGTGGAACCTGTCGACCTGCGGACATGGAACCAAATTATAATCCCCCAGCAACATGACATTCGTAGTATTGAACTGCACGACCATTCGCATGATATCATACAGCAGGGACACATCTGCAGGAGGGGGGAGGTAAAGTCCCACAATCACAAATGTCATATTGGCGATTGTCGCATAAATAATTACATATCTTCCGCCTGGGTCAGTTCTAATCTCTTGAAGCTGAAACGGAAGGGACCGGTGGACTAAAATGCTTACTCCCCGAGAATAGCTGGAATAAGTGACATGATATTGAGATCCCACCCAGGCCCTTTTTAGGCTAAGAATCCTCGAGCCCACCAAGTGGGTCTCTTGTAGTATACAAATGTGAGGGGCATAGGTTTTTAGATATTTGAAAACCAGCGAGCGCTTAATCGCCGAGTTCATTCCCCGGACATTCCAGGAGAGAATGGAGAGACTAGCCATAATTTGTGTGATAAAAATTAATGTGCCCTCGGAGTCCGTGTCCACAATCAGTCCCCGGGAACAGGATCGACCACCCAGGCGGAGAGACAGGCATCAGCAACCACCGCCACATGAACCACCAGGTTAACTTATCATTAATTTGCATCATACCTAAGGTATAAGGGTATAATTGCCAGATTCTTGTGAGATAAAAGTACCGTGAAAAACAAAAAAACCAACAAACTAAAATAAACTAGGGTCAGCAACGGCTGCCCTCCCCACCCCCCGCCCCGCAGACCCCGGAAACTGGGATCATGCATATTTCCCCAAAAACACCCCGAGTCCTTCAGAGTAACTTACTCAGGGAGGCGCGCCCCAGTCAAACACACAGAGAGTTAATCACCCCTCCACCTTAACTATACAGAGGGGTAACCACACTCCGAACCAACCAGGGGGCCTTCTCACTTCCCAACAGGAGATGCTAGAGAGTCATAGAGTTCAAAACTGATACGATCACTCATAGTTCTCCTGGAGTATCCAGGGGCACAACACTTAAGATAAGGAAATCTTCCATATTTGTAAGGATGTCAGGTAATCGGAGTCTCTCCTTCAAGATTGGGATAAACACAGTTCCAGGACCAAGGTGCAGACCCCAAATCCCCCATCCAGCAGATTTGACAGGACTGATCTCTTAGGGCCTTAGCCAAGCGAGACAAGAAAGGGCGGCAACTGACCCCAGGAGGGATCACCAAAAGCCCATCAACTGTAAGATCCAACATCTGTAAAGCTGCTCCTTATCTCAAAAAACGATTAAGATCAGTGTAGTCAACAAAAAAGGGGTTGAAATATGTATACAGTTACCGATCCATTCACTTCAGAGCAGGCAGCGATTCCAGCCACGAGGAAGCATCCCTGGGGTTGGTAAAGAAACGGATCGTCTCGCCGTCTACCACTCTCAGCTTCGCAGGAAAGAGAATACTATATTTAATTCCCTTTGCCCTCATGGCAGCCTTGACCGCGTCGAAAGACCTACGCTGCTTCTGGGTCTCTATGGTATAATCCGGGAAGAGTAGCAGCTTATTATTCTGGTAAGAAATGTCCTTCGTCGTTCTTGCAGCCCGCAGAAGTTCATCTCTGTCCCTAAAGTTTAACAGGCGCAGGATCAGCGTACGAGGTGGGGAGCCAGGCGGGCCTCGCTGCGGTGGAACTCTATGCGCTCTCTCCACAGTAAAGTAGGGGGACAGCTGGGCCCCAGGGAACAAGGATCTCAGGAGGTCTTCCACAAAGGTGGTCGGGTTCTGTCCCTCCGCTCCCTCTGCGAGGCCTACTATTCGCAAATTATTTCGCCTGCTGCGATTCTCGGCGTCCTCAGCACGGTATTCCAGGACCTTTACCTTATTTTGCAAGGTCCGAATGGCCACCGAGTGTTCCTCTGCTACATCTTCCACCTGTCCCACTCTCTGCTCCACCACCCCGAGACGGCTCCGAAATTTCTCCAGGTCTTGTCTAATCAGTCCCACATCAGTCTGAACAGCCTCCATTTTCCCTGCTAAAGTGGCCTGGCATGCCGAGATCGCCGCCATCACCTCAGGTATTCCAGGAAGGGAGGCCGAGGGGCTCTCCTCCACCGCCGTCTGGGTGGCCATATTGGAATGGCTGCGCGGGCTTTTCTCCCCAGGCACTGCGGGCACAGTAGCCTCCGGTATATTCGGGGGGGAAACGGAGCCTCCTGCCGCTCTTCGAACCGGCAGAGGATCTGGACGGCATACGGGAATCCAGACGCCCAAAACAGGGGTGATCACTCCAGGCAGGATGATATATAAGGATTCCTCTCTAGCAGAGCTCCGGGAAGCACGTCTGCTCAGGCCGACATCTTGGACACGCCCCCCAGGCATGATATTTAAAGGAATATTTCATTTTTATTGTTTCACTTTAAGCATTATTAAAATCACTGCTCCAGAAAAAATGTCTGTTTTTAAAACTTCTTTTTGCATTGATACATGTCCCCTGGGGCAGGACCCGGGTCCCCAAACACTTTTTATGACAATAAATTGCATATAAGCCTTTAAAATGAGCACTTTTGGTCTGTCATGTTAGTGTCCTATCGACTTAGCGGCTTTCAACTTTGCCGCGAACACCGCATAATGTTCGTTGTTCACCGAATGTCCGAACAACTAAAGTTCGGCCTGAACATATGTGTGGGCCGAAACCGTTCGCCCATCCCTAGTAGTGAAGCTTCACTTTGTAAATAATACCCAATCAGGTGCAAGGAAAATAAAAAGAGTATTATTGCTTCCACTTGATTGGATGATGGAAATCAGCAGAGCTTTACTGCATTTAACATTTCTAACTCTTTACTAACATTTCAAATTCCTGATATGTGCCTACTGTACCATGTATTTGTATGAGAAAGTATCGGCCCATCCTTATTCACTACATTACATCTACTAAAGAAAATGAGAGCAATTGCACTTGCAAAGTGTGCAGCCTATTTGCCTTTAGTAAATTTTGAACAATGATATGTAGTTTCATATAATTGTGATAACTTGTGATGTATTGTATCTTTGCTAAGAGAAGTGAAGACATTTAATATCTTCTGTATTGATATTCAATAGAAGAGAAGTAAATTTTTCTGATAGTCTCTTATAGCTTTTAGAAGCTTTCTAGTTTTGCAAGTGTGCGATTAAATTGCTCTGTATCATTTGATGTTTTATCAGCAGCAGTTATTTAATGCATCAGGCATTTCTGCCTTCATTGTTTCATAATTCTCTTTAAAGGAGTTGTAAAGGCAGAAGGTTTTTTATCTTAATGCATTCTATGCATTAGGATAAAAAACCTTCTGTGTGTGGTAGCCTCCCCAGCACCCCCCTAATAACTTACCTGAGCCCCATCTCTCTCCAGCGATGTCCACGAATGTATAAACCATCCGAGACATGCCTCCTGATTGGCTGAGACAAAGCAAGTCAGTCAGCCAATCAGGGGAGAGAGGGGGAAGGGTCGGGGGTCCGTGTCTGAATGGACACACGGAGCTGTGACTCAGCTACAGTGCCCCCATAGAAAGCTGCTGACTGTGGGGGCACTCGATAGGAGGGAGGGGCCAGGAGCATCGAAGAAGAACCCGAGAAGAGGAGGATCCAGGCTGCTCTGTGCAAAAAAAATAGCACAGAGGAGGTAAGTATAACATGTTTGTTATTTTTATTTTTTTAAAAAAAATGAGACTTTACAATCACTATAACCACTTGCCGACCAGCTGCCATCATTATACTGCGGCAGATCGGCACAATCCCATGAACTGCCGTAGCTGTACATCGGTCCCTTTAAGCGAGATAGCATGCGCGCTCCCGCTGCACTGCGGGGTGCCGATGCGTGTGGCCGGTGGTCGCGATGACCGTCGACCACGTGCGATCACAGGCACGAGAGCCAGAACAGGGACGTGTGTATGTGTGTGAGCAGAGAAGAGACAGATCGTGAGCTCCTACTAGCTAGGAACAATGATCTTTTATTTCCTCCAGTCACTCCCATCCCCCTACAGTTAGAACACACAATAGGGAACACAGTTAACCCCTCGATCGCCCCCTAGTGTTATCCTGTTCCCTGCCAGTGAAATTTACACAGTAATCAGTGCATTTTTATAGCACTGATCGCTGTATAATTGTTAATGGTCCCAAAAATGTGTCAAAAGTGTCTGATCTGTCTGCCATAATGTCGCAGTCCCGATAAAAATCGCTGATCACTGCCATTACTAGTAAAAAAATAAAATAATAATAATAATAAAAATGCCATAAATCTTTCCCCTCTTTTGTAGATGCTATAACTTTTGCGCAAACCAATCAATATACACTTATTGCGATTTTTATTACCAAAAATATGTAGAAAAATTACATACTGGCCTAAACTGAGGAAAAAATTTGCTTTTTTTAAAAAAAAATAGGGATATTTATTATAGCAAAAAGTACAAAATACTGTGTTTTTTTCAAAATTGTCAAATTTTTTTTGTTTATAGTGCAAGAAAATAAAAACTGCAGAGGTGATCAAATACCATCAAATGAAAGCTCTCATTGTGGGAAAAAAAAGGACATCAATTTTGTTTGGGTACAGCATCGCACGACCGCGCAATTTTCAGTTAAAGCGACTCAGTGCCATATCACAAAGAATGGCCTGGTCTTTCAGCAGCCAAATCTTCCGGGGCTGAAGTGGTCAGCTTTATCTTGGGAAGGAGAAGGTGGCTACCTGCAGAGGGTTCAACTGTAGAGAATGCACAGATCCTTGCTGAGACATGTTATTTCAAATGTGGGAAGTATACCTGAATCTGTTTGCAGAGATTATTGCTTCATACCAGGGGAGACATTCGATTAATGCAGGAGAATGTAGTCTGATTCTAGTAGCTGAAGGAAGTGTTGTGCAAGCACATATCGGTCTATAGTGCAGCCATGTGCTCACTGCATATACCATGTACTCCCCGAGGCACAGGAAAGCAGACTGTTAAAGTGATATTATAAAAACACTTTTTAATTTACATTGCCCCTTCTATTTCTGTATGTGGATGATGGCACTGTAATTATTTTAATTAAAATCTAAGTACCTTTTTCCTAATTGATATACAGCTAGATCTTTCCCAGCCTGTCAGCAGGGAAACACAAGCAGGAGGAACTTCTAGTCCTGTGCTGCTGGTCACATTTTCAAAAAAACAAAACAAAAAACAACAGCCTTTTAGAATACAGAGTAAAATATAAATAAATAATATCAATAAACGGTTTCAAATTGGCATTTGAATATATATTTGAAATGAAAACTTTATTATCTTGTGAAAATAACATGGTGTGGGTGGATTTCTTCCACTCACAGGCTGTATCACGCCCCTCTAGTCTACGTCTTAGAGGTCTCCAAACTTTGTATATAAAGGGCCAGTTTACTGTCCTTCAAACACTGGGGGGCCAGACTGTGGTCAGTCGGAAAAGAAAATGTCCTGGTGTCAGTGGGAGTAAACAATGCCCCATCATTGGTATTAGGGGAGTAAAAAAGCCCTGTTGTTGGAATCGTTGGGAGATATAGTTCCCCATCATGGGTGTCAGTGGGGGGGGGGGGTATAGTGCCCCATCATTGGTGTCAGTGGAAAAAATAGTGCCCCATTATTGGTGTCAGTGGGAAGAATAGTGCCCCATCATTAGAACAACCAGGAGGTAAAACCTTCATAAATCTACATGTGATATTACACCACCATTGTGTTTAGCCAGTTAGTGGGCATGGAGGAGGAGGCAGGGAGTGGGCTGTCATCTACCACTGTGTAAACGCCAACATGTGAGACTCTTTAGTCACATGGACTGCTCAGGTGTGATAGGGAGGAAATGCTCAGCATAGAAAACTCACTAAAAACTGAGCATGTGCAGAGTTGCCACCACAGCTGCAAAATCATTAGCTGAATTGGGGACATGAACAGAAGGTGGAGATAGAGAGCAGCAGGATTAATCAAGTTTTTTTTTTAGAATACAGAAAACAAATCTCAGAGTCAGTATGAACAGCATGTAAAACACCATTTATTGATAGTTTTTTTTTGGTTGTGATGTGGATTTAGTGACACTTTAACCAGAAGGGATGAGCTTCGTGTTTGAGTCGAACCCATGTTCGACTCGAACATCGTCTGTTCGGTCGTTCGCCGTATTGCGAACAATATGGCCAAATTCGCCAAATTCGAGTGATGCGTCACAGCCCATAATTCACTGCGGCATCGCAGTGCATTGCTGGCTGATGATTGGCCAAGCATGCACTATGACCCGCATGCTTGGCCAATCACAGCGCCATCTGTACAGAGATCTGTAATTGGCCAAAGCCAGGGTGGCTTTGGCCAATTATGGCTCAGGGGGTTTAGTACACGCCCCACACTATATAAGGCTGCCTGCACGTCGGCCCTGTGTAGTGTGTTCCAGCGTTGAGAGAAAGAGACAGTGTCATTTGATTTAAGTTAGATAGATTAGGCAGGACAGTCAGTTAGCTGCACTTACAGTGTATTGTGTAAATATATGCATCCCAGGTGTTGTATATATATATATATATATATATATATATATATATATATATACACTGTATTCAGTTTAGCTAGATCCGTTCCTGTTATTAACTTCCTACTGACAGGCAGACAGGTGTTGTTACAGTATTTACAGCTACCTGAAGAAAATTGCTGGTGTTCTTCTGATCCTATCAGTACCAAAGTCAGGCAGCTACAGTATTTACAGTGCACAGTGTTCAGCTAAAGCTACAAGTTAGTGTAGTGCGACCTCTGCACAGTGTTCAGCTAAAGCTACAAGTTAGTGTAGTGCGACCTCTGCACAATGTTCAGCTAAAGCTACAAGCTAGTGTAGTGCGACCTCTGCACAGTGTTCAGCTAAAGCTACAAGTTAGTGTAGTGCGACCTCTGCACAGTGTTCAGCTAAAGCTACAAGTTAGTGTAGTGCGACCTCTGCACAGTGTCCAGCTAAAGCTACAAGTTAGTGTAGTGCGACCTCTGCACAGTGTTAAGCTAAAGCTACAAGTTAGTGTAGTGCGACCTCTGCACAGTGCTCAGCTAAAACTACAAGTTAGTGTAGTGCGACCTCTGCACAGTGTAGCTTTAGCTAAAGCTACCTGTAGAAGATTGGTGGTGTTTTTCTGATCCTATCACTACCGCAGGCAGCTACATTATTTACACGTTAGTGTAGTGCGACTTCGGCACAGTGTTCAGCTAAAGCTACAAGTTAGTGTAGTGCGACCTCTGCACAGTGTTCAGCTAAAGCTACCTGTAGAAGATTGGTGGTGTTTTTGTGATCCTATCACTACCGCAGGCAGCTACATTATTTACACGTTAGTGTAGTGCGACCTCTGCACAGTGTTCAGCTAAAGCTACAAGTTAGTGTAGTGCGACCTCTGCACAGTGTTCAGCTAAAGCTACAAGTTAGTATAGTACGACCTCTGCACAGTGTTCAACTAAAGCTACAAGTTAGTGTAGTGCAACCTCTGCCTGGTGCTCAGCTAAAGCTACAAGTTAGTGTTGTGCGACCTCTGCACAGTGTTCAGCTATAGCTACCTGTAGAAGATTGGTGGTGTTTTTCTGATCCTATCACTACCGCAGGCTGCTACATTATTTACACGTTAGTGTAGTGCAACCTCGGCACAGTGTTCAGCTAAAGCTACAGGTTAGTGTAGTGTGACCTCTGCACAGTGTTCAGCTAAAGCTACAAGTTAGTGTAGTGCGACCACTGCACAGTGTTCAGCTAAAGCTACCTGTAGAAGGTTAATGGTGTTTTCCTGATCCTATCACTACCGCAGGCAGCTACATTATTTACACGTTAGTTAAGTGCGACCTCTGCACAGTGTTCAGCTAAAACTACCTGTAGAAGATTGGTGGTGTTTTCCTGATCCTATCACTACCGCAGGCAGCTACATTATTTACACGTTAGTTAAGTGCGACCTCTGCACAGTGTTCAGCTAACACTACCTGTAGAAGGTTGGTGGTGTTTTCCTGATTCTATCACTACCGCAGGTAGCTGCATTATTTACACATTAGTTAAGTGCGACCTCTGCACAGTGTTCAGCTAAAGCTACCTGTAGTAGGTTGGTGGTGTTTTACTGATCCTATCACTACCACAGGCAGCTACATTATTTACACGTTAGTGTAGTGCGACCTCTGCATAGTGTTCAGCTAAAGCTACCTGTAGAAGATTGGTGGTGTTTTCCTGATCCTATCACTACCGCAGGCAGCTAAATTATTGAAACGTTAGTGTAGTGCGACCTCTGCACAGTGTTCAGCTAAAGCTACCTGTGGAAGGTTGGTGGTGTTTTCCTGATCCTATCACTACCGCAGGCAGCTAAATTATTTACACGTCAGTGTAGTGCGACCTCTGCACAGTGTTCAGCTAAAGCTACCTGTAGAAGGTTGGTGGTGTTTTCCTGATCCTATCACTACCACAGGCAGCTAAATTATTTACATGTTAGTGTAGTGCGACCTCTGCACAGTGTTCAGCTAAAGCTACCTGTAGAAGGTTGGTGGTGTTTTCCTGATTCTATCACTACTGCAGGCAGCTACATTATTTACAAGTTAGAGTAGTGCAATCTCGGCACAGTGTTCAGCTAAAGCTACCTGTAGAAGGTTGGTGGTGTTTTCCTGATCTTATCACTACCGCAGGCAGCTACATTATTTACACGTTAGTGTAGTGCGACCTCTGCACAGTGTTCAGCTAAAGCTACCTGTAGAAGGTTGGTGGTGTTTTCCTGATCCTATCACTACCACAGGCAGCTACATTATTTACACGTTAGTTTAGTGCATCCTCAAAATAGTGTTCAGCTAAAGCTACCTGTAGAAGGTTGGTGGTGTTTTCCTGATCCTATTACTACCGCAGGCAGCTACATTATTTTAATGTTGGTGTAGTGCATCCTCTGCACAGTGTTTAGCTAAAGCTACAAGTTAGTGTAGTGCGACCTCTGCACAGTGTTCAGCTAAAGCTACCTGTAGAAGATTGGTGATGTTCTCATACTACAAGCAGGCAGTTGATTTTGCTAGCTGCAGTATCAGTATATATATATATATTATATATATATATATATATATATATATAAGCTTAGTGCAGCTACAGGCCATTAGTATGTCTGGAAGGCCAACAAGGAGAGGCAGATAATCACAGGCCAATAAAAGAGGGCAAGCAGGTTCTGTGTCTAGAGGCAACAGTGCTGGTCGTGGACACGGTGCATCCTTATCAGCACGTGGCCGTGGGACACGCTTGGCCTTTTTTTCGGCAGCTGGCCGTGTTGAGCCACAACATGCGGAAGACTTGATCGAGTGGATGACCAAGCCGTCCTCATCCTCACTCACCCATGCTCAGGATACTTTGTCTGGCAAAGCTGCTGCCAACACGGCCTCTTCCCTTGGCTCAATGGCATCAGTGACTCCTTCCCTAGCCCCACCATGTCCTCCTGAGGAGTCCCTCGAACTATTTGACCACAGTGTTGGGTACATGCTCCAGGAGGATGCCCAGCGTTTAGAAGGCTCTGATGATGATACTGAGCTAGATGAAGGCAGTAATTTGAGCACGGACAGAGGGGGTGCCCAAGAAGGACAGCAATCTGGCAGTCATGCTCCCCCTGCTGCAGCATACTGTCAGGTTTGCTCCAGTGATGAGGAGGGTGGGGATGATGAGGTCACTGACTCAACATGGGTGCCTGATAGGAGAGAGGAGGAGGAGGAGGCACATCACCAACGAGGCAGGATGACCTCCAGGGGCCAGCCTAAGGGCAGCACACTGACTGCATAACACTGCAAAGCTCCGCACGCGCAGGGCGCTGCTGTCTCTGCACGTTATTCCAAAAGTTCTTTGGTGTGGGCCTTTTTTGAGACGAGTGCATGAGATCGCACCGCTGCTATTTGCAACATATGTCTCAAGCGTATCTCGCGTGGCCAAAACATCTCCTGCTTGGGCACCACATGCTTGACCAGACATATATTGACCTGCCATGCAGTTCGTTGGCAAGCATACCTAAAAGACCCACACCAAAGAACAAAGAGGACCTCTCTTTGCTCCTCTTTAGCTGAGATCTCCAACCCCACTATACCTTCAGTCCTTTCTGAGACCTGCACTGAGAGGAATGAAGGTGTGGAATTAGGTGTCTCACAGCCAAGTACTTGTGGGCAATTTGCTTTCGGTACACCAACCTCAGATTGCACCAGGCAAATTTCCCTGCCCCAGCTGCTGCACCGCCGAAAGAAGTTCGCTCCCAGCCATCCACATGCCCAGCGGTTGAATTTTAGCTTGGCAAAATTGCTAGCACTTCAACTGCTACCTTTTCAGTTGGTAGACTCTGCCCCCTTCCGTGAGTTTGTGGAATGTGCGGTTCCTCAGTGGCAGGTACCCAAACACCACTTTTTCTTACGGAAGGCGATTCCGGCTCTCTACCGGCATGTGGAAGGCAATGTCCATGCCTCGCTGGACAGGGCGGCCAGCGGTAAGGTGTATATTACCGCTGACTCATGGTCCAGCAGGCATGGACAGGGACGTTACCTAAGTTTCATGGCGCATTGGGTGACTCTGCTGGCAGCTGGGAAGGATGCAGGACAAGGTGCAGTAGTGTTGGAGGTTGTTCTGCCACCACGCCTCCAAAATGCCACTACTAATGATTCTGACACACCTCTCTCCTACACCCCCTCCTCTTCTTCTTCCTCCATGGCCTCTTCCTGTACTTTGTCCTCAGAACCAGCAGTGCTCCGTAGGCGTTCAAGGGGCTATGCAAGTATGCAGGCCAAAAGATGCCATGCGGTGCTTGAGCTGGTGTGCTTGGGGGACAGGAGCCACACTGGGGCAGAGGTTCTGTCAGCTCTGCAGGGGCAGGTTCAGAGGTGGTTGATGCCATGCCAACTTAAGGCAGGAATGGTGGTTTGCGACAATGGCACCAACCTCCTCTCCGCCCTCCGACAGGGACAAATGACCCATGTGCCCTGTTTGGCTCACGTCCTTAACTTGGTGGTGCAGCGGTTCTTGGGCAGGTAACCAGGCTTACAGGATGTCCTGAGGCAGGCCAGGAAAGTCTGTGTGCATTTCCACCGGTCATATAATGCCAGTGCTTTACTGGCAGACCTCCAAAAGGAATTTAACCTGCCCAAGAACCGCCTAATCTGTGACATGCCCACCAGGTGGAACTCAAACTTGGCCATGCTGCAGCGGCTGCACACGCAGCAGAAGGCCATCAATGAGTACCTGTGCGACTATGGCACCAGGAAAGGGTCAGGGGGGCTTGTTTTTTTTCCCCACGCCAGTGGGCCATGATCAGGGATGCATGCACTGTCCTGTCACCATTTGAGGAGGCCACGAGGATGGTGAGCAGCGACAGTGCATGCATCAGTGACACTGTCCCCCTTGTCCACCTGTTGGAGCACACGCTGCATGGAATAATGGACAGGGCACTTGAGGCAGAACAGAGGTAGGAAGAGGAGGACTTCCTTAGCTCTTAGGCCCCCTTTATCCAGACAGTGTTCCTGCGTGCCCGCCGATCACACAGGAAGAGGACAAGGAGTAGAAGGATTGTGTCAGTATGGAGGTGGAGCCTGGCACTCAGCATCAGCAGCCATCTTTAAGGGATCATTTACAGTCCCAAGAAACACATGAACTTGTACGTGGCTGGGAGGAGGTGGCTGCGGATCATGTCGTCCTTAGTGACCCAGAGGACTCCAGACCGAATGCCTCAGCAAACCTACGCTGCATGGCCTCCCTGATCCTGCAAAGCCTGCGGAAGGATCCTCTTATTTGTGGTATCAAGGAGAAGGAACAATACTAGCTGGCAACCCTCTTTGATCCACGTTACAAGGGTAAGGTTGCGGACCTTATCTTACCGTCGCAGAGGGAGCAGAGGATGAAACATCTTCGGGAGGCCTTGCAAAAAGGTCTGTGCAACGCGTTCCCAGAGACTGGGAGGTTACAAACTCCTGTTTTTGGACAAAGTGTTGCTGAGGCTTCGGTGGCCGTCTGACCGATACGTCCAGACAAATTTTTGTCCTCAGCCCCAAGGTATGATCGGTACCAGCAACCATCGCCAGCATCTGTTTTACATGGTGCAGGAATACCTAGGGGCAAGATCTGACTTGGACACCTTTCCCACCAAAAATCCTCTGGTTTACTGCGTCTTGTGGATGGATCACTGGCCAGAGCTTGCACAGTATGCAATTGAGCTACTGGCCTGTCCTGCATCCCGCGTTCTTTCGGAACACACATTCAGTGCTGCTGGAGGCTTTGTAACCGATCACAGGGTGCGTCTGTCCACCGACTCGGTCGATCGACTGACCTTCATAAAAATTAATCAGTCTTGCATCACCACCAGCTACCAAGCACCTGATGCTGATGTAACCAAATACATTTTTTTGAAATGTCAGATCCCTTCAAAGACTGCCTATGCTGATGCTGAGTGACTATCCTGTTATGCCGAGTAATTATCCTCTTCCTCCTCAATGATCATGCTGATAGCTTGTAAGAACATTTTTGGTTCTGGGCGCCGCCAGTCCCGCCACCAGTGCCTAAGGCCCAATTTTTCAGCCCCTGTTTAACCACTTCAGCCCCGGAAGGATTTACCCCCTTTCTGACCAGAGCGTTTTTTGCGATTCGGCACTGCGTCGCTTTAACTGACAATTGCGCGGTCGTGCGACGTGGCTCCCAAACAAAATTGACGTCCTTTTTTTCCCACAAATAGAGCTTTCTTTTGGTGGTATTTGATCGCCTCTGCGATTTTTATTTTTTGCGCTATAAACAAAATAAGAGCGACAATTTTGAAAAAAAATCATTATTATTTACATTTTGCTATAATAAATATCCCCCAAAAATATATAAAAAAAAACAATTTTTTTCTTCAGTTTAGGCCGATCGTATTCTTCTACATATTTTTGGTAAAAAAAAATCGCAATAAGCATTTATTAATTGGTTTGCACAAACGTTATAGTGTTTACTAAATAGGGGATAGTTTTATGGCATTTTTATTAATAATTTTTTTTTTACTAGTAATGGCGGCGATCAGCGATTTTTATTGTGACTGCGACGTTATGGCGGACATGTCGGACATTTTTGACACATTTTTGGGACCATTGTCATTTATACAGCGATCAGTGCGATTAAAAATGCACTGATTACTGTGTAAATGACACTGGCAGTGAAGGGGTTAACCACTAGGGGGCGGGGAGGGTTTAAGTGTGTCCTAGGGAGTGATTACTAACTGTAGGGGGATGGGCTGTGTGGGTGACGTCACTGATCTCTGCTCCGATGACAGGGAGCAGAGATCGAGTGACACTTGTCACTAGGCAGAACGGGGAGATGCTGTTTACAACGGCATCTCCCCGTTCATCCACTCCGTGAGGCGATCGCGGGTATCCCCGCGGCGATCGAGTCCGCGGGACCCGCGACCCGACTCACAGAGCCCCCGGCCGGCGCGCGCATGCGCCGCCGGCGCCGCGCACGCACGGGCACGGCGGGAAATTCAAATGGACGTACAGGTACGCCCATTTGCCCAGCCGTGCCGTTCTGCCGACGTACATCGGCGTGCGCCGGTCGGCAAGCGGTTAACTGGGGCATGTAATTACAATTTTTGATGCAATTCTTTGCAGCAGGGCTAGTTCCTGCGCTCCAACTAGAGTATCTGTGAGGGGTTCCAGTGTTGTGGCACCAGCACCAGTGCCTAAGGCCCAATTTTTCTGCCCCTGTCTAACAGGGGCGTGTAATTACAATTTTTGAAGCAATACTTTGCAGCAGGGCTCGTTCCTGCGTTCCAACTAGAGTGTCTGTGAGGGGTTGCAGTGTTGTGGCACCAGCACCAGTGCCTAAGGCCTAATTTTTCAGCTCCTGTTCAACAGGGGCATGTAATTACAATTCTTGATCTAATATTTCATAGCAGGGCCCTGTGAGGGCTTACAGTGTTGTGGCCACAGCAACACCTAAGGCCCAAATTTCTGCTGAGTATATAGGGCAGGACCCTACTTTCAAACATCTAACTTACAAACGACTCCTACTTGCAAACGGAAGGAGACAACAGGAAGTGAGATGAAATCTACCCCTAGGAAGGGAAATTCTATCCTGTAAGAGTTAATATGGGAAAACAATTTCTCCTTTCCACTGATGCTTTCCAATCCTTGTTCCACAAAAAAACCCAAATTTTCAAAAAACATTTTTCATTGGGACAAAAAAGTGAGGTGAAATCTTCTGAAGAGGAGGAAAGACAGCAAAACAAATGTCACAGGGGTGATAACCCTTCCCTATGTTTTCCAAAAAGCTTAAAAAAGATTTTTTTGGCTGGAGCTAAACATGTTAAAAATGTACCCGTTCAAAATTACAAACAGATTCTACTTAACAACAAACCTACAGTCCCTGTCTTGTTTGCACCGCCTGTATACTGCTGTTCAGAGTATATAGGGCCTGGTGGCCCCACACCTTTCCTTATTTTAATTTGGGTGCGGGGTTCCCCTTAATATCCATACAAGACCCAAAGGGCCTGGTAATGGACTTGAGGGTACCCATGCTGTTTGTCTCACTGATTTTCATCCATATTGCCAGGACCCGACATTACATTAAAGCCGCAAGCAGTTTTAAATGACTTTTTTTCCTTTAAAAATGACATTTTGTGCAGGGACTGTTCTAAGCACGGAAAACACGCGCCACTTTACAGGCATACTATAGACATCCCCCAGGTACGATATTTAAAGGAATATTTCACTTTTTTTTTTTTTACTTTAACCACTTCAGCCCCGGAAGGATTTACCCCCTTCCTGACCAGAGCACTTTTTACAATTTGGCACTGCGTCGCTTTAACTGCTAATTGCGCGGTCATGCAATGCTGTACCCAAACGAAATTTGCATCCTTTTCTTCCCACAAATAGAGCTTTCTTTTGATGGTATTTGATCACCTCTGCCATTTTTATTTTTTGCGCTATAAATGGAAAAAGACCGAAAATTTTGAAAAAAAATGATATTTTCTACTTTTTGTTATAAAAAAAATCCAATAAACTCAATTTTAGTTATACATTTAGGCCAAAATGTATTCGGCCACATGTCTTTGGTAAAAAAAATGTCAATAAGCGTATATTTATTGGTTTGCGCAAAAGTTATAGCGTCTACAAACTAGGGTACATTTTCTGGAATTTACACAGCTTTTAGTTTATGACTGCCTATGTCATTTCTTGAGGTGCTAAAATGGCAGGGCAGTACAAAACCCCCCCAAATGACCCCATTTTGGAAAGTAGACACCCCAAGGAAATTGCTGAGAGGCATGTTGAACCCATTGAATATTTATTTTTTTGTCCCAGGTGATTGAATAATGACAAAAAAAAAAAAAAAATTACAAAAAGTTTCCACTAAATGATATATTGCTCACACAGGCCATGGGCATATGTGGAATTGCACCCCAAAATACATTCAGCTGCTTCTCCTGAGTACGGGGATACCACATGTGTGGGACTTTTTGGGAGCCTAGCCGCGTACGGGGCCCCGAAAACCCAGCACCAGGATTTCTAAGGGCATAAATTTTTGATTTCACTCCTCACTACCTATCACAGTTTTGAAGGCCATAAAATGCCAAGATGGCACAAAACCCCCCCAAATGACCCCATTTTGGAAAGTAGACACCCCAAGCTATTTGCTGAGAGGCATATTGAGTCCATGGAATATTTTATATTTTGACACAAGTTGCGGGAAAGTGACAATTTTTTTTTTTTTTGCACAAAGTTGTCACTAAATGATATATTGTTCAAACATGCCATGGGCATATGTGGAATTACACCCCAAAATACATTCTGCTGCTTCTCCTGAGTACGGGGATACCACATGTGTGGGACTTTTTGGGAGCCTAGCCGCGTACGGGGCCCCCGAAAACCAAGCACCGCCTTCAGGATTTCTAAGGGCATACATTTTTTATTTCACTCCTCACTACCTATCACAGTTTTGAAGGCCATAAAATGCCAAGATGGCACAAACCCCCCCCAAATGACCCCATTTTGGAAAGTAGACACCCCAAGCTATTTTCTGAGAGGCATGGTGAGTATTTTGCAGCTCTCATTTGTTTTTGAAAATGAAGAAAGACAAGAAAAATGTATTTTTTTTTTCTTTTTTCAATTTTCAAAAGTTTGTGACAATAAGTGAGGCCTGCAAAATACTCACTATACCTCTCAGCAAATAGCTTTGGGTGTCTATTTTCCAAAATGGGGTCATTTGGGGGGGGTTTGTGCAATCTGGGCATTCCATGGCCTCCGAAACTGTGATAGGCAGTGAAGAGTGAAATCAAAAATTTACGCCCTTAGAAAGCCTGAAGGCGGGGCTTGGTTTTCGGGGTCCCGTACGCGGCTAGGCTCCCAAAAAGTCTCACACATGTGGTATCCCCGTACTCAGGAGAAGCAACAGAATGTATTTTGGGGTGTAATTTCACATATTCCCATGGCATGTTTGAGCAATATATCATTTAGTGACAACTTTGTGCAAAAAAAAAAAAAAAATTTGTCTTTTTCCCGCAACTTGTGTCACAATATAAAATATTCCATGGACTCGACATGCCTCTCAGCAAATAGCTTGGGGTGTCTACTTTCCAAAATGGGGTCATTTGGGGGGGTTTTGAACTGTCCTGGCATTTTATGCACAACATTTAGAAGCTTATGTCACACATCACCCACTCTTCTAACCACTTGAAGACAAAGCCCTTTCTGACACTTTTTGTTTACATGAAAAAATTATTTTTTTTTGCAAAAAAATGACTTTGAACCCCCAAACATTATATATTTTTTTTAAGCAAATGCCCTACAGATTAAAATGGTGGGTGTTTAATTTTTTTTTTCACACAGTATTTGCGCAGCGATTTTTCAAACGCATTTTGGGGAAAAAACACACTTTTTAAAATTTTAATACACTAAAACACACTATTTTGTCAAAATGTTTGATGAAATAAAAAAGATGATCTTAGGCCGAGTACATGGATACCAAACATGACATGCTTTAAAATTGCGCACAAACGTGCAGTGGCGACAAACTAAATACATTTTTAAAAGCCTTTAAAAGCCTTTACAGGTTACCACTTTAGATTTACAGAGGAGGTCTACTGCTAAAATTACTGCCCTCGATCTGACCTTCGCGGTGATACCTCACATGCATGGTGCAATTGCTGTTTACATTTGACGCCAGACCGACGCTTGCGTTCGCCTTTGTGCGAGAGCAATGGGGGCAGGGGTGCTTTTTTTTTTTTTTTTTTTTTTTTTTTTTTTTTATTATTATTTTTGCTTTTTTATCTTATTTTTAAACTGTTCCTTTCATTTTTATTTTTTTTTTAATCATTTTTATTGTTATCTCAGGGAATGTAAATATCCCCTATGATAGCAATAGGTAGTGACAGGTACTCTTTTTAGAAAAAATTGGGGTCTATTAGACCCTAGATCTCTCCTCTGCCCTCAAAGCATCTGACCACACCAAGATCGGTGTGATAAAATGCTTCCCCAATTTCCCAATGGCGCTGTTTACATCCGGCGAAATCTAAGTCATGAAATGCTCGTAGCTTCCGGTTTCTTAGGCCATAGAGATGTTTGGAGCCATTCTGGTCTCTGATCAGCTCTATGGTCAGCTGGCTGAATCACCGGCTGCATTCTCAAGTTCCCTGTTGGGACAGGAGAGCCAGAGAAAAACATGGAAGACGGTGGTGGGGGGGGGGGGCATTCCCTCCCACTGCTTGTAAAAGCAGTCTAGAGGCTAATTAGCCGCTAGGATTGCTTTTACATGAAAGCCGACCACTGGCTGAAAAGAATGATACCAAGATGATACCTAAACCTGCAGGCATCATTCTGGTATAACCACTCAAAGTCCAGCAACATACCAGTACGTTGCTGGTCCTTGTTGGGCATACATTGTAAACTTTTTTTTCATGCAGCCTGTGGGCTGAACGAAAAAAAGATATTGATCGGTGGGTATGCCCACCATTAGAATACCTCCCTTCATCCACCCACTTCTAATGATGGGCATACATGCACCGTATATATATGCCGAAGCATGGGGGCATCCTCCCGCAAAAGGCAGGAGCAAATCGCTCCTCCACCCACTGCTGCCCCCACGCTTCGGCATATATGCTGAAGTATGTAACTGTGGTGGTGAAATCACCTCCGACAGCGCTGGAGTGACGGCTTTATGTATCGTGGGAGCAAACGCTGTTGCTGTCAAGATAAATAAATCCGTGCTGCAACTGAATGGCGTACCTGCTAAGCAAATGATGGTTAACAAAAAAACAAAGTAACATTACAGTATAACAGTAATACTTACCATACCTGCAAAGCAAAATACAAAAAAAACATAGTAAAAAATAAAACATTTAACGCAACCTGTGCCTACCTAAAATATATATATGCCGAAGCATGCAGGCATCCTCCCGCAAAAGGCAGGAGCAAATCGCTCCTCCACCCACTGCTGCCCCCACGCTTCGGCATATATGCTGAAGTATGTAACTGTGGTGGTGAAATCACCTCCGACAGCGCTGGAGTCACGGCTTTATGTATCGTGGGAGCAAACGCTGTTGCTGTCAAGATAAATAAATCCGCTCTGCAGCTGAATGGCGTACCTGAAAACAAAAAAGTGGTTAACAATAAAAAAACAAAGTATAAAAAAATTGCATACCTATAAAGCAAACATGATAAAAACATAACAATAAAACATTGCAGTATAGAATGCAGAACAATAGAGAGAGAATAGAGAGAGAACAATAAAACAACAACTATTTTTGGTTTTTTTATTTTATATATTTTTTTGTGTTTTTTCTTTTTTTTTACTTTTTTTTTTGTTTTTTTACACTTTTTTTTGTAACTTTAACTTTTTTAACTGGTACCAGGTTTGGGTCTCTCAAAATGTGACAGCATCTTGGGAGACCCTGTGAAAGTGTGTCCTAGTCTGTGCAGTGCTGTACCCTACGCTAATACTCCACTAGTGTATGGTAGCGTTCAAAACATTCACCAATGCAAAGACCAGGATTGCCAGGACAGAGGGGACAATAATACCGCGTGTCACGCCTAAATCCGCGCTTGCTGCAGACACGACATCTTTTTTGGGGGGTTCGTTGGGTAGGGGTACTCGGGAGGGCATAAAGAAAATGCCTCTCATGCAGCCGGCTTACTGCATTTGGTTGGGGATGGTGAGGTGGAGCACCGTCTGGATACAGAAGGGCTCTGACGATCTCTTCCTGGAATTTAAGGAAGGATCCAGTCCGTCCTGAAGCTCTGTATAGCACATAAGCATTCAGCAAAGCCAATTGAAATAAATAAACAGACACTTTTTTGTACCAGCGTCTGGCCTTACGGGCAATTAGGTACGGCGCCAACAACTGGTCGTTGAGGTCCACCCCTCCCATATTAAGGTTATATTCGTGGACACAGAGGGGTTTCTCCACAACACCAGTCGCCGTAGGAATTTGGACCATCGTGTCTGCATGAAGGGAGGTGAGAACGAAAACATTCTTCTTATCCCTCCACTTCATAGCAAGCAAGTTATTATACTTCAAGCAGGCTCTCTCCCCCAGCCTAAGACGGGAATCTACAAGCCGCTGGGGAAAGCCCTGGCGATTAGGTCGCACGGTGCCACATGCTCCAATCTGATGATCAAAAAGGTGGCTAAAAAGTGGCACGCTCGTATAATAATTGTCCACGTACAAGTGGTACCCCTTTCCGAATAAGGGTGACACTAAGTCCCACACTATCTTGCCAGCGCTTCCTATGTAGTCAGGGCAGTTTGTCAGCTCTACGTGACTATCTTTGCCCTCGTAAACCATAAAACTACATGTATAGCCTGTGGCCCTGTCACAGAGCTTATACATCTTGACCCCGTATCTGGCACGCTTGCTGGGAAGGTACTGTTTGAATGACAAGCGGCCAGAAAATTTAACCAGGGACTCATCAACGCAGACAACTTGATGGGGAGTAAACAAGTCTGCAAAACGTTGGTTGAAGTGGTTTACGAGGGGCCGAATTTTGTAGAGCCGATCGTATGCAGGGTCTCCACGAGGACGACAGAGTTCATTGTCGTTGAAGTGCATGAACCGCGAAATCTGCTCGTATCGTGCCCTGGCCATGGAGGCAGAGAACAAGGGCGAATGGTAAATTGGGTCAGTGGACCAATATGACCGCAACTCACTCTTTTTATTCAACCCCATAAGGAGGGAAAGGCCTAGAAAGATCTTAAATTCGGAAACCGTAATTAGTTTCCAATCTCTTTCAAGGGAGGACTGGGGAATAGTGGCGATGTGTTGACCAGCGTACAAATTGCTTTGGTCCACAATAGATCTATAGAGATCTTCGGTGAAAAACAGCGAATAAAAATCCAGTGGCGTAAAGTTAACTGTTTCCACCTGAATTCCGGGTTGGCCAGTGAAAGGGGGAAGTACGGGTGCTGCAGAAGTGGTGGGTACCCAATTCGGATTGGCGAATGCAGCAGGAAGGGCACTATGGGCACGACGGGCCTGTGTTCGTCTTCTTGGTGGCAGCGGGACACTACTTGTGCTTGCCACCTCGCCAGCTTGAACTGCACTTATGGGACTCGCCACGTCACCAAGTGTTACTGCAGTGCTGGATGTACGGCCAGGGTGTACTAGGCCGCTGGTGCTTGCCAGTTCACCAGAAGGAATAGCTGCACTAGTACTTCTCTGCTCCATACGAGAGCCCTGCGGTTCTTGCACTTCAAGGACAGAATAAGTTCGGGGTCTGGTACGCCTGACCTTAGCAGGGACCACAACTCCGTCGTCAGAGCTATCTGTCATGGAGCCGCTGTCCTCTACAGGATCGTATTCTGAGCCTGAATCTGACAGATGAGTGACTTCCTCTTCACTATCTGTCATGCTCAGAAACCTGTAGACCTCTTCACTAGTGTACCTTCGATTTGCCATTTTGGGCTCTAAATTTAGGGGTACACTAGTGAGACTCACAGGCAAAAAAGCTCCTGACTGTCAGCGACTGATTCAAAACGCTACCAAAAAACTGTTAGCGATCGCAGGGATCAGGCCTGACTCTGCGAACGCTGCAGTTATGTGTGCTTAATGTTTTGTAAGTGACAGTTATCGATCGATACTGCACTTGGGTGGGCTGGGCTGGGCCGAGGAGCAAAACGCAGGTGCTAGCAGGTATCTGGGCTGATCCCGCTAACACTGCGTTTCAGGGAACCCTAAACTGCTGGGGAGTATAGATCTGATCGGATCAGATATCGATCCGTTCAGATACTATAGCACTAAGGGAGGTGTATGCTGCGTGCGTGGGTTTTAGCGGTACTGGCGCTAACCTGACGCTGCCTGGGGCGACGCAGACCTTATCTGATCCTAAAAACTTAACTTCTATCACCGCCGGGCAATTAGGGGGTTAAACCTTTATAAGGTAATAAACGGCGGGTGCCCTAAAACTATAATAAACTATAATAAACTACAAAAAACAAACTATCTAACCAGCGTCACCCGTAACACTTATACGGTGATCGCTGGTGAAAGGGTTAACTAGGGGGCAATCACGGGGTTAAAACCTTTAGCAGGTAGTATATGGGGGTCCCTGTCGCTATAAAACACTGACAGCGAACCTATATACTTACCTCCCTAAACTAGCATCACCCGTGTCACTAATACAGCGATCAGAAAAACGATCGCTTAGCGACACTGGTGACGGGGGGTGATAACGGGGTTAACCTTTATTAGGGGGGGTTAGGGGGGTACCCTGGACCTAAAGGGGGGTACCCTAGACCTAAAGGGGGCTAACCTAACTGCCCTAACACTTATAACTGTCACAAACTGACACCAATGCAAAAAAAAAAAAACACTGCTATTGGTGTCAGAGTGACAGGGGGTACAGGGGGGTGATCGGGGGGTGACAGGGGGGTGAAAAGTGTGCCTGCGTGTTCTACTGGAAGTGTAGTGTTGGTGCACTTACTTGGATGTCTTCTCTCCTCGGCGCCGGATCAAAAAGACCGGCTCGAGGAGGGATGACATCACTTCCTCTCCCTCTGTTTACATTACAGAGAGAGAGGAAGCATTTGATTCGCTGGGAGCGATCGGGAGGGGGTGGCCATCAATGGATGGCCTCCCCCTGACCTCTCATCGCCCGCGAACAAGAGCCGACCGCCTACGGCACCGGGGGGGGTTCGATCGGACCCCCCGCCCGCGGGAAGGCATCACGTATCAGGTACGTGATTTTGCCTGCCCGTGCCGCTCTGTTGACGTATATAGACGTGAGGCGGTCGGCAAGTGGTTAAGCATCATTAAAATCACTGCTCCCGAAAAAACGGCCGTTTTTAAAAGTTTTTTTTGTATTGATACATGTCCCCTGGGGCAGGACCCGAGTCCCCAAACCCTTTTTAGGACAATACCATGCAAATTACCCTTTAAAATGAGCACTTTTGATTTTGAACGTTCAGGTCCCATAGACGTCAATGCGTTTGTGAGAATTTTCGGTCCGTTCGCAGGTTCTGGTGCGAACCAAACCGGGGGGTGTTCGGCTCATCCCTAGTGTAAACAAACAGATCCCCATTCTGTCAGGGGAGGAGAGAGAAATCGTCTGTTCCTATTGATTAGGAACAACGATCTCTCTCCTCCTCCAGTCAGCCCAGCCCCCATACAGTTAGCAACACCTCCCAGTTAACACACTTAACCCCTTGATTGCCCTTTAGTATTAACTCCTTCCCTGCTAGTGACATTTATACAGTAATCAGTGGCTATTTTTTAGCTTTGATCGCTGTAGAAATGTCACTGGTCCCAAAAAAGTGTCAAAAGTATCTGATCTGTCCACCGCAATGTCGCAGTCCTGCTAAAAGTCACAGATCACCACCATTACTAGTAAGAATTAAAAATTATATTAAAAATGCCATAAATATTTCCCCTATTTTGCGGACGCTATAACTTTTGCGCAAACCAATCAATATATGCTTATTGCAAATTTTTTTTTTTTTCTTTACCAAAAATATGTAGAAGAATACATATTGGCCTAAACTGATGAAGACATTTGGTTTTCTTTTTTCATTTGGGATATTTATTACAGCAAAAAGTAAAAAGTATTGTTTTTTTTTCAAAATTGTCACTCTTTTTTTGTTTATAGCGCAAAAAATAAAAACCGTAGAGATGATCAAACACCACCAAAAGAAAGCTCTATTTGTGGGAAAAAATTACATCAATTTTGTTTGGGTACAGCGTTGCATGACCGCGCAATTGTCAGTTAAAGTGACGCAGTGCCGTATCGCAAAAAATGGCCTAGTCATTAAGGGGGCAAATCTGCCGGTCCTTAACCACTTCCCGCCCGGCCTATAGCAGATTGACAGCTGGGTGGTGGTTCAGTTATCCTGACTGGGCGTCATATGATGTCCAGCAGGATAACAGCCGCTGCCCGCCTGTGGGGGCGTGCATCACGGCGATCGGTGGTGTTGTGTCAGTCTGACACGCTGCTACACCGATCTCGGTAAAGAGCCTCTGACGGAGGCTCTTTACCACGTGATCAGCCGTGTCCAATCACGGCTGATCACAATGTAAACAGGAAGAGCCGTTGATGGGCTTTTTCTCACTCGCATCTGAAAGACGCGAGTAGAGGAGAGTCGAACGGCGGCTCTCCTGACAGGGGGGGTCTGTGCTGATTGTTTATCAGCGCAGCCCCCCCCCCCCCCGCGGTTGCCCACTCTGGATCACCAGGGACACCACCAGGACCACCACAACAGATGGATCACCAGGGATGCCACCCTAGACCGCCATTGATGCCAGTAAGTGCTCAAACAATGCCATTCAGTGCCCACACATATTGCCAGTCAGTGCCAGTCAGTCAGTGCCTGCCAATGTCCCTCATCAGTGATGCCCAGCAGTGCCATCTATCAGTGTCCATCAGTATCATCCATCAGTGTCCATCAGTGCCACCTATTAGTGCCCATCCATGCCTATCAGTGCCTACCTATCAGTGCCAAACAGTGCCCACCCGTGCCACCCATCAATGCCACCCATAAGTACTCATCAGTGCCGCCTGTCAGTGCCCATCAGTGCCGCCTATCAATGCCCATCAGTGCTGCATACCAGTGCCACCTATCAGTGCCGCCTATCAGTGCCCATCAGTGCCACCTATCAGTGCCCATCAGCACCAACTCATTGGTGCCACCTTATCAGTGCCCATCAGTGCCACCTTATCAGTGCCCATTAGTGCAGCCTCATCAGTGCTTGTCAGTGAAGGAGAAAACATTTATTTACAACATTTTATAACAGAAACAACAAGAAACATTTACAACAAGAAAAACATTTTTTTTTTCAAAATTTTCGGGCTTTTTTATTTGTTGCGCAAAAAATAAAAATGCCAGCAGTGATCAAATACCACCAAAAGAAAGCTCTATTTGTGGGAACAAAATGATGAAAAATTTGTTTGGGTACAGTGTAGCATGACCGCGCAATTGTCATTCAAAGTGCGACAGTGCTGATGGCTTAAAATTGGCTTGGGCAGGAAGGGGCAAAAGTGCCCGGTATTGAAGTTGTTAAAGAGGAAGAAAACACGGTTTTCTTTTTCTGTTTTTTTTAAATATTATTATAGAACTATGTATTTACATGCCTTGCACATTAAAACGTAATTAAAAACTGCTGTGCAATTACCTTTTTTTACTTTGATAAAGTATATCTTCTTCCGGGAATTGGCAGCTCCATCTTTACCAGTGTTTTCTGTGTCTTGCGTGGATGTCATTTCCGCCCTTCCTTTGTTCCCCTGCCGAAATCTTTCACATGCGCGATCGTGTGTAATCCAAACCTCTATTTCAATCGCCATTACAACAGCAACTGAGCTACGCCATTCATAGCTACCAATGACTTCCATAGAGGTATGGAAGTCTCTGTGATGTCCTGGTTCACTCCCCCTGTGTGACGTCTCACACAGTCACAAGGGGAGAACCAGGAATCAGAGGAGGAAGACACACTACTGTGAGGCTTCCATGCTGTGCCGTTTACAGGGAAAATGAATAAACCCGGCATGCTGATAATACAGAAACGGCACACATAGCGTGCCCTGAATTAAACGTTGGACTGCGCATGTGCCGGTGACGTCGTCAAACATTGCAGGACGGATTGTGAGAAGACTGTAAAAGTAAGTGAAGTTTCACAGGCACTGATCAGTAGCCTTATCAATGTAGATTGCAATGACCTAAAGTGTAACTTAAGAGTTTACAACCACTTTTAGTGGTTAATAAACAAACCTGGAACTAAAAAAAAGGTGCGAAATTTAACACCACCCTTTTGGTGGTGGTAACCAGTGCAGTACCAGAAAGAGAGGCCTATTCAAACCCTCAGAAAAGGGCATTCCACCCACAAAAGCCTAATTCAACCCACAGAAGACCCAAAGAAAGGGATCTAATTCCACCTACAGAATGACCCACATAAACTTGACACTGTTCTACCAGCAGTGGATACACAAAATTTGGCGTTATACAGTTGTGCTCATAAGTTTACATACCCTGGCAGAATTTATGATTTCTTGGCCATTTTTAAGAGAATATGAATGATAACACAAAAACATTTCTTTTACTCATGGTTAGTGTTTGGCTGAAGCTATTTATTACCAATCAACTGTGTTTCCTCTTTTGAAATCATAATCTCAACAGAAACTACCCAAATGACCCTGATCAAAAGTTTACATACCCCAGTTCTTAACCTCCCTGGCAGTATGATTATTTCAGATTTTTGATGCTGAAAGCGGTACAATTATTTTGCATGGAAATTTGCCGTTTTATATTGAAGGCCTGTAATTGTTAGGAATAACTCACTTAAATCTGTCCAAACAAGAGTCTAGTAGACATCCCGGGTATGATAAAGTTTGAAAAACGAAATCATAAATTATAATATAATAAATAACTATAAATAATTATAACAAATAATAATATAATAATAATAACAATTATTCAATAATGTAATCAAATCAAAAACACTGAAATTTGCTCAGTTGCAGAATTGTCGCTGTCATTACTTTCAGTGTTTGATGATGGATTTCCCCACAAATCACTATCGCTCAATTCTGCAAGTGATTCTAATTTATTATCACTGTTTTCTAAATGGTCTAAAACCACTTTTGATGTAAAGGGGCGCTTTTGGTTGCTATGGACAATCTCCAGTTTCCAGGCAGGAAGAACAGTATTTATAATATAAAACTGCATGCAGGGCACTGGACAAACCACTAAGGACAAAGGGGATGTGAAATGATTTCACACAGTAATGTAATCTGTAAGATTACAGTGTACTGTATATGTATTTTGTTTTTTACTTTTTGAATTTGGCGCCGTTCTCCGTCCCCGTGCGTCGCAACGCTCGCAGGGAACGGAACTCGGCTCTGTGATAGATCGAGCGGAGGACACAGCTCGCACACACAGCAGGGAGACATTGCAGAATCCTGGGGACAAGGTAAGTTTTCTGTACCTGGATCCTGCGATACAATCCCGAGTGTAAAAAAACATGGGGTACTTTGTCACAGTAAGTGGGCTTAGCACCATATAGCAATATGGTGTGACCAAATCCCCATAGTTTTTGATAATGTTTTTTTAAAAATGTTTAGGTGTTTTAAACTAGCCTTGCTGGAGGTAAATGTCTTTTTTGCATGTGTGCGCTGTAATATTTTGCTCTGCTGTATGGTCTTATGGCTGCACCAGCTTTAATGCATCTTTTAGGGTGTGCCCCCCAAATATCTTGTTTGTCTATTGTATGGATTCTGACTAAATCCTTCTGGGTGAGGAGCCCCCCACTCCCTCATTAAGTACCTCTCATGACCAGTGTAGTCCAGATTTTTCCCCCATTTTAACTTATTAAAAGCCACCTATACTCCGCCCCTTTCCTTCCTCAATAATGAGACCACACCACATTTCTGGAGTATAAAATGGCCACGACAGCCTCTTTATTAAAACAACCGTATAAAATTACTCCAATATCAAAATTTAAATATATAAATAACATATATATATAACATATATATATAACCTTAGATAAAGTTCAACATATTTTAAACCAATCTGTTGGTCAGTGACGGAGCTACACCCCTTTTTACCACCCATCAACAACAGTACACTGCGAGCACCATGATTTGAACTGATAAGGCCTCCAGCTGTACCGCTCGGAGACAACCCCTGCCCGCAGTGCAACATACCGGTATTCCGTTTCTGAATACACAGGAGGGGCCATACTATTGATGACCCCCCACCCCTTTTTAACCTTTTATTCACCGCTACCGTCACCGACCAACCTCAAAAACCAGCCATCCAGCTGTCATGACGACGCACGTCCTCTGATCCTGAAACGAAAAACACACACATTAACCAGAACAAACCAAACGTCACCTAGGGAGGGAGGGTGGGAGATTCTGCCTCCTCTTGTCTATTTCCCTTACACACTGCCCGTTCTGTCACCGCCCCCTCCTTTTATCTGTCCACTCCCCCCAAATTTCCTTCTCTCTCCTCCCCCTCTAACTTTCAAAAACTTTAACCCTATGTGTCCCCTAGGCACCCTGTCATGCCCGGCCCTCCACTCATTGCATTTCTTTTTATTGTTCCGTGCCTCACTTGACCAGTGTAGTCCAGATTTTTCCCCCATTTTAACTTATTAAAAGCCACCTATACTCCGCCCCTTTCCTTCCTCAATAATGAGACCACACCATATTTCTGGAGTATAAAATGGCCACGACAGCCTCTTTATTAAAACAACCGTATAAAATTACTCCAATATCAAAATTTAAATATATATATAACATATATATATAACCTTAGATAAAGTTCAACATATTTTAAACCAATCTGTTGGTCAGTGACGGAGCTACACCCCTTTTTACCACCCATCAACAACAGTACACTGCGAGCACCATGATTTGAACTGATAAAGCCTCCAGCTGTACCGCTCTGAGACAACCCCTGCCCGCAGTGCAACATACCGGTATTCCGTTTCTGAATACACAGGAGGGGCCATACTATTGATGACCCCCCACCCCTTTTTAACCTTTTATTCACCGCTACCGTCACCGACCAACCTCAAAAACCAGCCACAGCCCGAAAGGATGAAACCTTATCCTTAAGGGCCCCTCCACACCCGCAAAGCCCTTTGAATTCCTTCCTGTAATCCCATGGTCCACAGATCAGTCCCCACATCCGTGAGGTGAACCCCATCTTTTTTCAAATAGAGGCCTACGTTAATCTCCAACTCTCTATGACGAATCACAATGCCCCCTTGTTGCACTAAAAATCTTCCAACCACCTTATTCACTCTTATACGTGCCTTGTTTATTCGCTCAACCGACCTGGCATTGCGCCACACCGTACGCGCCACAATGTCCGACCACAACAGCAATGTATGCGGAAACCTAGAACGGATGCGTAACAGATCTGCCTTCACATCCGCTATCAGTTCCCTGACTGTACTTACTCCAAAATCGTTACCCCCGGCGTGAATAACCAACACATCCGGAGGCCTATCGAGCCATGCATGTCGCTCCAGCTCTGGCACTACGCTACCCCACCTCATACCTGGTTTTCCTAGCCACCTGATCAAAGCCACCTTCCTGGATATGCCCAACTGCCTCCCATCGGGTCTCACATCCCCTCTCCTTGCCCCCCAGCAGACATACGAGTGTCCCAGTATCCAGCCGAGGCGTGGAGACACTCCATCTGAAACGAAAAAATAACAAGGAAAATTGACGCCCATACCCTAATAATACCACGCCTTCTGCGTGCAACATCAAAACTTTTTTTTTTTTTTATTCTACCGCCAGTTGAGGACGAATGTAAGAACGGAATCTCTTCGATTCCCATCTCCCTATTCTTTTAACCGCCGCCTCATCCAACCCGCATCTGGCAGCTTCTGTAGCCACCCCAATGCGGAAGGAGTGTGAGGCATAAGCTTTTCCTTCCAAACCTACCTCATACAAGCATTTTCTAAAAACGGCCACAAATTGAAATCTTGATAAATGCGACCCGTCTACATGACATAAAATTGGCCCCGCACCCAACGGTCTAACTTTTTGATAAGCACTAACAGTTTTTACAGGACATACTGCTGAGCCCGGCAGGGCGAACAACCACACATCTATGCCCCTTCCCGATTGATCGGTTTTAGATCTCCTCAGCCGTAAGCCCACCCTATCAGCGAAAATGCTTACATCCTGAACCAATATGCCTCCAGCTTCCCGTCTGGACGGACTAACCAACTCCCCCACCCGAAAAGCCCCAAAAAAAGCTAACAAAAAGCCGCCGTAAACAGTAAACATTCATAATGTGATTCACACACCAACCTTAGTTGCCCACAGATTGATACCAAGTTTTGAAAAGTAACAGGCCTGCGGTTATCCCTGCTATCGCGACCCTTTCTGTATCCTTTTAAGGCCTGCCTCACCCAAAAATCTTTTGACCAATCCTCCTGTCCTTGTAGTTTAAATAGAAATGACAATGCTGCCAACTTTTTCCCAATGGACGATACACCCACCCTATTCTCCATATTCCTTGCAACAAAATATAATACCATGAATCTCACCTCCCCGCCATTCTCACCAACCTCAGTATCCCGGATAAGTTCAGACCATTCTTTCCATACCTTTACATATGCCACCCAAGTGGACTCACTCACAGACCGTTGTATCCATCCCGCGACGACTCCAATGCCAGCTCCCAGATCCATTCCGGGCAAGGAATTCCTTCGAACTCTGCAGTCGGAGCTAAAGCCCTGAACTTGTCCCACTGAAACCGAGACAGTGAATCAGCTAGTGTGTTATCAATCCCCGGTATGTGGACAGCATATATGAAAATATTCAATTGCAAGCATCGCAACACCAACTGCCGTAAAAGCCTTATGACCGGTTGGGAAGACGCTGACATGCGATTGACTACCTGCACCACTCCCATATTATCGCAATTCAATCGCAACTTTAAGTTCTGACAAGACTGTCCCCACAATACTACCGGAAACAATTCCAGTAATACCAGGTTGCGAATGAATCCTGCTTCCACCCAGGATTTTGGCCAAGGCTCCGCACTCCATTGCCCCTGAAAATATGCCCCATAGCCCGTTGAGCCCGCCACGTCCGTAACCAACTCCACGTCGAAATTACTTACCGGGCCCTCCATCCACACCGACTTCCCATTGTACTCTATCAGAAAATGGTACCATACCTTTAGGTCCTCACGATGTTCTTTGTTAAGCCTGACGAAATGGGTCGGTGCTTTTACCCCCGCTGTAGCCGCTGACAGCCGGCGGCAAAAAACTCTACCCATTGGTATTATCCTACAAGCAAAATTCAATTTTCCTAGCAATGATTGCAGTACCCTGAGCTGTACTTTCTTCATCCCATGTATCTCTCTGATTACTTTTTGCAGATCCTCCAATTTATCCTGCGGTAACCTGCATTCCATCGCCTCGGAATCAATCACAATCCCCAAGAAGCTAATCTCTGACTTGGGGCCTTCCGTTTTTTCTGCAGACAGGGGCACCCCAAATCGTTCCGCAATGTGTTGCAACGTTGCCAGTAATATCGCACACACATTGGAGGAAGGGGGGCCTATGCATAGGAAGTCATCCAAATAATGGATCACAGATTCCAGCCCCGACACGTCCCTTACCACCCACTCTAAGAAGGAACTGAAAACCTCAAACATGGCGCAGGAAATCGAACAACCCATGGGCAAACACTTGTCCACGTAAAATTGCTCTTGCCAGTGGCAACCCAGCAGCCAAAAACTATCCGGGTGAACCGGAAGTAGCCTAAAAGCCGCCTCTATATCCGATTTTGCCATCAATGCTCCTTTTCCATATCGCCGGACCCATCGGACTGCTGCGTCGAACGAAGTGTACGACACCGTACATGCCTCAGGGTCAATGAAATTGTTAACCGAACCTCCTTTTGGGAATGATAAGTGGTGAATCAACCGAAACTTATTCGGTTCCTTCTTTGGAACCACGCCCAATGGCGACACCACAAATGCCTTGAATGGCTGTTCCCCAAATGGCCCCCCCATTCGTCCCAAATTTACCTCTTTTTCCAATTTTTTCCCTACCACACCCGGGTGTTGCAATGCGGATCTCAGATTCCGAGCCACCGGAGGCACCACCTCCAATGAACACGGTATCTTAAACCCCTCAGTAAACCCCCTAAACAACAACCGCGCTGCCTCCCCATCTGGATACTTACTTAGGAAAGGCCGCATCCTTTCCACCATCACCGGCGTCGTCCCTCTTGTTAACAACGTCCCCGGTACGCTTTCCTTTTTTGAAACACCGAGCCAAGGTATGGGTTCCCCCACACCCTGAACACTCGTGCTTAAACTTGCAATTTCCTCCGAACCTACATGATCCCTCGTTGTACTGCCAGCACACTCCCCATTTTCTGCCGGCCGGTAGTACTGAGGATTGGTTACCCCCGGCCCACCCCCTGAAATAACTGAGGCGGAGCCCTAGCTGACGCCATCAGTCTCATCCATAAGCTGATGTCCTTATGGTCCCAACGCAGCTCAGGGCGCATCGCTCTGCGTTGACGAAACTGTTCGTCGTACCTCAACCAAGCCGTACCACCATAAACTCTGTGCGCTTCCCCGATAGCATCCATATAACAAAACAACCCGGAACAATGTTCTGGATTCCTTTCGCCAATGACGCTGGCCATGATAGCAAACGCCTGTAACCAGTTTACAAACGTCCGCGGTATCAATCTATATCTCCGCTTCTCCTCATCCTCCTTCTTGGAATCGTTGGGCTTAACCCTATCCAGGTTAAACTTTTCCAATGGCAACAAGGAGAATATTTCGACGTATTCCCCTTTATATATTTTTTCCTTCACTTCCTGTTTTAAATGAGCTCCCAGCGGGCCCTCGAAACAGACATATATCTCGCATTTTGCTGCATCGGCTAACCTAACCACATCGGTCCTACCACTGGTTTCTGGGTTCCCCTTCTCACTCGTCGTGTCTTTACCTGTCACCAACTCCAGCGTCTGTTCTCCGTGGCCCGCTGCGGCCGCCCGTTCCTCAGGTCCAGGCCCACCCCCTGAAATCACATCCCCCTCTGCCGGTATCACACCCTGGGCACCCCCTTGCATGGCTCCTTGTGCAGTGCCAAAACGACCCACCAACACCCGTAAACCTTCCAATAACTCTTGTAGCTGTCCTGTGCACCCCGAATTGGCGGATACAGTACCCGCCAGTTGGTGGTCCGGAGCCTGCCTAATCGCCCGTGGAGACAGTGCCGCCACTCCCGCTGTACTTGTTTCCACCACCCCCAACAAACCCTGCAATGCATTTGTGAACGATAAGTTGTCACTGGACTTACCGGGCTGACCAGGAGACCTCCCAACAGCCGCTGTACCGCCTTCCTTCAACGGTGCTTCCTGCCTTGGCTCCTCAGCGACATCCGACATTTCCTCCTCTGATTGTGCTCTGTGCGTTGGAAATGACGCCACAGACGAGTCCCGTCTTGAGCCCCTGCTGTCTTCCCGCTGTGGAGTTTTTCCCCTGTTGCGATCTGATAGGGAACGCTGCCCTGACGTCCCTGCCACCGGGCCAGCCTGTGCACGAATCCATCCACCATCTTGTGACACCTCTGCGCTGCCGAGGGAGCTCCGCCCCCTCGCAGTGTATTTCGACCCTCTGCTCACCGCTCCACCATCTCCATCCGCCGCTATGCTCCCTCCATCATTCCCCCCACTCTCGTTCAGAGCTGCTGGGGTGACAGTCTGTCTTCTCCCTCTGATAGCCGGGCACAGGGAAGCGGCACCATTGCGGCCCGTGGCCCCGCCCGGTGAGCTCTGCACACGCTGTGTACCGCGCCCAGACCTCGCCGTTGCCTCCTTGTATCCCCGTTTTGCCGGCGGGAGCGATCTCTCTCCCCCCGGACTCCTCACGGCTCTTTCCATCCTACGAGCAGGCCCTGGTGAGTACCGCGCTGGAGGCCTCGATCTCCGCGCACGCGCCGCCGGCTCCTCCGCTCTCACCGCTCCACCGGGCTCCCCGCTGAGCATCTCCGCCACCTTTAGCTGGAGCCACTCCGACCCCCTATCTTCCGCCGCCTGTTTTAAACGGGCTAACAAGTTCTCTATACCTGCCATCGCTGAGGAGCAGAGAGATTCTGCCTCCTCTTGTCTATTTCCCTTACACACTGCCCGTTCTGTCACCGCCCCCTCCTTTTATCTGTCCACTCCCCCCAAATTTCCTTCTCTCTCCTCCCCCTCTAACTTTCAAAAACTTTAACCCTATGTGTCCCCTAGACACCCTGTCATGCCCGGCCCTCCACTCATTGCATTTCTTTTTATTGTTCCGGGCCTCACTTTAGTGTCCACTTGTGTCATGGGTGGAGACCTCAACATTCTCCCATATAGAAGAGTGTAGCTCTCATGGTTCAGAGAAGCAGGATCTCCCAATCTATGGATAGTGTAGGACCCACTAATCATGGGGTCCTTTGTCGCAGTAAGTGGGCTTAGCACCATATAGCAATATGGTGTTACCAAATCCCCATATTTTTTGATAATGTTTTTTTGAAAATGTCTAGGTGTTTTAAACTAGCCTTGCTGGAGGTAAATGTCTTTTTTGCATGTGTGCGCTGTAATATTTTGCTCCACAATCCCGAGTGTGGCTCGGGGTTACCCCTTTTGGTGCCACCCTGGGCCACACTCAGGAATACCGTCAGGGAGGTTAATACCGTGTTTTGCCCCCTTTAACATCAATGGCAGCTTGAAGTCTTTTGTGGTATTTGTGGACGAGGCTCTTTATCTTCTCAGGCTCTTTACATAAATGCCACAAAATATCCCGCTTACAATACGCCAAACATATTCTCTGACAAATGACCAAGAAATCATATTCTGCCAGGGTATATAAACTTATAAGCACAACTGTACATTACACATACACAATTTTTTTTGTTTAAAAAAAATCAGTCCAGTTTCTACTATATAAACATAAGCAGCAGCACAGAATTGGGCCAAAAACATAGAAAAGAGCACCTTCAACAACTCTAGTAGGCCATACATTTACAAAAAAAAACACATTTTTCTGATTGTATGGCATAATGGATTTAGTAAAGAAGCTTGGATTACCAAACATCAGGAGACATAAATTTGAGAAGGTACTGTAGTTCAAATTCCAATGCCTTCAAATACAGAGTACTGTAAAAAATGGCAGATTAAAAAATATTTTTTTGCTAAAGAAAAATAGTAAACATGTTAAAAAGTAAAATATTATAAGAAAATAACCTTAAGCAACCCTTAACCGCTTCAGCCCAGGAAGATTTTACCCCCTTCCTGACCACAGCACTTTTTGCGATTCGGCACTGTGTCACTTTAACTGACAATTGCGCGGTCGTGCGACGTGGCTCTCAAACAAAATTGACGTCCTTTTTTTCCCACAAATAGAGCTTTCTTTGGTGGTATTTGATCACCTCTGCGATTTTTATTTTTTGCGTTATAAACAAAATAAGAGCGACAATTTTGAAATAAAAGCATTCGTTTTTACATTTTGCTATAATAAATATCCCCCAAAAATATATAAAAAAACATTTTTTTTCCTCAGTTTAGGCCGATCGTATTCTTCTACATATTTTTGGTAAAAAAAAATCGCAATAAGCGTTTATTGATTGGTTTGCACAAAAGTTATAGCGTTTACAAAATAGGGGATAGTTTTATGGCATTTTTATTAATAATGTTTTTTTTTACTAGTAATGGCGGTGATCAGCGATTTTTATTGTGATTGCGACGTTATGGCAGGCATGTCGGACATTTTTGACACATTTTTGGGACCATTGTCATTTATACAGCGATCAGTGCGATTTAAAATGCACTGATTACTGTGTAAATGACACTGGCAGTGAAGGGGTTAACCACTAGGGGGCGGGGAGGGGTTAAGTATGTCCTAGGGGAGTGATTCTAACTGTAGGGGGGATGGGCTAGCAGTGTCACCAAGCTGATCACTGCTCCCGATGACAGGGAGCTGTGATCAGTGACACTTGTCACTAGGCAGAACAGGGAGATGCTGTTTACATCAGCATCTCCCCGTTCGTCCTCTCCGTGAGGCGATCGCGGGTATCCCCGCGGCGATCGAGTCCGCGGGACCCGCAACCCGACTCACGGAGCTCCCGGCCGGCGCCCGCATGCGCCGCTGGCGGCGCGCACGCAATGGCACAGCGGGGAATTCAAATGGACATACCTGTAAGTCCATTTGCCCAGCCGTGCCATTCTGCCGACGTACATCGGCGTGCGCCGGTCAAGAAGTGGTTAACCACTGACACATAAATTACCGCATGAGAAAAAGAGGTAGTTACCAAAAAAATCGCATTTGTTATTTAACGCTAAATTCTTAGTGAATTGAACTTTCACAACTGTTTTACAGCATTCGTTATTTTACCGCATTTTATTTGCCATTTTTAACTCTTAGTGAATCAACCCTTAAAAGTAAAAAGTACTTAGCAAAGTTCACCTGGTCTATGATTGTTGAAGTAAAAGTAAATCCAGTCTGATGCATTATTCTCCTGGGCTTTAACCACTTCTACCCCGGAAGGATTTACCCCCTTCCTGACCAGAGCACTTTTTACAATTTGGCACTGCGTCGCTTTAACTGCTAATTGCGCGGTCATGCAATGCTGTACCCAAACGAAATTTGCGTCCTTTTCTTCCCACAAATAGAGCTTTCTTTTGATGGTATTTGATCACCTCTGCCATTTTTATTTTTTGCGCTATAAACGGAAAAAGACCGAAAATTTTGAAAAAAAATGATATTTTCTACTTTTTGTTATAAAAAAAATCCAATAAACTCAATTTTAGTCATACATTTAGGCCAAAATGTATTCGGCCACACGTCTTTGGTAAAAAAAATGTCAATAAGCGTATATTTATTGGTTTGCGCAAAAGTTATAGCGTCTACAAACTAGGGTACATTTTCTGGAATTTACACAGCTTTTAGTTTATGACTGCCTATGTCATTTCTTGAGGTGCTAAAATGGCAGGGCAGTACAAAACCCCCCCAAATGACCCCATTTTGGAAAGTAGACACCCCAAGGAAATTGCTGAGAGGCATGTTGAACCCATTGAATATTTTTTTTTTTTGTCCCAGGTGATTGAATAATGACAAAAAAAAAAAAAAAATTTACAAAAAGTTTCCACTAAATGATATCTTGCTCACACAGGCCATGGGCATATGTGGAATTGCACCCCAAAATACATTTAGCTGCTTCTCCTGAGTACGGGGATACCACATGTGTGGGACTTTTTGGGAGCCTAGCCGCGTACGGGGCCCCGAAAACCCAGCACCGCCTTCAGGATTTCTAAGGGCATACATTTTTGATTTCACTCCTCACTACTTATCACAGTTTTGAAGGCCATAAAATGCCAAGATGGCACAAAACCCCCCCAAATGACCCCATTTTGGAAAGTAGACACCCCAAGCTATTTGCTGAGAGGTATGTTGAGTCCATGGAATATTTTATTTTTTGACACAAGTTGTGGGAAAGTGACAATTTTTTTTTTTTTGCACAAAGTTGTCACTAAATGATATATTGCTCACACAGGCCATGGGCATATGTGGAATTGTACCCCAAAATACATTTAGCTGCTTCTCCTGAGTATGGGGATACCACATGTGTGGGACTTTTTGGGAGCCTAGCCGCGTACGGGGCCCCGAAAACCAATCACCGCCTTTAGGATTTCTAAGGGCATACATTTTTTATTTCACTCCTCACTACCTATCAGAGTTTTGAAGGCCATAAAATGCCAAGATGGCACAAAACCCCCCCAAATGACCCCATTTTGGAAAGTAGACACCCCAAGCTATTTGCTGAGAGGCATGTTGAGTCCATGGAATATTTTATATTTTGACACAAGTTGCGGGAAAGTGACAATTTTTTTTTTGCACAAAGTTGTCACTAAATGATATATTGTTAAAACATGCCATGGGCATATGTGGAATTACACCCCAAAATACATTCTGCTGCTTCTCCTGAGTACGGGGATACCACATGTGTGGGACTTTTTGGGAGCCTAGCCGCGTACGGGGCCCCGAAAACCAAGCACCGCCTTCAGGATTTCTAAGGGCATACATTTTTGATTTCACTCCTCACTACCTATCACAGTTTTGAAGGCCATAAAATGCCAAGATGGCACAAAACCCCCCAAATGACCCCATTTTGGAAAGTAGACACCCCAAGCTATTTGCTGAGAGGCATGGTGAGTATTTTGCAGCTCTCATTTGTTTTTGAAAATGAAGAAAGACAAGAAAAACGTTTTTTTTTTTTCTTTTTTCAATTTTCAAAAGTTTGTGACAAAAAGTGAGGTCTGCAAAATACTCACTATACCTCTCAGCAAATAGCTTTGGGTGTCTATTTTCCAAAATGGGGTCCTATCTGGGCATTCCATGGCCTCCGAAACTGTGATAGGCAGTGAAGAGTGAAATCAAAAATTTACGCCCTTAGAAAGCCTGAAGGCGGGGATTGGTTTTCGGGGTCCCGTACGCGGCTAGGCTCCCAAAAAGTCTCACACATGTGGTATCCCCGTACTCAGGAGAAGCAACAGAATGTATTTTGGGGTGTAATTTCACATATTCCCATGGCATGTTTGAGCAATATATCATTTAGTGACAACTTTGTGCAAAAAAAAAAAAAAAATTTGTCTTTTTCCCGCAACTTGTGTCACAATATAAAATATTCCATGGACTCGACATGCCTCTCAGCAAATAGCTTGGGGTGTCTACTTTCCAAAATGGGGTCATTTGGGGGGGTTTTGAACTGTCCTGGCATTTTATGCACAACATTTAGAAGCTTATGTCACACATCACCCACTCTTCTAACCACTTGAAGACAAAGCCCTTTCTGACACTTTTTGTTTACATGAAAAAATTATTTTTTTTTGCAAAAAAATTACTTTGAACCCCCAAACATTATATATTTTTTTAAAGCAAATGCCCTACAGATTAAAATGGTGGGTGTTTAATTTTTTTTTTTCACACAGTATTTGCGCAGCGATTTTTCAAACGCATTTTTTGGGGAAAAAACACACTTTTTTAAATTTTAATACACTAAAACACACTATTTTGTCAAAATGTTTGATGAAATAAAAAAGATGATCTTAGGCCGAGTACAAGGATACCAAACATGACATGCTTTAAAATTGCGCACAAACGTGCAGTGGCAACAAACTAAATACATTTTTAAAAGCCTTTAAAAGCCTTTACAGGTTACCACTTTAGATTTACAGAGGAGGTCTACTGCTAAAATTACTGCCCTCGATCTGACCTTCGCGGTGATACCTCACATGCATGGTGCAATTGCTGTTTACATTTGACGCCAGACCGACGCTTGCGTTCGCCTTTGTGCGAGAGCAGGGGGGGCAGGGGTGCTTTTTTTTTTTTTTTTTTTTTTATTATTTTTTTTGCTTTTTTATCTTATTTTTAAACTGTTCCTTTCATTTTTATTTTTGTTTTAATTATTTTTATTGTTATCTCAGGGAATGTAAATATCCCCTATGATAGCAATAGGTAGTGACAGGTACTCTTTTTAGAAAAAATTGGGGTCTATTAGACCCTAGATCTCTCCTCTGCCCTCAAAGCATCTGACCACACCAAGATCGGTGTGATAAAATGCTTTCCCAATTTCCCAATGGCGCTGTTTACATCCGGCGAAATCTAAGTCATGAAATGCTCGTAGCTTCCGGTTTCTTAGGCCATAGAGATGTTTGGAGCCATTCTGGTCTCTGATCAGCTCTATGGTCAGCTGGCTGAATCACCGGCTGCATTCTCAAGTTCCCTGTTGGGACAGGAGAGCCAGAGAAAAACATGGAAGACGGTGGTGGGGGGGGGGGCATTCCCTCCCACTGCTTGTAAAAGCAGTCTAGAGGCTAATTAGCCGCTAGGATTGCTTTTACATGAAAGCCGACCACTGGCTGAAAAGAATGATACCAAGATGATACCTAAACCTGCAGGCATCATTCTGGTATAACCACTCAAACTCCAGCAACATACCAGTACGTTGCTGGTCCTTGTTGGGCATACATTGTAAACTTTTTTTTCATGCAGCCTGTGGGCTGAACGAAAAAAAGATATTGATCGGTGGGTATGCCCACCATTAGAATACCTCCCTTCATCCACCCACTTCTAATGATGGGCATACATGCACCGTATATATATGCCGAAGCATGGGGGCATCCTCCCGCAAAAGGCAGGAGCAAATCGCTTCTCCACCCACTGCTGCCCCCACGCTTCGGCATATATGCTGAAGTATGTAACTGTGGTGGTGAAATCACCTCCGACAGCGCTGGAGTCACAGCTTTATGTATCGTGGGAGCAAACGCTGTTGCTGTCAAGATAAATAAATCCGCTCTGCAGCTGAATGGCGTACCTGAAAACAAAAAAGTGGTTAACAATAAAAAAACAAAGTATAAAAAAATTGCATACCTATAAAGCAAACATGATAAAAACATAACAATAAAACATTGCAGTATAGAACGCAGAACAATAGAGAGAGAACAATAAAACAACTATTTTTGGTTTTTTTATTTTATATATTTTTTTGTGTTTTTTTCTTTTTTTTTACTTTTTTTTGGTTTTTTTACACTTTTTTTTTGTAACTTTAACTTTTTTTAACTGGTAACAGGTTTGGGTCTCTCAAAATGCGACAGCATCTTGGGAGACCCTGTGAAAGCGTGTCCTAGTCTGTGCAGTGCTGTACCCTACGCTAATACTCCACTAGTGTATGGTAGCGTTCAAAACATTCACCAATGCAAAGACCAGGATTGCCAGGACAGAGGGGACAATAATACCGGGTGTCACGTCTAAATCCGCGCTTGCTGCAGACACGACATCTTTTTTGGGGGGTTCGTTGGGTAGGGGTACTCGGGAGGGCATAAAGAAGATGCCTCTCATGCAGCCGGCTTACTGCATTTGGTTGGGGATGGTGAGGTGGAGCACCGTCTGGATACAGAAGGGCTCTGACGATCTCTTCCTGGAATTTAAGGAAGGATCCAGTCTGTCCTGAGGCTCTGTATAGCACATAAGCATTCAGCAAAGCCAATTGAAATAAATAAACAGACACTTTTTTGTACCAGCGTCTGGCCTTACGGGCACTTAGGTACGGCGCCAATAACTGGTCGTTGAGGTCCACCCCTCCCATATTAAGGTTATATTCGTGGACACAGAGGGGTTTCTCCACAACACCAGTCGCCGTAGGAATTTGGACCATCGTGTCTGCATGAAGGGAGGTGAGAACGAAAACATTCTTCTTATCCCTCCACTTCATAGCGAGCAAGTTATTATACTTCAAGCAGGCTTTCTCCCCCAAGCCTAAGACGGGAATCTACAAGCCGCTGGGGAAAGCCCCGGCGATTAGGTCGCACGGTGCCACATGCTCCAATCTGATGATCAAAAAGGTGGCTAAAAAGTGGCACGCTCGTATAATAATTGTCCACGTACAAGTGGTACCCCTTTCCGAATAAGGGTGACACCAGGTCCCACACTATCTTGCCAGCGCTTCCTATGTAGTCAGGGCAGTTTGTCGGCTCTACGTGACTATCTTTGCCCTCGTAAACCATAAAACTACATGTATAGCCTGTGGCCCTGTCACAGAGCTTATACATCTTGACCCCGTATCTGGCACGCTTGCTGGGAAGGTACTGTTTGAATGACAAGCGGCCAGAAAATTTAACCAGGGACTCATCAACGCAGACAACTTGATGGGGAGTAAACAAGTCTGCAAAACGTTGGTTGAAGTGGTTTACGAGGGGCCGAATTTTGTAGAGCCGATCGTATGCAGGGTCTCCACGAGGACGACAGAGTTCATTGTCGTTGAAATGCATGAACCGCAAAATCTGCTCATATCGTGCCCTGGCCATGAAGGCAGAGAACAAGGGCGAATGGTAAATTGTGTCAGTGGACCAATATGACCGCAACTCACTCTTTTTATTCAACCCCATTAGGAGGGAAAGGCCCAGAAAGATCTTAAATTCGGAAACCGTAATTGGTTTCCAATCTCTGGCAAGGGAGGACTGGGGAATAGTGGCGATGTGTTGACCAGCGTACAAATTGCTTTGGTCCACAATAGATCTATAGAGATCTTCGGTGAAAAACAGTGAATAAAAATCCAGTGGCGTAAAGTCAACTGTTTCCACCTGAATTCCGGGTTGGCCAGTGAAAGGGGGAAGTACGGGTGCTGCAGAAGTGGTGGGTACCCAATTCGGATTGGCGAATGCAGCAGGAAGGGCACTATGGGCACGACGGCCTGTGTTCGTCTTCTTGGTGGCAGCGGGACACTACTTGTGCTTGCCACCTCGCCAGCTTGAACTGCACTTATGGGACTCGCCACGTCACCAAGTGTTACTGCAGTGCTGGATGTACGACCAGGGTGTACTAGGCCGCTGGTGCTTGCCAGTTCACCAGAAGGAATAGCGGCACTAGTACTTCTCTGCTCCATACGAGAGCCCTGCGGTTCTTGCACTTCAAGGACAGAATAAGTTCGGGGTCTGGTACGCCTGACCTTAGCAGGGACCACAACTCCGTCGTCAGAGCTATCTGTCATGGAGCCGCTGTCCTCTACAGGATCGTATTCTGAGCCTGAATCTGACAGATGAGTGACTTCCTCTTCACTATCTGTCATGCTCAGAAACCTGTAGGCCTCTTCACTAGTGTACCTTCGATTTGCCATTTTGGGCTCTAAATTTAGGGGTACACTAGTGAGACTCACAGGCAAAAAAGCTCCTGACTGTCAGTGACTGATTCAAAACGCTACCAAAAAACTGTTAGCGATCGCAGGGATCAGGCCTGACTCTGCGAACGCTGCAGTTATGTGTGCTTAGTGTTTTGTAAGTGACAGTTATCGATCGATACTGCACTTGGGTGGGCTGGGCTGGGCTGGGCCGAGGAGCAAAACGCAGGTGCTAGCAGGTATCTGGGCTGATCCCGCTAACACTGCGTTTCAGGGAACCCTAAACTGCTGGGGAGTATAGATCTGATCGGATCAGATATCGATCCGTTCAGATACTATAGCACTAAGGGAGGTGTATGCTGCGTGAGTGGGTTTTAGCGGTACTGGCGCTAACCTGACGCTGCCTGGGGCGACGCAGACCTTATCTGATCCTAAAAACTTAACTTCTATCACCGCCGGGCAATTAGGGGGTTAAACCTTTATAAGGTAATAAACGGCGGGTGCCCTAAAACTATAATAAACTATAATAAACTACAAAAAACAAACTATCTAACCAGCGTCACCCGTAACACTTATACGGTGATCGCTGGTGAAAGGGTTAACTAGGGGGCAATCAGGGGGTTAAAACCTTTAGCAGGTAGTATATGGGGGTTCCTGTCGCTATAAAACACTGACAGCGAACCTATATACTTACCTCCCTAAACTAGCGTCACCTGTGTCACTAATACAGCGATCAGAAAAACGATCGCTTAGGGACACTGGTGACGGGGGGTGATCACGGGGTTAACCTTTATTAGGGGGGGTTAGGGGGGTTCCCTGGACCTAAAGGGGGGTACCCTAGACCTAAAGGGGGCTAACCTAACTGCCCTAACACTTATAACTGTCACAAACTGACACCAATGCAAAAAAAAAAAAAACACTGCTATTGGTGTCAGAGTGACAGGGGGTACAGGGGGGTGATCGGGGGGTGACAGGGGGGTGAAAAGTGTGCCTGCGTGTTCTACTGGAAGTGTAGTGTTGGTGCACTTACTTGGATGTCTTCTCTCCTCGGCGCCGGATCAAAAAGACTGGCTCGAGGAGGGATGACATCACTTCCTCTTCCTCTGTTTACATTACAGAGGGAGAGGAAGCATTTGATTCGCTGGGAGCGATCGGGAGGGGGTGGCCATCAATGGATGGCCTCCCCCTGACCTCTCATCGCCCGCGAACAAGAGCCGACCGCCTACGGCACTGGGGGGGGGGTCCGATCGGACCCCCCGCCCGCGGGAAGGCATCACGTATCAGGTACGTGATTTTGCCTGCCCGTGCCGCTCTGTTGATGTATATAGACGTGAGGCGGTCGGCAAGTGGTTAAAGTAATACCAAAGCTTTGTTTTTTTATTAAAATAACAGACATGTCATACTTACCTGCTCTCTGTAGTGGTTTTGCACAGTGTTGTAGAATCTCATATTAGCCAATGTATTTCATATTATTC
Organism: Aquarana catesbeiana; assembly: GCF_042186555.1. NCBI lineage: Eukaryota > Metazoa > Chordata > Amphibia > Anura > Ranidae > Aquarana > Aquarana catesbeiana. Next base: position 142,102,292 of record NC_133333.1, read on the forward strand.
ATATTGATTTGCATATATTTTATTTATTATTATTATTATTATTAATATTATTATTATATAGTAGTGGTTTTATCAATATTATTATTCAATAAGTAAAGCAACAATTATTAATCTTTAATAATGTATACTGTGTTTTCCATAGATTTAGAAAGTCTTCATTTTTAAGTGTTGAAGTTTAAATGACCTCTGCTTCATGACAAGTACTTGTACACAGGTGTTCTCGAAAATGTATTAATGTCTACTGGGTGAACATTCATTAGAATAGATTCAAGTTATATAGAATTGTCTCAAGTCTTTGAAATGCATATAAATCAGACAGATAAAGATAAGAAAACAGGTGGTTTAGAAATAATTAAAGTTATGTACAGTACATTAAATTAAGTTTGACAGGGTCAAACAAAGGTCTACTTGTGCCCTCATTAAAACTGTTAAAATACATACATATAGTGAAACATATAACACATCTGGTGGGGTTATTGAAAATTCATTCTCCCAAAAGTCATAAATCGGTAATCCTTGAAGTTAAGTTAAATCTTATCAAGATGAGGAGAGTTTGATAACACAGCTGGGTGCCAGACTGTCTCTACACTGGTGTTTTTATTTGGACAAAACCAGTTATAAATCACTTTAATGAACATATAGGAATTTTGGGAATAATTAAGTTTATCTGGTTGTAGAACAGGTGTCAGATTTATGGTTAGTTACATTGATGTAGATCTTAGCGACCAATCATATGTAAGAGAGATGGTTAAGATAAGACTTTTAAAAGGGTATATAAATGCAAGTTCTACAATTGTTAGACAGACAAGTCAGATAGGAGCTCATAAGGCTGAACTCTGTGTATGCTGCCCTATTGCAAGGGTCATAGAGGTCAGAACCAATGGGCAAGTATTTGTCCTAACTTTTCTCCTCGTAAGAGTCAGAGAAGACCTCTTAACTTGTTCCAGAATGTGGTCTCAGGTGAATTTCCCTCACAAACTTGGTCGAGCTGGAACCCAGAACTCTGTGAGGGGACCAGACCACCGGCCGATCGACTGGTCCCTTTCAGGGGACGGGTGCCCAAGAATTGGCAGAAAAGACCCATTCTGGTTCAAGGTGAGAACAATTCACAATTGTTTCAATTTGGTTAGAGGATAAGAATACCTATATCTAATATGCTTGCATTGTAAGAAACTGTATAAATTAGACCTGTATCTTGTAATACTTTGAACATAAACCTGTATGTTATCAGCTGTTAATAAACCTGCATTGCTGAAGTTCTGCCTGGTTCAATACTTTACTATTCTACTTCAAGAGCAGCCCCGATCCTCCTCTTCTTAGGTCCCTTGCACGCTCGAAGTGGAAGTAGGAGCGGTTACCTGGCAAAAACTGGGTACCTGCTCCCCCCCTTCCTCCCCAAAAGCTCCATTTTACAAACAGGAGTGGAGTAGCAGGCCTTAATGCAGAACTTCCCCTTTTGGGTGGAGCTCCGCTTTAAATTCTATGGCTTTTATGAAAGCCGTTTATGTCCAAGCTTTATGGTAGTGCTAGAAGCTTTATGATAGCATGCTTTGTGTCTGAGCAATTTAATGTGATAATTTTGTTGTGGACATGGGAATTTTTAAGAAATTAGGCTGTCTTAAAATGGTAGATTTTGCAGTTTAAACATTTTAATATGTTTCCTATTTTCTATTCTATATAAAATATGGGTTTAGGATATTTGCAAATCATTGCATTCTTTTTTTTTAATTTTACACAGTGTCTCAACTTTCTTGAAATTGAGGTTGTATGTACAGATGCTGGAACACATGCCTGTACATGCATATCCCTGTAGTAAATAAGGCGCAAAATCACAGACTATCTCAGAATTCTGCAACATTATCTCAAATTTTTGTTTTCATTCGGTCGTAGAGCTTTTTCATTCTTTTTACATTTTATTTTTTGCTAAGATTCTGTGATAAATTTTGATAAATTGACTTTAACCACTTCTGGATCGCCCGCAGTCGTTATACATCGGTACTGTGAAGAGGAATACCGTTGTTATGGCAGCAGATAGCTGCCATAACCCTGGTATCCTCTTCTTCAGCGGGTGGTCCGCTTCAAGATAAAAGTGGTCTCTGCGGTGGATTTGCTGCAAGATCACTTTTATCAGCGGCGGGAGAGGGCTCCCTTCCCGCTGCGCTCTGGTGCCCTCCGCCGCTTACCAGAGCCGTCGGTAGCGGTGGAGACGATTGGATCCTCTCCCTAGCCTGACATGGAGACGAGTGAGGGGAAGATGGCCCCCACCCATCTCCATATCATTGCAGGGTGGAAGCGACGTCAAAACGTCACTTCCGCCCATACCTCTTAAAGGGCCTTTTTTTTTTTTTTTTAAATGAAAACATTTTTATTTATTTTTTTTATTGCATTTTAGTGTAAATATGAGATCTGAGGTCTTTTTGACGCCAGATCTCATATTTAAGAGGTCCTGTCATGCTTTTTTTCTATTACAAGGGATGTTTACATTCCTTGTAATAGGAATAAAAGTGATTTTTTTTTTTTAAAGAACAGTGTAAAAATAAAAAATAAAAGGTAAAATAAATAAGAAAAAACATGCCCCGTCCCGCCAAGCTCGCGTGCAGAAGCGAACGCATATGTGAGTAGAGCCCGCATATGAAAACGGTGTTCAAACCACACATGTGAGGTATCGCCGCGATCGCTAGAGTGAGAGCAATAATTCTAGCCCTAGACCTTCAATGTAACTCGAAACATGCAACCTGTAGATTTTTTTAAATGTCGCCTATGGAGATATTTATGGGTAAAAGATTGTCGCCATTCCACGCGCGGGTGCAATTTTGAAGCGTGACATGTTGGGTACCAATTTACTCGGGGTAACATTGTCTTTCACAAAATAAAAAAATTGAGCTAACTTTACTGTTGTCTTATTTTTTAATTTTCCAAAAAAAAGTGCGCTTGTAAGATCGCTGCGCAAATACGGTGTGACAGAAAGTATTGCAACAACCGCCATTTTATTCTCTAGGGTGTTAGAAAAAAATGTATATAATGTTTGGGGGTTCTAAGTAATTTTCTAGCAAAAAAAAAAATGTTTTTAACTTGTCAACAACAAATCTCAGAAAGAGGCTCGGTCCTTAATGTGGATGTAAACCCAATGTCATCCTTTCTAAACTACTGCCATAGGGGTTATCTATAAGGATATACATGCCTCCTGCATGTATCTTTACCTGTCAAATGTCTCCCCTCTGTCTGTTATGAGACCCGAAAAACTGCAGATTCTGTGGGTGGGTCTGTTGTCTGGAGCTCGGTGGATGGAGTCGTGATGTCAGTAGACTCCCCTCCCACCTCTACACTCCCCTTGTTAATATGCATTTTCTCCTGTGTATAACTTCTGCTATGACCTCTAACATCCAGTGAAAAGACAGGAAAGTAACCACATGACTTCAGCATGCCAAATCATGCTGAGGTGTGGAACAGCCAATCCTTGCAGAGCTGCTGAAGAAAGGAGTGGGGGTAGGAATTAAAAAATAATGCATGTCTTAGGCTAGTGTACAAGATATGTAAATCACCTGTCACTCACAGCAAGGGGGAGGATTTGACAAAGTTTTTCTCTGTTTGTCAAGTTTTATCTCACTGAACAATAAAAGAGGATTGCTCAGAGCTGGGTTAACTCTTTGTGGCAAGAGTGGGCTCAAATGATAGGAAATCTTATACTATACATTATGACATAAGAAAAAAAAAAATTCGGGTTTACATCGACTTTAAGTGATTGATAAAGAAATAACCCCTGCCCTATCACCCCCCATCTCTGAATGACATGCATTTCTAGCTGAGAACCTGCCCTGTGTAGTAAAGTCAGGATATGTTTGGTCTCTGTGAGGCTGCACATAAAATGCTAAAATGTCTCAATACTAACTAAATATTGGAAAGACATCTATATTTATTATCTCTAATTGTTTCAAGGGATAGAAAATATTTAAAAAACACCAGATGACACAATTGCTGTATGTACATTTCTAGAGATGAACTTAATCAATAATAAATTAATGAAACCTAACCAGTATGGTAGCTTTGCTGTATCCCTAGTATGTAAGATGGTTGTCATGGGGACAGAGTAGCAGTATGGTGTACAAAGCAGCCGTATCAGTCTTGTGATAAACTGAATGGGAAAGCTGTACTGAGAAATTAGAAGGCTGAATTTGTATGTTTAAATACAAATCATATATTTTCTGTATCAGGGAACATAAAAGTTCACTTTATATTTTTCAGACTCGAAAAATGTCCTTTTTTGCACATCCCTGATCAGCAGCACACTGTCTGTATCTATCACTTTTTGGCCTTTTTGGCTAAGATCAAGTGTAGCAGCACACTGTACCTAAAACTGTCATTGATAACTACATGCATCTCAGCAGTGCTCCTGCAAAAGAACTGCTCTCCATTCCCAGTTAAGCATTACAGCATCTGTGGAAAAAGCCTTGTGTCTCCACCCTGGCTCAAACACAATGTACCAGGAAATCTTTGTGTTCTGTACGCAGGGCAGGCGCAAGCAATAGGCAGCTTAAGCGGCATCCTGAGGGCACCAGGAGGGGAGAGGGTAGTGAAAAACAAATTTCAGAGCCCAGTATGAGCAATCAAACCTGGCCCCCTCACTCCCCAAACCCACCCCCCCACCCCCATCGCTTGATCGATCTCCCGTCCGATTGGCCACTCACTTGTCCGCCCACTCGCCCGCCCACCCGCCAGCCGGGCTGCCAGCCAGCCTTGCACTTATTGCATCCAGGTCGTGGCTTCGGCGGCTTCCCCCTCTGCATCTCCTCCTGAGTCCCGGTGGTCGCTTCTTCTCCTCCTGGCCAATTGGATCTTACAACTCCCGGACAATCGGGTCTTAGGACTCCCGGGTCAATTTGGTCTCAGGACCCGCTTCCTGATTGGCCGGAAGGAGAAGCAGGAAGACATTAGCGAATGTTAGTTTGCTAATGTCACACAAGTGGGTGGGAACGGGGGGCAGTGCTCTGCCCCCCGAGCCACCCTTTTTGAAGCCAATTAGAGCCTCAGGCTCTAATCATTTACTTTAAAAAAAACATTGAAATCCATGCGTCCAGCACCCTGCATGGAGATTAGGGGCTGGGCTCATGGATTAGGGGGGCGAGGCCCCTGCGCCCTTTATGAGCGGCTGCCACTGATGTGAACCACAGAGCAGAGCTCAGTGTTGAAACAAGTTCTGGCACTTGGTTCCAGTGACTTTCCCCGGCAGGGGCACGCTCGTGTGGGCAACAGTGACACCTGCCTCGCAGCTTGTGCGGGACGTTTCGGGTCCCATACAGCAGCGGCGTCTCTCCCTCTCCCCCTTTGCTGCCTGACACTAGCACACTGACGGCACACAGTGCAGACCAGACTGAAGCCCCCTCCTCCTCCTCAGCTCGGATGTTTTCCTGTACAGTGTATACAGACAAGAGGAGGAGGGGGAGGAGGTTGGACACCTCTCTGCATGCCTCGCTAATCAGAGGTCTGTAAATGATATAAAACATGTGACTTGCAGGGTAGGGAGGCAAGTTGTAGTGATTTGGGGATGTAAGAGGATAGTGTATGTGCTAGGGGGTACTTTGGGAGGGGAGAGGATTTGTGCTGGGGGTGGTCAGATTTTTTTATCCAACCCCCCTTGTAGCACAAGTCCTCTCCCATCCCAAAGTACTCCCTAGCACATACAGTATCCTCTTACATCTCCAAATCAAAGAAATGCTGGCTGCTACAGAGGGGACAGTTGTGGCATCTGGGACCCTAGGCACCTCACTAGCAATTTGGTTAGAAGAACTTCTGACAGAACTGAGGAGAGGCGTGGGGAATTTGGAGGAAGAGTATTTATGTTGGGAAGGATGGGGGGGGAGAAGGGTTGTGCTGGAAGGGAGGACCTGGAGGAGAGCATTTTTGCTATGAGAGGGATTGGGGGGAGGGGGGGTATTTGTCCTGATGGGATTTGAAGAAACATTTTTCATGCGGCACCCCATCACAAATACTGTTGCACTGTGAGGAAGTCTCAGCGTGGCTGTGGACAGTGGGGGTGGGGGGGTTGCATTATGGAGGGGGAGGGGCACCAAAATGCACTTTCACCTATGAAGACTTACACCTTGCACCAGCCCTGTCTGTACATATTAATCGGTAGAGCTACTGCTAAAAAAGTTATCCCTTACAACAACACAAGTCCCTGGATAATGCCCTTTAATGCCCTTGATTTGAAATATCACAGTTTGTTTCTATTCAATACCCATTAATGTCCCCAGAATTATCACACTCATCCAGGGGCGGACTGACCGGTTGGTCAGTTCAGCCATGGTCCAAGGTCCATGGCGCCAGCGCCACCTGCTGAAACTCTCAGGGCTCCTGCGGGCCCTGGCGATCATCTTTTTGTCATCTTTTTGGGCCCACTCAGGCCCCAGCACTGCCTCGGAGGGTAAGGGGGGAGGGTGAGTGCCGCACAGAGTGGGGATGTCCCGCTTACACTCCGACCACTGTCATCCGATGCCCCGCCTCCTGGCTCATTTGACAGATGTCACACTGGTCCAATGCTGGGCAAGACGTCTATCAGGCAGGACATCGGATGATAGCAGTGCCATGTGTAACAGTGGGAGATCTGTGTTATCCAACGGCTCTCCTCTAACCCCCATGCACTGATCAAGCTGCATTGAGGGACACTGGTGGTGAGGGTGCATTATGGGCACAGGTGGTGAGGCTGCATTATGGGCACAGGTGCTGAGGCTGCGTTCATGGATACAGGTGGTGAGGCTGCATTCATGGGCACTGATGGTGAGACTGCATTATGGGCACAGGTGGCAAGGCTGCATTCCTGGGCACAGGTGGTGAGGCTGCATTCATAGACACAGGTGGTGGGGCTGCATTCATCGGCACAGGTGGTGAGGCTGCATTCATGGGCACTGATGGTGAGACTGCATTATGGGCACTGGTGGCAAGGCTGCATTCCTGGGCACAGGTGGTGAGGCTGCATTCATAGACACAGGTGGTGGGGCTGCATTCATCGGCACAGGTGGTGAGGCTGCATTCATGGGCACAGGTGGGGAGACTGCATTCATGGGCACAGGTGGTGAGGCTGCATTCATGGGCACTGGTGAGGCTGCACTGAGGAACACTACAAAGACTGCATTGATGGGCACTGGTGAGGCTGCATTGATGGGCACTGGTGAGGCTGCATTGATGAATACTGATCAGGCACTGCATTGATAGGCACTGGTGAGGCTGCATTGATGGGCACTGATGGGGGCTCTTTCCAACATAGACTCTCAAATGGACATAGAGAGGACCTGCACACACGCACGCAACATCATTATGTGTTGCACCGCATGCCTCCGCGCATTGGGCCTGCTGCAAACCTTCTAGTTCTACTGTCCTGGATAGAGCAAAGGCCTGCCTCCAAGTCCCTCCCTCACCTTGGCAAACAATGCCTGGAATGGCTGAAGAGAAGAGGACACACCAGCCAGCCACTGCAGGGCCAGGTGCAAGCCAGGCAGCCACCCGCACTGGTGACCCACCCACAGTAGGGCCAGTGTGCCAGCCAACCACCCATGATGACCCACCCACAGCAGGGCCAGAGTGCCAGCCAACCACCCACGGTGACCCACCCTCAGCAGGGCCAGGATGCGAGCCAGCCAGCCACCCATGGTGACCCACGCACACAAGGGAGCCAGCCAGCCACCCACAGGAGCCAGCCACAGAGGATGCGGGAACCAGCCACAGCTACATTACCCATAGTTAGGGTAAGAGGGGCGCTACACAGTACCAATTTTATTTCTACTTTGTGAGAGGTTGGGGCAGGGGTGAGAGTCATGGAACAAGGAGGGGGTCTCATGAGGACCAGAAGGATTGAAGATCCTTTTTTTATGCTCAAGGACATCTGTTAGAAAGAGCACCCTCTCCAGGTCCCATTATACACCTTTGTAGTCTCTGGAACCTGTTGGGGACTCTTCCTAACAGATTCTATAATGGACACTGAAAGGGCCTCTGTTAGAGAGACCCCCCCCTCCAGGTCCCATTAGACTCCTTTGTAAACTCTAATGGGGCCTGGAGGGCGCACTTTCTAACAGACTGTCTAATGGACACTGTTAGAGAGAGACCCCCCTCCAGATCCCATTAAATAAAAGGAAGAGGTGGTACTTTATGCAAAATGTAGGAGCGGGGTCAGGGGCGGGTCATGGGTGGGGTCAGGTGTGGGTCATGGGCGGGCCTGACAGGGGGCCCTTGCTTTATTTTGTCCGGGGGCCCTGAGTGTTGTCAGTCCACCACCTGCTCTCCTCTCCAAGGACATCTCTTCAGTCATCCCATCCCTGACTCTGCATTGTAGTGTTCCTAGAAATACCAATCAATTCCTTTTCTCTCTCTTCATACCTACCCTAGCAGTGTAGTGTCTGTGGAATATAACTTACTCCCATCGCTGACTTTGCAGAACACTTGCAAATAGGTCCCCAGTACAGCAGCAGGATGTCCCTGGAAATATGTCTCTTCCTTGCCTGGATCATCACTGCTGTGAACTCAGAATTATTCCTCTCCTGTCCTGGGTGAGCTCTCTGAGGGCCCCTCCATTACAAAATCCCTCTTGAACTTTCTGTGGACAGCTGCAGGACTGTACCAAATCATACAGGCCAAAAAACTTTATTTACAAAGGCCCAGACATATAAATAAATATGGTGAATACATTTAAAGTTGTATTAAACCCAAAAGCAAACATTTATTATATTGCAGCTTACCAATTGTTAAATGTCATGGCCGCATTTGTTTTCTTTTTTGGGGGGCTTTCTTTCCTTTATTTCTACTTGGTGATCCAGCCAATGTGTCTGTTGTTTCTTTAACAGAGCAAGCTCTCCTGCAAATGTAGCAGTTAGAGTGTTGAGTCAATCCATGTACCACTGACAGGGGTGCTTAAAGTGGTTAGCATTTATTTATGCAAAACCTTTAGGTCCAGTTGACACCATAGAAATGCAGTCCGGATGAGTTCCAGTTGCTTTTCTGCATGCACTTTTTTGATGCATTTTTAACACGTTTTTGATGTAGTGCAGTGCATTTTTTCCCCCTCTTTTTTCATCAGAAAAGCGTTTATTGAGCATTAAAAAAGGATACATAATCAAGTACCAAGTGCAACAGGCACTCAAAACAAGAATATCACATCTGACATTACTTTCATGCAAGCAGTATATACAATTCAACTCAGCAGCTAGAGCCCATCCAGGAACCCGGATGAGGGGACAGGTAGGTCCACCCAAGAAGGCAGCTCATGGTGTCCGGTCCGCCCACGGGGACATATAGAAGGCTCATATTACTGCTTTTATTAGCCAATAAACCATAGTGTTAGGGGACATCTAGCAATTGTATGGGTCACACTAAAGGCGGCGTCAGGGCTGAGAGTCAGTCCTGTTCCGTGCATGTGGTTGTGTCTTCCAGCCACCTATCTCAAATTTTACTGTACTTGGTTGGACAGCCTCTGTGCAGATACAGCACCTTTTTTGTAGAGGAAGAGGATTCCTTTGGCTATCCATAGATTTTGGTATGGGATTGTACTTAGTTCAGGGAGTTGGGGGTTGTCCCACAGAGGCGTGTGAGTGTGGCATATAGGGGCCTTGGTTATGGTCATGATGTGTTGCCAGATTTTGAAACGGTGGTACAGCATATTATTTCTGATGCCCGGGGGTCCAGGGGTGCCATGCAGGAGGACTTGGAATGGGTGGGTGGCCTGATCGCTGTAGGGGGAGCACACATGTAGTGATCTCTGTCTATTTGGTTGTAATAATAGAAATGCGGCAGTTGGGAGGAAAGATAATATAGGGCAACGTCTGGAAGGGCTGTACACCCCAGGCGAACAGGGCACTTCAGAGTGCGCCATGAAAGCTTGTGCCGAGATGAGCTCCGTACAAACGTGTTGAGGATGGCTTCCATGGACTTAAAGATTCTTGGGGGAATGTAAAAGGGAGCATGCCAAACAGATAGAGCAGCTTGGGGAGGAGAATCATCTTAACTAAGTTTATGAGCCCCATGACTCCAAGAGGGGGTTTGGACCAGGTTTGAGTTTTTGTTTTAAGGAGAGCAAATAGAGGTTCTATATTAAGGCTTATATAGTCTGCTAGTGCTCTTGAACATTGCACGCCTAGGTATTTGATTTGACTCGCTGTGACGAGTGGGAGTGCTACCTGGGCCACAGATGGGGCATCCAGGTCCAGCGGAAGGATTTGTACCAATTAATTTGTAGGCCGGAGTACTCCCCAAGGCCGCCTCGAGGGAGGAACCCGAGTCTTCTAAATAAAGGAGCATATCATCTGCGGAGGCTTAGGGTCTCAGTCACCTGGCCCATGCGGAGACCTTTGATATGTGGGTGAATCCTAATGGCAATAGCCAGCGGCTCCACGGCCAGGGCATACAGTAGGGGACATATGGGGCATCCCTGGCGAGTGCCTCTGGACAGTGGGAACGGATCTGAGATCCTGCCATTGACCTGGATCTGGGCAGTGGGGGCCTGGTAGAGAAGCTGCAGCCATTTAACAAATTTAGGGCCGAAGCCAAATCTGTGTAAGCATTCCCAAAGGTAGCTCCATTCCACAGAATCGAACGCCTTAGCGGCGTCCAGGCTCACCACTACCCTGGATCCAGTGTTATCATGCATGGACTGTGGGTTCATAAAGAGCCTGCGAAGATTGAGTGTAGTATTCTTATTGGGGATGAACCCAGTTTGATCAGAAAGGATCAAACTGAGTATTACTTTGTTGAGTCGTAGGGCAAGAACTTTGGCCAGGATTTTTATGTCTAGTTGCAGGAGCGATATGAGGCGATAGGATTCTGGGCAAAGGGGGTCCTTGCCTGGTTTAGGAATGAGGACAATGAGAGCCTCACCCTTGGATGGTGGGAGGGTCACGCAATCAAAGATGTGGGCATACAGAGCTTGTAGTTTGGGAGTGAGGACTTCTTGGAATTGTGTGTAGAATTCTAGAGGGAGGCAATCTGAGCCTGGCGCTTTAGAGGGTGGAAGTTGTGCCATCGCCTCGGCAACACAGTCCAAGGTGATAGGTACCCCCCTCTTTTTTCTTAACCATAAATAAGGACATGTGTGTTCCTGTGCATTTTTGGTGCGTTTAGGCGCATTCCAGTGCATTTTTGATGCATTTTAGAGTGTTCCAGTACAGTCCAGTGAAGGAAAAATGCATTATGTTCGTTTGTACTTTTTTTCTGGAACTGCAAGCACTGTGAACAATGCCATTGAAAACCATATAATCTACTTTTCATGCTTTTTGATGCAGAAAAAAATGCACTGGACTGCATGTGGTGTGAACTGGCCCTAAATGCTTGTGTAATTGCAGTGTGAGATGGAGTTTGGCTTCAATGTATTAGTGTGTCTAAATCTGCCAGTACATATAACACACTCCTTTCCCCAGACTGGCAATGCTGCTGTCCAAAGGCGGCCCAGGAAGTGTGTTAGTAGGGATGAGCCGAACACCCCCCTGTTCGGTTCGCACCTGAACTTGCGAATAGACAAAAAATAGACAAAAAATTAGTTTGAACACGTGAACACCGTGTTCAATTTTAAAGGCTTATATGCAAGTTATTGTCATAAAAAGTATTTGGGGACCTGGGTCCTGCCCCAGGGGACATGGATCAATGCAAAAAAGTTTTAAAAACGGAAGTTTTTTTCGGGAGCAGTGATTTAAATAAAGCTTAAAGTGAAACAATAAAAGTGTAATATTTCTTTAAATTTCGTACCTGGGGGGTGTCTATAGTATGCCTGTAAAGGGGCGCATGTTTCCGTGTTTAGAACAGTCTGACAGCAAAATGACATTTCAAAGTAAAAAAAGTTTGGGGGGGACCCCACACCATTTTTTTTTAAATTTTGGAGCGGGGTTCCCCTTAAAATCCATACCAGACCTGAAGGGCCTGGTATGGAATTTAGGGGGACCCCCCACGCCATTTTTAAAAAAAATTTTGGTTCGGGGTTCCCCTGTGGGGAAATCCCATGCCATTTTTATCAATCAACATTTATGTGTATTGTCGGGCCGACAATTCATTAATAGCCGCGAGTACTTTTAAATGAATTTTTTTTCTTTGAAATGTCATTTTGCTGTCAGACTTTTCTAAACACGGGAAACATCCCCCAGGTACGAAATTTAAAGGAATATTACACTTTTATTGTTTGACTTTAAGCATTATTATAATCACTGCTCCCGAAAAAAACGTCCATTTTTAAAACTTTTTTTTTGCATTGATCCATGTCCCCTGGGGCAGGACCCAGGTCCCCAAACACTTTTTATGACAATACCATGCATATAAGCCTTTAAAATTAGCACTTTTGATTTCTCCCATAGACTTTTAAAGGGTGTTCCGCGGCTTTCGAATTTGCTGCGAACACCCCAAATTGTTCGCTGTTCAGCGAACTGGCGAACAGCCGATGTTCGAGTCGAACATGAATTCGACTCGAACTCGAAGCTCATCCCTATGTGTTACTGGACAGATCACCAGATGAAAACAGAGGGGGAAAAAAAGGAAAACAAATGCAGCCACCACATCTAATGATTGGTAAATGGCAATATATTACATTTTTGGCTTTGGATTTAATTCCACTTTAAATTAAAAAAAAAGTTAAAATATTGCAACTTATCAGTTCTTATATGTGGTGGCATTTGTTTTTTTTTTTTTTAGGCTTTTTTTTTTATTTGTATCTGGTGATTCTGCCAGTGTATCTGTTATTTTTCAGACCAAGCTGCTGAGTAAAAGTGTCAGTTACAGGGTTGAGGCAAAGTATTTAACACCTACAGGGGTGCCTACCTTTATCCAAATTTTTTTTTAAAAAGTCCCCTTGGACTGATTGGCAGCTCAGTTCCCGCAGGCACTCCTTTATCTGCTCACCACATGTGTCCCTACTTCTCTGTCCCATCCAGCTTCCCCTCCTATCTTATTAGGCACCACCAAAATGTCTGCCCCCTGATGGTCTCCTCGAAGAGGGCCACCACATTTCTGTATTATTGAATGTTCAACTAATGGTCTTCTTTAAACCACTTGCTGACTGCCTAACTGGAGATTTATGTCATTACTTTACAATTTAATACTGGGTTATGGCTGCAGCTAGAAGCCATAACCACAGTATTAAACTGTAAAATTGCATTTAAAAAACCATTGGGCAAATTTCACGTGACATAAAAAATTGCAACAACTGCCATTTTATTCTCTAGGGCCTCTGCTAAAAAAAAAAAAAATATGTAATGTTTGGGGGTTCTAAGAAATTTTCTAGCAAAAAAAATACTGATTTTTACTTGTAAACATAAAGGGGGTTATTTACTAAAGGCAAATCCACTTTGCACTACAAGTGCAAAGTGCACTTGAAATTGCACTGAAAGTGCACTTGGAAGTGCAGTCGCTGTAGATCTGAGGGAGACATGCAAGGAAAAAAAAAAACAGCATTTTAGCTTGCACATGATTGGATGATAAAATCAGCAGAGCTTCCCCTCATTTCAGATCTACCCCTCAGATTTACAGCGACTGCACAGCTAAATGCACTTTCAGTGCAATTTCAAGTGTACTTTGCAATTGTAGTTTGCACTTGTAGTGCAAAGTGGATATGCCTTTGGTAAATAACCCCCATAGTGTCAAATAAGGCTTGGTCCTTAAAGCGGAGTTCCAACCACATAGCGACATTTTTTTTTTCAGTTCATATATTTACATAATAAGATACAATAACGGCAAGCATTATTCATAAGCATTGCGCCGCTAAAATTAATATTTCATAAGAAAAATTAGCTTTTAATTTTCGTTCTTGGTATTTCCCATCTTGCTTGCGGGCATGTGAAGCCCACAAGCATAATCTTCTGGGTTTAGGTGCTGCTGAATATCCAGCATGCACTGCCCGTTCTCACGCATGCGCAGTATGCTACACTTGCAGTGTAGGAAACTAGTCAGGTTGCCATCAACGGGTGTCGTCTAAAGTACCCGCCCCCCGTTGTGATGGCCACGCATGCCTCGTGTACCGACACTGTAGTAACAATGGCAACTATACGCTGTTTGGCAACGCCTTGTATCGCTTCACTTCCGTCATTTCGTCACTTCCGGTTTTCGAATCTCGCGATGATAAGCGGCGGTGAGCCACACTGACTCCAGGGAATTATGACACTAAGCACCACAGGAAATGACGGGATTAGCCGCGGGTAGGAGAATGAGGAAGTGAAATTGAACAGCTTACAATCATGGTAAACTGACAGAAGAAATAAAAAAAAAATAACGAATGAAGAAAATATTGCCATTTATAATGATTAAGATGTTAGTGGAACTCCGCTTTAAGTGGTTTAAGATGGTGCATTTGTATACAAACAACTTTTCAACTGAATAAGAAAAAGAATAATGCAGCAACAACAGGAGGAAAAGCAAATGTCAAATGGCAACTATAGTCCTGGCTATAAACAAAAAAGGGTAAAGTATAAATAAACACACTGATGCAGTTTATGAGACCAATGTTTTTAATAAAAAAGAACCCCCCCTTAAAAACTCCTATGGTGTACATCCATCATCAATCGCGTCATCCAAAGATGAAAATCCACATTAATAATGATGCCTGACACTGGGTGACCTGCCGAAAGAGTAATGCCCTGTACACACGAGCAGACTGACCGAATCCGTCGGACAATCTGACCGTGTGTGGGCTTCATCGGAGGGACCTTTTCGGTCGAAAATCCGGCGAACTTTAGATTTGAAACATGTTTTAAATCTTCCCACCGGATCTCCGCCAGACCCAGTTCCTATGGGGAAGCCCATTCGTCTGTATGCTGGACCAAATACGACGCAAGGGCAGCTACAGCACCTGCCTGCAAGAATGTTTCACGCTGGTTCTTGGCGACAGGGTACTATACATCTTGCGCTCGCTGCAATAGGAAAAACACATTTTCCTATTGCAGCGAGAAAGAGGCAACAATGTCCCTTAGGTCTAGTATGGAAAAAACGGCGTGGGGGTCCCCCCAAATTCCATAACAGACCCTTATCCGAGCACGCAGCTCGGCCAGTCAGGAAAGGGGGCGGGGACAAGCGAGCGCCCCCCTCTCCTGAACCATACCAGGCCTCATGCCCTCAACATGAGGGGGTGGGTGCTTTGGGGAAGGGGGGTGCCCTGCGGCCCCCCACCCCAAAGCATCTTGTCCCCATGTTGATGAGGACAAGGGCCTCTTCCTGACAACTGTTGGTTGTCGGGGTCTGCGGGTGGGGGGCTTATCGGAATCCAGGAGCCTCCTTTAATAAGGGGGCCCCCAGATCCCGGCCCCCCCGCCCTATGTGAATGAGTATGGGGTACATCGTACCCCTACCCATTCACCTGGGGAAAAAAGTGTCAATAAAAAAACACTAGACAGGTTTTTAAAGTAATTTATTAGGCAGCTCTGAGGGTCTTCTTCCCACTTCGGGGGTCTCTTCCGACTTCTCCGCTCTCTCCAGCCTCTTCTCCCGGTGTGCGGTTCTTCTCCCGCTCTCCGGCCTCTTCTCCGCTCTCCGGTTCTTCTCCAGCTCTCTGGTTCTTCTGCCGGGCTCCTCCGCTATTTTCTGCTCATTTGCCGCTCCCTTGCTAGCAGTGGCCCGGTCTTCTTCCCTCTTCTCTTCTTCCAATGTTGACACGATGCTCTCTCCTGCTGTAATGCTGTGTTCACGGTGCGCAACGACTTATATAGGCATGGGGCGTGGTCACCGGGTGGTGACCCCACCCCTTAAGACGGCACAGTCCCACCATGCCCCGAGACTGTGACGTCATAAGGGGCGGGGTCACTGGGTCACATCACCCGGTGACCATGCTGTGCTATGCCTATATAAGTCGTTGAGCACCGTGAACACAGCATTACAGCAGGAGAGTGCGTCGTGTCAACATCGGAAGAGAAGAGGGAAGAAGACGGTGGAGAAGACTGGGCCCCCGCTAGCAAGAGAGCAGCAAAAGAGCAGAAGATAGCGGAGGAGCCCGACAAAAGAACCAGAGAGCGGGAGAAGAACCGGAGAGCGGAGAAGTCGGAAGAGACCCCTGAAAACAGAGGAAGACCCCCGGAGCTGCCTAATAAATTACTTTAAAAACCTGTCTAGTGTGTTTTTTTATTGACACTTTTTTCCCAGGTGAATGGGTAGGGGTACGATGTACCCCATACTCATTCACATAGGGTGGGGTCGGGATCTGGGGGCCCCCTTATTAAAGGAGGCTCCCGGATTCCGATAAGCCCCCCGCCCGCAGACCCCGGCAACCAATGGCCAGGGTTGTCGGGAAGAGGCCCTTGTCCTCATCAACATGGGGACAAGGTGCTTTGGGGTGGGGGGCCACAGGGCGCCCCCCTTCCCCAAAGCACCAACCCCCCTATGTTGAGGGCATGCGGCCTGGTACGGTTCAGGAGGGGGGGGCGCTCGCTCGTGCCCACCCCCTTTCCTGACAGGCCGGGCTGCGTGCTCGGATAAGGGTCCGGTATGGATTTTGGGGGGACCCCCACACCTGGTATGCTCTGCGACGGGGCTTGCAAGGTGTTACTCTGGCCAATAAAAGCGGCGAGATTGACTTTCTTTTCTAGTCCCGTCATACCTCATCACGTTCAAAATGAACGGACTTTAGTCCGTGTGTGGGCAAGTCCCTTCGTTCGGAAGTCGGCCGTAACTCCGTCGAAAGTCTGTCGGGAAGACCATCGGCCCTATTCTGCTGGAAAGTCCGGTCGTGTTTACAGGGCATAAGACCACTTTAAAATTAATTACTAGCAGCAGGGGAACTCCACGCCAAATTAAAAAAAAAAAACGGCATGGGTTCCCCTCCAAGAGCATACCAGGCCCTTTGGTCTAGTATGAATATTAAGGGGAAGTCCCACGCCAAAAAAAGGCATGGGGGTCCCCCCAAAATCCATACCAGACCCTTATCCAAGCACACAGCCTGGCAGGTCAGGAAAGGGGGTGGGGATGAGCGAGCCCCCCCTCCTGAACCGTACCAGGCCACATGCCCTCAACATGGGGGGTGGGTGCTTTGGGGCAGGGGGGCCCTACACCCCCCTACCTCAAAGCACCTTGTCCCCATGTTGATGAGGACAAGGGCCTCTTCCCGACAACCCTGGCTGTTGGTTGCCGGGGTCTGTGGGCAGGTAGCTTATCAGAATCTGGAAGTCCCATTTAACAAGGGGGACCCCAGATTCCAGCCCCCCACCCTATGTAAATGAGTATGGGGTAAGCCCCCCGCCCGCAGACCCCGGCAACCAACGGCCAGGGTTTTTGGGAAGAGGCCGTTGTCCTCATCAACATGGGGACAAGGTGCTTTGGGGTGGGGGGAGCGCAGGTCCCCCCATGCCTCAAAGCACCCACTTGCCATGTTGAGGGCATGCGGCTTGGTATGGCTCAGAAGAGGGGGGGGTCACTCGTCCCCACCCCCTTTCCTGACCTGCCAGGCTGTGTGCTCAGATAAGGGTCTGGTATGGATTTTTGGAGGGACCCCCATAACGTTTTTTCAGCATGGGGGTTCCCATTAAAATCCATACCAGACCAAAGGGCCTGGTATGCTCTTGGAGGGGGAACCCATGCCATTGTTTTTTTTATTTGGCGTGGAGTTCCCCTTCAAGATCATCAGAGCACAAGTCGCATTCCAAAGTCGAATCAGACAAGACGGCGATCCGACTTTGATCCGACTTCAGTGATATTCAATGGGCTAAAGTTGGATTAAAGTAGGACCAAAGTAGTGCAGGAAGCATTTTCAAAGTCGGACCAATTTGTGTTGGAGCGTTTGTTGTACTGTCGTACCAGTGTGAACCCGGCCTAAGGCAAAGTACGGTGCCATGTAACAACCAATTACATATCTTTCAGTGATTTGACTCTAGTAAAAATAAATCTTATTGGTTACTATTTGTAGTTTACACTTTATAGGGCCTGGCCTAATAAGCCAATTACATCTGTGCTCATTTAAATAATCTTTTTGTATATTCTATTTGAAAGGTAACTAAAGTATTGAATAAATAGGTCCCCTTGAGCCACCCTCACAAACTCCTTATCATTTCTTCTATATATAACTGCAAGCTTCGGATCAGATGTCTACAGCCTATGCAGTCTGGATAGTTTCATCTCCTAGGAACTGGTGAGTTGTGCGGTACTGTACATAATATGGCATTGGCCATATGAAACAATTTCCATGGTTCTGAGAAGTCCATGGTCCCTTAGGACAGGCGTCTAAGCAATGCTGCACAACCTGCCGGCTCTTAGAAAAGCAAAGAAGCCATGTGGCCATAATAGTGAAAAGACCCCAAAAATCTGATCTGAGTTCTGTATTTACATATACAAATGTACTAAAGTGGGTAAAAGAGTTTATTTTATATATGTAGAAACATGCATGTTATTGCAACATACCAAAACTAACAGGTGTAAATGGGCCTGAAATGATATGGGCTCATGCACACCAGAAAAAATGCATGTACTGTGTATAGCATGTAAGGACTAACATGAGCTTCCATACAATATTTTGTGCTGCATTGCAATACTTTTTTTCACATCATATCAGGAGCCAACTAATGCCCCGTACACACGATCGGACATTCCGACAACAAAATCCATGGATTTTTTCTGACGGACGTTGGCTCAAACTTGTCATGCATACACACGGTCACACAAATCTTGTCAGAAATTCCAAATGTCGAGAACGTGGTGACGTACAACATGTACGACGAGCCGAAAAAAGTTCAGTTCAATTGCCAGTGCGGCTCTTTTGCTTGATTCCGAGCATGCGTGGAACTTTGTGCGTCGGAATTGTGTACACACAATCGGAATTTACGACAACGGATTTTGTTGTTGGAAATTCTGATGGAAAATGTCTGATGGAGCCTACACACAGTCAGAATTTCTGACAACAAGCTCCCATCGAACATTTTCCGTCGGAAAATCCAACCGTGTGTACGGGGCATAACAATGATTGCTGTTAGACAAGCTTTATTTGTAGCATGTGCTGATGCAATGCATTGGGAAGTCAATGCATTGCAGCACACTTTCCTGTGATAAAATACAAAATGTAAAAAACTTGGACATAGAGATGGGCCGAACAGCCCCTGGTTGGTTTTGCATCAGAATTCCGACCTACACCGCCGACCCTATTAAAGTCTCTTGGACCCGAACTTGAAAAACCCAAAGTGCCCATTTTAAAGGCCTAAATGCAAGTTATTGGCCATAAAAAGGGTATGGGGGTCCGGGTACTGCCCTGGGGGATATGTATCAATGCAAACATTTTTTTTAAAAAAGATTGATTTTACAGGAACAGTGATGCTTAAAGTGAAACAAAAAGAAATTAAAAAATCCTTTAAATATAGTGACTGGGGGGGTGTCTCCTTATTCTGCCTGTAAAGTGGCGCATCTGTACCGTGTATAGAACCTGCTGCAGCAAAACTGATATCTGTAAAGAAAAGAAATTGCATTTAAATTGCTGTCAATCAAATACCATTGCTGGTAATTGAAAAATGTAAAAAAAAAAAAAAGTGGGGGTCCCAATCCATACCAGGTCCTTTGGGTCTGGTATGGATTTTAAGGGAACCCCGTGCCAATTTTTTTTTTTTTTAACCGCTTGCCGACCGCCGCACACAGATGTATGTCGGCAGAATGGCACAGGCAGGAAAATGGACATGTACGTCCCTTTAAATTTGCTGCCTTTAACCACTTGCCTACCAGGCACTTACACTCCTTCCTGCCCAGGCCATTTTTCAGCTTCCAGCGCTGTCGCACTTTGAATGACAATTGCGCGGTCATGCTACACTGTACCCAAACACATTTTTTTATCATTTTCTTCACACAAATAGAGCTTTCTTTTGGTGGTATTTAATCACTGCTGCGTTTTTTTGTTTTTTTTTCTTAAATTTTTTTTGTTTTTTTTTAAAAGACCAAAAATTTTGAAAAAAAATGTTTTTTACTTTTTTTCTGTCAGTAAATTTTAACTAAGTAATGTTTCTTCTTCACTGATGTACGCTGATGAGGCGGCACTGATGGCACTGATAGGCTGAACTCGTGGGCATTGATTAGGTGGCACTTATGGGCACTGATGAGGCGGCACTTATGGGCACTGATTAGGTGGCACCGATGAGGAGGCACTAATATGCCCCACTTTTGGGCTCTGTTAGGTGGCACTGATATGTGGCACTGATGAGCACTGATAGGCACTGTTAGGTGGCACTGATGGGCACTAATAGGCGGCACTGATAGGCGGCACTGGTGGGCAGTGGGCACTGATAGGCGGCATGGATAGGCGGTACTGATGGGTACTGATGAGCATTGATGGGTGGCACTGATGGGTGACACTGATGGGCATTACTGATGGGCATTGATTGACAGCAGTGATGGGCGGTGATGGGTAGCACCATAATGTCGCAGTCACGATAAAAATCGCAGATCGCCGTCATTACTAATAAAAAAAAATGAATAATTAAAATGCCATACAACTATCCCCTATTTTGTAGACGCTATAACTTTTGCACAAACCAATCAATATACGCTTTTTGTGATTTTTTTTTTTTTTAATCAAAAATATGTAGACGAATACATAACGGCCTAAACTGATGAAAAAAAAAGTTTTTTTAATTTATTTTGGAGGGATATTTATTATAGCAAAAAGTAAAAAATATTGCCTTTTTTTCAAAATTGTCGCTCTTTTTTTTTTTATAGCCAAAAAATGAAAAATGCAGAGGTGATCAAACACCACCAAAAGAAAGCTCTATTTGTGGGAAAAAAAGGGCGTCAATTTTGTTTGGGTACAACGTCGCACGACCGTGCAATTGTCAGTTAAAACATCAGTGGGCTGTCTCTTGCTGGAGATATACATGTGGGCTGTCTCTTGCTGGAGATATACATGTGGGCTCTCTCTTGCTGGATATACATGTGGTCTGTCTTTTGCTGGATATACATGTGGGCTGTCTCTTGCTGGAGATATACATGTAGGCTGTCTCTTGCTGGAGATATACATGTGGGCTGTCTCTTGCTGGAGATATACATGTGGGCTGTCTCTTGCTGGAGATATACATGTGGGCTGTCTCTTGCTGGAGATATACATGTGGGTTGTCTCTTGCTGGATATACATGTGGTCTGTCTTTTGCTGGATATACATGTGGGCTGTCTCTTGCTGGAGATATACATGTGGGCTGTCTCTTGCTGGAGATATACATGTGGGCTGTCTCTTGCTGGAGATATACATGTGGGTTGTCTCTTGCTGGATATACATGTGGGCTGTCTCTTGCTGGATGTATACATGTGGACTGTCTCTTGCTGGATGTATACATGTGGACTGTCTCTTGCTGGATATACATGTGCAGACATCCCAACTTGCAAAAACGAATTTCAGGGAAGTGGGAAACTCATTTCAGGGAGGTGGTGCTTCGCGCCCGCACCCGCAACCCCACCCCCCCTCGCGAAAAAATATTTTAGTTGTTTTTTAATTCCTAATAATGTTTTTTTTTTAATTCAATTTGTTTTTAATTTTTTTTTACAATGCTTTTTGGGGGGAGGAGATTGGAGCAGTGGACAGAGTTGGTAGGGCAGGGGAGAGAGGTGTGAGTAGTTTATTTGATTTTTTTACACTTTTTAAAAAAAATGTTCAAAAATGTTTTTTTTTATATTTTTTTGAGGG
Source organism: Aquarana catesbeiana (assembly GCF_042186555.1). Classification (NCBI taxonomy): domain Eukaryota; kingdom Metazoa; phylum Chordata; class Amphibia; order Anura; family Ranidae; genus Aquarana; species Aquarana catesbeiana. Next base: position 142,123,875 of record NC_133333.1, read on the forward strand.
GCTTTGGTGAGATATCAGGGGTCTAAACAGACCCCTGACATCTCCTCTTTGAGACATGGAAAGGGACTGAGGACACATTCCCCAATCCCTTTCTCAGCACTAAAGTGAATGAACAGGAGACAGAGGCTTCTGTTTATTCATAAACTGAGCAGAGTAAACACAGTTTACTCTGCTCAGTTATCACAGGACACAGGAGCGTTCTCGCTCACTGTGTCCAAGTCCAGACAGGAGAGGAGAGTAGCCGGCTGCGGGGGACGAGGGGGGGCGGAGGAGGAGGAGAACAGAGGCGGCAGAAGAGAAGATGGGGGCTGGAGGAGAACAGGGGGGGCAGAGAAGGACACGGAGGGGGGGGCAGAGAAAGACACCGAGGGGGCCGGGGGAGGAGCACACAGTAGGGAATGATCGGTGCTGCAGAAAACAGCTGTGAACACCAATCTCCCTGTATAGCTTTTTAGCTGACAGCCGTGGGAGGGAGAGAAGGAGAAGTGTCTGGCAGCTAAAGATCTATACAAAGGGGATATATGAAAGTGCCTCTGAGATTACTTTGGTTACTGGATATTTCTAATGTTTTGTACATTTTACTTGTTTGCTTTCTATTAACAAATTCCATACAAAAATCTGTTATATATCCCCCTAAATATACTTGATTTCCTGTTCTCTAAAGGGGGCGGTGCTTGGTGTGTAGGGGTGGAGACAATGGGTGGTTCTAGGGGCGGAGACAGGTGTGACCTAGGGGAGGGGGGTGTATTCCTGCACCTTTTCTCTGAGAAAAAAAGCCCTGGGTAGGGAGCTTATCGGAATCTGGAAGCCCTATTTAACAAGGGGGCCCCCAGATCCAATGTGAATGAGTATCCTACCCATTCACCAGACAAAGTGTCAAAAAGAAACCAGGCTGTGAAAAAGTCTCATACATATGTTATCACCATACTCGGGTGGAGTAGTAGATATGTATTTTGGGGTGTAATTCTTGGTATGTAAATGCTATGTATTAGAAATATCTTATACATTGACAACTTTATGTAAAATAAATATGTTTTCATTTTCTTTCCACATTTTTCAAAAACTTTAAGACCCCTTTTACACTGGGGTGCTTTTTAGGCGTTTCAGTGTTAAAAATAAAGTAAAGTGCCTCTCAAGCCACCCCAGTGTGAAAGCCCGAGTGCTTTCACACTGGGGCGGTGCGCTTGCAGAATGGGAAAAAAAGTCCTGCAAACACCATCTTTGGGGTGTTGCAGGAGCGGAGTATACAGTGCTCCCAAAATGCCCTGCCCATTGAAATGAATGGGCAGTGCCACAACATGGGCGCTATCAACCCTTTTTTTGGCTGCTAGTGGCCGAAAAGCGCCGCCATAACAGAAGTAAAGCGCCGCTAAAACTAAAACCCGCACCGCCCCAGTGTGAAAGGTGTATAAGATTATGGATTTTAAAATAATGTTTTATGTGTTTATATAAAATCTATTTCAAAATCTATTTCAATTGTTTTGCAAACAAACATTTAAAGAGAACACATCACCAACTTAAAAAACTGCAAGTAAAAGCACGGTAAAATAAACATGGTCACTATGTTTTTTCCTTTTTTTTAATGTTTTTATTCATCTACAACATGCCCTAGAACTTACTATAAAATATGATAATTCCAGGAGAGTCATCCCCTAGCACAGCTCCCTACCTTCTTGCACTTCATAGTCCTCTCCTCTTCTGGGAGTGTCTAATTACTCTGTGCTGTTTCATCATCTCCCCACCCTCACCTATCTGCATAACCTTTTATGCAACTGCTAGGGAATGGAATATTATAGAGTGTCACTAAAGTGACAGCTTAGAGTCTATGGTACTGCTAACATCACATCCAAGATGGCAGTGTTTAACTGCATTTTTAAGGTCTTTGGGTGTCTAGACAAGGGAGGCTTTTACATGCAGAAGACATCTATAAAATATATTTTAAATGCAAACAAAATCTTTAAGATTTTTGTTGAATTAAATTGCCTGGTGATGGGGTCTCTCTAATATATGGCACACCCATGACACTAGTTTTGCAGAGCAGTATTGACTTTCTAAAGAGAGGGCAAAGCAGTAGTGCTGTCATTTCAAATTATCCTTTCTAATTGAAACCACTTAAAGACCAGCCTCGTTTTGGATTTTAGGTGTTTACATGTTTAAAACAGGTTTTTTTGCTAGAAAATTACTTAGAACCCCCAAACATTATATATTGTTTTTTTTCTAACACCCTAGAGAATAAAATGGCGGTCATTGCAATACTTTTTTTTGCACCGTATTTGCGCAGCGGTCTTATAAGCGCACTTTTTTTGGAAAAAATTCACTTTTTTGAATAAAAAAATAAGACAACAGTAAAGTTAGCCCAATTTTTTTTTATATTGTGAAAGATAATGTTACACCAAGTAAATTGATACCCAACATGTCACGCTTCAAAATTGCGCCCGCTCGTGGAATAGCGTCAAACTTTTACCCTTAAAAATCTCCATAGGCGACGTTTAAAAAAATTCTACAGGTTGCATGTTTTGTGTTACAGAGGAGGTCTAGGGCTAGAATTATTGCTCTCGCTCTACCGGTCGTGGTGATACCTCACATGTGTGGTTTGACCACCGTTTTCATATGCGGGCGCTACTCGAGTATGCGTTCGCTTCTGCGCGCGAGCTCGTCGGGACAGGGCGCTTTAAAATTTTTTTTTTTTTTTTAATTATTTATTTTACTTTATTTTATTTATTTTTTCACTGTTTTAAAAAAAAAAAAATTTGGATCACTTTTATTCCTATTACAAGGAATGTAAACATCCCTTGTAATAGAAAAAAGCATGACAGGTCCTCTTAAATATGAGATCTGGGGTCAAAAAGTCCTCAGATCTCATATTTAGACTAAAATGCAAAAAAAAAAAAAAAAAAAAAAAAAAAAAAAAGTCGTTTAAAAAAATGACACAAAAAAAATTGTGCCTTTAAGAGAAGTAGGCGGAGCCGACGTAATGACGTCGCTCCAGCCGTCACATGGTATAGAGACGGGTGGGGGCCATCTTGGCCTCACTTGTCTCAGTACCTCAGCGGTGACAGGTCCCGATCTCCTCCGCCGCTACCGACGGCTCCGGTAAGCGGCAGAGGGCGCGGGAGAGCGGCGGGAGGGGGGATGGCACCTCTCCCGCCGCCGATAACGGTGATCTCGCGGTGAACCTGCCGCAGAGACCACCATTATCGTGTACAGAAATGCCGGCCCTAAAGATGGATACCTCGGTTGTGGCAGCAGCTGCTGCCGTTACCGAGATAACCATCTTTAAAAAAATGACGTATATATACAGTGGCCGGTCGTGAAGTGGTTAAATGAATTTGCACAAAATAGATATGAGGGAGGGCAATAATTCACTCAGTTGACTCTTTCTGTTGTTTTGTTATTTGAGATTGAGTTATTGTGCTGTAGAAATAACTGTTTTTTTTCTTTAAACTGGCTGTAATGCCGCGTACACATGATCGGAATTCTAGTCGGAAAAAGCTATTATGGTTTTTCAGACGGAATTCCGCTCAAGTTTGTCTTGCGTACACACGGTCACACCAAAGTCCGACCATCCAGAACGCGGTGATGTACAACACGTACGACGGGACTAGAAAAGGGAATTTCAATAGCCAGCGCACCACCCTTTGGGCTCCTTCTGCTAATCTTGTGTTTATCTCGTGTTAGTAGAAGTTTGGTGAGAGACAATTCGCGCTTTTCAGACTCCTGCTTTTTCAGATCGTTTGACTGCTGTTCAGTTTGTGCTTGTGGGTTTGTATCTGCTTTTCAGTGCGTGAAGTCAGTTTGTATCTGTTTTTCAGTGCGTTCTTGTCTACTCGTTACTGATTTTCAGCTCGCTCTTCACAGGCCTTGCTGTTCTTCAGTGTGTTCTGTTTAGTTCGTTCTGACCAGCTGACTGTTTTGAAGCCATGTTGTGGGTATGTACTTGTCGTAGAGTTCGTGCTGTGCGGGGGCTTGGTGTTGGGGTTCATACTTTGACCCAAGCCCAGTCCATGAACAGGGCGAGGAGCAGATCATGGACCAAGAATTGGTTGCTCCAGTGTGACCAAGTCTCTCATATGCCTTTGTTGAGGGAGATCCAGGAGAATCACTCTGATGATTTCAGGAATTATCTCCGGATGATGGACCCCATTTTTCACCGTTGTTGGCTTTGCTCTCCCCTTATATCAGCAAGCAGGACACCTGCATGCAGCAAGCCATCACTCCTGAGCAAAGGCTTGTCACCACGTTGTGGAACTTGGCGACTGGGAGAAGGACAGGACCTCAAGTTCTCGACAGGCATCCCCCCCCAGGCTCTGGGGATCATTATTCCAGAAACCTGTTCTGCTATTATTCAGGTCCTGCAGAAGGACTATATTAGTGTAAGTTTTCTCCTTTAACATCACATTATATGTATTTCATCTATGCTAATGTATTGTATTTCTTTCATCATTCCCTAATTACCATGATTGTAATATGCTGTGAATGTCTTCTTTGTTCTCATGCATGCTGGAAGCTTAAAAATTTCTATTTTTTAACCTACATGCATATTTGCCTTCACTAACCTCCCCAGCATGCTATCCTGGGCCCATATACACCTATAGCCTAGTCACTTAACAATGTATTTTGTCAGCTCCATAGTAGTGCTTTACCCTAAACGCCCCCTAAAATGTGTCCAAATGTTTTTTTTTTTGTGGCCCAAAATTATTTGCAACCCTCCCTCCTCCCAACCGCTAGATTAACCGATACCAATCCTCTATCTGCTGACTTTGCCAAACCCATACACACTATACCTAGCTCTTTTGTGGTCATATTTATGGATGAATTCCCCAAAGCATGTAGTGAAAGGGTCTGCCAGAATACTTTCAAATGGTACTGTTTAAAGTTTTGTTCTCCTATTATTATCTTGATAGGTAATTGCAGAATGTAAAAATGTGCTTCAATTTATACAGTGTGTATTTTTATTTTTGTATTATGACACTTCTTACCTGTCCAGTGGGCTGCCAATAGTGTAAGTAAGGAGGGTCTGGCCAAAGTAAAACACATTATTTATGCATTCAGCTCTTAATGAAGTGGAGAGGGTTTCCTGTCCAAAACATACCCCCCTAAAATTTTTACAATGGGCCATCAGAGGGGGTGAGGAATCTGATAAGTGGGCCTTATATTTTAGCCTTTAAATACTCCTTAAAATAAATGTTATACTGATGTTGGCCAAGAATGTTTGTGTCTAATCTGCTTGCAATGTTTATGTGCAAAATTAATATATTTTTGTTCTTGTTTGACTCTACAGTTTCCTTCAACGCCACAGGAATGGCAGACTGTGGCATCCCACTTTGCCCAGCGTTGGGACTTTCCTAACTGCAGAGGGGCAATCGATGGGAAGCACGTCCACATCATCTCACCACCCCATTCGGGGTGATACTATTATAATTACAAGGGGTTTAATAGTATTGTGTTGATGGCGATGGTGTCGGCGACATATGATTTTTTATATGTGGACATGGGGAGGAATGACCGGATGTTAGATGGTGGAGTCTTTGCCTGGACCGAGTTCTACCAATGTCTCGAGAGTGGTGGCTTTGGATTGCCACCTCCGGAGGAGAACGTGAAAGGATGGCCATTTGTCTTCGTCGCAGATGAGGGCATTCAGTCTGGGTGACCACATGATGAGGCCATTCCCCAACAGGACCCTCACCCTGGAGAAGAGGGTTTTTAATTACCGGCTGGCCAGTGCCAGAAGAGTCAGGGAGAATGCGTTTGGGATACTGGCCAGCCGGTTCCGCCTATTTCAAACAGCCATAAATATGGCGGAATACAAACTAAACCATATCATTTTATGTTGCTGCATCCTGCACAATTTTTTAAAAAGACATAACGCAAGTTATGTTGCCTCCGTTGGGCCTGAGGCCGGACTTTCAAAAACTCCAATGATGGCCCTGGAAGCTGGCCCTCCTGGCTTGCCCCCCCAAGTGCGAGAAAAATATGTAGAATATTTTATGGGTAGGGGGGCCATTGCTATGCCAGCACATTTTTAAAACATTTTCTCTTTTATCAGATCAAATCTTGATTTTCATTTACTGCTTGGGTTTCATTTTGCTGTCTCCTAGGTTCTCCTAGTGCACTTTGCAGTGCCAAGTGGTTTTTCCATTATTAAATAACACCAATTGTCACTGTAAACACAAACTTAACACAAAAAATGGTATTTATCATTGAAAGAAGAAGCCACACATTGTTGAGTATAAAACCTTTTACTCCGTGCACATTCACATGTACGTTTTATAAAACATTTGGCGGTTAAAAAAAAGACATCTTTTTTTTTTTTAAAGTTTTACCTTGAAATTTATGAAAAAATACAGAATCAGTCATGTTTACAAACATATCACAACAGGGTATAGGGGAAGGAGGGGGGGGAAAGGGACCCACGAGTTATCACCTGTACCTGGTCACGGAATTCAAATGGCCGGTACTGTACCCTGTACCTGTTAGGGTTCTGTTGCTGTAACCATTAGCTATTAGGTACCGAAGAAGGGGAATTGGGGAAGGGAATAGGCCTGTTATAGATGGGCCTCAAAGGGGTTACTTCTAGCTTCAGAGTAATCAAGGATACTGATTAGGTAAAACTATAACAATGTATTCATATATTAAACATTAAAATACACTTTAGAATTAGACAGTGCAGTGATGGGTTGCGATTAAGAATTGGCCAAACTCTCACGGACAAAGACAAACAGACAGGACAAACATTAAACAAAGTGTACAGCTAACCAGGTCTGGGCTTATTGCTTCAGTCCTTAGTGACCTCAGGACACAGTTGTGGCCATAGGTTTGGTCTGTGTTCCAAATTAAGCCTCATTAGGGAATCTGGGGGGTCTGCTAGGGGCTGAAGCAATGGAGGAGTGGAGAGGAAAAGGAGAGAAGGTGTACGTGTCAATCTAATTAGAAGACCCCAGGGCTGGACGTGAGTTATCTAGATAATATAGACTCGTTGACTCTATGATTGGTGCTTGTTGGTTCCAACTGTGATAACTTGGGAGGTTCGATCAGTCCAGTAATGAGCTCTATTTTGAGTAGTACAAAGGTCTCCTTGGGGGGATTTGCTGTCTGAAAATGGCTATTGTATATTGAGATGATCAACTAGTAGATCAAATGTCTTTACTATTCCCTTCTCCTATGAATTTTCTTTCTCCATTTTCCTCACACTTTTCACCCCTAAATGCCCTTATCCATTTATTAAATATCATTATGTAAATAAAATGAAAACTAGCACAATTTGCTTACGTGATAACACCTTATTTAAGTTTACGATTGTTAATGATTATTTACGGTAAAGTGAATTATACTTAGTAATCGGCCAGGCGGACAGCAACCAACAAGCACCAATCATAGAGTTAACAAGTCTATATTATCTAGATAACTCATGTCTAGCCCTGGGGTCTTCTAATTAGATTGGCACATGCACCTTCTCTCCTTTTCCTCTCCACTCCTCCATTGCTTCAGCCTCTAGCAGACCCCCCAGATTCCCTAATGAGGCTTAATTTGGAACACAGACCAAACCTATGGCCACAACTGTGTCCTGAGGTCACTAAGGACTGAAGCAATAAGCCCGGACCTGGTTAGCTGTACACTTTGTTTAATGTTTGTCCTGTCTGTTTGTCTTTGTCCGTGAGAGTTTTGCCAATTCTTAATCACAACCCATCACTGCACTGCCTAATTCTAAAGTGTATTTTAATGTTTAATATATGAATAAATTGTTATACTTTTACATAATCAGTATCCTTGATTACTCTGTTGCTAGAAGTAACCCCTTTCAGGCCCATCTATAATGGGCCTATTCCCTTCCTCAATTCCCCTTCTTTGGTACCTAATGTTTACAAACATAGCATACACAACTCTGGAACTTACAAAGTTCAACATTGCAAAAAAGAAGGCAATATCAGACATTTTATAGTGTGAAAAGGGTCTTGATATTGCCTTCATCAGATGGGGTGAAGTCACCACTGTAAAAGCCAAACTTATAAGATGCACACAAATTGTGAGTCAAAATGGGAATTTCCTTTCTGATCCCATACCTAATGTCAACATGTGCTATCTCCCATCATGGGGGATCAATAGACATATTTTGGGGGTGCAACCACTTCCTCTCACCTACTAGAGTTTTGGGAGGAAGGGGTTGCACCACAAAACACGTACATTGAAATCCCCTGATGGCAGATAGCACATGTTGACACACTATGTGCATCTTCCAAATCTGGCTTTTAAACTGTATTAAAACTTTAGGTAAAATTGTTGTAAAAAAAAAAAAAAAAAAATTGCAGGAATCTCTTTAGGATTTAAATTCTTCCTAGTACATAAATCATGTTCTGCAGTCTTTGTTCAATCTCCTTGGTTTTTTCTTTGATAATGTCCAAATCACGACTACAAAACATGATTTCCTGGATCATCCGTTGTGCACTGTCACTGGTGAAATCATTGGATTTTGGTACTACAACCTGAACATCACCTAAAATAAAAATACACACCATGTATTATAAATATGCAGGCATACATCTATTATCTGAATCTGTGGTGTCCGACACTGACCTGTTGTGGCGACAATCTCCACCACCTCTCCTTCCTCCACATCCTCAGGTTGTGACCTTTGTTCCCCTTCTTCAGGAGGTGTGGGGGGGTCCCTGGTGTCTTCATATTTTGTGAGTCTTTGCTCCCCTATGAGAATGAAACAAAAGGTATACTTAGCACACAGAAATAGGAATATGAAACATTGCTTGGAAGTGGGGTACAATTGTCTGTTTTGGCAGAGTTCCAAGCTGAAGACATTATTTTTTCCCTTACCAAAGCTGGAATACTTACCTTTTTTGGACAAGTTTCACACATGGAGACACCCCAAGTATCCACTGGAGTACCTGTGTGGCTTTTTCTTGTGTCCCACACTAGTGCTCCAGAGTCCAGATGTGTAAACAGCTGCTGAGTGTCCTCTCCTTACATTACACTGAATCAAGTATGTAATTCATTCTAGTTGAAAACACATGTAGACAACAATGTCCTAAACTTCTTTCAATACAAATTATCATGACCAAATGTAGTTAACCCTGTATCTGGCAAAAACATTGTATTTATTTGCAAATGAACGATGTTTACTATGACCAATTACTGTGCCCACGAACATGAAGGTAGCCATTTTAAACTGTCAAACAGTAAAGAAAAGCACATGGAGCAGCATGCAAGTAGTAATAATAATCGTAACACATGACTTACTTTTTAGAAGCACTATCTTGATCCTTCTATACTGATCCTGCTCCGTCAGTTTCAGGTCTGACCAGCGTTTCCTTAACTGCTCCTGTCGTACCCCAAAATTCCGGCGCAGACTCTTCACAACTTTAGTCATGATCTTGGCCTTTCTCTCATTAGGGTTGGTGTACGGTCCATACTTCCCATCATAGTCGGCCCTCTTCAATATCTCCACCATCTCACCAAAGGCCATATGGGAGGCCTTAAATCTCCTCCTCCGTGATCGTGACGTTTCGGGCTCCGAGCTTTCCCCCTCATTACTGCTATTATGCACCTGCTCTGTTTCCGCCATGTTCCTCTCCCCCACTGCGACGAAAGAGACGGGGCGGGGAATATTCTAGAAAGAATGTCAGGGGCGGGCGACGCGGGCGGAGTTTTACGCATGCTCAGTGTCTATAAAGCTAACATGCGTGTGTCGTACCTACGTTCTGTGTGCGGAGGAAGGAGGAACAGAAGCGACGAATGTAATAATGAATGTAACATTTTAACTTGGGACATGAGTGGCCTATACTGATTCTAGATTGAGGCCTATATTGGGATAAGATTAGGAGAGTTTAGCCTGATATTAGTGTTTTTGTCATTTGTTTGGTCTTGCAGCAAAAATGAAATAATTTAAAGACTCAGACTTCATCAGCGAATTCATAGACAGATACAGGGATATGCACAATTTGTGAGAGGTGAAAAACCTCTTATATCGCAACAAACCAGCAAGGAAGGCATTGATGAAGAAACTGCTGGAATTTGTGAAGACTCGGGTCCCCAACGCAGACATCAAGTTTGTGGATAGGAAAATTTGTAGCTTAAGAAGCACGCATAGGAAGGAGCTTCAGAAGGTCCATAAGTCCATGAGGTCAGGAGCAGCAGCAGAAGATGTGTATGTACCCAGTCTGTGGTACTACAGCAGGATTCCTTTTTTTTAAGACCAGATTGAAGCCAGGGAATCACTTTCGACTCTTCCGGCCCCCCTTCCATCCACCCTTCCCTCAACCCCAGCTGAGGCTTCCGAGGATCAAGCTGGGCCTTCCATCCTGGAAGAAATTGAGGAGCACAGATGGAGCCAGGTATATTTAAACATATTTTTGGTGGTAAAATGATTGTTGTTAACTAGATGTTATTATTGATAACAAATGAATGATTTAACAAAAAGCATTTTACATATAGACAGTAGGGGCCAAAAATGATTGGGACAAAAAAAAAAAATGCTGGGGTCAGAATTATAGTCTTTTCTAGTTATTAACATTTAATTTGCAACAGTCATGAGCTGAAAATTTGAATGTGGCACACAGGAGGAGGCGGGGGAAAGTGTCAGCCAGGAGGTGGGGGTTAGTGTCAGCCAGGAGGTGGCGGGGCCCAGTAGCCTCAACCAATCCCAGGTGCCTCCCCTCCGCCTTCCAACCAAAAGGCCCAGGAAGGGGAGGAACGTGGAGGAGGCAGCACTTGTCCTCATTAAGGAGGCTAATGACGCCCTGAAAGCCCCCCTTGATGCTGGAGAGGCCTATGGCTACTTTCTAGCCTCAAATATGCAGAAAATGGAGGAGGGCCAACACCTCAACTGTGAAAAGATTTTTTTTGAGGCCATTCACAAGGGGTTGAGGGGGCAAATGACCGATGATGTCCACTTATGTACGCTCGCCCATCCTCCTCCTCTTCCTGCCACAAGTCCACCTCCAGAGCCACAGCCTGCAGGAAAGGCTGCAGGGAAGGCTGCAGGGCAGCCAGGAGGGAAGGCTGCAGCGAAGAGAAGAAAGTGATTGCCTGGGTTCAGTCTTGTCTGACAGAAGACGCAGCCTGTTGTAATACCACAGTCTGGGGACATACATGTCATCTGCTGCTGTTCGTGATCTCTGGGAGTCCTGGACCAGATTGCAGACAAACAGAGTTGATGTCTGCCCTGGGGGCCAAAGGCTTTGCAAATTCCAGCTTTTTCTCCAGCGTTGCCTTCCCTCTTTATTTTGTTATTATGAGCCAGAATAAATGGAGATTTTTTTATATGAAAATACTTGCCGATGTGTTTTTCTTCAAATAGGACAGTTTTTTGGTGAGTAGGCAGGTACATTTCAAAAATACAATGTCAAATTACCAAGGGACACCAAGCAACCTACTTGAGGTTTACAAATACAAGATAATAATGGTGTTGTGGAAACTTGACATACAAAAAAAAATAAAAATAGGGAGATGACTATAAAATAATAAAACCAAAAAAAACAGGAGATCTAGATGAAAAAAGAAAAAATTACTATAAAAAAAAAAAAAAAAACATTATTATGGAGATCTGGCTTTAAAAACCAAATAGATTAGTCATGAGATCATGAAAAATAATAAAGAAATCAGTTTGTGAGAACTCTGTGAATATGAGCAGCAAAACAACTTCATTCTTCTAGGATTATAAAAAAGAAGAGAATACGCTGCATTGAAAGATTTAAAAATTTGCAGTGTGATGAATGTGCCATCTCTTTTTACCAGACTGAGCGGCTCCGTCTCGTACTTGAATCTGAGAATGCGTGTTTTTTTTGCTCGTCGGAATTGCATACACATGAACGGAATTTCCGATAGAAACTTTTTCCGTCTGGAAAATTGAGAACATACTCTCAATCTTTTGCTGGTGGAAATTCGGCCAGCAAAAGTCCGATGGAGCATACACACGGTCACGTTTTCCGCCCAAAAGCTCTCATCGGTCTTTTGCTGGCCGAATTTCCGATCGTGTGTACACGGCATTACAGACCACTTTTGACTACAGGTAAGCCTATAATAAGACTTACCTGTAGATACTGTGGATATCTCCTAAACCTGCACGGTTTAAGAGATATCCACTGTATCAACATGTGCCGACGTCATTGGCACACGCACACTGAAAAAATGGATCAAGCGTGCCATTTCTTCAGCTGATGTGCCGTTACCGGCAGCTCCTGCGCGCATGACAATCACAGCGCGGAGCCCGCGATACCTGGAAATAACTCCGGGAGACCGCTGTGGGAGCTTCGATTTAAGGTAATTATTTCATAATGAGCTAGTGTGCTTTGCATACTAGCTCATTATGCCTTTGTCTTGCAGTTTTTTGTTAATTTTTCATGGGTTTACAACCACTTTAACACCAATATATTTATTTAGCTAAAAAGGTGGAAAGCAGCCCAGAGCTCCCCCTGCTGGTTAAAAATTGTAAACCATAAATGTTCACATAATATTTCATATTTACTGGACTACAAAAATTAAAACTTATAATCTTACATTTGGTTCTGAACATAAAAAACGAATAACAGAAACATATTAAAAAATAGTATAACATGAATTAAATCCATCACTATGATAAAGCTGTGTTGCAATTTGAGAAAATCTGCTTGAACTAAACAAAACTAAATTAAACCAAAATTTCATTTTTTTTATTGTTACATTTCAAAATGCATGTCTCTATAATGCTTATAGATACAGAGCTGACTTTTACCCACTTCCTGCCAATTTTCAGCTTTCAGCGGTGTCACACTTTAAATGACAATTGTGTGGTCATGCAGCACTGCCCTCATAGGACATTTTTTATCATCTTTTTCACACAAATAGAGCTTGCTTTTGGTGGTATTTAATCACCATTTTTTTTTATTTTGTGCTAAACAAAAATTTTGCAAACAGGTACATTTTTTCCTTTACTGATGTGCTCTGATGAGGCTGCACTGATCGGCTGCACTGATGGGCACTGATGAGGCGGCACTAGTGGGCACTAATGAGGCTGCACTGATATGTAGCACTGATGGACACTGATAGGCAGCACAGAAGGGCACTGATAGGGGACACAGATAGGAGGCACTGATAGGCAGCACTGATGAGGAAGCATTGATTGGCAGCACTGATTGGCAGCTCTGATGGGCACAGGTTGGCACTGATAAGCTGCACTGATCATAATGACACTGATGATCAGTGCCCTAATTATCAGTGCAGATGTCCCCTTTCACACTAGCTGATTACCGGCTCTCTCCTCACACTGTGACAGCGTGAGGAAAGGAATACCAATAAATGGCAAGTGTGTTTACCTCCTGATCGACTGTGATTGGACACAGTTGATCACATGGTAAAGAGCCGCCATCATTGGCTCTTTACCCTGATTGGTGCTGCGCTGCAATGCACATGCGCAGCAAGAATGGGTAGGGCGTTATATGATGTCCTCCCAGAATTAGAGCGGTCACGCCCAACCGTCATTTGACTATACGGCAGGCAGAAACTGGTTAAAGTGATATTACTGCGTTTTCTAAATACATACAGTATCTCACAAAAGTGAGTACACCCCTCACATTTTTGTAAATATTTTATTATACCTTTTCATGTGATATGTGGTGGATGTTAGAGACCTTGCGCTCCTCCACCTTCCACTTGAGGATGCCCCACAGATGCTCAATAGGGTTTAGGTCTGGAGATAGTCCATCACCTTTCCCCCTAGCTTCTTTAGTAAGGCAGTGGTCGTCTTGGAGGTGTGTTTGGGGTCATTATCATGTTGGAATATTGCCCTGCGTCCCAGTCTCCAAAGGGAGGGGATCATGCCCTGCTTCAGTATGTCACAGTACATGTTGGCATTCATGGTTCCCTCAATGAACTGTAGCTCCCCAGTGCTGGTAACACTCATGCAGTGCCAGACCATGACACTCCCACCACCATGCTTGACTGTAGGCAAGACACACTTGTCTTTGTACTCCTCACCTGGTTGCTGCCACACACGCTTGACACTATCTGAACCAAATACGTTTATCTTGGTCTCATCAGACCACAGGACATGGTTCCAGTAATCCATGTCCTTAGTCTGCTTGTCTTCAGCAAACTGTTTGCAGGCTTTCTTGTGCATCATCTTTAGAAGAGGGTTCCTTCTGGGACGACAGCCATGCAAACCAATTTGATGCAGTGTGTGGCGTATGGTCTGAGCACTGACTGACTGACCCCCCCACCCTCTCAACCTCTGCAGCAATGCTGGCAGCACTCATAGGTCTATTTTCCAAAGACAAACTCTGGATATGACGCTGAGCACGTGCACTCAACTTCTTTGGTCGACCATGGCGAGGCCTGTTCTGAGTGGAACCTGCCCTGTTAAACCGCTGTATGGTCTTGGTCACCATGCTGCAGCTCAGTTTCAGGGTCTTGGCAATCTTCTTATAGTCTAGGCCATCTTTATGTAGAGCAACAGTTCTTTTTTCAGATCCGCAGAGAGTTCTTTGCCATGAGGTGCCATGTTGAACTTCCAGTGACCAGTATGGGAGAGTGAGAGCGATAACACCTAATATAACACACCTGCTCCCCATTCACCCCTGAGACCTTGTGACACTAACGAGTCACATGACACGAGGGAGGGAAAATGGCTAATTGGGCCCAATTTGGACATTTTCACTTAGGGGTTTACTCCCTTTTGTTGCCAGCAGTTTAGACATCAATGGCTGTGTGTTGAGTTATTTTGAGGGTACAGCAAATTTACACTGTTATACAAGCTATACACCCGCTGCTTGTAATTTCTTCAGTGTTGTCACATGAAAAGATATAATAAAATATTTACAAAAATGTGAGGGGTGTACTCACTTTTGTGAGATACTGTACATGATATTGCCAAAGGTCCAGTTTAAGACGTGTTCCTACACTATTACCAGACTGACCTTACTGTTTTACTGTGAATAGTCTATAAAGTGAATAAATATCAATAGCAGAAGTTCAAATTACATACTGTACATCTTAATGAATTAGCCACCGTAGGCTAATCTGCATGTACCCATACGCAATTTTGACTGGCAAAGTCTGGCCTTTTTCTGATGAAATGATACTCAATAAATAATAGGCAGCACTCCAAACAGCTATCTTTTTGATTTTCATATGTGTATGAAAGAAAAAATCATATAGAGAAATAACAATATTTTAGCGTACATGCACAAGATCTCCCCACAGACAAAACTTTTCATTAGAACAGGGAGGAGATCCAGGCTAAAAGTACAGCAATTAACAAACATAAATACACACGGATAGAAACCAGAAAATACATTCAGCTGGCATGTGGACACCCAGGATCAGGCAGAAGTGGGAATCATAACATTTTTGAAATAAAAAGCCCTTTCTCAAGTGAGATCCACCTCTATGTACTGATGTTGTGGTTTGGGTGTGCATTAGCTTACCTTTTGTTTTACTAAATAAAATAATTTTTTCGGGAGGAGGAGCCTCATAAGAGGGTCCTCTAATATTTGGATGGTATTTGTGCGATATCAGATCCTAACAAAAAGTTGCACAAAAAAGACCCTATAAACTAACAAAATACTTTAACGGTACCAATGCGTTTTCTTTATTGTATAACAACTTTGAAGTAATATCTGTATACTACACAGTGAGAAATCAGATCATCATCCCTTGCAAGATTGGGTAATGACTTGCTTGGTGCGATTTCCAAAGCAGTTGCGTTTCGCAGGACTTAGCGCGCTTCTTCAGGAAAGTAAGCTACAGTCAAGCTTTAAAATAGTACGCATACAATTAGTGGTTTCAATGTTATGTGCTGTAGATTAGAGTCTATAGCTCCAACTCAGAGCTCTCTACAAAGCTCAGCATAAGTAACATCAATATAAACAGAGTCAAAACTTTATTTCTCGAAGACCAGCTGTTGCCAATGAACATTCTATTTATGATTATATTCATTTGTCCAATTACATTTGAGCCCCTGAAAATGGGGGGACTGTATAAAAATGGTTGCACTTCCTAAAATATGTACTTGATATTTATGTTCAACTCTTTGAATTAAAGCTGAAAGTAAGCACTTCATATTAATTTGTATTGTTTCATTTTAATTTTATTCTGGTGGCATACAGAGCCAAAAGTATGAAAATTGTGTCTGTGTCCAAATATATATATCGACCTAACTGTATACCAAAATGTTCCCATTCCAACTTCACCCCTGCTCCCCATAATGAGACAATGTAGTTTAAAGTAACCAAGTATGTTGTCTGTAACCAATGATATGTTTTTTGGAATCTATATGTGTGCCAAATTAGTTGTGTATAATCCCGCTCTTGCACTCCGCCACCCACCCTAAGTAAACATATACTAACAATCATCCTTGGTATATAAAAATAGGTAAGACAATCCGTTAGGTGTCCCTTTTACCTGCAAACGTGGTTCCAATAATCAAAAATGGATGCCTGCAATTAATATGGTCTACGGGTGTAAAGTAAGCTGGTGGTTTGGGGAATAGACCCAATCTATCTCCCCATCGTCCTTCAATGTAAAAATGTAGCTCCTAGCCTAGAGGGATCCATCTCGGCTATAAATAGGCAGGATGGGGAGGAAGGTAGGTGGAGAGAGACTAATTACCACCAATGAACTCCACCTGTGTGTGCAAGCCCTTCAGCCCACCAGGGAGTCTCACCAAAGACCAGAAGCCAAGTAAAAAATATTTTTATGCTCACTATTATATTACATTGCTTTGTTATAGATAACTTATTGCAACATGCACTTTGAGTCAAATTTTGATGACTCATGGATGAGGCACACTTGGACTACCACATCGGTGGAGGGAGGTGGCAACAGCTGGTCGTACGAGAAATAAAGTTTCGACTGTTTATATTGATGTTACTTATACTTAGGTATGTAGAGAGCTCTGAGTTGGAGCTATAGACTCTAATCTACAGCACATACATTAAAACCATTAACTGTAAAAGGGCCCAAAATACAGCCCTGGGAATTACAGACCAGTTAGCCTAACATCAATAGTATGTAAACTTTTGGAGGGGATGATAAGGGACCATGTACAAGATTTTAGTAATGAGAACGGTATCATTAGCAGTAATCAGCATAGATTCATGAAGAATCGTTCTTGCCAAACCAATCTATTAACCTTCTATGAGGAGGTGAGTTGCCATCTAGATAAAGGAAGGCCCGTAGACGTGGTGTATCTGGATTTTGCAAAAGCATTTGACACAGTTCCCCATAAATGTTTACTGTACAAAATAAGGTCTGTTGGCATGGACCATAGGGTGAGTACATGGATTGAAAACTGGCTACAAGGTGAGTTCAGAGGGTGGTGATAAATGGGGAGTACTCGGAATAGTCAGGGGTGGGTAGTAGGGTCCCCCAGGGTTCTGTTCTGGGACCAATACTATTTAATTTGTTCATAAACGACCTGGAGGATGGGGTAAACAGTTCAATCTCTGTATTTGTGGATGATACTAAGCTAAGCAAGGCAATAACTTCTCCGCAAGATGTTAAAACCCTACAAAAAGATCTGAACAAATTAATGGGGTGGGAAACTACATGGCAAATGAGGTTAAATGTAGAAAAATGTAAAATAATGCATTTGGGTGGCAAAAATATGAATGCAATCTATACACTGGGGGGAGAACCTCTGGGGGATCTAGGATGGAAAAGGACTTGGGGTCCTAGTAGATGATAGGCTCATCAATGGCATGCAATGCCAAGCTGCTGCTAACAAAGCAAACAGAATATTGGCATGCATTAAAAAAAGGGGATCAACTCCAGAGATAAAACAATAATTCTCCCGCTCTACAAGACTCTGGTCCGGCCGCACCTAGAGTATGCTGTCCAGTTCTGGGCACCAGTCCTCAGGAAGGATGTACTGGAAATGGAGCAAATACAAAGAAGGGCAACAAAGCTAATAAAGGGTCTGGAGGATCTTAGTTATGAGGAAAGGTTGCGAGCACTGAACTTATTCTCTCTGAAGAAGAGACGCTTGGGAGGTGATATGATTTCTAATATACAAATACCATACTGGTGACCCCACAATAGGGATAAAACTTTTTTGCAGAAGGGAGTTTAACAAGACTCGTGGCCACTCATTAAAATTAGACCAAAAGAGGTTTAACCTTAAACTACGTAGAGGGTTCTTTATTGTAAGAGCGGCAAGGATGTGGAATTTCCTTCCACAGGTGGTGGTCTCAGCGGGGGGCATTGATAGTTTCAAGAAACTATTAGATAAGCACCTGAACGACCGCAACATACAAGGATATACAATGTAATACTGACATATAATCACACACATGTGTTGAACTTGATGGACTTGTGCCTTTTTTTCAACCTCACCTACTATGTAACAATGTAACTATATATAAAGAAACGTGATTTTGCGCTAACCATACAAAAAAAAAATTTAAAAAATTGTGCTGCTGCTCGTGTTAGTCCATAAATACAAAAGATCCATAGTTATGACTACTATTGGTATACCACACTTAAAGCCATTTCAATCCGGCCAAAAACTCATGAAAAACGTTATTACTATAGACATATATTTAAAAAAAATCGTGAAATTGACTTATTTTTCTATATTAGGAACATTTAAATCCTATACTCACACCACGTGTTCAACAGTGAAACAAAACATGTGTTATTAATTACAATGTTACTTATGAAAATCAATCCGCAACAATGTAGTGAGCACCCTGAAACATATGTTGCTAGTAACAATGTTACTTGTGACTATCAATTCGCAACAATGTGGTGAACACCATACATATCCAAATTAGTGCTAAAAATGTTTATCAGTGGGACACTTATTCCCCTTGAACATCTTAGATGTAGAAACAATGATCAGTCCTTGATGGAAATATGCTAGGTTGATATTAGCACCAATCTTCTTTATAGAAAGAGACACACCGATATTCCTCCTTTTCACAAATATGGTAAAAAAGGCCGCTTACCGGATCAGATGGATCTCAGGTTAGTGAGATCAGATGAGCATGTTGCATTAGCCTGCCGACCTTAGATTATCACCTGGGCATTTTCCTGGGAGATTTCCTCAGCCACTGTGCTCCAATTCACAGGCAGATCTGGGCGTTTTCCTGGGAGATTTCCTCAGCCACTGCGCTCCAATACACAGGCAGATCTATCCTCACTGATACAATGTATCCGGTTTCAAAATATTAGTTCATCCATACAGAAGATACACCTCAGTGGGAATAAAACGAAAAGGGCTCCATAGTGCAAATGTGTTTTATAGATTTATTCAAAATCTCTTTCACAGTCACTTTAAAACAATTTTTTCCACTGCAAATGTTCACAGCAACACTCCACTGCACATCAGGAACTACAAATCAAAAAAACTCCCAAGTATACACCAAACGGAACTCAGATAAAAAATGGGAACCAGATAAAAATGAGCTAAAAATCAGCATACATGCAGAGCGGGAGCAAACCGGCTGACTGCATGGAGAAAGACCAGACAAACGTGATGGCGTCACAGCCTCTAGCTCTACCGACGCGTTTCCCCTAAACAGGCTTCCACTGGGAACGGAGACATGTATGCTGATTTTTAGCTCATTTTTATCTGGTTCCCATTTTTTATCTGAGTTCCGTTTGGTGTATACTTGGGAGTTTTTTTGATTTGTAGTTCCTGATGTGCAGTGGAGTGTTGCTGTGAACATTTGCAGTGGACAGAATTGTTTTAAAGTGACTGTGAAAGAGATTTTGAATAAATCTATAAAACACATTTGCACTATGGAGCCCTTTTCGTTTTATTCCCACTGAGGTGTATCTTCTGTATGGATGAACTAATATTTTGAAACCGGATACATTGTATCAGTGAGGATAGATCTGCCTGTGTATTGGAGCGCAGTGGCTGAGGAAATCTCCCAGGAAAACGCCCAGATCTGCCTGTGAATTGGAGCACAGTGGCTGAGGAAATCTCCCAGGAACACGCCCAGGTGATAATCTAAGGCCGGCAGGCTAATGCAACATGCTCATCTGATCTCACTAACCTGAGATCCATCTGATCCGGTAAGCGGTCTTTTTTACCATATTTGTGAAAAGGAGGAATATCGGTGTGTCTCTTTCTATAAAGAAGATTGGTGCTAATATCAACCTAGCATATTTCCATCAAGGACTGATCATTGTTTCTACATCTAAGATGTTCAAGGGGAATAAGTGTCCCACTGATAAACATTTTTAGCACTAATTTGGATATGTATGGTGTTCACCACATTGTTGCGAATTGATAGTCACAAGTAACATTGTTACTAGCAACATATGTTTCAGGGTGCTCACTACATTGTTGCGGATTGATTTTCATAAGTAACATTGTAATTAATAACACATGTTTTGTTTCACTGTTGAACACGTGGTGTGAGTATAGGATTTAAATGTTCCTAATATAGAAAAATAAGTCAATTTCACGATTTTTTTTAAATATATGTCTATAGTAATAACGTTTTTCATGAGTTTTTGGCCGGATTGAAATGGCTTTAAGTGTGGTATACCAATAGTAGTCATAACTATCGGGATCACTTATATTTAATACACACTAAGATATGATGCGCGCTGGTTACACTATTTACTAACAATGTAACTATGTATATGTTCTTTTTTAGAGCTTGACTGTAACTTACTTTCCTGAAGAAGCGGCTAAGTCACGTGAAACGTAACTGTGTCGGAAATTGCAGCCAGCGAGTCATCACCCAATCTTGCAAGGGATGATGATCCAACTTCTCAATGTGTAGTATACAGATATTACTGCACATACAGTGAGGATGGAAAGTATTCAGACCCCCTTAAATTTTTCACTCTTTGTTATATTGCAGCCCTTTGCTAAAATCATTTAAGTTCATTTTTTTCTCATTAATGTACACACAGCACCCCATATTGACAGAAAAACACAGAATTGTTGACATTTTTGCAGATTTATTAAAAAAGAAAAACTGAAATATCACATGGTCCTAAGTATACAGACCCTTTGCTGTGACACTCATATATTTAACTCAGGTGCTGTCCATTTCTTCTGATCATCCTTGAGATAGTTCCACACCTTAATTTGAGTCCAGTTGTGTTTGATTATACTGATTGGACTTGATTAGGAAAGCCACACACCTGTCTATATAAGACCTTACAGCTCACAGTGCATGTCAGAGCAAATGAGAATCATGAGGTCAAAGGAACTGCCTGAAGAGCTCAGAGACAGAATTGTGGCAAGGCACAGATCTGGCCAAGGTTACAAAAAAATTTCTGCTGCACTTAAGGTTCCTAAGAGCACAGTGGCCTCCATAATCCTTAAATGGAAGACGTTTGGGACGACCAAAACCCTTCCTAGAGCTGGCCGTCCGGCCAAACTGAGCTATCGGGGGAGAGGAGCCTTGGTGAGAGAGGTAAAGAAGAACCCAAAGATCACTGTGGCTAAGCTCCAGAGATGCAGACAGGAGATGGGAGAAAGTTGTAGAAAGTCAACCATCACTGCAGTCCTCCACCAGTCGGGGCTTTATGGCAGAGTGGCCCAACAGAAGCCTCTCCTCAGTGCAAGACACATGAAAGCCTGCATGGAGTTTGCTAAAAAAGACCTGAAGGACTCCAAGATGGTGAGAAAATAAGATTCTCTGGTCTGATGAGACCAAGATAGAACTTTTTGGCCTTAATTCTAAGCCGTATGTGTGGAGAAAACCAGGCACTGCTCATCACTGTTTTGCTTGCGTCTATCTAGGAAGGTTAATCTGTGGTATAAGCAAGGAAGCTGAGATTTCTGCAGTGTGTAAATGTGCTTTTACTATACAAAGATGCTGTACATACAAAACTATTACAATATTAGGAATACAATACAAGACTGACAGATATCTATAACAAGCAAAATGCCTACCAAACTGAACAGCCTATGGTCTATAATAGTACAAATACACTTAAAGGTTACTTATCTTCTGATACTGTATGTTCATGATCTCCATTGGCAACGATTCTCCTGGAGCATCAGGCAAGTTTCTTCTATCATGAGTGGCTTCAGATGTTACAGCATGATGGTGTGTGTCTCTACTCACCCCTTTTATGTGTCAGGCTGTTTACTATAGTTACCAAACAACAGAAAACATACCTGTTTACTGTAGCTATAGAAACAATGGACTTTTGAAAACTGTCAATTGAATACAAAAATGGTATCTACGTACCATTGTCTACTCAAAGACAGTAATTTAACAGTCATTCTTTCAGTTTGAAAGCTGAAAGAATCTCAAACAAGTAATGTCTTACTTGTTTACTTTAGCTATAGAGACAATAGCCTGTTAATTGAACTGTCAATTGAATACAACAATGATATCTACCCCCATTGTATAAAACAGCATTTGTTTGAAAAATCTACTCAAGCCAAAAAACTGACAGTAATCTGACCAACTCACTATTGTAATATTGTCCCATTTATCTTATGTCTGATTAATATAAAAAAATCATATTTTTAACAAACGCAACACATTCCGCCCTAGATTTTTTTTCTTTCAGACTCCATACAGAAAATCACTTCATTATTATGAAAAACTAATTTTAAACATTCATTTTCCTTGAATGCAACACCTCCCATATTTCTGTCATTGAGAAGGTGTCTAAAAAGTTCATTAGAAAGTCCATTCTAAAGTTCTTTAGAAAGTCCAGGCTTGTAATTCATCAAAGACCTTGTTCTCCACAGCTCTTGCGATCTTCCGTCATTCTTTCCATCATGTCCTATGGATAGAATCAGAGACAGCCTATGGAGTGGAAAACAAAGCGGATTAACTCACTATTGTAATATTGTCCTATTTATCTTATGTCTGATTCATATAAGAAAATCATATTTTTAACAAACTCAACACAATCACCTGTCCAATACAGTCCCAACAGTGAAGCATGGTGGTGGCAGCATCATGCTGTGGGGGTGTTTTTCAGCTGCAGGGACAGGACCACTGGTTGCAATCGAGGGAAAGATGAATGTGACCAAGTACAGGGATATCCTGGACAAAAACCTTCTCCAGAGTGCTCAGGACCTCAGACTGGGCTGAAGGTTTACCTTCCAACAAGACAATGACCCTAAGCACGCAGCTAAAATAACAAAGGACTGGCTTCACAACAACTCCGTGACTGTTCTTGAATGGCCCAGTCAGAGCCCTGACTTAAACCCAATTGAACATCTCTGGAGAGACCTAAAAATGGCTGTCCATCAACGTTTACCATCCAACCTGACAGAACTGGAGAGGATCTGCAAGGAGGAATGGCAGAGGATCCCCAAATCCAGGTGTGAAAAACTTGTTGCATCTTTCCCAAAAAGACTCATGGCTGTATTAGATCTAAAGGGTGCTTCTACTAAATACTGAGCAAAGGGTCTGAATACTTAGGACCATATGATATTTCAGTTTTTCTTTAATAAATCTGCAAAAATGTCAACAATTCTGTGTTTTTCTGTCAATATGGGGTGCTGTGTGTACATTAATGAGGAAAAAAATGAACATAAATCATTTTAGCAAATGGCTGCAATACAACAAAGAGTGAAAAATTTAAGGGGGTCTGAATACTTTCGGTCCCCACTGTATGTGATTTTGTGTTCTGTTATGTCCTCATTGTATGTCTTTTATGGTTTTAACAAAATTGTTATGCAATAAATTTTGATAATTTTTCAAGAAAATGCATTGGTACCATTAAAGTCCTTTGTTCGTTTATAGGGTCTTTTTTGTGCAACCTTTTGTTTAGATAACTTTTTCTGAGGAAATTCTGAAATGCGCTGTATAATTTGGGTTATGGGTGTACCCTGTATAAAAAAAAAATGAACTGGCATATAAAGATTTTATTTTGCTAATAACAATTATGATAGAAATCATTAGTATATAAACTTTACAAGTACATTAAATTAACAAAAACAATTACTGTATAGTACCTTTTGAAAGCAGAAAACCACTTGCAATAGAAAAAAAAAGCTCCCTGAAAGTAAAAATACAAAAATGCTACTTTTGCTGCAATACTAACTATTAATCTGAAGCTGTCCACCAAAGAACTTCCTTCTCACCACAAAATGCATTTAGGTTTACTGTTTGATTTAGCTTGAAGGCCTTTTTTCTTTTTACTTGAAAGTGGTTGTACACCTCGATCATTAAATCTGAGCAAAGCACATACAGTATATCTGTAGTGTTTACTTATCTGCCTCCAAAGCTGTAAGTGTTGTTTCTCTCTGGTGCTTCATTCCTCTGTTATCAGCATGAGTCCTTTCTGAGAATTCTTCCCAGCACATGAGATAAATTTGTATTGGGAGGGAGGGGGAGGGAGAGCTCCGCATACAGCTTGACTATCCACAACACAGTTCTTCTGCTGTGTGCAGGGGAGGGTGCCTTTCCTCCAATCAGCTCTTACACACTGTAACTGCAGCCTCTCCGCCCCCTCCTCTGTGATACTAATGGAGAAGGATTTTAACATGTTTCTGCCCTTTTAAGGCTCCATGCAAACTAGAGTTTTTTTAAACTCCTAGAAGCTGTTATTAGCATTTTTTCTGCTCCTAGAAGCTAAACAATGTGTTGTCCTATTTGTCCATGCACACTACTTTAGACTATTAGCATTTTTTGAGCTTCAGCATCTAGGAGCAAAAAAAAATTGTTTTTGTAGTTTCTTGGAGCATTTTTCCAGCAGAAAAAAATTGCTGAATGCTCCTACATGCTCCTAACTGCTTCTAAATGCTACTAAAATGCTACTAACAGCTTTTGTTTTGTTTTTTTTTTCTTCGTGTACTGCAAAAACGCTAATAAAATGCTACTGCTCCTTAATACTCTTAAAAGCTTCTAAATGCTTCTAAGGCTACATGCCCAGGGATGTTTTACAAAACGAGCTACAAAGCTAGTACTGACGCCAGGAAAAAAGCGGCGTTAAAAACACAATTTTTTTTGCGTTTTGCATTGGCGTCAATACCCGTTTAACCACGCTAGCTTTCAGCCACATTTCTCTGTCTCTATTCAAAAGTGATGGTTCCCTATGGGAGCCCATTGATTTGAATAGAAGTCTCACCAGAAGTCGGATCAAGATGATCCGACTTGCGGTGTGACTTGTGTTCTGAGAATCTTGAAGGGGAACCTCGGCAAAATTTTATGTGGGGTTCCCCCCAAGATCCATACCAGACCCTTATCCGAGCACGCAGCCCGGCAGGTCAGGAAAGGGGGGGGACGAACGAGCATCCCCCCTCCTGGACCATACCAGGGCACATGCCCTCAACATGGGGGGTGGGTACATTGGAGTAGAGGGGGGGCCCTTGCTCCCCCCTACCCCAAAGCACCTTGTCCCGATGTTGATGAGGACAAGGGCCTCTTCCCGACAACCCTTGCCCAGTGGTTGTCCTGGTCTGTGGGCGGGCACTTATCATGATCTGGAAACCCCCTTCAACAAGGGGCCCCCCAGATCATGGCCCCCCACCCTAGGTGAATGAGTATGGGGTACATCGTACCCCTACCCATTCACCTAAGTAAAAAAAGTGTCAAAAATAAACACATTACACAGGTTTTTAAAGTATTTTATTAAAGCAGCTCCGGCTCTCCTCCGGTCTTTCTCCGCTCTCTTCTGTTCTTTTGCTGGGTCTTCTCCCCTCTCCGGTCCTTCTCTGCCATCTTCTGCTCTTTTGCTGGGTCTTCTCCCCTCTCCGGTATCTTCTGCTCTTTTGCTGGGTCTTCTCCCCTCTCCGGTCCTTCCCTGCTATCTTCTGCTCTTTTGCTGGGTCTTTTCCCTCTGTTCTCCTTCCGATGTTGACTTGACGTGTTCTCCCGGTGTAATACTGGGTCCGCTGTGCACAATGACTTATATTGGCATGGGGTGGGGCCACCCGATGACGTAGTTAGAGGACACGCCCCTTGTGATTTCATCACCCAGGGCATTATGGGGTGATGACATCACAAGGGGCGTGTCCTCGAACAACGTCATCGGGTGGCCCCGCCCCATGCCAATATAAGTCATTGCACACGGCGCACCCAGCATTACATCGGGAAATCACTTCGAGTCAACATTGGAAGAAGAACAGAGGGAGAAGACCCAGCAAAAGAGCAGAAGATAGCGGGGAAGGACCGGAGAGGGGAGAAGACCCAGCAAAAGAGCAGAAGATAGCGGAGAAGGACCAGAGAAGAGCTTGAGCTGCTTTAATAAAATACTTTAAAGATCACGATAAGTCCCCACCCGCAGACCCCGACAACCACCGGGCAAGGGTTGTCAGGAAGAGGCCCTTGTCCTCATCAACATGGGGACAAGGTGCTTTGGGGTGGGGGTGCAGGGCCCCTCCCTCTGCCCCAAAGCACCCACCCCCCATGTTGAGGGCATGTGGCCTGGTATGGTCCAGGAGGGGGGCGCTCGCACGTCCCCCCCTTTCCTGACCTGCCAGGCTGTGTGCTCAGATAAGGGTCTGGTACGGATCTTGGGGGGGAACCTCACGCAAAATTTTGTCGGGGTTCCCCTTCAAGATTCTCAGCACACAAGTTGCACCGCAAGTCGGATCATCTTGATCCGACTTCTGGTGAAACTTCTATTCAAATCAATGGGCTCCCATAGGGAACCATTGATTTTGAAAAGAGCCAGAGAAACACAGGACGGTGCATAATGCTGTGTATACAGCGTTAAGCCCTGTTAAATCACATTTAACACCTTTCACCGGCGTCTGCCGTTTTTACAGCTCTAGCGCTGGAGCCTCAGAACGCACTGGTCCTAGATTTTTTTGAGCTTAAAAAATGCCTATGCCACTTACAGCTCAAAAACGCCATGGTGGGCATGAGGCCATAGGCTAACATGGTGAGGCGTTTTTAAGCTGCAAAAAACGCTCAAAAAAGTGGCTGTAAAAACGTCTGTGGGCATGAGACCTAAAAGCTACTAAAATGCTTCTACAAGCTGGAACAAAAATTCTATTATCAGCATTTTTATCCAGCATTTTATTCTAGCTTTTTTGAGCTTATGAAAAAATGTTAGTGTGCATGGAGCCTGAAGAAGTGTAGGGAAGAGAGTGCTGCAGATAAACAAGTAAAACCTATGTAGGAGGATTTGTTTCATCTCTGTGTATCATCTGAGGCTGTTCACTTCACTGGGTATATGTAAGGGTTCACCTGCCCTTCTTCCCTTCCTCCCTGTACACAGCAATTTGGCTTTCATTAATAAATACAAACAGTTTGACAGTGTTTGTAAATAACACTTGCTCAGATGCTACAGAAAGATACAATATTACATATTCTAAAATTTGTATCATTCCGTTCATTCATCTACAGATCAAAGGGATAAACTTCTGCAGATGAAGTCAGTTAAAGCATTCTGACTTTTTTTCTAATAAAATGTTTCTCTGCTTAACCCCTTATTGACTTTTAGTTTCTCTAATCAGCCCGATTATTTCCTTATTCTCCTTATCCAATTATTATTTTCCTGCTGAAAAAAAGTGTACGTGGTTGTGTGCGTGTATATATAGTGTATATACTGCATGTATATATATATATATATATATGTGTATATATATACAGTATATAATATTTACCACTTATCCCACTTTTTTTTGTTTCTATTTTATTAACCATTAACATTAAAACTTTTTCTTTGTTGTTTCTTTGTTTTTGTTTGTTAATATTTTTACATATTTAACATATAGTTACAGGTTACACATTTGAAAAAAGAGTGCAAAACTGAAAAAAAAAACTTTAATTTGTTTATAAATAGCTTTATGCCATAATCATAATTTTAGTGTCATTTTAAACAGGACAAATACAGAATTTAATGCACACTTTTTATCTGCAGTAACACCATCTATTTTTAAACTAACATTGGTTAAAAAGAGAAACAAAGTGTTTTGTTTAGTTTTGTTAGGTTTAAAGCAGTAGTAAACTGCAGTCTTTAAAAGAAAAACTGCAATACAATGGCATAATGTGCTAGTATGCATCACATACAAGCACATTATGAAATGCTTACCTTAGAACTAAGTCCTCTAGTGGCGTGCCGTCAATGCTGACAGGGCTGTCCTCTTCACCCGGTCTTCCTCCTGGGTTTGCATGCTCTGCCCGCCTGATTGGCCGAGCCGCAATGATATCATTCCCATGCATGAGTGCCAGGAGTCATGGCTGCGGCAAAGAGCTCTGAAGGGACAGCATTGGTATGCCATCCTTGAGAGCCCATGTGCCAGTGATGTCACCGGCTTCATGCAGTGTAAATATCTCCTAAACAGTACAGGTTTATGAGATATTCACTGTACCTACAAGTAAGCCTTATTATAGGATTACCCATAGGTACAAATTAAAAAAGAAAAAAATTCTACCACTTTAATTGTCCAAGGATTGCAGAAAAAAATAATTGATGCAAGACAATAATTACAAAAAAGCCTTGTATGTCCTTAAAAAAAGAATCAATATACTGTATATATATTACCTTGTTATCTTAAAGTGGAGTTCCACCCAAAAATGGAACTACCACTTTTTGGATTCCTTCCCCCCCTCCGGTGTCACATTTGGCACCTTTCAGGGGGGAGGAGGGAGCAGATACCTGTCTAATACAGGTATTTGCTCCCACTTCCTGGCATAGATCACCGCGGTGATTGCGGTGACCTACACCACTTCCGCCGCCTACCCCGTCCTCTCCCGCAGTATTCTGCGAGACACAGAATACAGCAGGGACCTGAGAGGATGCACAGCGCGACTCGTGCATGTGCAGTAGGGAACCAGGAAGTGAAGCCGCACGGCTTCACTTCCTTATTCCCTTACCAAGGATGGCGGCGGCAGCAGCTGAGAGCCGAAGGACGGATCGGCTTCGACTGCCGACACCGCGGGCTCCCTGGACAGGTAAGTGTCCATATATTAAAAGTCAGCAGCTGCAGTATTTGTAGCTGCTGGCTTTTAATATTTTTTTCAGCAAACCTCCGCTTTAAGTAATTATAAAGTTATCACCAAATAAACATAGCCATAGCCAAAATGTAAAAATTGCCCTGGTCCATAGGGGGTGAACAGGTGTGGTAAATAAGTGGGATAAGTGGTAAATATTATATACATATATATATACAGTATATATACACACACACAAAACAACGTACACTTTTTTTAACATTACACAAAAAAATAAAAAAGTAAAAATAAAAGGAACAAGAAATGTTCCTTAAAGCACAAGTAATAAAGATGAAGAAAGAAGGAGTGAGAAGTATGTGTGTGGTGTGTGTGTTTCACATCCAGGACCAGGACCACCAACTGTGGCGTATGTGTCAAGATGAACTATAGTGTTCCAGGCCTGCAAAACAGCCCTGTTGGCACTCTCATCTATTATGTATGCTCGATCATTAAGTTTTTATTCTTTCCAAGTCTATAAAGAGAATCAAGACAGACCAGAGGTTGTTAAATTGTATTTTCATGTTTCAGAGCTGTATCATGAGGCATTCCATATGCAGAAGGTGAAAAACTTCTGAAAGCCATTCTTTACTAGTAGGAGATATGTTCTTTTTTTGCTGGGCTACTGCTGGGACATTTTGACACATAGGACAGTTCCTAAAGATTATAGATAGAAATGTTATTGTATGGGTGGGGAGAATGCATTTTGGTCAATAGGAGATAGCACAATAAGGAAATGATATGGGCTATTTTTTCATTTTCATGTACAAAATATGTTAGCTTGGCTACATCTCTTATCAAAAATGTTACAAGCCTGGACAATACAAACTAAATACCAAACAAAGTACAGTCAGTAAAAGCAGAATGTCAACAAGAAAGAAAATAAAACATATTCAAGCCTTATTAAGTAGAACTACACAAAATCTGGAAACTCATTGGTGTTTAATGAGGCTCAGCTCAGCCTCAGAAACCCAACAAAAGTGATAGACTACACTAAAAAAAGCCAAGGCAGCTTCAGCGCCTATCAGTAGCACTATTAAAACAGCTGACAACAGTGGTCCCTGCCAAGTAGCATTAAGGGGCCCCCTGACTGGCTTTACACTTTTTGTATGAAAAACCTCTTTAAGGCACACCTCCATCTATCTAGGCCTTCAGCTATAGTACATGCAAGCTCTGCTGTATTGTATTGTATGTGGGTGTATAATTGCACAGTAGGAGTTTCAGATTTATTTTTAGATGACTAAATTGGGTTGTTTGTTGTTTTTATGAGCCATCTATATAATCTAAAAAATAAGGAAGGCATCCTTTCTTGAAATAAAAGAGTTGCTGTCACACCCAAGCCTGTGTTCCCATCTTCTAGTGGACCATAAACTTATTCTAGTCAGTTACAGACATCATTTAATAAGACAAAAAAAAACAGCCATAACAAACAGCCAAGACTTTGCGCATACCAAAATCTGAGAACAATGTAAGTGTTCCCAATATTTGTGCTTTTTATGGTAATCTTTAACATGTTAGTGTATTTCAAAATATTTTAATCTATAGAAATCTGCTGCTCTTATTAAAAAAATACTTGATGATTATGTCATGAAAATACCTTCTAATTTTAGACTTTCATATGGAAGCACAGCCTGAAAAAAGTTTAATGCAGTGCTCACATTATCAGAGGTAGCTACATACTGTAGCACTGAATTTTGGGCATGGTTTAAAGTTGTTCTATGCATTCCAATCTTGTTCCAGTGATGTGTACAAGAGCAGCAGAGCAGCAGCTCTCTCTGCTCTCTCTCTCTCTCTCTCCTCATTGGCTCAGACACAACAGCGGGAGCCATTAGCTTCTACTGCTGTAAATTGCAGCCAGTGAGAAAGAAGTGGGGGGTGGGCCTAGCCCCGGCCTCTGTCAATGGACAAAGAAAGCGGGGCTCAGGAGCGAGCGCACACAAGTGCTTGCTATGGGGGCACTCAGCAGGGGTACGGAGCTAGGCATACCAGCAGGGGACCCGTGAAGAGCAGGATTGGGGCGGCTCTTTGCAAAACCATTGCACAGAGCAAGTAAGTATGACATGTTTGTTATTTAATCACTTGCTGATCACATGTACAGTATGTGATTCAGCCTGTTCTGGGTCAGTATGGGATACAGCGGATCACAATTATCGATAACCGGGTACTGGGTATCATGTCATCACTATGATTGGTCATAGCAATCACATGATACCAATGCGAACAAACGATCATGAAGGAATTTCCATTCGTGAACCGCTTGCTTACAGTCATGATCTGTGATTGGCCCACAGCAATCACAGGGTACCTGGCTACCTGTACCATGTGATTAGCTGTAGTCAATCACAGGTCACAAACATAAGCCAGCTGTTCTTGAATGTTAACCCATTCATGACAGCTAAAACTATATCTTATTCAGTAAACATTAATGTGTAAGCAATAACAGTGTGAACAAAAAAATAGTAAAGGAAGAAAAAAAAATGTTAAAAAATATATATTTAAAAAAAAAATGGCTTTATTTTATTTATTTATTTATTTTACTTACTGTCACCATCCAGCGTCCCTGATCACGGCCACACAAGTCATACGATGACGCTGTACTACACTGGTGACAGTATGTAAAAATAAAATGTGAAATAAAATTGTTATTTAACTTCTTCATTTTCCAAAAAATTGTGACAGAAACTTACTTCAAAAAACTCACCATGCCTTTTACCAAATACCTGTCTACTTTCCAAAAATGGGTAATTTAGTGGTATTTGCACTGTCCTGGCATTTTAAGGGCCTCAAGAAATTTGATAGGCCGCCAGTACATTTGGATTGATCAATTTTCAAATATACAGTATCTTACAAAAGTGAGTACACCCCTCACATTTTTGTAAATATTTTATTATATCTTTTCAAGTGATAACATTGAAGAAATGCCACTCTGCTACAATGTAAAGTAGTGAGTGTACAGCTTGTATAACAGTGTAAATTTTCTGTCCCCTCAAGATAACTCAACACACAGCCATTAATGTCTAAACCGCTGACAACAAAAGTGAGTACACCCCTAAGTGAAAATGTCCAAATTGGGCCCAAAATGTCAATATTTTGTGTGGCCAACATTATTTTCCAGCACTGCCTTAACCCTCTTGGGCATGGAGTTCACCAGAGCTCCACAGGTTGCCACTGGAGTCCTTTTCCACTCCTTCATGATGACATTACGGAGCTGGAGGATGTTAGAGACCTTGCGCTCCTCCACCTTCCGATTGAGGATTCCCCCCCACAGATGCTCAATAGGGTTTAGGTCTGGAGACATGCTTGGCCAGTCCGTCACCTTTACCCTCAGCTTCTTTAGCAAGGCAGTGGTCATCTTGGAGGTATGTTTGGGGTTGTTATCATGTTAGATTACTGCCCTGTGGCCAAGTCTCCGAAGGGAGGGAATCATGCTCTGCTTCAGTATGTCAGAGTACATGTTGGCATTCATGGTTCCCGCAATGAACTGTAGCTCCCAAGTGCTGGGAGGACTCATGCAGCCTCAGACCATGACACTCCCACCACCATGCTTGAATGTAGGCAAGACACACTTATCTTTGTACTCCTCACCTGGTTGCCTACACACACGCTTGACACCGTCTGAACCAAAAAAGTTTATCTTGGTCTCATCAGACCACAGGACATGGTTCCAGTAATCCATGTCCTTAGTCTGCTTGTCTTTAGCAAATTGTTTTGCAGGCTTTCTTGCGCATCATCTTTAGAAGAAGCTTCCTTCTGGGACGACAGCCATGCAGAACAACTTGATGCAGTGTGCGACGTACGCTCTGAGCACTGACAGGCTGACCCCCCACCCCTTCAACCCCTGAAGCAATGCTGGCAGCAATCATATGTCTATTTCCCAATGACAACCTCTGGATATGTTGCTGAGCATGTGCACTCAACTTCTTTGGTCGACCACGGCGAGGCCTGTTCTGTGTGGAACCTGTCCTGTTAAACCGCTGTATAGTCTTGGCCACTGTGCTGCATCTCAGTTTCAGGGCCTTGGCAATCTTCTTACAGCCTAGGCCAGTTTTATGTAGAGCAACAATTCTTTTTTTCAGATACTCAGAGAGTTCTTTGCCATGAGGTGCCATGTTGAACTTCTAGTGACCAGTATGAGAGAGTGAGAATGATAACACCACATTTAACACACCTGCTCCCCATTCACACCTGAGACCTTGTAACACTAATGAGTCACATGACATCAGGAGGTAAAATGGCTAATTGGGCCCAATTTGGACATTTTCACTTAGGGGTGTACTCACTTTTGTTGCCAGTGATTTAGACATTAATGGCTGTGTGTTAAGTTATTTTGAGGGGACAGCAAATTTACACTGTTATACAAGCTGTACACTCACTACTTTACATTGTAGCAAAGTGTAATTTCCTCAGTGTTGTCACATGAAAAGATATAATAAAATATTTTTAAAATTGTGAAGGGTATACTGATTTTAATGTGAGTTGTCATTTGTATTTCCACCACAATAAATCTGTTAACCACTTGCTGACCAGCCACCGTCATTATACTGCGGCGGGTCGGCTTGTTCCCGTAAATTGCCATAGCTGTACGTTGGCTATTTTAAGAGCTGTGAGATACTGTATATACCATAGTTTGCAGATGCTATAACTTTCACACAAACCAATTAATATGACATGTAGCAGAATACATTTTGGCCTAAATGTATGAAGAAATTTGCCTTTATTGGATATGTTTTATAACAGAAAGTAGAAAATATATATTTTTTTAAATACCAATCTTTTTTTGTTTATGTAGAAAAAAAAACCCAGTGGTGATCAAATACCACCAAAATAAATTTTATTTGTGTGAAAAAATATATATAAATTTCATTTGCATACAGTTTTGCATGATAACACAATTGCCAGTTAAAATAGCAAAAAATTGCCTGGTCATGAAGGGGGGAAAATCTTCTGGAGCTCAAGTGGTTAAAAAAAAAAAAAAGGCTTTAGTATCACTTTAAGTCCACACACAGCATACATTGCTCATGTTTTTTGCAATCCTTATGCTACTACCTGGCTATTTAGTAATCAACAATTGTTGAAATAACAATCACGTTGGTCGGGATTATGTAACATATGGCACATATGGCAGCATGAAGATTGCAGTAGTTGAAATTATGCAACCGTGCCCCTTATATTGCTGCTCAATGGAAGGGTAAAAATGCGGCGCTGTTGGTGTTCAGTGGGAGAAAATTCCTGGTGTTATTAGTTAGTGGGAAAAAATGCAAGGCATCATCAGTCAGTGGGAGTAAAACGTAGAATCATTGGTAAGTGGGAGAAAAATGGCTGTTGTTATTGGTCAGTGCACCATTAGTGGCAGGAAAAATGTCTCTGGTGCCAGTGGGAGTAGAAATTGCTCCAGCGTCAATGGGATAAAAAGCCTGCTGTGTTTGGTCAGTGGGAGGAAAAAGGCCTGACTTTATTGGTCAGTTGGAAAAAACGCCTTGCATGATTGGTCAGAGGGAGACAAATGCCTGGCACTGTTGGTCAGCGGGGAGGAAAAATGCCTCAATATCAGATGGATTGAAATTCAGCCAGTTCAGTAGGGATGGGACAAATTTTGATACTTGTGTGGCCATCCCTGTTCCAGAGAAGTTGATTGTTAGATATGGGGAAGTAAGTAGACAAGTAGATGGGAATATCGGAAAACTTTTGCCAATTGGTGGCTGCAGCCAATTCACTGCCAATTCACTGCAGCCACTGAAAAATCCTGCTGTCAGAGTTCCCAATATGCAGAGATGTAAACATGGCTTGACATCTGAGTGTTTCTGAGTGTTTCTATCCACTCCCTCCTATGTACTTGTAAAAAGATGGCTATACACTATGCAATCTGATTGTATATTGTGTATTTAGTGAGAAGGGTGATCACTGATTGATTGCATTTTTATTTAAAAAACATGCAGCTGGGAATGGGTGGGTAGGTAAATGGGTGGATGATGCAGGGTGTATGCTAATGAGGTCAGCTGGTCAACGCCTGTGTCATGTTCTAAAGCCTGACCAGGAAGTAAGGCAGAAGCAATGGATACGTTTGGAAACATGGATGAGGACAAGTGAAGTAAGTATCTGTAGATTTAATGGAAAGCTTTGATATGTTTGCAGAAAAAGTACATGAATGCTATATTGGTACATAGAGGAGCTGGAATTTAGAAAAAGCAAGGTAAACTTAGCCTTTAATGCTGTGCTTAGTTTGGTGCCCCCTGGTGTGTTCTCTTAGTTCTGCAGGTGTATCCATCCACCCAGTACTCCTATTGGTCTGAGGTTCCCTGTTGTTTTGAGACTGTCCATCGGAAGTCCTTACTATGTGATGAGCCTGATTTTAATGTGAGTTGTCATTTGTATTTTCACCACAATAAATCTGTTAACCACTTGCCGACCAGCCACCGTCATTATACTGCGGCGGGTCGACTTGTTCCCGCAAATTGCCGTAGCTGTACGTTGGCCATTTTAAGAGCTATAGCAGGCACGTGCACGACAGGGAAGCCGATGCGCGTGGCCGGATGCCACCCGTCATCGCTTCACAGAGAGCCAGAACGGGGATCTGTCAATGTAAACAAACAGGTCCCTGTTCTGACAGGGAAGTAGAGAGTGATCGTCTGTTCCTAGTGATCAGGAACAGCAATCTCTCTCCTCCTCCAGTCAGTCCCCTCCCCCTACAGTTAGTAATACCTCCCAGGCAACACATTTTACCCCTTGATCACCACTAGTGTTAACCCCTTCCTTGCCAGTGTAATTTATACAGTAATCAGTGCATTTTTATAGCACTGATCACTGTATAAATGTCAGTGGTCCCAAAAAAGTGGCAAAATCTATCCTCTATTTTGTAGATGCTATAACTTTTGCGCAAACCAATCAATATAAGCTTATTGCAATTTTTTACCAAAAAAATGTAGAAGAATGCATATTGGACTAACTGATGAAGACATTTTTTTTTGTTTTGGATATTTATTATGGCAAAAAGTAAAGAATTATTGTGTTCTTTTTCAAAATTGTCGGCCTTTTTTTGTTTATAGCGCAAAAAGTAATAACTGCAGAGGCGATCAAATACCACCAAAAGAAAGCTCTATTGGTGGGAAAAAAAGAACATCCATTTTTTTTGGTTAGAACGTCACACGACCACGCAAATGTTAGTTAAATATCAGCAGTGCCGTATCGCAAAAAATGGCCTGGTCATCAAGGGGGAAAATCTTCCGGTCCTTAAGTGGTTAAAATATTACACTCAGATTGCGCACCGCTGTTCTTCTTATTTGTTTGGCTATAAATACTTCAGTCTCTTCAGAGGTGCTGCATCTGGTGCATTGAGATCAGCAGAAAGTTACCCTGAAGGCTCCAAGTGGACTCCATGAATGTTTTGCTGTTTTGCATAGACATTTATGTACACACAAACACTTATTGCACCATATACCCCATTACTACTGTATACACCTGTTCAATTGCTTGGTAACACAAATTGCTAATCAGCCAATCACATGGCAGCAACTCAATACATTTAGGCATCTAGACGTGGTGAAGACGACTTACTGAAGTTCAAACTGAGCATCAGAATGGGGAAGAAAGGGGATTTAAGTGACTTTGAACACGGCATGGTGAACAAGGTTTGATGTGTTATGCATTCAGAGATGGTATTTTGCATACCTTGGTTGTAACATGTGTTTTTTTGAGTTACTGTTGCCTTTCTATAATCTCAAACTAGTCTGCCAATTCTCCTCCTCTGACCTCTGACATCAAAATCATGAAAATCCCAGTAGATCAGCAGCAGAAGACCACACAGGCTGACCAAAATTGGACAATAGAATATCAGCTGCGACATTCAGACGGCAGGGTCAGAATTTAGCATAAATAACATGAAAGCATAGATCCATCCTTCCTTGTGTCAACGATTCAGGCTGCTGGTGGTGGTGTAATGGTGTGGGGGATATTTTCTTGGCACACTTTGGGCCCCTTAGTACCAATTGAGCATTGTTTAAACGCCACGGCCTACCTGAGTATTGTTGCTGATCATGTCCATCCCTTTATGACTACAGTGTACCCATCTTCTGATGGGTTCTTCCAGCAGGATAATGCACCATGTCACGAAGCTCAAATCATCTCAAACTGCTTTCTTGAACATAACAATAAATTCACTGCACTCTGATGGCCTCCACAGTCACCAGATCTCAATCCAATAGAGCACCTTTGGGATGTGGTGGAACAGGAGATTCACATCATAGATGTGCAGCCAACCAATCGGCAGCAACTGTATGAAGCTATCATGTCAATATGGACCAAAATCTCTGAGGAATGTTTCCAACATCTTGCTGAATCTATGGCACGAAGAATTAAAGCAGTTCTGAAGGCAAAAATGGGTCCAACCCGGTACTAGCAAGGTGTATCCTAATAAAGTGTCCAGTTAGTGTACATATATTGTATATATATAAATATATATATAGTGGCAGTGAGGATCCCTGCCAGGGTCTAAAAAGTGATTTCTTAGCCCCGGTTCACACAGGGGCGACTTGTCAGGCGACTTAGCCGCCTGACAAGTCGCGTCCCGTTCTGTACTACGGAACCGTTCTAATAGGAGCAACGCAAGTCGCTCCGACTTAGAAAAAGGTTCCTGTAGTATTTTTGGGGCGACTTCAGGCGACTTGCATTGACTTCTATACAGAAGTCGTTTTGCAAGTCGCCGCTGAAGTCGTGTGCAGGTCGCCTCAGTGAGTCGACCTGCAAGTCGTGCCACCCCTGTGTGAACCACCACTTAGAGAGCCGGGTGGGAAAAGGTTTTGTGAGCATCCAACACACTGATTGCACAGGTGTGTGCAGGACTTTTAGCAGTGACCTGACCATGGTTCTGGGCTCTACCCCATCAGAGAGTGTTGCTGTGCATGTGAACTTCTGCGCTTAGTAGGGTTGCGCCGTAACCAATACTTTTTTTTCAAGTACTCACCAATACCAATTAGCAATATTTTTTTTAATGTTATGTGACAGTTTTTAATGCACAATTTTGTAAATAAGTAAATTTTCTCCTTCACTGATGTGTGCTGATGAGGCTGCACTGATGAGCACTGATAGACTGCACTGATGGGCACTGATGGGATGGCACTGGCGAGGAGGCACTAATATGCAGCACTGATGCTCACTGATATGCAGCACTGATGGGCACTGATAGGTGGCACTGATAGTCTGCACTCATGGGCACTGATGAGGCAGCACTGAAGGGCACTGATGGGGTGGAAAGGGAAGACCACCGCGCTATATACATAGAAAATTAATACATTCAAAAAACATAATGAAAAAATGAATAAATGAATAAAAACCAAAGTGACAAAATAGTGGATGAAAATAGTACAAAAGCAGCCGCTAAAAGTGAGATACACACACTACAAAACAATCAATAAGGAGCAGCGCTGTGAAAATTAATCGTATGTATGATAAAGCCCAAATAAAATAAAGTGAATATTAAACCCAAGGTTTGAATTAATTAATGAAAAAAGTTCATAATAAAAGTTCATAATAAACCAATAGGATTATAAAGTCCTATCCGGAATCAAATTCAGATAAGTAGATGATGTGAGGAAACGTAGATACAAGCCCCAATCAACAAGTGGGAATGCAAATAAATTGCATATGTCCTTCACCGCACCACTGTGATAGTAATAGGAATGCACGCTTACCAAACGGCAAGCTTGGGGGAGCTTGCGACCTTAACCCGGTCGGGGCCTTTCTGGAATGGAGACACCAACACACCACTTCTGCTTTGAGATAAGCACGCTGTCCACCAAATATCAGATAATCACTCTACTGTAGAGATAATACCTCCTAGCTAGGGGTCGTTCTCAAAGGAGGTACACCAAGGAAAGAAAGAGAGCAACATAGCGTAATCCTGCTTAAGCATTTATTAAAAGGAAATTAAAATCGCACTTACACTTAAGTAGATAAATAAAAGCATATAGAGCCGGCCGGCTAGAAGCGAACACCCGTCCTACAGACGGTAGATGCAGCACGTCAGCACGCCCTTTTTTTTTTTTTTTTTTTTTTAATATAATAATAATATATTGCATCATAATATACAATACATAAATCATGCACATTGAGGCATAATAAAAATAGTAGTCATGTTGATAGAAACGTTGTTTATAAACGCTGTTTAAAAATAATTGATACAAGCAATCACAGTTTTAAAATGGATATACAAAAAAAGGTGAACAAGGTATTCCGAATAACAATGTTAGTATGTATAAATGGTATACGATAGAATTCATAGATGAACCAAACTTGAAATGGCAACCCTGAGTGTAGACTCTACGCGTTTCATGGCATTTAAAGCCAATCATCAGGAGTGGGATGCATCAAGAGATTACTTTTGGCAACAACCCAGTACATAACCCAACAGTCCAATTGTGGAATAATGAAGGTGGCCCTGAGAGAGCTGTCTCCCCCGGGGTTGAGGCCAAGGACACACAAGGCTAACCCCCAAACCGAAAGTCCCCATGGGGGCTGGAGAATCGGAGAGGGGGTGGAGAGGAACAGCAGCCAGGGAGAGAGCCAGACAGCCAAAACACACTTCCAAAGTAGGAGGCATACATGTATGGGCCACAGATGAAGTTCTGAGGTGTGGATGAAGACCCATATATCCTCTCCTCCTGAGAAAAAGTGGGCGTGCTGACATGCTGATGTGCTGCATCTACCGTCTGTAGGACGGGTGTTCGCTTCTAGCCGGCCGGCTCTATATGCTTTTATTTATCTACTTAAGTGTAAGTGCGATTTTAATTTCCTTTTAATAAATGCTTAAGCAGGATTACGCTATGTTGCTCTCTTTCTTTCCTTGGTGTACCTCCTTTGAGAACGACCCCTAGCTAGGAGGTATTATCTCTACAGTAGAGTGATTACCTGATATTTGGTGGACAGCGTGCTTATCTCAAAGCGGAAGTGGTGTGTTGGTGTCTCCATTCCAGAAAGGCCCCGACCGGGTTAAGGTCGCAAGCTCCCCCAAGCTTGCCGTTTGGTAAGCGCGCATTCCTATTACTATCACAGTGGTGCGGTGAAGGACATATCCAATTTATTTGCATTCCCACTTGTTGATTGGGGCTTGTATCTACGTTTCCTCACATCATCTACTTATCTGAATTTGATTTCGGATAGGACTTTATAATCCTATTGGTTTATTATGAACTTTTATTATGAACTTTTTTCATTAATTAATTCAAACTGATGGGGTGGCACTGATAGGCACTGATAGGTGGCACTTTGTGCGGCGCTGCTGGAGTCTGGAGGTATCGGATTAAGCATCGGAGCATTTGCACGAGTACATGTACTCGTGCAAATGCTCGGTATCGGCACCGATATTGATACAACCCTAGAGCTAAGTACAAGTCTTCCAAGTAAAAGTAAAATTGTATAAAGAAAGCAGCAAACCATAATACGTGTGAATACATAAACACTTTAGAAATAATTAAATAATCCAGAAATAATCTCCACGCCCCTAGACGTTTCTATATAAACTGATGTCCACAGGGGACTGGTCCTGACTATGACTGCTCTTAATCAGAGGGTCGTGGTTTCCTGGTAAGCTGCTCTGGAGCTCTTTTACACACCTGGTGGATGTGTACAGCGGTTCTCTTTCCTGGGATACATGTCTTTTTTCGTCTTTACTTGGACACTTTTTTTTTTATATGTTGGAGCACCATTCATGTATTTGATAAACTGAAAGCCCCTAATCTATAGACTATTACCTTATTTTTGTGTACTATGATAATACTTTTTTTGTAATAGTGAATATCACTATTTTTTTAAAATATTGGTGAATTTGTTTTCAGATGTCTATTATACCTAGACATTTGGATAGCTGTTTTTTTTAGCCCTCCTCTTTGTGGTGAGCGTGTTTTTTTTCTTTTCTTTTTTTTCATTTACAATTAAGCAATATCTCCCCAGCAAGTGTGCCAGATATGGGTTCAAACTCTATAAGCTCTGTAAAAGGGTCACAGGCTTTACATATCATTTTAGAATTTATGAGGGAAAAAACACTCTCCGGATGCCAAGACTACATGTGGAGCAGTGGCAAGATAGTATGGGAACTAAAAACGTAAACTAAATGGTGCCCCCTATTAGTTGTTGATTGTGATTAACAATTGGCTGATGCCATCAATTTTTTTTGGCCACCCAAAAAATATAAAATGTGTTTATGTGTTGAGGCGCTAACTGTAATACAAACCATGTACATACAAATAATCTATACCAATAAGTGAAAAAAGTCCATGCAACCAATATCAATATAAATAAATATGCAATGAAAAATCCCAAGAATAATGAAAGTCCTTCAGACAAGTAGAGAAAATATGAAAAAAAGTTATAAAAAATAAAAAATGTGCAAAAACAAAAATTCTTCTATTGCACTTCTTTTTTCCACCACTTGTGCATCAGTGATACATGCTCTTCTTATTTATAGAGTGCTTCACTCAAGTGTTGTGTTCCACCATCTAGTATAGGGGGGGGGGGGGGGGGGGCACTCACCAGAAAACTTTAGTCCACCTGGACCCTCACCGCTTAAATGCTTAATCCTTTGCTTGGTGTGTACTTGACATCCACCGCCTTATATCCAATGCCACCAGCGGGATAAACCCAGAATGAGAGAACAAAGGCAATAATCATCCAATATGTTTACAAAAAAAATATTATTAAAAAGTATATGCTGGTACACTCACATTTTCATATGCCATGAAGCGGCACCCACTATGAACAGCCTCATTAGTATACAGTCGTCGCCGCTGCTCATCTCTCGAAGCTAGCGTGCGTTCCACCTAAACTGGACGGATTATTTGTATGTACACGGTTTGTATTAGAGCTAGCACCTCAACACATAAACACAAGATAGTATGGGACTTGGTGACACCCTTGTTACTATGGGGTACCATACCTTGCCGGACCTTCAGAGCTTCGTGCCAGAACTGAGGCGGGATCCAGTCAATCACACGCGCGACCCCGTAAGAAAGATCGGGGAAAGTTGTCAGCCCTCTTAGCAGTGATAGCGCACCGCTGGAAGACTTCATTCCAAGGTAAGTATTCCATAATCTGCTAGTATGCATTGCATACTAACACATTATGCAATTGCCTCACAGCAGGGGTCATCAACCACCGGGCCGTGGCCCACTACTGGGCCGTGGCCTCTCTGAAGCCGGGGGTGTGGGCGGCCGGCATGAGAGAGCTAGGTGAATGAGAGAAGCGAGCGGGCAGGCAAGCAGAGATGATATCATCTCTCTCCGCCCCCCCGCATCACCGTTCGTCCGCTCTCACAGCCGGTGTTCTGTCAGCCTCAATGTCGGAGGTGTGGCGGGGAGCAGAGAGATGACATCATCTCTCACCCCCCCCGCCCAGCATCACTGCTCTCCTATCTTCACCCGGAACCCACCACTGCACAGAAGCTAAATGAACAAGTGCTGCCACCAATGCAGTGAGAACTCACATCTGGTGGTTGGCAGCGTGGCAAGTGACATTCCGCATCTGGTGACATGCAATGTGGCAGGTAATGTGGCAAGTAGGGATGAGCCGAACACCCCCCGGTTCGGTTCACACCAGAACCTGCGAATGGACCAAAAGTTTGCGCGAACTATAGAACCCCATTAAAGTCTATGGGACTCGAACGTTTGAAATCAAAAGTGCTAATTTTAAAGGCTAATATGCATGGTATTGTCCTAAAAAGGGTTTGGCGACCTGGGTCCTGCCCCAGGGGACATGTATCAATGCAAAAAAAAGTTTTAAAAAGGGACGTTTTTCCGGGAGCAGTGATTTTAATGATGCTTAAAGTGAAAAAAAAAGTGAAATATTCCTTTAAATATCGTACCTGGGGGGTGTCTATAGTATGCCTGTAAAGTGCCGCGTGTTTCCCATGCTTAGAACAGTCCCTGCACAAAATGACATTTTTAAAGAAATAAAAGTCATTTAAAACTGCTTGCGGCTTTAATGTAATGTCGGGTCCCAGCAATATGGATGAAAATCAGTGAGACAAACGGCATGGGTACCTCCCCAAGTCCATTACCAGGCCCCTTGGGTCTTGTATGGATATTAAGAGGAACCCCACACCCAAATTAAAAAAAGGAAAGGCGTGGGGCCCCCAGACCCTATATACTCTGAACAGCACTATACAGGCGGTGAAAACAAAACAGGAATTGTAGGTTTCTTGTTAAGTAGAATCTGTTTGTAATTTTGAACTGGTACATTTTTAAAGTGTAGCTCCAGCCAAAGAAATCTATTTTTAAGCTTTTTGGAAAACATAGGGAAGGGTTATCACCCCTGTAACATTTGTTTTGCTGTCTGTGCACCTCTTCAGAAGATTTCACCTCACTTTCTGTCCCAATGACAAATGTTTTTTGAAAATTTGGGGTTTTTAGTGAAACAAGGATTGGTGATAAAGCATCAGTGGAGAGGAGACACGTTTTTCCCATATTAACTCCTACAGGAGAGAATTTCCCTTCCTAGGGGTAGATTTCATCTCACTTCCTGTTGTCTCCTTCCGTTTGCAAGTAGGAGTCATTTGTAAGTTGGATGTTTGAAAGTAGGGGCCTGCCCTATATACTCTGCAGAAATTGGGGCCTTAGGTGTTGGTGTTGCCACAACACTGTAAGCGCTCACAGTTATTCTTGGTGGGCGCAGGAACAGGCCCTGCTGTGAAATATTAGATTAAGAATTGTAATTACATGCCATTGTTGAACAGGGGCAGAAAAATTGGGCCATTGATGGTGGTGGTGGTGCTGGTGCCACAACAATGTAAGCCACCACAGTTACTCTTGGTGGGCGCAGGAATGGGCCCTGCTGTGAAATATTAGATCAAAAATTGTAATTACACGCCCCTGTTAAACAGGGGCTGAAAAATTGGGCCTTAGGCACTGGTGGCGGCACCCAGAACCAAAAATGTTCTTACAAGCTATCAGCATGATCATTGAGGAGGAAGAGGATAATCACTCAGCATAACAGGATAGTCACTCAGCATCAGCATGGGCAGTCTTGAAGGGATCTGACATTTCAAAAAAAATTATTTGGTTACATCAGCATCAGGTGCTTGATAGCTGGTGGTGATCCAAGACTGATTCATTTTTATAAAAGTCAGTCGAGTGACCGAGTCTGTGGACAGGCGCACCCTGTGATCGGTAACAAAGCCTCCAGCAGTACTGAATGTGCGTCCCGAAAGAACGCTGGATGCGGGATAGGCCAGTAGCTCAATTGCATACTGTGCAAGCTCTGGCCAGTGATCCATCCTCAAGACCCAGTAACCCAGAGGATTTTCGGTGGGAAAGGTGTCCAAGTCAGATCTTGCCCCTAGGTATTCCTGCACCATGTAAAACAGACGCTGGTGATGGTTGCTGGAACCGATCATACCTTGGGGATGCGGACTAAAAAATTGTCTGAACGCATCGGTCAGACGACCACCTTCTCCATCGCTCCTTCTTTGACTGACTGAAGCTTCAGCAACACGTTGTCCAGGAACAGGAGTTTGTAACCTCCCAGCCTCTGGGAACGCATTGCACAGACATTTCTGCAAGGCCTCCCGAAGACGTTTCATCCTCTGCTCCCTCTGTGACAGCAAGATAAGGTCCGCAACCTTACTCTTGTAACGTGGATCAAGGAGGGTTGCCAGCCAGTATTGATCCCTCTTCTTTATACCACAAATACGAGGATCCTTCTGCAGGCTTTGCAGGATCAGGGAGGCCATGCAGCATAGGTTTGCTGAGGCATTCGGTCCGGAGTCCTCTGGGTCACTAAGGACGACATGCCCCGCAGCTACCTCCTCCC
Source organism: Aquarana catesbeiana (assembly GCF_042186555.1). NCBI lineage: Eukaryota > Metazoa > Chordata > Amphibia > Anura > Ranidae > Aquarana > Aquarana catesbeiana. The sequence continues at coordinate 142,168,472 of NC_133333.1, forward strand.
AGCCACGTACAAGTCTATGGGTTTCTTGGGACTGTAAATGATCCCTTGAAGACTGCTGTTGATGCTGAGTGCCAGGCTCCACCTCCATGCTGACACAATCCTCCTCCTCCTCCTCCTCGTCCTCTTTCTGTGTGATCGGTGGGCATGCAGGAACACTGTCTGGATAAAGGGGGCCTTGAGAGCTAAGGAAGTCCTCCTCTTCCTGCCTCTGTTCTGCCTCAAGTGCCCTGTCCATTATTCCATGCAGCGTGTGCTCCAACAGGTGGACAAGAGGGACAGTGTCACTGATGCATGCACTGTCACTGCTCACCATCCTCGTGGCCTCCTCAAATGGTGACAGGACAGTGCATGCATCCCTGATCATGGCCCACCGGCGTAGGGAAAAAAAACAAGCTCCCCTGACCCTGTGCTGGTGCCATAGTTGCACAGGTACTCATTGATGGCTCTCTGCTGCGTGTGCAGCCGCTGCAGCATGGCCAATGTTGAGTTCCACCTGGTGGGCATGTCACAGATTAGGCGGTTGGGCAGGTTAAATTCCTTTTGGAGGTCAGCCAGCCGAGCACTGGCATTATATGTCCAGCGGAAATGCACACAGACTTTCCTGGCCTGCCTCAGGGCCTGTAAGCCTGGGTACCTGCCCAAGAACCGCTGCACCACCAAGTTAAGGACATGAGCCAAACAGGGCACATGGGTCAGTTGTCCCTGTCGGAGGGCGGAGAGGAGGTTGGTGCCATTGTCGCAAACCTTAAGCTGGCGTGGCGTCAACCACCTCTGAGCCTGCCTCTGCAGAGTTGACAGAATCTCTGCCCCAGTGTGGCTCCTGTCCCCCAAGCACACCAGCTCAAGCACCGCATGGCATCTTTTGGCCTGCGTACTTGCGTAGCCCCTTGAACACCTATGGAGCACCGCTGGTTCTGAGGACAAAGCACAGGAAGAGGCCATGGAGGAAGAAGAAGAGGAGGGGGTGAAGGGGAGAGGTGTGTCAGAATCACCAGTAGTAGCATTTTGGAGGCGTGATGGCGGAACAACCTCCAACACTACTGCACCTTGTCCTGCATCCTTCCCAGCTGCCAGCAGAGTCACCCAATGCACCATGAAAGATAGGTAACGTCTCTGTCCATGCCTGCTGGACCATAAGTCAGCGGTAATATGCACCTTACCACTGACCACCCTGTCCAGCAAGGCCAAGACATTGACTTCCACATGCCGGTAGAGAGCCGGAATCGCCTTCCATGAGAAAAAGTGGCGTTTGGGAACCTGCCACAGAGGAACCACACATTCCACAAACTCACGGAAGAGGGCAGAGTCTACCAACTGAAAAGGCAGCAGTTGAAGTGCTAGCAATTTAGCCAAGCTAGCTTTCAACTGCTGGGCATGTGGATGGCTGGGAGTGTACTTCTTTCGGCGGTGCAGCAGCTGGGGCAGGGAAATTTGCCTGGTACAATTTGATGTTGGTGTACCGATAACAGATTGCCCGCAAGTACTTGGCTGTGACACACCTAATTCTACACCTTCATTCCTCTCAGTGCAGAGAGGACTGAAGGTATAGTGGGGTTGGAGATCCCAGCTGATGAGGAGCAAGGAGAGGTCCTCTTTGTTCTTTGGTGTGGGTCTTTTAGGTACGCTTGCCAACGAACTGCATGGCAGGTCGACATATGTCTGGTCAAGCATGTGGTGCCCAAGCGGGAGATGTTTTGGCCACGTGAGATACGCTTGAGACATATGTTGCAAATAGCAGCGGTGCGATCTGATGCACTCATCTCAACAAAGGCCCACACCACAGAACTTTTGGAATAACGTGCAGAGACAGCAGCGCCCTGCAATGCGGAGCTCTGCGGTGTGATGCAGTCCGTGTGCTGCCCTTAAGCTGGCCCATTTCCCATGTTTCTCACGTTTCCCATGTTTCTTACGTTTCCCATGTTCTTTCGTTTCCCATGTTCTTACGTTTCCCATGTTCTTATGTTTCCCATGTTTCTTACGTTTCCCATGTTTCTCACATTTCCCATGTTTCTCACGTTTCCCATGTTTCCCATGTTTCTCACGTTTCCCATGTTTCTCACGTTTCCCATGTTTCGCACGGTTCCCATGTTTCGCACGGTTCCCATGTTTCTCACGGTTCCCACGTTTTCCCACATTTTCCACATTTTCCCACATTTTCCACATTTCCCATGTTTCTCACGTTTCCCATGTTTCTCACATTTCATGTCATTGTCTTAAGTTCGCTGCATTTCCGTTAGTTAGTGCTTACATCCAGGATCTCTCACGTCTACAGATCCATACAGGCTGAGGTTTCGTTTTTAATTGATTGTCGTCCCACATTCTTCTCGCCTGTAGTCCATACGTCATATGTCCTCTTCACCATTACACCTTTTACTACTACCCACCACAGTCTGTGGGTACCTTAGCCTTGAGTGTTCGTTTTTAATTTCCTGTCTTGGCGCCACAGGTTGCTTGGGCTTGTTTACTGCATACAGTAGGGTGGTGTTGTCATTAGGTTCACATTCATGCGCTGTTGGTATTGTCATTTCTGCACCCACATCCTCATACTTGTCAGGTAGTAGGGGTGTTGTTATGTCATGGGCTGGTTGTCTGTAATGTTCTCTGGTCGCTTTTACACAGCTGGGTTGTCCATGTTCTTCCACTGCAGGTTACCCATCACGTCTATGGGTTTAATAGATTGAGGTGATCGTTTTTAATTGGCTTGTTCGGTGGCAAGTTCCCTCATCTGTTCTTACGTTGCTTACATATTTCATTCAAACTCACGTTTCTCATGCAATTTACGTTTCTCATGCAATTTACGTTTCTCATGCAATTTGTTGTTTCTATGCCAACTCACATTTTCATGTTTCTCTCGTTTTCCCAGGTTTCTCATGTTTTCCCAATGATTACTCTCGTTTCTCATGTTTCTCACATTGTTCATCAATTCACGTTCTCGTGCATCCGGCGTTTCTTATGCAGTTTGCGTTTTTCTTGCAGCCTCGGTTCTCATGTTGCTCACGTTTTCATCGGCTCGTGCCATGCATGTGTTTTGTTTTCTTCACGCAGCTTAAATTCATGTCACAGTTTTCTCAGTCTGCTCACGTTTCTCTCACAGGTTATGTTACTGACCCAGTGGTGTGTCATTTCCACTCAGTTCATGGTTACTATTTTCATCATTTTGCGGGGTACCGTTCATATGTTTTGTCTTCACGGTTCAGTTGGTCGGTTTTAATTGGTGTGGGCAGCTGCAATTCTTCTCATCCAGGTTACATTCTTATATCTCGGTTCTGTTTCATAAATTTACATCTTACCATTTACTTCAGCACCCGGTCACGTTTTCAGGTTGCAAGTTCCGGTTATGCAGGACATGCCTCAAGCAGCGGATATTGGGGACTTCGCTTCTATCCCTCCTTCTCCAGCTGGTTGGGTCGGAGCACAGTAGCTCACCCTCTCTCAGAACCTCGTCCGTCCCAAGGCTTAATTTTTCACACTAAGCTAGCTTCAGCTCTTGACCCGATGGCAGTATTTCAACGCAGTGGATTGCTTTTCCGGCTTCGGCACGGAAAGCTCAGCTTTTTTAGTTATTGTTCCCTTGCTCGTCGAGTGCGGAGCAGGTTACCCAGTGGACTGCGATTTCTTCCCTGTCCCAAATGCACACTACCTTTAATTTCCTAGCTACGTCCGGCCAGTAGTGGGAATAGTATGGAACTAAAAATAATAATAGTTCCGCGCTTAGGACTAAATGGAAAAAGGGGAGAACTGCAGCCCCCCTATATAGTAATTTCACCAAGTGAAATACAGATCAACAAATGTCTTTAGGAAAAGGGGAATTGGCGCTGTTCTACTAAATGTGCATAAAATGTGATTCCTAAAAAACATATATAAAACACAAATATAACACAATTATATGTGAGTACATTCAATGTGATCATAAATAGCTGTGATTTAGTGCAAAAGGGCTCATCCACCCAGTGTTATGCAATAAAAGTGCAATTTGCTGAGAAATATATATATATGTATATGCGTACCCAAAATTCAAAAATAAACAAATGGTCTATTTATTAGACCAATATTGTGTAATCCCCAACGTAAATGAGTACAAAATCCAAATAACAGTTCAAGTAATGAATAAAAGGTGCTAAGTGAAAACAATGTCCCAAACACAAAAAATATGTATTTGCGCGTTTCGTCATCAATACGTCATCTGAGGCGCCAAAGATGACGGCTTGATGACGAAACGCGTAAGTCGTGGCCTCGTGATACGCATACGTCAACCTTTCGTCTGGTTTACGAGCAGTTCCGGCTTCAGACAGGTGGGCGGTAGAACGCACGCTTCACCACGCTGCCCTCCAGGCTCTGAACCGGCTTTTGCAGCATTGCTAGCTCCTGTTTTAAACGTTTTAAAGCCTTTTTTTGGATAATAAATTTAATTTTACGGACTCACGCTATGAGATATATCTTTTTCTTGATGTACGTGGATATTTAACACTGGGGATATCGTGACACCATTGACACCTTTGAAGGATATACCACAGTGGGCTGAGGACTTTTCTCCTGGATTCAACATCGCTGGAGTCTACCTACATGCCTTTTACCCCTGCAGGGGTTGGGTTGTCTGGTGAGTGAGAGCACGAGTGGGGGTGCGGTGGAAGACGGGGGACACCTGCAATACTATTCTCACAGCTTTTCCATCCAAGGGACACACTTAAGAAGTCTTTCTTCATATAGAAAAAAGTTTTTTCCTGGGATGTAAAATATTTTTTCTGAGACTTTTTAAAAATACATATTTTTTGTGTTTGGGACATTGTTTTTACTTAGCACCTTTTATTCATCACTTGAACTGTTATTTGGATTTTTTACTCATTTACGTTGGGGATTACACAATATTGGTCTAATAAATAGACCACCATTTGTTTATTTTTGAATTTTGGGTACGCATATACATATATATATATTTCTCAGCAAATTGCACTTTTATTGCATAACACTGGGTGGATGAGCCCTTTTGCACTAGATCACAGCTACTTATGATCACATTGAATGTACTCACATATAATTGTGTCATATTTGTGTTTTATATATGTTTTTTAGGAATCACATTTTATGCACATTTAGTAGAATAGCGCCAATTCCCCTTTTCCTATAGTATGGAACTGTTGGTAAGTCAGCCTATGGCAGCTCCAGCAGATTATATTGGCTCAGGGGCTTTAGTGAAGTCCGGAACCTTCTCAGTGCCTAGGCCTGTACCAGTAGGCCCAGGTCTTGGACGCATATGCTGGCGTCACGCCTTCTCTTCGGTTTCCAGCATTTGGTGATGGATTGGGTTTCTATTTGGCTGACTCAGCAGCCTTGATCGTTAAGTCTTTATTGTAAATACCAGGAAGGCTCATGACACTGCTTGGGGTGTTTTCCAGGCTTTCCAGTCAAGGTTTCCTAGTCCTGACAGTTAACATCCAGTTCCTATTTGCTTTTCTGTTTTTTGCCTCTTCCAACTCATATCGGCCTACAGCACTATCAGGGCGTTTCTGGCTGGGACTCAGCATTTCATGTTGGAAGACCCTGACAGGCCTTTCTTTATTTTCTGCGCACTCTATTTAAGCCATCCTCAGGGATCATGAAGAGTAGCCCTTCTGCTGTGCTCAGACTTCTCATCGTGGGTCATATTTTTCGTGACGTATCTGTCATGCTCTCAAGGTCTTCTTTGCGTTGGGCAGGGCCGGACTGGCCTACCGGGATACCGGGAAATATCCTGGTAGGCTGACTGCACTAAGTACTGCTGGGGCCGCTCGCTGCCTGTCAGCAATCTAAAGAGCAGCGGCGGCCGCCGCTGCCGCACTATGTAATGGCTGTGTCACTGGCTGCACTAAGTACCGCTGGGGCCGCTCGCTGCCTGTGTCAAAAATTGTAAAGAGCAGCGGCGGCCGCCGCTGCCACACTGGCTGTGTCACTCACTGGTCACTGTCTGTGTGTCTCCTCCGTGCCGGCGCGCCGCCCACCACACTCATCATCTAGATTAATATGCCTCTGTCTGTGTGGCTGAGGGGGAGGGGGGGAGGAGCAGGAGAACGCCGTGCTGCTTCATTTTTGCCTTCATGACCATGACTCGTCCCGTGCGGTGCCCCCTATCTGCACGAGGAGAATAGAAGTGAATGGCCGGCCGTGCAGCACAAGAATTAAGGTATTAAAAAAATCTCTCTCTCTCTCTCTCTCTCTCTCTCTCTCTCTCTCTCTCTCTCTCTCTCTCTCTCTCTCTCTCTCTCTCTCTCTCTCTCTCTCTCTCTCTCCACAAGTGCCAGATTATCTTTGAAAAGCTGTATACCATCAAACGCTGCCACTGTGCTCATTGATTGCCAACACTGTGCCCTGCCCATCATCTACTGTACCCATCAATTGCAGCCACTGTGCCCCATCAAACGCAGCCACTGTACCCATAAATTGCCACCACTGTGCCCATTAAACACAGCCACTGTGCCCATTAAACGCTGCCACTGTACCCATAAATTGCCACCACTGTGCCCATTAAACGCAGCCACTGTACCATCAAACGCAGCCACTGTACCCATCAATTGCAGCCACTGTGCCCATTAAACGCTACCACTGTACCATCAAACGCAGCCACTGTGCCCATTAAACGCTACCACTGTACCATCAAATGCAGCCACCGTACCATCAAACACAGCCACTGTGCCCATCAAACGCAGCCACTGTACCATCAAACGCAGCCACTGTACCCATAAATTGCCATCACTGTGCCCATTAAACACATTTTTATGTGTAGTAATTAACTACTACTATTTTTGTGTCTTTGTGAGTAATTTATTTATGTTACGTTAATAACGTTTTGAACATGTTTACGTCTTCCATACTTTGAAGTAAAGTTCTTTGATTATTCCTTATTCTGGCAATATATATCACCATAGCAATAAGTGGACTGTTCTTGATGATTGTTCCACTTTTACCACTTTTAACTGTAACTTGCTTTTATATATATATATATATAATGGACTCTTTAAATGTGCTTTAAAATGCATGGTTTTCCATTTTATGAACAAGAAAATAATGATGTTATGCTGTTGGGCTGGTATAATAATGCTATGGGGCTGGTATGACATTTTTTCCAGGGTTGGTTTTCATTCCCAGTCCGGCCCTGGCGTTGGGTACCAGCTTGGTGTTCAAGGCAGCGCTATAGCCGGCCTTTTGGGGGTCTTGAGGCCAGGGGAGTTGCTCTTCTGGCCCGGGGCCTCACTTACTTTGGGCCAATCAACTGGGCTTTTTCTGTTTACATCTGCATGCTCGCAAGACGCAGCAATCGAGAGGTGGCACTGTCATCAGGTTCTTGGAGCCTGGCAAGGCGTGGTGCCCAGTGTTGGGCACCAGCTCAGCAGTGCTACTTCTGATATACCAGCTCAGCAGTGCTACTTTTAACCAGCTCAGCAGCGCTACTTCTGATATACCCAGGGATGGTCCTCTGTTGCCTTTTCCTAGCACTTCCCTCTCTGTAGCTCTATGCATACTTCATAGCCGCCCCCTTTTTGGCCATTCAGGGTCTGGACCCTAAGGCATACTTTGGCATGCATTCAAGATAGGAGCAGCTTCTGTGTCTTTGCGCCAGGGGGCCCCAGCCCTTGTTATTTCATATTTGGAGGTCGTCTTGTTTCCCTGGGTATGTCCCAGAGCCACTTTTGAGATGCCACAAGCGGTTGTCAATTTGGCAACAGCAATTGTCTTCAGGTAGCTTTAGGTGCACACTGTGCAGAGGACACAGTCATGGGTGTCCGCAGAACTTTTTTCAGGGGGGGGGGCATCATTTTAAGGTCACTCGTGCTCCGCCCCCTTTCAACGATGTAATGTATGGGAGGGGCTTAGTCATTATCACAAAAAGCGCAGGCATGCAAAGGCTTGAGAAACCTGATGCAAAAGCTTCATAGAAGGTTCAAACTGCCATTGTCTGATTAAGCATTTCTAATTTACACTGGAAACATATATGTGTGATAATTCAGAGATAATTCAGAGATAATTCATCTTCACTTTATATTGGAAGTTACTCAGGCATACCATGCCCATATAAATAGCCTAGAGAATGTAGATCTTTTTATATAGCAATACATGTTGTGGGTGCCCATATTTTGATCTTGATGAAAACATCTATACTGTATGAGTATTGGAGGCAGTGTACTGTATAACCCCATGGAGAATCAAGCTCATAACCTAGCAACCTGGCTGGTGAAGGGTTAAGGGAATCCCTGTGTCCTGGAGCAAACAGTGGTTGACCTTATGCAAAGCTTAAGTGAGCTGAGATAACAAGTGGATAGATAAGAGTTGCAGAGTTTGGAAATGCATACACAGTCACTTGTGTTAGAATCTGTGTAAACACTAGATGTGCCTAAGAAGTCATCTCCAGCTCACCAGACCCACTCCTTGTTCTTCTTCTATTGCCAGTCCATGGCCACTTCCCATTTCCTCTACATGTGTACATTCTGCTTCTCCCGTACACTTACTCTCCTGATGCCGCCCAGTTTCAAAAAGCCCACGTTTCCATCATCCAGAGGCAGGAGACGTGGCCGCGGCTGATCCTTGAACGCTGGCCACACCCCCTTCCCTTATTCTTGCCCAATCACTGCCTTTCTCCTCACAGAAGGCACCATTAAATAGCAGAGAGTGCCCAATAGTTAAGCTGCGGGGTGGAGGGAGGGATCTGTGCTGTGCCAACATGATTGATGTTTTTACAGACAACGATCCTGCCCGGCCAAACAGCCTAATTTAGAGGGGAACATACAGTGGGGCAAGGGATAACCTGAGCATCACCACTCCACTTGTGGGCAGCACCGGCGGGATCTACATCTTCTCGACTCTCTCTACACAGTGGGGTAGGGACTGGAGGTGGAGCCGAGCGGCCAAGCGAGTGAGTCTGTGAGATCATGTCAGAGAGCAGCAGCAGTCAGCAGACTCAGAAAAAAGTCTGCGGCGGACCACTCAGCTCACGGACACCCACTTGTCTTGTGCGGATACCTTGCTGATTCCAGGGGGGGCAGTTGACCCCCCTTGCCCCTGCTGTGGACGCCCATGGACACAGTACACTAACTGTAAATACTGCAGCTGCCTGCCTGTGGTATTAATAGGATCAGAAGAACATCAATTGTCTTCAGGTAGCTTTAGGTGCACACTGTGCATAGGACGCACTACACTAACTGTAAATACTGCAGCTGCCTGCCTGTGGTATTAATATGATCAGAACAACAGCAATTGTCTTCAGGTAGCTTTAGGTGCACACTGTGCAGAGGACGCACTACACTAACTGTAAATACTGCAGCTGCCTGCCTGTGGTATTAATAGGATCAGAACAACAGCAATTGTCTTCAGGTAGCTTTAGGTGCACACTGTGCAGAGGACGCACTACACTAACTGTAAATACTGCAGCTGCCTGCCTGTGGTACTAATAGGATCAGAAGAACACCACCAATTTTCTTCAGGTAGCTTTAGGTGCACACTGTGCAGAGGACGCACTACACTAACTGTAAATACTGCAGCTAATAGGACTAATAGGATCAGAAGAACACCAGTAATTTTCTTCAGGTAGCTGTAAATACTGTAAAAACACCTGCCTGCCTGTCAGTAGGAAGAGAATAACAGGAACGGATCTAGCTAAACTGAATACAGTGTGTATATATATATATATACATATATATATATATATATATATATATATACATATATATATATATATATATATATATATATATATATATATATATATATATATATATATATATATATATATATATATATATATATATATATATACAACACCTAGGATGCATATATATATACAATACACTGTAAGTGCAGCTAACTGACTTGCCTGCCTACTCTATCTAACTTAAATCAAATGACAATGTCTCTCTCTCTATCTCTCTCTCAATGCCGGAACACACTACACAGGGCCGATGTGCAGGCGGCCTCATACAGTGTGGGGCGTGTACTAAACCCCCTGAGCCATAATTGGCCAAAGCCACCCTGGCTTTGGCCTATTACCGCTCTCTGTACAGACGGTGCTGTGATTAGCCAAGCATGCGGGTCATAGTGCATGCTTGGCCAATCATTAGCCAGCAATGCACTGCGATACCACAGTGAATTATGGGCCGTGACGCGCCACTCGAATTTGGCGTGAACGGCCCATATCGTTCTCAATTCGTCAAACACACGATGTTCGAGTCGAACCCAAGTCGAAGATCATCCCTAGTGGCAAGTGACATTCCGCATCTGGAGACAGGCAGCGTGACAGGTGACGTGGCAAGTGACAAACCACATCTGGTGGCAGGCAGCGTGGCAAGTGACAATCCACACCTTGTGGCAGGCAGCGTGGCAAGTGACATTCTGCATCTGGTGACAGGCAACATGGTAGGTGATGTGGCAATTGACAATCCACATCTTGTGCCAGGCAGCGTGGCAAGTGACAATTCACATCTGATGGCAGGCAGTGTGGCAAGTAACAATTCACATCTGGTGGCAGGCAGTGTGGCAAGTGACAATTCACATCTGGTGGCAGGCAGCGGCACAAGTGACGTTCCGCACATGATGGCAGGCAGAGTGGCAAATTAGATTCCGCTTCTGGTAGCAGGCAGCGTGGCAAGTAACAATCCACATCTGGTGTTAGGCAGCATGGCAAGTGACATTCCGCATCTGGTGGCAGGCAGCATGGCAAGTGACATTCCGCATCTGGTGGCAGGCGATGTGGCAAGTCACAAGCTGCATCTGGTGGCAGGCGGCAGTGGCAAGTGACACGCTCATGGCTTCCACTGATTCTGCAATATGGTGAGTTGAACTATTTAATTTATTACTACAATGTAATAATAGAAATAATGCACTTCAATCACCCTGACACCATATCAAGCATGGTGCCGTGATGACTGAAACGCTAGCAGAAAAATCGCTTACCCCCTGGTCCTTGGCACAATTTTCTTCAACGCAGCAGGTCCCTGGTGCCAAAAAGGTTGAGGACCGCTGCCTTACAGGATGCAGTTTACTACTGCTTTAAAAATGCCCAAGTCCTGCAAATAACATGAGTGAGGTGCCCCAATCCTGCCTTTGAAGGGGCACATCTCTGTGCTGCAGTAGAACTGACATTTACAAAAGGAAAAGTGTTTTAAATTGCTCAAATGTCATTTGCTGGCAATTTAAATTGTATCTTTTTTTTTCTTTGTAAATGTCATTTTTCTGTAGCACATCCTACAGAAAATAATGGCATACAGCCCCCCCCCCCCCCCCCCCCCAAATGTATACCAGACCCCTTGAGTCTGGTATGAATTTTAAGTGTGTACTCCAAGCAAACAAAAAAATGCATGTGGGTTCTTCTATAAGCCCATACCAGCCTCTTAATCAGAGCATGCAACCTAGCTGGCCAGGAAAGGGGGAGGGGATGAGCATGTGCCCCCCTCCTCCTTCCCCACAGAACCATACCAGACCACATGCCCTCAACATGTGGGGTTGTCTTGCCAGGGAAGGAAGGCGGGGCTATGGTCATATTTAGTAATGTTATTCTCCAGATATGGCCACTTCCCATATTTGGACAGTGATGTCACCGCTATCCCCACCCCTTTGCTTAGGTGGCAGGGGATTTCCAGCCATGTAAGAAAATGGTGCCAGTGATGTCAGTGGCTGCTAGCAATGTGGCATGTGCAAGTATCCACCCCTTTCTTAGCAATCATTGACATTGGTAAGCTATCATATATGGAAGCTGTACATCCTGTCGAATGGGCAAAATTCCAATCCAAACTTAGGTTCAGAGTGAACAGTTGGCTCATCTCTAGTGGTTAGTAGGAGAAAAAATGTCTCTCTATGTTGGTTCACACTCTGCGTGTGCATTTACACTAATTTTCCCAAGATCTTTCTAGGAATGAGCCGAACACCCCCCCCCGGTTCGGTTTGCGCCAGAACTTGTGCACAGACAAAAAATTTGTGTGAACATGCGAACACCGTTAAAGTCTATGGGACACGAACGTGAACAATCAAAAGTGCTCATTTTAAAGGCTTATATACAAGTTATTGCCATTAAAAGTGTTTGGGGACCTGGGTCCTGTCCCAGGGGACATGTATCAATGCAAAAAAAAAGTTTTTAAAACTGACGTTTTTTTCAGGAGCAGTGATTTTAAGAATGCTTAACATGAAACAATTAAAATGAAATATTGCTTTAAATATCATGCCTGGGGGGTCCCCTTAGTCTGCCTGTAAAGTAGCACATTTTTCCCATGTTTAGAAAAGTACCACAAAATGACATTTCTAAAGGAAAAAATGTAATTCAAAATTGCTCACGGCTGTAATGTATTGCCAGATCCCGGCAATATACATAAAAAATAATTTAAAAAAACAGGATTGGTCCCCCCCCCAGCCCAACAAGAGTAACTGTGAGGGGTTAGCGTGTTCTGCCGCCACCAACACCTAAGGCCCAATTTTTCAGCAGAGTATATAGTGCAGTCCATATAGTATATATACTGCAGTTCAGAGTATATAGTGCCCTCAGTGTAGTATATGCAGTGCAGGGTATATAGTGCAATGTACAATATATAATATAGTGTATTGAAGTGGTTAAGGGGGAGCCCTATGACAGAATTAAGAAAAAAAGACTCCTTTGGGTCTGGTATGGATATTAGGGTGAACTCCACGCCATTTAAAAAAAAAAAAATGGCGTGGGGGTCGCCCCCAAAATCCATACCAGACCCGAAGGGCCTGGTATGGACGGGGGGGAACCCATGCCATTTTTTTTATTAATTGTGTCATAGGGCTCCCCTTAGCCACTTCAATACACTATATTATATATTGTGCACTGCACTATATACCCTGCACTGTATTATATATACTACACTGAGGGCACTATATATTCTGAACTGCAGTATATATACTATACTGACTGCACTATATACTCTGAACTGCAGTATATATATATATATATATATATATATATATATATATATATATATACTATACGGACTGCACTATATACTCTGCTGAAAAAATGGGCCTTAGGTGTTGATGGTGGCAGAACACGGTAACCCCTCACAGTTATAGGGCGTACACACGGTCTGATTTTTTCCGACGGATGTTGGGTTAAACTTGTCTTGCATACACACGGTCACACAAAGTTGTCGGAAAATCCGATCGTTCTGAACGCGGTGACGTAAAACACGTACGTCGGGACTATAAACGGGGCAGTGGCCAATAGCTTTCATCTCTTTATTTATTCTGAGCATGCGTGGCACTTTGTCCGTCGGATTTGTGTACACACGATCGGAATTTACGACAACGAAATTTTATCTCCTGCTCTCCAACTTTGTGTGTCGGAAAATCCGATGGAAGATGTCTGATGGAGCCCACACACGGTCGGAATTTCCGACAACACGCTCCGATCGGACATTTTCCATCGGAAAATCCGACCATGTGTACGGGGCATTACTCTTATTGGGCGCAGGAACAGTCCCTGCTGTTAAATATTATTTCAGAGGCTGCTTGCCCTCTTTTAGTGGCCTGTGAGCGTCTGCCTCTCCTTGGAGGCCGTCCGGACATGATGGGTATTTTTTTTAACACCACACCACACTGTATTACAGTTAGGTCCATATATATTTGGACACAGGCACAATTTTAGATATTTCAGGTATTTACCAAAACATATTCAAGCTATAGTTATATAATGGATATGAGCTGAAAGATCTGAAAGTGCACACTCTCAGGTTTAATTTGAGGGTATGTACATCCAAATCAGAGAAAGAGTTTAGGAATTACAGCTCTTAAGAATAGCCATCCCCCCTTTTTCAAGGGACTAAAAATAATTGGACAATTGAAACAAAAGCTGTTTCATGGCCAGGTGTGGGGTACTCCTTCATAATTTCTTCATCAATTAAGCAGGTAAAAGGTCTGGAGTTTATTCTAAGTGTGGTATTTGCATTTGGAATCTATTGCTGTGAACCTATATCATGCGTTCAAAGGAGCTGTCCATGCAAGTGCAACAGGCAATTGTAAGGCTTCAAAAACTAAACAAATTCATCAGAGAGATGTCAGCAACATTAACCACTTCCGCCCCGGAAGGATTTACCCACTTCCTGACCAGAGCACTTTTTACAATTTGGCACTGTGTCGCTTTAACTGCTAATTACACGGTCATAGAATGCTGTACCCAAACGAAATTTGCATCATTTTCTTCCCACAAATAGAGCTTTCTTTTGATGGTATTTAATCACCTCTGCGGTTTTTATTTTTTGCGCTATAAATGGAAAAAGACCGAAAATTTTGAAAAAAAATGATGTTTTCAACTTTTTGTTATAAAAAAAATCCAATAAACTCAATTTTAGTCATACATTTAGGCCAAAATGTATTCGGCCACATGTCCTTGGTAGAAAAAAATTTCAATACACGTATATTTATTGGTTTGCGCAAAAGTTATAGCATCTACAAACTAGGGTACATTTTCTGGAATTTACACAGCTGTTAGTTTATGACTGCCTATCTCATTTCTTGAGGTGCTAAAATGGCAGGGCAGTACAAACCCCCCCCCCCAGATGAACCCATTTTGGAAAGTAGACACCCCAAGGAAATTGCTGAGAGGCATGTTAAGCCCATTGAATATTAATTTTTTTTGTCCCAAGTGATTAAATAATTAAAAAAAAAAATAAAAAAATGTTTACAAAAAGTTGTCACTAAATGATATATTGCTCACACATGCCATGGTTATACGTGGAATTGTGCCCCAAAATACATTTAGCTGCTTCTCCTGAGTATGGGGATACCACATGTGTGGGACTTTTTGGGAGCCTAGCCACGTACGAGGCCCCGAAAACAAAGCACTGCCTTCAGGATTTCGAAGGGCGTAAATTTTTGATTTCACTCCTCACTACCTATCACAGTTTTGAAGGCCATAAAATGCCCAGATGGCACAACCCCCCCAAATTACCCCATTTTTGAAAGTAGACACCCCAAGCTATTTGCTGAGAGGCATTGTGAGTATTTTGCAGCTCTCATTTGTTTTCGAAAATGAAGAAAGACAAGAAAAATTTTTTTTTTTTCTTTTTTCAATTTTCAAAACTTGTGACAAAAAGTGAGGTCTGCAAAATACCTCTCAGCAAATAGCTTGGGTTGTCTACTTTCCAAAATGGGGTCATTTGGGGGGGGGGGTGTGTGCTATCTGGGCATTTCATGGCCTCCAAAACCGTGATAGGCAGTGAAGAGTGAAATAAAAAATGTACACCCTTAGAAAGCCTGAAGGCGGTGCTTGGTTTTCGGGGTACCGTACGCAGCTAGGCTCCCAAAAAGTCTCACACATGTGGTATCCCCGAACTCAGAAGAAGCAACAGAATGTATTTTGGGGTGTAATTTCACATATTCCCATGGCATGTTTGAGCAATATATCATTTAGTGAAAACTTTGTGCAAAAAAAAAAAAAATTTCTTTTTCCCGCAACTTGTGTCACAATATAAATATTCCATGGACTCGACATGTCTCTCAGCAAATAGCTTGGGGTGTCTACTTTCCAAAATGGGGTCATTTAGGGGATTTTGAACTGTCCTGGCATTTTATGCACAACATTTAGAAGCTTATGTCACACATCACCCACTCTTCTAACCACTTGAAGACAAAGCCCTTTCTGACACTTTTTGTTTACATGAAAACATTATTTATTTTTTTTGCAAGAAAATAACTTTGAACCCCCAAACATTATATATTTTTTTTAAAGCAAAGGCCCTACAGATTAAAATGGTGGGTTTTTCATTTTTTTTTTCACACAGTATTTGAGCAGCGATTTTTCAAATGCATTTTTTTGGAAAAAAAACACACTTTTTAAAATTTTAATGCACTAAAACACACTATATTGCCCACATGTTTGATGAAATAAAAAAGATGATCTTAGGCTGAGTACATGGATACCAAACAGGACATGCTTTAACCACTTCAGCCCCGGAAGGATTTACCCCCTTCCTGACAGAGCACTTTTTACAAATTGGCACTGCGTCGCTTTAACTGCTAATTGCGCGGTCATGCAATGCTGTAACTAAACGAAATTTGCGTCCTTTTCTTCCCACAAATAGAGCTTTCTTTTGATGGTATTTGATCACCTCTGCCGTTTTTATTTTTTGCGCTATACACGGAAAAAGACCGAAAATTTTGAAAAAAAATGATATTTTCTACTTTTTGTTCTAAAAAAAATCCAATAAACTCAATTTTAGTCATACATTTAGGCCAAAATGTATTTGGCCACATGTCTTTGGTAAAAAAAATGTCAATAAGTGTATATTTATTGGTTTGCGCAAAAGTTATAGCGCCTACAATCTAGGGTACATTTTCTGGAATTTACACAGCCTTTAATTTATGACTGCCTATGTCGTTTCTTGAGGTGCTAAAATGGCAGGGCAGTACAAAACCCCCACAAATGACCCCATTTTGGAAAGTAGACACCCCAAGGAAATTGCTGAGAGGCATGTTGAGCCCATTGAATATTCATTTTTTTTGTCCCAAGTGATTGAATAATGACAAAAAAAAAAAAAAAAAAATTACAAAAAGTTGTCACTAAATGATATATTGCTCACACAGGCCATGGGCATATGTGGAATTGCACCCCAAAATACATTTAGCTGCTTCTCCTGAGTATGGGGATACCACATGTGTGGGACTTTTTGGGAGCCTAGCCGCATACGGGGCCCCGAAAACCAATCACTGCCTTCAGGATTTCTAAGGGCGTACATTTTTGATTTTACTCCTCACTACCTATCACAGTTTTGAAGGCCATAAAATGCCCAGATGGCACAAACCCCCCCCAAATGACCCCATTTTGGAAAGTAGACACCCCAAGCTATTTGCTGAGAGGCATGTTGAGTCCATGGAATATTTTATATTTTGACACAAGTTGCGGGAATGTGACAATTTATTTATTTATTTATTTTTTTTTTGCACAAAGTTGTCACTAAATGATATATTGCTCACACAGGTCATGGGCATATGTGGAATTGCACCCCAAAATACATTCTGCTGCTTCTCCTGAGTATGGGGATACCACATGTGTGGGACTTTTTAGGAGCCTAGCCGCGTACGGGACCCCGAAAACCAATCACCGCCTTCAGGATTTCTAAGGGTGTACATTTTTGATTTCACTCTTCACTGCCTATCACAGTTTCGGAGGTCATGGAATGCCCAGGTGGCACAAACCCCCCCCAAATGACCCCATTTTGGAAAGTAGACACCCCAAGCTATTTGCTGAGAGGCATGGTGAGTATTTTGCAGCTCTCATTTGTTTTTGAAAATGAAGAAAGACAAAAAAAAAAATTTTTTTTTTCTTTTTTTAATTTTCAAAACTTTGTGACAAAAAGTGAGGTCTGCAAAATACTCACTATACCGCTCAGCAAATAGCTTTGGGTATCTACTTTCCAAAATGGGGTCATTTGGGGGGGGTTTGTGCCACCTGGGCATTCCATGGCCTCCGAGACTGTGATAGGCAGTGAAGAGTGAAATCAAAAATTTACGCCCTTAGAAAGCCTGAAGGCGGTGCTTGGTTTTCGGGGTCCCATACGCGGCTAGGCTCCCAAAAAGTCTCACACATGTGGTATCCCCGTACTCAGGAGAAGCAGCAGAATGTATTTTGGGGTGTAATTTCACATATTCCCATGGCATGTTTGAGCAATATATCATTTAGTGACAACTTTGTGCAAAAAAAAAAAAAAAAAAAAAAAATTTGTCTCTTTCCCGCAACTTGTGTCACAATATAAAATATTCCATGGACTCGACATGCCTCTCAGCAAATAGCTTGGGGTGTCTACTTTCCAAAATGGGGTCATTTGGGGGGGGGTTTGAACTGTCCTGGCATTTTATGCACAACATTTAGAAGCTTATGTCACACATCACCCACTCTTCTAACCACTTGAAGACAAAGCCCTTTCTGACACTTTTTGATTACATGAAAAAATTATTTTTTTTTGCAAGAAAATTACTTTGAACCCCCACACATTATATATTTTTTTAAAGCAAATGCCCTACAGATTAAAATGGTGGGTGTTTAATTTTTTTTTTTCACACAGTATTTGCGCAGCGATTTTTCAAACGCATTTTTTGGGGAAAAAACACACTTTTTTACATTTTAATGCACTAAAACACACTATATTGCCCAAATGTTTGATGAAATAAAAAAGATGATCTTAGGCCGAGTACATGGATACCAAACATGACATGCTTTACAATTGCGCACAAACGTGCAGTGGCAACAAAATAAATACATTTTTAAAAGCCTTTAAAAGCCTTTACAGGTTACCACTTTAGATTTACAGAGGAGGTCTACTGCTAAAATTACTGCCCTCGATCTGACCGTCGCGGTGATACCTCACATGCATGGTGCAATTGCTGTTTACATTTGACGCCAGACCGACGCTTGCGTTCGCCTTAGCGCGAGAGCAGGGGGGACAGGGGTGCTTTTTTTTTTTTTTTTTTTTTTTTCTTTATTATTTTTTTGCTTTTTTATCTTATTTTAAAACTGTTCCTTTCATTTTTTTTTTTTTTAATCATTTTTACTGTTATCTCAGGGAATGTAAATATCCCCTATGATAGCAATAGGTAGTGACAGGTACTCTTTTTTGAAAAAATTGGGGTCTATTAGACCCTAGATTTCTCCTCTGCCCTCAAAGCATCTGACCACACCAAGATCGGTGTGATAAAATGCTTCCCCAATTTCCCAATGGCGCTATTTACATCCGGCGAAATCTAAGTCATAAAATGCTCGTAGCTTCCGGTTTCTTAGGCCATAGAGATGTTTGGAGCCACTCTCGTCTCTGATCAGCTCTATGGTCAGCTGGCTGAATCACCGGCTGCATTCTCAGGTTCCCTGTTGAGACAGGAGAGCCAGAGAAAAACACGGAAGACGATGGGGGGGGGGGGGGCATTCTCTCTGCTTGTAAAAGCAGTCTAGAGGCTAATTAGCCGCTAGGATTGCTTTTACATGAAAGCCGACCGCTGGCTGAAAAGAATGATACCAAGATGATACCTAAACCTGCAGGCATCATTCTGGTATAACCACTCAAAGTCGTGAATGCTGTACCTGAAGACAAAAATATGGCTAACAATAAAGCACAGTAAACGGTAAAGTATAAAAAACTGCATACCTGAAAAGCAAACATGATAAAACATAATAACAATAAAACATTGCAGAATAGAATACAGTAAAAAAGAGCAGAACAATAGAGAGAATAGAGAGAGAGAGAATAGAGAGAGAACAATAAAACGACAACTATTATTTTTTATTTTATATTTTTGTTTGTGTTTTTTTTTTTTTTTTTTTTTTTACACTTTTTTTGTAACTGTAACTTTTATAACTGTAACCGGTTCCAGGTTCGGGTCTCTCAAAATGCGATGGCATCTTGGGAGACCCTGTGAAAGTGTGTCCTAGTCTGTGCAATGCTGTACCCTACGCTAATACTCAACTAGTGAATGGTAGCGTTCAAAACATTCACCAATGCAAAGACCAGGATTGTCAGGACAGGAGGGACAATAATAGCGGGTGTCACGCCTATATCCGCGCTTGCTGCAGACACGACATCTTTTTTGGGGGGTTCGCTGGGTAGGGGTACTCGGGAGGACATAAAAATGCCTCTCATGCAGCCGACTGCATTTGGTTGGGGATGTGAATGGGGGAAGTACGGGCGCTGCAGAAGTGGTGGGTTCCCAATTAGGATTGGCGAATGCAGCAGGAAGGGCACTATGGGCACGACGGGCCTGTGTTTGTCTTCTTGGTGGCAGCGGGACACTATTTGTGCTTGCCACCTCACCAGCTTGAACTGCACTTATGGGACTCGCCACGTCACCAAGTGTTACTGCAGTGCTGGTTTGACTACGACCGGGGTGTACTAGGCCGCTGGCGCTTGCCAGTTCACCAAAACGCTACCAAAAAAACTGTTAACGATCGCAGGGATCAGGCCTGACTCTGCGAACGCTGCAGTTATGCGTTTAGTGTTTTGTAAGTGACAGTGATCGATCGATACTGCACTTGGGTGGGCTGGGCTGGGCGGAGGGGCAAAACGCAGGTGCTAGCAGGTATCTGGGCTGATCCCGCTAACACTGCGTTTTTGGGAACCCTAAACTGCTGGGGATGCCAGTATAGATCTGATCGGATCAGATATTGATCCGTTCAGATACTATACCACTAAGGGAGGTGTACGGTGCGTGCGTGGGTGTTAGCGCTACTGGCACTAACCTGACGCTGCCTGGGGCTGGTGCTTGCCAGTTCACCAAAACGCTACCAAAAAAACTGTTAGCGATCGCAGGGATCAGGCCTGACTCTGCGAACGCTGCAGTTATGCGTTTAGTGTTTTTTTAAGTGACAGTGATCGATCGATACTGCACTTGGGTGGGCTGGGCTGGGCCAGGCGGAGGGGCAAAACGCAGGTGCTAGCAGGTATCTGGGCTGATCCCGCTAACACTGCGTTTTTGGGAATCCTAAACTGCTGGGGACGCTAGTATAGATCTGATCGGATCAGATATTGATGCGTTCAGATACTATACCACTAAGGGAGGTGTACGGTGCGTGGGTGTTAGCGCTACTGGCACTAACCTGACGCTGCCTGGGGCTGGTGCTTGCCATTTCACCAAAACGCTACCAAAAAAACTGTTAGCGATCGCAGGGATCAGGCCTGACTCTGCGACCGCTGCAGTTATGCGTTTAGTGTTTTGTAAGTGACCGTGATCGATCGATACTGCACTTGGGTGGGCTGGGCCGAGCCGGGCGGAGGGGCAAAACGCAGGTGCTAGCAGGTATCTGGGCTGATCCCGCTAACACTGTGTTTTTGGGAACCCTAAACTGCTGGGGACGCTAGTATAGATCTGATCGGATCAGATATTGATCCGTACAGATACTATACCACTAAGGGAGGCGTATGCTGCGTGCGTGGGTGTTAGCAGTACTGGCGCTAATCTGACGCTGCCTGGGGCGACGCATATCACCGCCGGGCGATCAGGGGGCTAAATCTTTATTCGGTAATAAACGGCGGGTGCCCTGACACTATAAAAAATAAACAAACTAACCAGCGTCACCCGTAACGGTTATACAGTGATCAGTGGTGAAAGGGTTAACTAGGGGGCAATCAAGGGGTTAAAACATTTATTAGGTAGTATATGGGGGTCCCTGTCGCTATAAAACGCTGACGGCGAACCTAAATATTTACCTCACTAACTAGCGTCACCAGCGACACTAATACAGCGATCAGAAAAATGATCGCTTAGCGACACTGGTGACGGGGGGTGATCAAGGGGTTAAAACTTTATTAGGGGGGGTTAGGGGGGTACCCTAGACCTACAGGGGGCCTAACACTCACTGCCCTGACACTGTAACTGTCACAAACTGACACCAATACAGTAATCAGAAAAAAAAAAAAAAAAAACCTGCTGGTGTCAGTTTGTGACAGGGGGGGGGGTGATTGGGGGGGGATTGGGGGGCGATCGGGGGGGGGGTCGGGGTGTAATGTGTGCCTGGCATGTTCTACTGTGTGTGTAGTGTGTTGTGCACTCACATTTCAGTCTTCTCTCCTCGGCCCGGAACGGAAAATACCGAGCCGAGGAGAGATGACATCATTTCCTCTGCCTCTGTGTACAATACAGAGGCAGGGAAATGATCCCATTGGCTGGGAGCGATCGCGAGGGGGGGGCCACGAATGGATGGCCTCCCCCTCACCACCGATCGCCGGGGGACATTTGCCGACCGCCGCAGGCACCGGGGGGGGGGTCCGATCGGACCCCCCACCCGCGGGCAGGCAAGGACGTACATGTAAGTCCTTTTGCCTGCCCGTGCCATTCTGCCGACGTATATAGTCGTGCGGCGGTCGGCAAGTGGTTAAAATTGCGCACAAACGTGCAGTGGCGACAAACTAAATATATTTTTAATATATAAAATAAGTGAAAAATATATAAAACACAAAGCGCTGTGATGCTAAATAGCTGATAATTACACATAAAACCAAGTGAGGCTGCTATCAAAAGAGAGTGTTTTCAGAGTCACTTAAAAAGAATAAATAATGATATTTGAAGCGCTTCACAATGTGCATAAAAATGAGTATATATGAATAAATATAAATAAATATAAATGCTCAAATAAATCCAGCGGTGAGTAAAATTCCTAAAAAAATCCAGCAATCAAAAAAGTGTAAAATTATTAGTGCCACCAAATGTGTAAAAAAAAAAAACACATAAAAAATCAACATAAAAATAAATATATAGGGATGTATTCAGAAGGTTCAATTATACAAGTGTAGAATCCGATTGGTATAGAGCTTTGATCCGGTCCCACTAGCAAAGCTGTTTAAAAACACTTGCTTAATTAAGGTGCTCATTGACATTTATAGTAACAATGTTTCCTTTGCTTCTGTTCACAACCAATGTGAGAATCATAAACAGATCTCATTTGACAGGCAGATAAGAGAAAAAACCAATCATTGTGCAATAGTTAGGATACCAAGGTACACAGACAAACTTCAATCCACTCACGTGTGCCTTATAATGATAAGGCATATGCAGGTTTTACTATAGCAGTCAGTCGCCTTAGACAGGAGCAGATTCACTGCAGTACACCGTGTGATACTGCTGATCTGCACAGAGCGTCCTTGGCTCCTCCCACGAGTTACATCACAGTCACGTGACTTTTTCAAGGATAATACAAGCTCTGACGGACTCAGCTTTATAGCACAACAGCAGAGTGGTTGCCATGGCTACAGCATGAGTTAATCATCATCCTGCTTCCTGCATAGACTTCAATCCTGTTAAAACCTACTTTTATTAGACATGTAATTCATATGAATATCGTTGGTTTATCAAAACCACGATTCCATGTGTAAAAAACGCAGTGTGTAAAAAGTAAAAAATATATATATTGATATCTCTAATCACGTTTACTTCTTCAACTACCTCCAGTGGTCACAATTGGTATAACATCTCACAGAGGGAATATATAGCAAAGCATTGTCTCTAATGGTTTTGATAATTGACCAGTGCCCGCCCCCATAATATCACAAAAATGGGGTATCCACATGCTCTGCTCATAAATGTATGGAAAATGGAGTAAACAAGATGACATGATATATATGTATATAAAATACACATATATAAAATTAAAATAAGATATGATATAAGAAATAGGGAGATAATATTAAAATGTAAAATTAAAATCTAAAAATTCCCTGATAGAATATTGCAAAAATGGATGATGACCGTTATTTATATGCTAGAACTGAACCAAATATTGCCACTCAGAAAAAACTGATATTGGACAAATAATGAGAATCTAGGACCAAAAAATATAAAAAAATATAAAAAATTTAAATAAAAAATATACCATAAAAATATATATATAAATCTGAAAAAACCTCTAAAAATCAGAAATAAAACAATTCAGGTCGAATTCAATGTTCAAACCATGGGGTTCTAATGTACCCATCTGGAATATCCATTTGGATTCATTCTTGCTGAGTTCCCTCACTTTATGGGAACCCCTCCAATGAGCCTTATGCTTTTGAATAGCCCAGAATTGGAGACCCCTAGGGTCTCTGTTATGATACCTATCAAAATGTTTTGAAACATTGTGTTTTGGATAGCCTTTTCTAATGTTCTGGATATGCTCTCTTATTCTCTTCCACATTGGTCGTTTCGTTCTGCCAATGTATTGGAGGGAGCAGGAGCACTGTAAAGCATATACCACCCCCTCAGTCCTGCAAGATATAAAATCCTTTATTTCAAATTCTTGCCCAGTATTTGTTGAAGAAAATTTCTGACATTTGTATCCATTTTGATTAGTATTTATGCAGGCATAACACCTTTTACAGGGATAGAATCCTTTATCCTGAAAAAAGGTTAAATCAGTTATTCTCTTGGGTGGGTTGGGTACATTTTTAGCCATGATGTCCCTTAGAGTTGGAGCTCGTCTATAAATTAATCTCAGTTTTTCTGGTAGTATATTTGCCAAAGTAGTATCAGTTTTTAAAATAGACCAATGTCTTTTTATAATCCTCTCCATCCTCCTGTGTTGTACACTGAAGTCCATTATCAGAGGTATGTCATCTGTTTTGTCATTTACCTTGATTTTATCTTGGATCAGCGCTTCTCTTGAGGTTTGATTGACTTCTGTTATTTTTTCTTCTATAAAACATTTATTGTACCCTTTTTCTTCAAACCTCTTACCTATCCACTGAGCTTGTTTAAGATAGTCATTATTTTCTGAACAATTTCTCCGTAAGCGAATAAACTGGCCCTTCGGAATGTTGATTAACCATGGCTCATAATGGCAACTCGTTACTGGTATATAGCTGTTCCTTTCCACCGGTTTGAAGAAAGTTTTTGTGCTGATGATATTGGCTGTTAGTTCTATTTCAAGATCAAGGAACTGGATTTTAGTCTCACTAATTTGATGTTCAAGTTTAATATTTTTTTGGTTCATATTCAAACGTTGGAAAAAGGATCATAAACTCAGTTCATCACCCTTCCAAATAAAAATACAATCGTCTATGAATCTTTTATATAAAACCAGTTCCTTTGGAGTATTTAAAAAGATGGCATCCTCCTCCCATTTTGCCATGAATATGTTGGCTACACTTGGGGCATATTTAGCTCCCATCCCAATACCCGTTAGTTGTCGAAAATAATTATCATTATACCAGAAGTAGTTATGTTGAATACCAAAGGCCAGGCTTCGAAGAAGAAATATTTTCTGTTTAGAAATGAGGCCAGGCTTCGAAGAAGAAATATTTTCTGTTTAGAAATGAGATGGCTGAATGAATCCATAGCCCATTTAGATGCTTCTATTGCATCGCTATGTTCAATTATTGTGTACAGTGAAGCAACATCAGCAGTTGCTAACAGATATCTTCCATTAGGGTCCAGGGTCAGAGATTTTAATATTTGTAATAAATGTTTGGTATCATGTAGATAAGCTTTAGTGTTAGGTACTAGTGGTTGCAAAAATTTGTCCACATATTCCCCTAGTCTTGCATTAATCGATTGAATCCCATTAATGATGGGTCTTCCTGGTGGTGCCTCAGCATTCTTATGGATCTTTGGGATGGTGTAAATGATTGGAACTCTACATGTATCCGGTACTAAATATCTAGATTCTTTTTTGGATAAAATATTTTTGTTGATTCCTTTTTGAATCAAAGAGGACAGATCTCGTTTGTATTCTCTAGTAGGATTGCTACTGAGTTTCAGATAAGTGTTATTATCGTTAAGTTGTCCCATCAGTTCCTGGTGGTAGTATTCCTTGGTTAGTACTACAATGGCGCCCCCTTTGTCGGCCGGTCTGAATATAATATCTTTATTTGCTTCCAATTGTTTTATACCTTGTTGTATATGCTGGGATTCCGAGATTCTACTGAACTTGAGTTGTTCCAGGTCTTTGATCACCATTTTTTTAAACACCTCAATATGTTCATTATTTGTAGAGGGTGGATTGAATAGTGACTTATTTCTTAAATTACTATGCTGTACTCCTCTGCCAAGTTCCACTCCTTTGTTCAATGTAGATGGTGGTCTGGATAATAAGTGTTTCTTGATATTCAATTTCCTAGTGTATTTTTGTATGTCAATATACATCTGGAATTTGTCCAGATTCTTTTTTGGTGCATATTTAAGGCCTTTGTCCAGTGTGATTAATTCCGCTTGTGTGAGCTCTTTGCCGCTGAGGTTGTAGATGACTTCCCCTAGTACTCTCTTTTTCTTTTGGGTTTGCCATCCTGCTCTGCATCCCCTTTTATGGTGTTTGGACTTCTTTCTCTGTTTGTATATTCCTGTAGGGGTGGGGGATCTTCGTTTCTGTGGAAATCTAAAAAAGATCTTGACTGTTCTTCCTCGATGTAATTTCTAAGAGGCTCGTATCTATTGGTGGTAGGCAATGGGCTCCTCCTATCAGCATATCTGTATTGGTCGTATTCTCTGGTCCCATTCCTATTACCATTGAACTGGTGGTCTCGAGATTCACCATTGCTCTGTTGATAGTCCCTATGATCTCTTCTATCCTGATCATACCGATAATCCCTTGGCTGATCCCTATGAGGTTGTTGTTAGGAGTTTCTGGGGTCATTTCTGAAATTATATTGATTTTCTCTTGGTTCAGTTCTAGTTGAATGTTGATAGTATCCTTGTTCCCCATACCTGGGGTACCTGCCATTTTCCACCTGATCATATTGCGATTCATTACCTGATTGATGCGATCTTGATTGATTGTAGGGTGGATAGTGGGGTTTGTTTGGTCTTTTATTGGCATTATTTTTCCAATAAGGTCATTTATCCAAATGGTGATTTATTTTTTGTTTTGTTCCTCCACCAAGGTTTTGGTGTTCTTGATCCATTGTCATCTCTCAGTGTGTTACTTTGTTCCCATTGTTTCTGTTGGTTATATCTTGGGGTTTCTGGTGTCCTGGATCTCCTTTCTGGAGTCCTATAATATGTATTTCTCCTGGGGCTAACTATCCTCACCTCTCTATCTGGTGATGAGGCTATAGACCCAGTTTTACCTTGTTTGGCATTGATTTGCCAATTGAAAACCTGTTCTAACTGATAATCATTGGTATCTCTGAGATATTTTCTCTTTTTCCTTTGTTTCAATTCAACATTTTTCTGTTCTAACACTTTATTCAGATGTTGAGTTAGTGATGAAAAAGGTGCTGTCTCTTTAAAAGGGTCCAGTGTGGTTTTGCATTCAGCAATTTGCTGGTTAATCATGTTTAATTTCCTTTGTTTAGTTTTAAGGCAAAATGTACTAGATCCAGACCTTTATCGTTAAAAAATTTATACCACTCATTAGTTGCATCTTGATCTGTCAAACCATCACAGATAGGTACATCCCATCTCAATCTTCTCGGGACAATTTTATCTTTAATGTATTGTTCATGAGCAGCTATGTCCCACCATAGGCTCACCTTTTTTTCCATTAGGTGGCCGAATTTCCTAAAATTGGTGTCTAAATCACCCTTATCGGTGCTAGGTGCAGTGGAAAAAACATTTTCCAAATTAATTGTGCGTTTTTCAATAAAATCAAAAATATCCATCACTGCAGCTATATGTGAAAAAACTGAAAAATAAGTGAAAAATATATAAAACACAAAGCGCTGTGATGCTAAATATCTGATAATTACACATAAAACCAAGTGAGGCTGCTATCAAAATAGAGTGTTTTCAGAGTCACTTAAAAAGAATAAATAATTATATTTGAAGCGCTTCACAATGTGCATAAAAATGAGTATATATGAATAAATATAAATAAATATAAATGCTCAAATAAATCCAGCGGTGAGTAAAATTCCTAAAAAAATCCAGCAATCAAAAAAGTGTAAAATTATTAGTGCCACCAAATGTGTAAAAAAAAAACCACATAAAAAATCAACATAAAAATAAATATATAGGGATGTATTCAGAAGGTTCAATTATACTTATAATTAAGTGTAGAATCCGATTTGGTATAGAGCTTTGATCCGGTCCCACTAGCAAAGCTGTTTAAAAACACTTGCTTAATTAAGGTGCTCATTGACATTTATAGTAACAATGTTTCCTTTGCTTCTGTTCACAACCAATATGAGAATCATAAACAGATCTCATTTGACAGGCAGATAAGAGAAAAAAACAATCATTGTGCAATAGTTAGGATACCAAGGTACACAGGCAAACTTCAATCCAAGGCACCTTAATTAAGCAAGTGCCTTAATTAAGCTTGCTTAATTAAGGTGCCTTGGATTGAAGTTTGCCTGTGTACCTTGGTATCCTAACTATTGCACAATGATTGGTTTTTTCTCTTATCTGCCTGTCAAATGAGATCTGTTTATGATTCTCACATTGGTTGTGAACAGAAGCAAAGGAAACATTGTTACTATAAATGTCAATGAGCACCTTAATTAAGCAAGTGTTTTTAAACAGCTTTGCTAGTGGGACCGGATCAAAGCTCTATACCAATCGGATTCTACACTTGTATAATTGAACCTTCTGAATACATCCCTATATATTTATTTTTATGTTGATTTTTTATGTGGTTTTTTTTTTTACACATTTGGTGGTACTAATAATTTTACACTTTTTTGATTGCTGGATTTTTTTAGGAATTTTACTCACCGCTGGATTTATTTGAGCATTTATATTTATTTATATTTATTCATATATACTCATTTTTATGCACACTGTGAAGCGCTTCAAATATCATTATTTAAATATATTTTTAAAAGCCTTTAAAAGCCTTTACAGGTTACCACTTTAGATTTACAGAGGAGGTCTACTGCTAAAATGACTGCACTCGATCTGACCTTCGCAGTGATACCTCACATGCATGGTGCAATTGCTGTTTACATTTGACGCCAGACCGACGCTTGCGTTCGCCTTTGCTTTTTTATCTTATTTTTTATCTTATTTTTAAACTGTTCCTTTAATTTTTTTTTTTTTTTTTTAGCATTATTATTGTTATCGCAGGGAATGTAAATATCCCTTATGGTAGCAATAGGTAGTGACAGGTACTCTTTTTTGAAAAAATTGGGGTCCCTAGATCTCTCCTCTGCCCTCAAAGCATCTGACCACACCAAGATCTGTGTGATAAAATGCTTTCCCAATTTCCCAATGGTGCTGTTTACATCCGGCGAAATCTAAGTCATAAAATGCTCATAGCTTCAGGTTTCTTAGGCCATAGAGATGATTGGAGCCATTCTGGTCTCTGATCAGCTCTATGGTCAGCTGGCCGAATCAACGGCTGCATTCTCAGGTTCCCTGTTGGGACAGGAGAGCCAGAGAAAAACATGGAAGACGGTGGGGGGGTCATTCCCTCCCACTGCTTGTAAAAGCAGTCTAGAGGCTAATTAGCTGCTAGGATTGCTTTTACATGAAAGCCGACCGCTGGCTGAAAAGAATGATACCAAGATGATACCTAAACCTGCAGGCATCATTCTGGTATAACCACTTAAAGTCCAGCAACATACCAGTACCTTGCTGGTCCTTGTTGGGCATATATTGTAAACTTTTTTTTCATGCACCCTGTGGGCTGAACGAAAAAAAGAGATTGATCGGTGGGTATGCCCACCATTAGAATACCTCCCTTCATCCACCCACTTCTAATGATGGGCATATATGCACCGTTTAGATATGCCGAAGCATGGGGGCATCCTCCCACAAAAGGTAGGAGCAATCTGTGGTGGTGAAATCACCTCCGACAGCGCTGGAGTCACGGCTTTATGTATCGTGGGAGCAAACGATGTTGCTGTCAAGATAAATAAATCCGCGCTGCAACTGAATGGCGTACCTGCTAAGCAAATGATGGTTAACAATAAAAGAAAGTAATATTACAGTATAACAGTAACACTTACCATACCTGCAGGGCAAATACAAAAAAAAATAGTAAAAAATAAAACATTTAACGCAACCTGTGCCTAAAATATATATGCCGAAGCATGGGGGCATCCTCCCGCAAAAGGCAGGAACAAATCGCTCCTCCGCCCACTGCTGCCCCCACGCTTCAGCATATATGCTGAAGTATGTAACTGTGGTGGTGAAATCACCTCCGACAGTGCTGGAGTCACGGCTTTATATATCATGGGAGCAAACGCTGTTGCTGTCAAGATAAATAAATCCGCACTGCAACTGAATGGCGTACCCGCTAAGCAAATGATGGTTAACAATAAAACAAAATAACATTACTGTATAACAGTAATACTTACCATACCTGCAAAGCAAATACAAAAAAAACATAGTAAAAAATAAAACATTTAACGCAACCTGTGCCTAAAATATATATATATGCCGAAGCATGGGGGCATCCTCCCGCAAAAGGTAGGAGCAATTCGCTCCTCCGCCCACTGATGCCCCCACGCTTCGGCATATATGCTGAAGTATGTAACTGTGGTGGTGAAATCACCTCCGACATCGCTGGAGTCACGGCTTTAAAACAGAGTAGTAAAACAAAGGACAATCAGCGCAAACTAAATGCAATGATAAATGCAAGCTAAGCACTAAAGGAATTCACCAACCTCAAAAAACATTCATAAAACAAATAAGTGCAGCGCAACAAAAAAAATTAGAGAATAAATATAAAGTAAATAAAAAGTCTATATGATCAACTGGGAATCAATTCCTCTTGATGCAGACAGGTCAATCACTTTTCATAATGCATCAGATGTGGTAAAAATAATCATGAGGGTGCGCTTACCAGACAAGGTGGACCCCTTAATTACAGGGGGTCAGACAAGCCTCAATATGTCACTGGTAAACGGCTACACTGGATCTCCTTTGCAGGGAACGGCTAAGCTGGATCTCTTCTGCAGGGAATGGTCATCAGTGGTCTAGGGTAAATCCGTACCAGACAAGGTGGACCCCTTAATTACAGGGGTCAGACAAGCCTCAATATGTCACTGGTAAACGGCTACACTGGATCTCCTTTGCAGGGAACGGCTAAGCTGGATCTCATCTGCAGGGAATGGTCATCGGTGGTCCAGGGTAAATCCGTACCTTAGGAGCAGGGTGGAAACCAGCAATCCCTGGATGAAGGCGTTCAGTACATCCCTCTCCAGTAGTCTCCGTTCTAGTAATGAGGTAGTTGCGGTCGGGGGTCAGTAGCGGGGACGGTGTGAGTGTCTCGGGTAGAAGGGCGAAGCTCTCCCGTCTCGCTCGGTTTGAAAACGAGCAAGACGGGAGAGCTTCGCCCTTCTACCTGCAGATGAGATCCAGCTTAGCCATTCCCTGCAAAGGAGATCCAGTGTAGCCCTTTACCAGTGACATATTGAGGCTTGTCTGACCCCCTGTAATTAAGGGGTCCACCTTGTCTGGTACGGATTTACCCTGGACCACCGATGACCATTCCCTGCAGATGAGATCCAGCTTAGCCGTTCCCTACAAAGGAGATCCAGTGTAGCCATTTACCAGTGACATATTGAGGCTTGTCTGACCC
Organism: Aquarana catesbeiana; assembly: GCF_042186555.1. Lineage (NCBI taxonomy): Eukaryota > Metazoa > Chordata > Amphibia > Anura > Ranidae > Aquarana > Aquarana catesbeiana. Next base: position 142,199,358 of record NC_133333.1, read on the forward strand.
CCTGTAATTAAGGGGTCCACCTTGTCTGGTAAGCGCACCCTCATGATTATTTTTACCACATCTGATGCATTATGAAAAGTGATTGACCTGTCTGCATCAAGAGGAATTGATTCCCAGTTGATCATATGGACTTTTTATTTACTTTATATTTATTCTCTAATTTTTTTTGTTGCGCTGCACTTATTTGTTTTATGAATAAAACAGAGTAAACTATAAAAAGAATTACATACCTGAAAAGCAAACATGATAAAACATAACAACAATAAAACATTGCAGAATAGAATACAGTAGAACAGAGCAGAACAATAGAGAGAGAATAGAGAGAGAGAGAACAATAAAACAACAACTATTTTTTGTTTTTTTATTTTATATTTTTTTGTGTATTTTTTTTTTTTTTTACTTTTTTCTTTTTTTTTTTTACATTTTTTTTATAACTGTAACTTTTATAACTGTAACAGGTTCCAGGTTTGGGTCTCTCAAAATGCGATGGCATCTTGGGAGTCCCTGTGAAAGTGTGTCCTAGTCTGTGCAATGCTGTACCCTACGCTAAAACTCAACTAGTGTATGGTAGCGCTCAAAACATTCACCAATGCAAAGACCAGGATTGCCAGGACAGGAGGGACAATAATAGTGGGTGTCACGCCTATATCCGCGCTTTCTGCAGACACGACATTTTCTTTGGGGGGCTCGTTGGGTAGGGGTACTGGGGAGGACATAAGGAAAATGCCTCTCATGCAGCTGGCTTACTGCATTTGGTTGGGGAAGGTGAAGTGGAGCACCGCCTGGATACAGAAGGGCTCTGACGATCTCTTCCTGGAATTTAAGGGAGGATCCAGTCTGTCCTGAAGCTCTGTATAGCACATGAGCGTTCAGCAAAGCCAATTGAAATAAGTATACAGACACTTTTTTGTACCAGCGTCTGGCCTTACGGGCAACTAGGTACGGCACCAGCAACTGGTCGTTGAGGTCCACCCTCCCATATTTTGGTTATATTCGTGGACACAGAGGGGTTTCTCCACAACACCAGTCACCGTAGTACAGTGCCGGGACAAGGTCATCTGGTGCCCAGGGCAAAGATGGAAAACTGCGCCCCCCCCCCGCTGTGAAAGCTACAACGCCTACAGATGATAGGATCTATACTGGGAATTTGTTAAATACTAGTATTGGCGGCGATCAGTGACTTAGGCGCGGTTCACACTGGGGAAACTTGTCACACCCCATTCAGTGCAATGAAACCGTTCTAATCAGAGCGACAGGACACAGCACATCAGGGCACATCAGGGCAGAGGTCACAGTACATCAGGGCACAGCACATCAGGGCACAGCACATCAGGGCACAGGTCACAGTACATCAGGGTACAGAGCCCAGCACATCAGGGTACAGCACACCAGGCCACATCAGGGTACAGCACATCAGGGCACAGCACATCAGGCCACATGACATTAAGGCACAGCACATTGGGGCACAAGGCACATCGGGGCACATCAGGGCACAGGGCACATAGGACATCAGGGCACATAGCACATTAGGGCACATCCGGGCACATAGCACATCAGGGCACGGGGCACATAGCACATCAGGGCACGTGGCACATCAGGGCACAGCACATCAGGGTACAGAGCACATCAAGGTACAGAGCACATCAGGGCACAACACATCAGGGTACAGGGCACAGCACATCAGGGTACAGGGCACATCAGGGCACATAGCACATCAGGGCACGGGGCACATTAGGGCACGGAGCACATCAGGGCACGGGGCACATCAGGGTAAGGAGCACATCAGGGCACATGGCACATCAGGGCATGGGGCACATCAGGGTAAGGAGCATATCAGGGCACATGGCACATCAGGGCATGGGGCACATCAGGGCGCATGGCACATCAGGGCACGGGGCACATCAGGGTAAGGAGCACATCAGGGCACATGGCACATCAGGGCACGGGGCGCATCAGGGCACATGGCACATCAGGGCATGGGGCACAAAGCACATCAGGGCACAGAGCACATCAGGGCACGGAGCACATCAGGGCACGGGGCACATCAGGGTAAGGAGCACATCAGGGCACATGGCACATCAGGGCATGGGGCACATCAGGGTAAGGAGCACATCAGGGCACATGGCACATCAGGGCACGGGGCACATCAGGGCGCATGGCACATCAGGGCACGGGGCACATCAGGGTAAGGAGCACATCAGGGCATGGGGCACATCAGGGCACGGGGCACATCTGGGCACATGGCACATCAGGGCACGGGGCACATCAGGGTAAGGAGCACATCAGGGCACATGGCACATCAGGGCACGGGGCAAATCAGGGCACATGGCACATCGGGGCACGGGGCACATCAGGGTAAGGAGCACATCAGGGCACATGGCACATCAGGGCACGGGGCACATCAGGGCACATGGCACATCAGGGCACGGGGCACAAAGCACATCAGGGCACGGAGCACATCAGGGCACTAAGCACATCAGGGTAAGGAGCACATCAGGGCACATGGTACATCAGGGCACAGGGCACATCAGGGCACATGGCACATCAGGGCACAGGGCACATCAGGGCACGGAGCACATCAGGGCACGGAGCACATCAGGGCACATGGCACATCAGGGCACGGAGCACATCAGGGCACGGGGGGCATATGGCACATCAGGGCACTTAATGGCACATTATGGGGCACATCATGGGGCACATCAGGGCACATCATGGGGCATGTCAGGGCACATCATGGGGCACGTCATGGCACATCATGGGGCACGTCAGGGCACATTATAGGACACGTCAGGACACATCATGGGGCACGTCAGGGCACATTATAGGACACGTTAGGGCACATTATGGGACACATCGGGGCACATCATGGGGCACATCAGGGCACATCATGGGGCATGTCAGGGCACATCATGGGGCACATCAGGGCACATCATAGGGCGCATAGCACATTAAGGGGCACATTGTTTACTAGCCTGCATGCAGAGCAGCGCTGGAAGCATCTGTGATAAGTTCTCTCTCTCATGTCACGTTGCTCCCTGACGGCCGCTCCTCTCTTCTCGTCCTTCCCAGATGATGTCACAAGCAAATAGGGAAGGACGAGAAGAGAGGAGGGGCCGCCGGGGAGCAGCGGGACATGAGAGAGAGAACTAATCACAGATGCTTCCAGCACTGCTCTGCATGCATCTCGATCTACCCATCAGGCGCCAGCTGTTGGCGATTGACGGGTAGATCCTCCAATGCAGGACAGAAATTCCGCCTGATAGGGAAGTGAGAGGCGGAGCAGGGCTGGTCTCAGGCTTGTGCTGGGTGCAGGAGCGCACTCGGCACATGTTAAAAATGATCAATTTTCGCGCGGCCGGTGTTGTAAACTCTGCATTGGTAGCAGGAATTTTTACAACACCGGTTCACTGGTGCTTCTATTGCGCCCCTCTTCCTCCAGTAAATGGTCCCGCCCAGGGCATCCGCCCCTTCCGCCCCCCCCCTTTTAATGGCCCTGCCATAGTAATTTGGACCGTCGTGTCTGCATGAAGGGAGGTAAGAACGAAAACATTCTTATTGTCCCTCCACTTCATAGTGAGGAAATTATTACACCGCAAGCAGGCTCTCTCCCCCAGCCTAAGACGGGAATCTACAAGCCGCTGGGGAAAGCCCCGGCAATTAGGTCGCACGGTGCCACATTTGATGATCAAAAAGGTGACTAAAAAGTGTCACGCTCGTGTAATAATTGTCCACATATAAATGGTACCCCTTTCCGAATAAGGGTGACACCAAGTCCCACACAATCTTGCCAGCGCTTCCTATGTAGTCAGGGCAGTTTGTCGGCTCTACGTGACTATCTTTTCCCTCGTAAACCATAAAACTACATGTATAGCCTGTGGCCCTGTCACAGAGCTTATACATCTTGACCCCATATCTGGCACGCTTGCTGGGAAGGTACTGTTTGAATAACAAGCAGCCAGAAAACTTAATCAGGGACTCATCAATGCAGACAACTTGATGGGGAGTAAACAAGTCTGCAAAACGTTGGTTGAAGTGGTTTACGAGGGGCCGAATTTTGTAGAGCCGATCGTATTCAGGGTCTCCACAGGACGACAGAGTTCATTGTTGTTGAAGTGCATGAACCGCAAGATCTGCTCGTATCGTGCCCTGGTCATGGAGGCAGAGAACAAGGGCATATGGTGAATTGGGTTAGTGGACCAATATGACCGCAACTCACTCTTTTTAGTTATGCCCATGTTGAGGGAAAGGCCCAGAAAGAGCTTAAATTCGGAGACCGTAATTGGTCTCCAATCTCTGGCAAGGGAGGACTGGGGAATAGTGGCGATGTGTTGACCAGCGTATAAATTGCTTTGGTCCACAATAAATCTATAGAGATCTTCGGTGAAAAACAGTGAATAAATATCAAGTGGTGTAAAATCAACTGTTTCCACCTGAATTCCGGGTTGGCCAGTGAATGGGGAAAGTACGGGTGCTGCAGAAGTGGTGGGTTCCTAATTAGGATTGGCCAATGCAGCAGGAAGGGCACTATGGGCACGACGGGCCTGTGTTCATCTTCTTGGTGGCAGCGGGACACTACTTGTGCTTGCCACCTCGCCAGCTTGAACTAGCACTTATGTGGCTCGCCATGTCACCACGTGATACTGCAGTGCTGGATGTACGACCAGGGTGTACTAGGCCGCTGGTGCTTGGCAGTTCACCAGAAGGAATAGCAGCGCTAGTACTGCTCTTCTCCATACGAGAGCCCTGTGGTTCTTGCACATCAAGGAGAGAAGAAGAAGTTTGGGGTCTGGTACGCCTGACCTTGGCAGGGACCACAACTCCGTCGTCAGAGCTCTCTGTCATGGAGCCGCTGTCGTCTACAGGATCGTATTCTGAGCCTGAATCTGACAGATGAGTGACTTTCTCTTCACTATCTGTCATGCTCAGAAACATGTAGGCCTCTTCACTAGTGTACCTTCGATTTGCCATTTTGGGCTCTAAATTTAGTGCTACACTAGTGAGACTCACAGGCAAAAAAGCTCCTGAGTGTCAGCGACTGTATCAAAACGCTACCAAAAAACTGTTAGCGATCGTAGGGATCAGGCCTGACTCTGCGAACGCTGCAGTTATGTGTGCTTAGTGTTTTTTAAGTGTCAGTGATCGATCGATACTGCACTTGGGTGGGCTGGGCTGGGCTGGGCCGAGGGGCAAAACGCAGGTGCTAGCAGGTATCTGGGCTGATCCCGCTAACACTGCATTTTTGGGGACCCTAAACTGCTGGGGACGCTAGTATAGATCTGATCGGATCAGATATTAATCCGTTCAGATACTATACCACTAAGGGAGGTGTATGCTGCGTGCGTGGGTGTTAGCGGTACTGACGCTAACCTGACGCTAACCTGACGCTGCCTGGGGCGACGCAGACCTTATCTGACCCTAAAACGTAACTTATATCACCGCCAGGCAATTAGGGGGTTAAACCTTTATTAGGTAATAAATGGTGAGTGCCCTAAAACTAAAAATAAACAAACTAACTAACCAGCGTCACCCGTAACACTTATACGGTGATCACTGGTGAAAGGGTTAACTAGGGGGCAATCAGGGGGTTAAAACCTTTATTAGGTAGTATATGGGGGTCCCTGTCGCTATAAAACACTGACAGCGAACCTATATACTTACCTCCCTAACTAGCGTCACCTGTGTCACTAATACAGCGATCAGAAAAACGATCGCTTAGTGACACTGGCGACGGGGGGTGATCACGGGGTTAAAACTTTATTAGGGGGGGTTGGGGGGTACCTTAGACCTAAATGGGGCTAACCTTAACTACCCTAACACTTATAACTGTCACAAACTGACACCAATGCAATAATCAGAAAAAAAAACTGCTTTTGGTGTCACTGTGACAGGGGGTACAGGGGGGTGATCGGGGGGTGACTGGGGGGTGATGGGGTGGTGAAAAGTGTGCCTGCGTGTTCTACTGGAAGTGTAGTGTTGGTGCAAACTTACTTGATGTCTTCTCTCCTCGGCGCCAGAACGAAAAGACCGGCTCGAGGAGAGATGACATCACTTCCTCCGCTTCTGTTTACATTACAGAAGCCGAGGAAGCATTTCATTTGCCAGGAGCGATTGCGAGGGGGAGCCACGAATGAGTGGCCTCCCCCTCACCTCTGATCGCCCCTGACGATAATCCAACTGCCGCAGGCACCGGGGGGGTTCCGATCGGACACCCCGCCCACGGGCAGGCAAGGACCTAACGGTAAGTCCTTATGCCTGCCCGTGCCATTGTGCACAGCCTGGACGTCCACGGAAGACAACAGTGGTGGAAGATCGCAGGATCCTCTCTATGGTAAAGGAAAACCCATTCACAACATCCAGACAAGTGAAGGGGACTCTCCAGGAGGTGATCGCATCATTGTCAAAGTATACAATCAAGAGAAGACTTCACGAGAGCAAATACAGAGGGTTCACCACAAGGTGCAAACCATTCATAAGCCTGAAGAATAGAAAAGCCAGATTAGACTTTGCCAAAAACATCTAAAAAAGCTGAATAAGTCCTGGAAAAGCATTCTTTGGATGGATGAAACTAAGATTAATATGTACCAGAATGATCAGAAGAAAAAAGTGTGGAGAAGGCTTGGAACAGCTCATGATCCAAAGCACACAACGTCATCTGTAAAACATGGTGGAGCTTGCAGTGTGATGGCATGGGCATGCATGGCTTCCAGTGGCACTGGGTGATTGGTGTTTATTGATGATGTGACAGAAGACAGAAGCAGTCGGATGAATTCTGCAGTGTTTGGAGATATACTGTCAGCCCAGATTAAAAGTTGATTGGATGGCGCTTCACAGTACAGATGGACAATGATCCAAAACACACTGCAAAAGCAACCCAGGATCTTTTGAAGGAAAAGAAGTGCAATATTCTGCAATGGCTGAGTCAATCACTTGATCTCAACAAAATTGAGCATGCATTTCACTTGCTGAAGGCAAAACTAAAGGCAGAAAGACCCATAAAAAATAAATAAATAAAAATAAATTCTGTTTATGATTATATTCATTTGTCCAATTACATTTGAGCCCCTGAAAATGGGGGGACTGTGTATAAAAATGGTTGCAGTTCCTAAAATTTGTACTTTATATTTATGTTCAACTCTCTTCAACTTGAATTAAAGCTGAAAGTCTGCACTTCATATTCATTTGGATTGTTTCATTTTAATTTTATTCTGGTGGCAAACAGAGCCAAAAGTATGAAAATTGTGTCTGTGTCCAAATATGTATGGACCTAACTGTAGCACCCTCTAACAATAGGTAGGTGCTAGTAATAGGTTTTTACTAGGAAATGTCAGCACAGGCAAATTTAGGCAGACCTATGCTGCAAGTTAGGCCTGTCTGTTTTGATCAGGGGGCTGGGAGTGGTCAGAGCAGCAGTGGTTGTGACCACCTGTGCTCCAGTTCTGAGGTGGCTCCCCTGCTTCCAGGGAGAATTTTCTGGAAAAGGGGCTGGGCCTGGAACTGGAGTGACAGGCAGCTCATGTGGGAGCCCTGACCAATCCCCAATTGGTATAGGCAGGGGCCGGGCCACCTATATAAGCTGAGGTAACATGCCACTGGGGAGAGATTTCGGGTGAGTGAAGTGGAGGATGAAATACTAGACAGCAGCAGGAGGGCACCCCCATCTGGGGGGAGTGTGCCGATAGCAGGAACAGGCCCAGGAAAAGCTGTGAAGAAACTTTGCATTTACACGGTCATTGGCAATGTCTTTTTCATCACACGGTGATTGATAAAGAACTCCTGGAGCAGAGGGGCAGGTGAAGCTGTCGGAACGTATGGTCTGGTCAAGTTCTCCATCAAGGACTCAGGGCAGTGAAAGGTCGGTGAGTGTTACCACAGTGGAGGGCTGGATGTGCCAGGAAGTCTGTGAGGGAACTTTGCTTCTACAAGGTCATTAGCAAAGTCTTCATCATTTACACAGTGAATGATGAGGAGTCCTGGATCAGAGGAGAGACTGTGTGATTCTGTGTCAAGTCAATGTGGCCTGAGGGCACAGGATTTGCAAGTTGGGCTGGCTGGGAACAGTACTCCACCATCCAAAGAAATGCTTTCAAACTATTAGGCCTCTGGGGAGAGGTGCTGCAGGCCTCAGGCTTAGTAGCGGCGAAGCAACCAGAGCCTGCTTAAAGGCTTATTCAGAGTGAGTCCTTCTTGCTCAATAGATGAAGATGTGGCATTACTTCAGTTCAAGATAAGTTTGTGCAGGAAGAAAGAAGTTTATGCAGGAGGAGAGAGTTTCTGGGAACATCATTCCTACACATCAGGAGTGATAAGATGAATATATAGTGAAATAGTCAGTTGCGCTCATATTATCCTCATATTCCCATTTAAAATCAGTGAAAACTGAAAATAGGTAAAAAATGCTTCTAAAAATACCTCCCAATATTCTTAATCTAAAGATTCTAATAAGTTCTAAAGTGGAATATAAATCAAGCTAATCCCACCATTCTAAATGTGATGTGCTCACACAGAAATTCATTAGTGATAAAACATATTCTAATTTGCACGTGCTCTAAAACATATCTGCTATAAAAATATGTAAAAAAATATATATATATACCGTGCCACTTAACACTTCCAAAAATAAATAAATAAATAAATAAATACAGATGTGCAAAGATATATAAAAAATATAGCTTTCTTTTCCCAAAAAATCCTTCATATAAGGTGCTCACAGTTCATCAGGTGTTTGTAACCAAACCAAACCAATCAGTTATATTGTGACAATATTGAAACACAAATAGTGTCAAACAAGTTCTTTTACTTTTACTTCTTTCACTTCTTCTTTAATTCTAATCGCTCCTCCACTCACATCCCGGACATGTAAAGAGAGAATTTATATATCCATTGCGCAGAGATTAAAAACCCTTTGGATACTATATAACAAATTTAAGATGTTTCACTCACATACTCTCCTGAATGGGATCGCTTTTTTTATTGATCAGCTGCAACAAGAGCTCAGCGGCAAGGCGCTTCACTCACCACCACTATCCTACACACTGCAGATGCTGGGGACGTCACAGGCTCCTCCTACATGTTACGTCACTGCCACGTGACTTTTCAAGGTGGCAGTGACGTAACATGTAGGAGGAGCCTGTGACGTCCCCAGCATCTGCAGTGTGTAGGATAGTGAGTGAAGCGCCTTGCCGCTGAGCTCTTGTTGCAGCTGATCAATAAAAAAAGCTATTTTTACATATTTTTATAGCAGATATGTTTTAGAGCACGTGCAAATTAGAATATGTTTTATCACTAATGAATTTCTGTGTGAGCACATCACGTCTAGAATGGTGGGATTAGCTTGATTTATATTCCACTTTAGAACTTATTAGAATCTTTAGATTAAGAATATTGGGAGGTATTTTTAGAAGCATTTTTTACCTCTTTTCACTTTTCACTAATTTTAAATGGGAATATGAGGATAATATGAGCGCAACTGACTATTTCACTATATATTGATCTTATCACTTATTTCAGATGCAGCTATATTATTTGGCTATCTCATATTAACCATCTGTTTTCCAGAGTAGTAATTTTAACCACGTCAGCGATTGAGCCTTTTTATACTTGATTATAGAAACATCAGGAGTGATGTCTTCATTCTTTACACGGTATGGAATGGGGTATTCTTGGAAGCAATAGTCTGCGGGTGTTAAGCAGAGGAGGAGCAACAGTCTGCATGGAGATGCAGGAGGAGAATCATAATAGTTACAGATGCACATATATCTTCTGGCTCTAAATATGTGCTAGTGTTTATAATCTCTAAAATATGATGGTGATTGAAACATCCTATGAGCATCCCATATACCCTTTTCCCCAACCGAGTTGTATCCCCCAATAAAACAAAAACAAAACCAGCAAAAGACTATTCATTGTCTCTGCAAGTGATGGATGGAGTCTGGCAGCGGGGTGAATGGGTGGATTGTCTGTTACTAGTGGCAACTACACCGCTACATATATATATAATGAAGACATCATCTTCTGGCTCTAAATATGTGCTAGTGTTTATAATCTCTAAAATATGATGGTGATTGAAACATCCTATGAGCATCCCATATATATATATATATATATATATAGATATATATATATATATATATCTATATATATATATATATATATATATATATACTAGTAGACTAGTAGACTGTATATATATATCAAATATACTGCCTGTACTGACTGAATATATCAAATACACTGCCTGTACTGACTGAATATATATATATATATATATATATATATATATATATATATATATATATATATATATATATATATATATATAATATATATACTAGTCTGAATGTATATATATATTAAATACACTGCCACTAACTAACTAACCTGCCTGCCTAAACTAGTTCAATCTCTCTATCTCTGTTCACTATAACACACTATACGGGCGCTGTGTAAGCAGCCTTATATGGTGTGGGGCGTGGACTTATTCCCCTTGAGCCATGATTGGCCAAAGGCACCCTGCCTTTGGCCAATTATGGCTCTCGCTGAGGAGCGTGCTGTGATTGGCCCAAGCATGCAGGTCAGGTGTATGCTTTGACCAATCATCATACAGCAATGGACTGCGGTCTTGCCGTGAACGCCCCATAAAATTCGCTGTTCGATGAACGGGCGAACACCCGATGTTCGAGATGAACTTACGTTCGACTCGAACTCAAAGCTCATCCCTAGATCTTACTAAATGTGGTAAAGCTTACCTTTGTAAAGAATACCCAATCAGTTGCAAGGAAAAAAAAAAAAAAAACATTTTTGCTTGCACATGATTGGATGATGGAATTTAGAAGAACTTTACCACATTCACTAAGCTATGGGGAAAATGAGTGTAACTGCACTTGCAAAGTGCACAGTCTACTGTATTTGCTTTTAGTAAATCAACCTCATTATGTTTTCTCATGCTGTTCCTTAGTTATGAAATTTGGAATACACACTCTTTAACCACCTCCCACCCAGCCACTGCACATATACAGCCGGGTGGGAGCTTCCTCCTTCTGAGTGGATGTTCAGGATCACTTGCACAGTGTCCCCACACATGTAAACACACAATGTAAACACACAATATCCCCAAAATAGTGTCCTCAAAACACTGTCCCCACACACATGTCTCCACACAGTAAAACACCTGTCCCCACATATGTAACACTAAAATCATATGTCCCAAAGATCACCTGCACACATATGTCCGTGATCATCTGCACACATATGTCCGTGATCATCTGTGTACATATGTCCGTGATCACACAAACCAATTATTATACACTTAACAGATTTTTTTTACCAAGGACATGTAGCAGAATACATTTTGGCTTAAATTTATTACAAAATTAGATTTTATTGGATTTCTTTTAAAACAGATAGTAGAAAATATTTTTTTTTTCAAAATTTCCGCTCTTTTTTTCGCTTATATCGCAAAAAATTTAAAATGGATTTGTGAATAAATACCATCAAAAGAAAGCTCTATTTGTGTGAATAAAATGATAAAAAATGTCATTTGTGTAGAGTGTTGCATGACCGCGCAGTTCTTATTGAAAGTGCAAGAGTGCTGAAAGCTGAAAATTGGCCTGGGAAGGAAAGGGGCGAAATTGCCTAGTATTGAAGTGGTTAAAATAGGGTTTCTTTGCATAAAAAATGCCCGGACTCAATCTTTACCTCTGAAGTTCTTGCCTACAAAACATGCTTTGAAATTCCACAAAACATTTTTAAAATGAATGTTTTGAAAACATTGGTATGTTTTCTAAATTATGTGTCAGAAAAGTAATGGTCTGGTTAATTGTTGATGGCTGAAATATAACATCTCCCTGAATTACACTTGTGCAATTAATTTCGGTCCGAATATAAATTCGGACAAATTTTTAGTTACTCGAAGCTGTGGATGTATCCAAAACTGTAAATAAAATAGTAATGAATTTAGTTGAAATTAAATTAATAAAATTTCCTATATTCGTTGTCTAATGAATTCCAAATTTTCAGAACGATTCGAATTCGGACTGGTTGAAAAATAATCGACAAATTTGAATTCTATGTGAAGAATAGCTGTTTATTGTAAAGTCTTGTTTTTTTGTTTGTTTTTTTTTAACCACTTAAGGACCGGAAGGATTTGCCCCCTTAATTACCAGGCCATTTTTGGCGATACGGCACTGCGTCATTCCAACTGACAATTGCGTTGTCGTGCAACATTGTATCCAAACAAAATTGATGTCCTTTTTTCCCCACAAATATAGCTTTCGTTTGGTGGTATTTGATCACCTCTGTGATTTTTATTTTTTGCGCTATAAACAAAAAAAGAGTGACAATTTAAAAAAAAACAAAAAAAAAAAAACAATATTTTTACTTTTTGCTATATAAAATATCCAAAAAAAACAAATACAAAAAAACTAATTTTTTCATCAGTTTAGGCCAATATGTATTTTTCTACATATTTTTGATAAAAAAATCGCAATACGCGTATATTGATTGGTTTGCGCAAAAGTTATAGTGTCTACAAAATAGGGGAATAGATTTATGGCATTTTTTTTTTTACTAGTAATAGCAGCAATCTTGGAACCATTCACATTTATACAGTGATCAGTGCTAAATAAATGCACCGATTACTATATAAATGTCACTGGCAGGGAAGGGATTAACACTAGGGGGCGATCAAATGGATTAAATGTGTTCCCTGGGAGGTGTTTCTAACTGTGGGGGGATAGGACTGAAGGGGGGAGGAGACAGATCACTAGGAGCAGCAGATCTGTCTCTCCTCTCCTGTTAGAACAGGGATCTGTCTGTTTACATTGACAAATCCCCAGTCTGACTCTCTGTAGAGCGATCGAGGGTGGCCGGCAGACATTGCAGCCACCAGTCGCGTGCATCGGCTCTGGCGCCATGCCGTGCTTGCGCCCCCTAGAGCTCTTAGAGCAGTCGACATACAAAGACGGCGATTCGCCCAGGAGAGCCAACCTGCCACAGTACAGCTGCGGCGGCTGGTCTTTAAGAGGTTAAATAACAAACATGTTATACTTACCTGCTCTATTACAGTGCATTTGCACAGAGCAGCTCCGATCCTCCTCTTCTCGGATCCCTCTTCTCTGCTCTTGGTCCCTCCCGCCTGTCGAGTGCCCCCAAACAGCAAGCAGCTTGCTAATGGGGCACCCAAGCCGAGCTGCAGCTCTGTGTGTCCATTGAGATGCGCTTCAGCTCCGCCCCCTCTCTCTCCTGATTGGCTTACTGACTATTATTGACATCTGTGGGAGCCAATGTTGCCGCTGCTGTGTCTCAGCCAATCAGGAGGGAGAGTCTTGGATGGCCGAGGGACTTGTGGACATAGCTGGGCAGAGATGGGGCTCAGGTAAGTATAAGGGGGTGCATTAAGATAAAAAACCTTCTGCCTTTACAACTCCTTCAAGGAGCGGGCCGGGAAGCTGGCTGGGAGTCCTTAACAACCGATGGCTCATCAGCTGTAAGTGGACTTCCCCACTGACAGCTGATATGTAAACAAAAGAATGCTAGTAATGAAAAATTCTTATCAGAATCTGAAAACCCCCTTTAACATGCCCCAAAATCCCGGACCCCCACCCCTATGTGAATGAGTATGGGGTACCCCTACCCATTTACCAAAAAAGTGTGAAAAGTGAGTAAAGACACAACACAAATTTTTGAGAAGTCCTTTATTAAAAAGAAAAAAGAAGTCTCTGTTCTCGTCAAAGGCTCCCGCTATCTGCCTGCTCCGCCGTCTGACATTTCGTAAATAACTGAGGGGTGGGGCCACCTGGCAATGTCACTGGGTGGCCCCACCTTCTTGTGAAGTCATTAGACCAGGGCATGCTGGGTTGATAACGTCACAAAGGAACAGGGGTCGTCACCCGATTACATCATCGGGTGACTGCCCCTTAGTTATTTAACCACTTGCCGACCGCCTTCCGCATATACACTGTGGCAAGGCGGCGCAAACCAACGTACCTGTACATCTGTCTGTGCATGTGGCACTGTGGTTGCGTGCGTGCCGCTGGTAGTGCGAGCGCCCGTCGGCGCCCCAAGGGAGCTTGCCCGCCGGGCCTGGCGTGTTTGATGTCCGCCTGCCACCCGCGATCGCAATGAAGAAAGGCAGAACGGGGATCTGTCTATGTAAACAAGGAGGATCCCCGTTCTGACAAGGGAGGAGAGAGATCAGCTGTTGCTAGTGATCAGGAACAGCGATCTCTCTCTACTCTCAGTCAGTCTGTCCTCCTAACAGTTAGAAACGTCTCCCAGGGAACACTTAACCCCTTGATAGCCCCCTAGCTGTAACCCCTTCCCTGCCAGTGCCGATTATACAGTGATCAGTGCATTTTTATAGCACTGATCACTGTATTGGTGTCACTGGTCACCAAAAAGTGTCACTTAGGGTCAGATTTGTCCGCCGCAATGTCGCAGCCTCGCTAAAAATCGCTGAATATATAGCAGAATACATATTGGCCTTATATATATTTTTTTTTTTTATTGAATATGTATTATAGCAGAAAATAAAAAAATATTGGGTTTTTTTTCAAAATTGTCAGTCTTTTTTTGTTTATAGCGCAAATCATAAAAACCACAGCGGTGATCAAATACCTCCAAAAGACAGCCCTATTTGTGGGGAAAAAAGGACATCAATTTTGTTTGGGCACAACGTCGCACGACCGTGCAATTGTCAGTTACAGTGACACAGTGCCGTATCGCAAAACATGGCCTAGTTATTAAGGGGGTGAATCATTTCGGGGCATAAGTGGTTAAGAAATGTCAGACAGTGGACCAGGCAGATGGCGGGAGACTTTAGGTTTTTTTTTTTCTTTTTTTGGGTCCAGCAGTGCAGAGGGCATCGTACAATGGGTCTAACAATCAATATTTTTGTACTGTTTCAACCACTTTTTTCAATAAATTGCCAACTAGTCTATGTGAAAGTACTTGTGGTTTATTGCAACCACCATTCACCATCCCTCAACTCAGTTTCTGAGCGCTGTCAACCTCAATTATCTAAAACTGTATTGAGTTAATAAATACCAAATATTTGTATAATTTAAATTGCGCTTTTTTGTGAAATGGTGGAAACGAAAGGTGAGAAAAACTGTAAATAAACACAATTTACTCAAAAAATCTGAGGTTATCATTTTTCACTTACAGCTTTCGTAGATTTTCTGAAAACCCATGACCTATAAAATAAAAAAAATGTGCTACTGATTTTTTTGGCCCCAGCGAAATTTGCGCAAATTTTTATCGAATCGCTATTTTCACTAAAAATACACTAAAATCCATATTAGCGGACACAAATACAACATTACAAAATTCCTGCTAAATTCCTACTAAGGCTCATTCACATGGTGCGTACTAAAGTGTATGCCCCTGGAGGGCCCTGTTTACCTACAAAGGGATGCCCAGGTGTACAGTACCATGCATCCCAATGCAGGCAGTCTCATTCATGTCAATCGGGATGCAGCGGCTGCACAGGCACAGCTGCAACTCCCAATCTGACATTCGTTTGGGTGTGTGTACACGGCCCAGACCACAGATAGTGTGAACTCAGAGACGTGCACCTGGACCCACATGGATATCAAATTAGGAGCAGCAGGGGCATGATCAGGATGTGAGAGTGAGAGAACACACCTTGCTTCAGCTCCTGCCATCCATTCAGTGAATGCTCTTTCATCTCGGGCTCTCACCCGCCTTCCTGCTTAGCAAGCCTCTCCCTTCTGTTCGGGGAGCTGCTCCTGTTCTCTTCATGCCAGGCAGAAGCAATTCTGGCAGAAAATCGGCCTCCTCCGGGCCCCTGACTCTGGCACCAAGGACACATGTGGCAGCCATCTTGCCTGTCACTTCTCCTCCAGCAGCATCAGTAGAGGTACAGATGGAAAGGTGGAAGGCTGCAGCCATGGACCCTCACCCGGAGTGCTCTCCTTCTGTGGTGGATCCGGAGCTTCCTAAAGATGACTGCTGCAACTCTAGCAGCCATCAAAGCAAGTAAGTGCTCCCTGATAATTAAGATTTACACCCTTACAATAGAGTGTGGGCTAATCAGGCAAGACCTGGATAAATTCCGGGGCTGCCTCACTGCTGCAGAATACCGCATATCTGAGGTGGAAGACACTGCGCCCTCCACTGCTCAAACACTGGCTGATCTCCAACACAAAGTTTAACGCCTCATGGTCCGCTTAGAGGATTGCCACACAACCGCCTCCAGCGAAAGAATGTTAGGAATTGTGGGACTCCCAGAGGGCGCAGAATTTTTCAACCCTGCGGTGTTTGTAGAAGCTTTCTTCCAACAACTCTTGGGCCTACAACAAATGCACCCAGTGTATGAGGTAAAGCAAGCTCACAGGGTCCCTACTGGATCCAGGCCTGCTTGATCGGTGCTTCCTGGTCCGCCTACTCAACTTCAGGGATTGGTAAATGATCTTGGCAAAAACTTTAAGAGATGCACTATGAGAACACGGTTGTTCACCTATATCTTGACTTCTGTCCTGAACTACAGAAGAAGATAAGCTACTTCACGGATGTACGCAGAAGATTGTGGGAAAAAGGTCTGATTTATAGTATGCTTTATCCTAGCCACCTTAAAGTCATTCACAATGACTCTACAATGTTTTTGAGGTCTCCCACTGAGAAGACTGACTGGCTGGATTCCATTGCCTAAGCTGTAGCTGGGTCGTCTGACTCTGGGCTAAGGTTGCACTGTCTTACAATGTTCCTTAAATGCATCTGGAGCTGCTATACTTGAAGCTTGCGAACAGTTTTCTTCCCCTTTCTTCTTTCGTTTGGAGTGACTGAAACTGTTGTCCGGTTCATACGGGAAGCTGTATTGCTATACATGGTGCTGTTGTTGACCTGTACACCTCCCTAGTTTTCTTTTCAAGCAGATGAACCGTTGGAACACTCTACTGTTGTTTTTTCTAGTTTTGGGACTGAAGTTTCTTCAGAGTCATCCAAATTGTTTTAGGTTCTTTTATGGTGTGCTAAGATTGTGAACTGTTTGACTCAAGTGCACATGTCAGGGCTGGGCTCAAGCCCTTCTTTCTTTGAGCTGGCCGCTCGGCTGTCGGCTAATTGCCAGCTCCTTTCTCTCCACGGTGACTCAGCTGTTGATGATCTGCTCCTCAGTCCTGCCTACTTAAAGTCGTCCAGCTCTCTGCCTTTGCCTTTGGTCACATCTCTGAGACTTTCTCCTGCGTTCCTGTTGAAGACTTGCTCAGGTGACGATCCTTCTGGCTCCTGATCCTGCTTGCTGTACTACTATGTTGATCTCTGGCTCTCTGACATTGGCATTGGCTAACTAACTGACATTCCTGCATGCTCCGCTTCTGCTGCCAAGAGCCTAATGTCCATCAAAGAGTACGAGAACTGTTGCCAATTACGCCATTGAATTCCATACTCTGGCAGCAGAGGTTG
The DNA here is from genome assembly GCF_042186555.1 of Aquarana catesbeiana. Taxonomy (NCBI): domain Eukaryota; kingdom Metazoa; phylum Chordata; class Amphibia; order Anura; family Ranidae; genus Aquarana; species Aquarana catesbeiana. The sequence continues at coordinate 142,216,779 of NC_133333.1, forward strand.
CTTGGAACAATGAGGCCCTCGAGGCTGCCTTCTCTCATGGTCTCTCGGATAACATCGAGGATGAGATAGCAGCCCGAGATATACCCACTGAGCTGGAGAGGTTGATCACATTTGCCATCCTCATTGACTCCAGACTCAGAGAAAGACTCTCTTTTAAGGAGCGCTGGCGCAAGCCTCTTGTACATTTGTCTCCGAGCTTTGCAGTCCCACCCTTGCCTCCCTCACCTCCCATGCCTCCTGGTACCGAGTCGGTCTATGAAGATGAACCCATGTACTTGGGCTTCACGCGTCTCTCTGCGGATGAGAGAGCCCTTAGGAGGTGGGAGAGAACGTGCCTTTATTGTGGCCAGGCTGGTCACTTTTTGAAGTTTTGTCCTACCTGTCCAGGGGACACCCGAACCTTGAGGTTCTGTCACAGACAGACCTTAGGTGGCGTTGTTTCGTCTCCAGTTTCCCAGAAAGATAAGCCCCTGGTTTCGGTTACCCTGAGTCATCCGTCGAGATACAGGCTCTAATCAACTCTGGGGCTGCAGGCTTGTTCATTGATGCTGCCTTTGTATCGAAGCACTCGATTCCGCTGCAGCTGCGTGACACTCCACTTGCCATTGAGGCTCTTGACGGGAGACCTCTACAGCCTGCCCATGTGACTCATGAGACTGTTCCATTGTCCATGTCCGTAGGGGCCCTTCACCATGAGATAATCCAATTCCAAGTTATTTCCTCACCTAAGTTTCCACTGGTTATTGGTTATCCTTGGCTACAGAGGCACAACCCTTCTTTTGATTGGCTCCATGCTGAGGTTCTGTCCTGGTCGCCACAGTACAGTGAGAGATGCTTCCAGAAGGTAGCCAAGGTCCTGTGCACCTCTTCACTCTCCTCCCTGTTGGAGGAGTACAGCGATTTTAGCGATGTCTTTGACAAAGGTCAAGCCAGTACTTTGCCTCCACAACGGTCGTATGATTGCGCAATTGACCTTTAACCTGGTGCCATACCCCCTCATGGTCGGGTTTACCCTTTGTCAGTCTTGGAGGATAAGGCCATGGAGGAGTATGTTGCAGATGCACTTTCTCGTGGTTTCATCCGCAAATCCTCGTCTCCTGCTGGCGCTGGTTTCTTTTTTGTGAAGACAAAGAGTGGTGAACTGAGACCTTGTATCGATTATAGGGGTCTCAATCATTTCACGATTAAGAATGCCTATCCCATTCCATTGATTATGGAGTTATTTGACCGCCTCAAGGGAGCAACGTTTTTCATGAAGCTTGCAAGGGGCATACAATCTCGTCAGGATTAAGGAGGGCGACGAGTGGAAAACTGCGTTTAATACCAGATCAGGTCATTACGAGTATCTCATAATGCCTTTTGGCCTTTGTAACGCTCCGGCAGTTTTCCAGGAGTTCATTAACGATGTCCTCCGAGATTTGTTACAGTTATGTATGGTGGTTTATCTCGACGATATCCTCATATTTTCCAAGTCCCTGGAGAGCCACCACACAGATGTCTGTCGTGTGCTTCAGAGACTACGAGAGAACAATCTCTATTGTAAATTGGAAAAGTGCAAATTCCATTGTATATAGGTGAAATTCCTGGGCTATGTCATTTCCACTGCTGGTTTTTCGATGGGCCCAGAGAAACTTTCAGCGGTCCTACAGTGGCCTCGACCCGTGGGTTTACGTCCTCTGCAGCGTTTTCTTGGCTTTGCCAACTATTATGGGGAGTTTATTCGTAACTTCTCGTCTCTGGTCAAGCCCTTGACTGATATGACCAGGGAAGACGGCAGCGGTTGGGCTGAGCGGTGTCATCGCGTCACCTCCCGCTGTTGTTGCGAAGACCAGCAGGATGGGCTGTCTGTGAGCATCCGGCCGGTGCCACAGACTGTTCTTCTCCAAAGAACGTTTATTCCTGAATTTACATGTGAGTGTATACTTTATTTTGTTTCAATAAAGCCTTATGATTTTACACTATCGGAGCCCTCCCCTTCTCTCTTTATGGTTACACCACTCTGCTGAGGGCCAGGTTTTTTCTGTGGATCTATCCATCCGTACTACAGTCCCTGACATCCCTTTCCAGCTACTCATCTTGGCTTTATGGTGGTCCGGAGCAGCAGGACTTAACAGCTCACTCAGACCCTCTGTAACGGGGGGTCATGGGTTTCTGGTAAGCGGCCAGGTACTCTATTTATGGTGGTGGACCCAAGCACTTATGTTTTCCATATAACTGGACCTTCACTGGATTTTTACACCATACTCGGGTGTTCATATATGGACTAATACTCACAATTTTCTAAACTTTTGTTGCACAACATATTGCAGCCTTTGTTGCTAGTTTATAAATTTTTGCAGATGTCTTTTTTTCATAAGATATATGATCATATGCATATTTGAAGTTTGTTTAAGGTGATGTCTGATCACCTTTATATTAATATTCACTGTGTTTTGTCAATAGCGTGAGTCATAAGTTTTATTATTGTTCACGTTGTGTGTTTGTGTCACATATAGGATTTCGTAGCTTTTTTTTTTACAATTCATTTTAATTATCTTTTTGATGCGCAGTTATTTTCATGTTTCTTTTGATCAGGGAAGACGGCAACCCACAGAGTTGGTCTCCGGAGTCCATTAAGGCCTTTGAGAGTCTCAAGTAGGGATGAACCGAACACCCCCCGGTTCAGTTTGCACCAGAACCTGCGAACGGACCGAAAATTCGCACGAACGTTAGAACCCCATTGATGTCTATGGGACTCGAACGTTCGAAATCAAAAGTGCTCATTTTAAAGGCTAATTTGCATGTTATTGTCCTAAAAAGGGTTTGGGGACCCGGGTCCTGCCCCAGGGGACATGTATCAATGCAAAAAAAACTTAAAAACGGCCATTTTTTCGGGAGCAGTGATTTTATCCGGTTCAATACAGGGCATTTTCAACCCCTTCCTTCCCAGGCCAATTTTTAGTTTTCAGCGCTGTCGCACTTTAAACGACAATTGTGCGGTCGTGCGACGTTGTACCCAAAAAAAATTTACGTCCTTTTTTCCCCACAAATAGAGCTTTCTTTTGATGGTATTTGATCACCTCTGCGGTTTTTATTTTTTGCGCTATATACAAAAGAAGAGCGAAAAATTTGAAAAAAACACAATATTTTTTACTTTTTGCTATAATAAATATCCCAATTTTTAAAAAAAAAAACAAATTTTTTCCTCAGTTTCGGCCGATACGTATTCTTCTACATATTTTTGGTAAAAAAAAATCGCAATAAGCGTATATTGATTGGTTTGCACAAAAGTTATAGCGTCTACAAAATCCGGGATAGATTTATGGCATTTTTAAAAAAAAAATATTTATTTATTTTTTTAGCGGCGATCGCGATTTTTTTTCGTGACTGCGACATTATGGCGGACACATCGGACACTTTTGACACATTTTTGGGACCATTCACATTTATACAGCGATCAATGCTATAAAATTGCATTGATTACTGTGTAAATGTGACAGGCAGTGAAGGAGTTAACCACTAGGGGGACACAAGGGGTTAAATATGTTTCCTAAGGGAGTGTTTCTAACTGTAGGGGGCGGGGACGTACAAGGGGAGGAGACTGATCACTGTTCCGCTGTACTAGGAACACAGATCGCTCTCCTCACAACTGACAGGACGTGGATCTGTGTGTTTACACACACAGATCCACGGTCCGGCCCGGTTAACGGGCAATCGCGGGTGCCCGGCGGGCATCGCGCCCGCCGGGCACACGCACCGAGTCCCGAGCAACGCAGTGGGTGCGTGCGCCCGCCCCCTAGATGGCCGGGAATCCCAGGCCGTCATATGATGTCCACCCAGGATGGGAGATCCCATCTGTGGACGTCATATGTCTATGGCTGGGTAGGGAAGTGGTTAATGATGCTTAAAGTAAAAAAAAAAAAAGTGAAATATTCCTTTAAAAATCGTACCTGGGGGGTGTTTATAGAATGCCTGTAAAGTGGCGCGTGTTTCCTGTGCTTAGAACAGTCCCTGCACAAAATGTCATTTTTAAAGGAAAAAAAGTCATTTAAAACTGCTTGCGGCTTTAATGTAATGTCAGGTCCTGGTAATATGGATGAAAATCAGTGAGACAAACGGCATGGGTACCCCCCAGTCCATTACCAGGCCCTTTGGGTCTTGTATGGATATTAAGGGGAACCCCGCACCCAAATTAAAATAAGGAAAGGTGTGGGGCCACCAGGCCCTATATACTCTGAACAGCAGTATACAGGCGGTGCAAACAAGACAGGGACTGTAGGTTTGTTGTTAAGTAGAATCTGTTTGTAATTTTGAACGGGTACATTTTTAACATGTTTAGCTCCAGCCAAAAAAATCTTTTTTAAGCTTTTTGGAAAACATAGGGAAGGGTTATCACCCCTGTGACATTTGTTTTGCTGTCTGTGCTCCTCTTCAGAAGATTTCACCTCACTTTTTGTCCCAATGACAAATGTTTTTTGAAAATTTGGGTTTTTTTGTGGAACAAGGATTGGAAAGCATCAGTGGAAAGGAGAAATGTTTTTCCCGTATTAACTCTTACAGGAGAGAATTTACCTTCCTAGGGGTAGATTTCATCTCACTTCCTGTTGTCTCCTTCCGTTTGCAAGTAGTAGTCATTTGTAAGTTAGATGTTTGAAAGTAGGGGCCTGCCCTATATACTCAGTAAAAATGTTGGCCTTAGGTGTTGTTGTGGCCACAACACTGTAAGCCCTCACAGGGCCCTGCTGTGAAATATTAGATCAAGAATTGTAATTACATGCCCCTGTTGAACAGGGGCTGAAAAATTAGGCCTTAGGCACTGGTGCTGGTGCCACAACACTGCAACCCCTCACAGATACTCTAGTTGGAACGCAGAAACGAGCCCTGCTGCAAAGTATTGCATCAAAAATTGTAATTACACGCCCCTGTTAAACAGGGCCTGAAAAATTGGGCCTTAGGCACTGGTGGTGGCGCCCAGAACTAAAAATGTTCTTACAAGCTATCAGCGTGATCATTGAGGAGGAAGAGGACAATTACTCAGGATAGTCACTCAGCATCAGCATAGGCAGTCTTTGAAGGGATCTGAGATTTCAAAAAAAATTATTCGGTTAAATCAGCATCAGGTGCTTGGTAGCTGGTGGTGATCCAAGACTGATTCATTTTTATGAAGGTCAGTCGATCGACCGAGTTGGTGGACAGACGCACCCTGTGATCAGTTACAAAGCCTCCAGCAGCACTGAATGTGCGTTCTGAAAGAACGCTGGATGCAGGGCAGGCCAGTAGCTCAATTGCATACCGTGCAAGCTCTGGCCAGTGATCCATCCTCAAGACCCAGTAACCCAGAGGATTTTCGGTGGGAAAGGTGTCCAAGTCAGATCTTGCCCCTAGGTATTCCTGCACCATGTAAAACAGACGCTGGCGATGGTTGCTGGAACCGATCATACCTTGGGGCTGCGGACCAAAAAATTGTCTGAACGCATCGGTCAGACGGCCACCTTCTCCACCGCTCCTTCTTTGATTGACCGAAGCCTCAGCAACACGTTGTCCAGAAACAGGAGTTTGTAACCTCCCAGTCTCTGGGAACCCGTTGCACAGACCTTTCTGCAAGGCCTCCCGAAGATGTTTCATCCTCTGCTCCCTCTGCGATGGCAAGATAAGGTCTGCAACCTTACCCTTGTAATGTGGATCAAGGAGGGTTGCCAGCCAGTATTGGTCCTTCTCCTTGATACCACAAATACAAGGATCCTTACGCAGGCTTTGCTGGATCAGGGAGGCCATGCAGCGTAGGTTTGCTGAGGCATTCGGTCCGGAGTCCTCTGGGTCACTAAGGACGACATGGTCCGCAGCCACCTCCTCCCAGCCACGTACAAGTCCATGTGTTTCTTGGGACTGATCCCTTAAAGACTGCTGCTGATGCTGAGTGGCAGGCTCCACCTCCATACTGACACAATCTTTCTCCTCCTCCTCCTCTTCCTCGTCCTCTTCCTGTGTGATCGGCGGGCACGCAGGAACACTGTCTGGATAAAGGGGGCGTTGAGAGCTAAGGAAGTCCTCCTCTTCCTGCCTCTGTTCTGCCTCAAGTGCCCTGTCCATTATTCCATGCAGCGTGTGCTCCAACAGGTGGACAAGGGGGACAGTGTCACTGATGCATGCACTGTCACTGCTCACCATCCTCGTGGCCTCCTCAAATGGTGACAGGACAGTGCATGCATCCCTGATCATGGCCCACTGGTGTGGGGAAAAAAAAACAAGCTCCCCTGACCCTGTCCTGGTGCCATAGTCGCACAGGTACTCATTGATGGCCCTCTGCTGCGTGTGCAGCCGCTGCAGCATGGCCGACGTTGAGTTCCACCTGGTGGGCATGTCACAGATTAGGCGGTTCTTGGGCAGGTTAAACTCCTTTTGGAGGTCCGCCAGCCGAGCACTGGCATATGACCGGTGGAAATGCACACAGACTTTCCTGGCCTGCCTCAGGACATCCTGTAAGCCTGGGTACCTGCCCAAGAACCGCTGCACCACCAAGTTAAGGACGTGAGCCAAACAGGGCACATGGGTCATTTGTCCCTCTCGGAGGGCAGAGAGGAGGTTGGTGCCATTGTCGCAAACCACCATTCCTGCTTTAAGTTGGCGTGGCGTCAACCACCTCTGAACCTGCCCCTGCAGAGCTGACAGAACCTCTGCCCCAGTGTGGCTCCTGTCCCCCAAGCACACCAGCTCAAGCACCGCATGGCATCTTTTGGCCTGCGTACTTGCGTTGCCCCTTGAATGGCTACGGAGCACCGCTGGTTCCGAGGACAAAGCACAGGACGAGGCCATGGAGGAAGAAGAAGAGGAGGGGGTGGAGGAGAGAGGTGTGTCACAATCATTAGTAGTGGCATTTTGGAGGCATGGTGGCGGGACAACCTCCAACACTACTGCACCTTGTCCTGCATCATTCCCAGCTGCCAGCAGAGTCACCCAATGCGCCGTGAAACTTAGGTAACGTCCCTGTCCATGCCTGCTGGACCACGAGTCAGCGGTAATATGCACCTTACCGCTGACCGCCCTGTCTAGCGAGGCATGGACATTGCCTTCCACATGCCGGTAGAGAGCCGGAATCGCCTTCCGTGAGAAAAAGTGGCGTTTGGGTACCTGCCACTGAGGAACCGCACATTCCACAAACTCACGGAAGGGCGCAGAGTTTACCAACTGAAAAGGCAGCAGTTGAAGTGCTAGCAATTTTGCCAAGCTAGCATTCAACCGCTAGGCATGTGGATGGCTGGGAGCAAACTTCTTTTGGCGGTGCAGCAGCTGGGGCAGGGAAATTTGCCTGGTACAATCTGACGTTGGTGTACCGAAAGCAGATTGCCCACAAGTACTTGGCTGTGACACACCTAATTCTACACCTTCATTCCTCTCAGTGCAGGTCTCAGAGAGGACTGACGGTATAGTGGGGTTGGAGATCTCAGCTGATGAGGAGCAAGAAGAGGTCCTCTTTGTTTGTTTGTGTGGGTATTTTAGATACGCTTGCCAACGAACTGCATGGCAGGTCAACATATGTCTGGTCAAGCATGTGGTACCCAAGCGGGAGATGTTTTGGCCACGCGAGATACGCTTGAGACATATGTTGCTAATAGCAGCGGTGCGATTTGATGCACTCGTCTCAAAAAAGGCCCACACCAAAGAACTTTTTGAATAACGCGCAGAGACTGCAGCGCCCTGCACATGTGGAGCTTTGAGGTGTGATGCAGTCAATGTGCTGCCCTTAGGCTGGCCCCTGGAGGGCATCCTGCCTCGTTGGTGATGTGCTGCCTCCTCGTCCTCCTCCTCCTCCTCTCTCCTATCAGGCACCCACGTTGAGTCAGTGATCTCATCATCCCCTCCCTCCTCATCACTGGAGCAAACCTGGCGGTATGCTGCAGCAGGGGGAGCATGACTGCCAGATTGCTGTCCTTCTTGGGCACCTCCTCTGTCCGTGCTCACGTTACTGCCTTCATCAAGCTCAGTATCATCATCAGAGCCTTCCAAACACTGGGCATCCTCCTGGAGCATGTACCCAACACTGTGGTCAAACAGTTCGAGGGACTCCTCAGGAGGACATGGTGGGGCTAGGGAAGGAGTCACTGATGACATTGAGCCGAGGGAAGAGGCCGCTGCTTTGCCAGACAAAGTACCCTGAGCATGGGTGAGAGAGGATGAGGAGGATGAGGATGGCTTGGTCATCCACTCGACCAAGTCTTCCGCATGTTGCGGCTCAACACGGCCAGCTGCCGAAAAAAAGGCCAAGTGTGTCCCACGACCACGTGCTGATGAGGATGCACCGTCCCCACGACCAGCACTAGACACAGAGCCTGCTTGCCCTCTTTTATTGGCTTGTGACTGTCTGCCTCTCCTTCTTGGCCTTCCAGACATACTAATGGCCTGTAGCTGCACTAAGCTACAGGCCATATATTATATATATGTACTGATACTGCAGCTAGCAAAATCAACTGCCTGCCTGTAGTATGAGAACACCACCAACCTTCTACAGGTAGCTTTAGCTGAACACTGTGCAGAGCTCGCAAAAAACTAACTTGTAGCTTTTTTTAGCTGCCTGCGGTAGTGATAGGATCAGGAAAACACCACCAACCTTCTACAGGTAGCTTTAGGTGAACACTGTGCAGAGCTCGCCAAAAAATAACTTGCAGCTTATTTAGCTGCCTGCGGTAGTGATAGGATCAGGAAAACACCACCAACCTTCTACAGGTAGCTTTAGCTGAACACTGTGCAGAGCTCGCAAAAATATAACTTGCACCTTATTTAGCTGCCTGCGGTAGTGATAGGATCAGGAAAACACCACCAACCTTCTACAGGTAGCTTTAGCTGAACACTGTGCAGAACTCGCAAAAAAATAACTTGTAGGTTTAGCTGAACACTGTGAGGAGGACGCACCACACTAACTTGTAGTTGTAGCTGAACACTGTGAGCAGGACGCACTACACTAGCTTGTAGCTTTAGATGAACACTGTGCAGAGGTCTCACTACACTAACTTGTAGTTTTAGCTGAACACTGTGAGCAGGACGCACTACACTAACTTGTAGCTTTAGATGAACACTGTGCAGAGCTCGCAAAAAAATAACTTGTAGGTTTAGCTGAACACTGTGAGGAGGATGCACCACACTAACTTGTAGTTTTAGCTGAACACTGTGAGCAGGACACACTACACTAACTTGTAGCTTTAGCTGAACACTGTGCAGAGGTCTCACTACACTAACTTGTAGTTTTAGCTGAACACTGTGAGCAGGACGCACTACACTAACTTGTAGCTTTAGATGAACCCTGTGCAAAGCTCGCAAAAAAATAACTTGTAGGTTTAGCTGAACACTGTGAGCAGGACGCACTACACTAACTTGTAGCTTTAGATGAACACTGTGCAGAGGTCTCACTACACTAACTTGTAGTTTTAGCTGAACACTGTGAGCAGGACGCACTACACTAACTTGTAGTTTTAGATGAACACTGTACAGAGGTCTCACTACACTAACTTGTAGTTTTAGCTGAACACTGTGACCAGGATGCACTACACTAACTTGTAGTTTTAGATGAACACTGTGCAGAGTTCGCAAAAAAATAACTTGTAGGTTTAGCTGAACACTGTGAGGAGGACGCACCACACTAACTTGTAGTTTTAGCTGAACACTGTGAGCAGGACGCACTACACTAACTTGTAGCTTTAGATGAACACTGTGCAGAGGTCTCACTACACTAACTTGTAGTTTTAGCTGAACACTGTGAGCAGGACGCACTACACTAACTTGTAACTTTAGATGAACACTGTGCAGAGCTCGCAAAAAAATAACTTGTAGGTTTAGCTGATCACTGTGAGGAGGACGCACCACACTAATTTGTAGTTTTAGTTGAACACTGTGAGCAGGATGCACTACACTAACTTGTAGCTTTAGCTGAACACTGTGCAGAGGTCTCACTACACTAACTTGTAGTTTTAGCTGAACACTGTGAGCAGGACGCACTACACTAACTTGTAGCTTTAGATGAACACTGTGCAGAGGTCTCACTACACTAACTTGTATTTTTAGCTGAACACTGTGAGCAGGACGCACTACACTAACTGTAAATAGTCTAGCTGCCTGACTGTTGTACTAATAGGATCAAAAAACACCAGCAATTTTCTTCAGGTAGCTGTAAATACTGTAACAAGACAAGCCTGCCTGTCAGTAGGAAGATAACAGGAACGGATCTAGCTAAACTGAATACAGTGTATATATATATATATATATATATATATATATGCAACACCTGGGATGCATATATATACACAATACACTGTAAGTGCAGCTAACTCACTGATTGTCCTGCCTAATCTAGCTAACTCAAATGAAATGACACTGTCTCTCTGTCTATCTATGTATCTCAACGCCGGAACACACACTACACAGGGCCGCCGTGCAGGCGGTCTTATATAGTGTGGGGCGTGTTCTAAACCCCTGGCTTTGGCCAATTACAGCTCTCTCTACCGACGACGCTGTGATTGGCTAAACATGTGGGTCATAGTGCATGCTTGGCCAATCATCAGCCAGCAATGCACTGCGATGCCGCAGTGAATTATGGTCCGTGACGTGCCACACAAATTTGTCGCGAACGGCCCATAACGTTCGGAATTCGATGAACGACCGAACAGCCGATGTTCGAGTCGAACATGGGTTCGACTCGAACACGAAGCTCATCCCTAGTCTCAATGTTGCCTTTGTTTCTGCTCCTGTGTTGGCACACCCTGATCCTACATTGCCTTTTATCCTAGAAGTTGATGCTTCTGAGACTGGAGTTGGCGCCCTTCTGTCTCAACGTTCTAACTCTGAGTGCGCTATGCATCCGTGTGGCTACTTTTCCAAGAAATTGTCACCAGCAGAGTGCAATTACGAGATGGGTGATAGAGAGCTGTTAGCGATCATTTTAGCCCTGAAAGAATGGAGACATCTCCTTGAAGGTACCATTGAGAGGTACCGTTCTCTATGGTTCTCTACTGACCATAAGAATCTCACATTCTTGTCTGAGGCTAAGCGCCTCTCTCCCAGAAGGGTGCGATGGGCTTTTTTCTTGTCGATTTTTATTTACATTGTCTCATTCTTACCCAGTACTAAGAATGTAAGGGCTGATGCCTTGTCACGGCAATTTTCCTCCACTTCCAAGATGGAGTCGGTTCCGGTTCCTGTGATTCCTCCTGATCGTATTCTGGCTAAGGTTCGCACCAGTCTTCTCCTTTGGGTGACAAAATTCTTGCTGCTTAGATCAATGCTCCTCCTGAGTAACCATGTGACCGCTGCTTTGTTCCCAAGAGTCTCCGTACTGCTCCAGACTTACCATTCTCCCAAGGCTGCTGGCCACCCTGGGAAGAATCAACTCTTTTGGGCCATTTCCCAACAATTATGGTGGCCTAGTCTATGTGCTGATGTAACCGCCTTCGTAGCTGACTGTTCCATGTGTGCTCAGAGTAAGACTCCACGACACCTTCCAGTGGGCCTCCTACAACCCATACCCAATGGAGAGAGGCCCTGGACCCACCTGCCTATGGATTTCATTGTGGAGTTACCCAACTCCCAGGGCAACACAGTTATCCTTATGATGGTTGACCGGTTCTCGAAAATGTTGCATTGTATTCCATTCAAGAAGTTACCTACTTCTAAGGAACTGGCTCCTATTTTTGCTCGGGAGATCTTCCACTTACATGGGGCTACCCAAGGTGATTGTGTCAGACAGGGGTAGTCAGTTTGTGTCCCGGTTCTGGCAAGCCTTTTGTGCACAGTTGGGTATTCAGCTTGCTTTCTCCTCCGCGTATCACCCACAGTCTAATGGGGCCACAGAACGAGCCAATCAGTCCTTGGAGCAATTCCTACGTTGCTATATTTCTGACCATCATAACAACTGGTCAGACCTCTTACCATGGGTGGAGTTTGCTCACAATAGTGCCTTGAATTCAGCTTCCCGTTTGTCCCCGAAACTATGGTTTCCAACCTTCCGTGTTGCCTGCCTCGTTTGTTCTGCATTGTATTCCTGCATTAGAGGAGCATCTCCGTGGTCTTTGTTCCACTTGGGCACAAGCATAGGAGGCTTTGCGACATGCTAATGATAGGTACAGACTCCATGCTGACTGCAGACGCCTGCCTACGCCTTCCTACCAGGTTGGGGACAGAGTCTGGCTGTCGTCTCACAACCTCCGACTTCGTATTCCTTCTTTGAAGTTCGCACCTCGGTTTATTGGGCCTTTCTATATCCTTCGCAGGATTAACCCAGTGGCTTACGCGTTGGACCTTCCTCCTAGTATGCGCATCTCTAATGTGTTTCATGTCTCCTTATTGAAACCTTTGGTCTGCAACCGCTTTACCACCTCGGTGCTATGTCCTCACCCTATACAAGTTGAGAACTACGAGGATTATGAAGTACAATCCATTGTTGACTCCCATAGGTTCCGTGGGCGCATACAGTACCTGGTGCATTGGAAGGAGTACGGTCTGGAGGAACGCTCTTGGGTCTCATCCTCGGACATACATGCCCCTGTCCTCCTCTGTGATTTCCATAGTCGTTTTCCCCTAAAGCCCGGTGGTCCTCTGAGGGGGAGGGGTAGTTGGGGAGGGGGTACTGTCAGGGCTGGGCTCAGCCCTTCCTTCTCTGAGCTGGCCGCTCAGCTGTCAGCTAATTGCCAGCTCCTTTCTCTCCACAGTGACTCAGTTGTTGATGATATGCTCGTCAGTCCTGCCTACTTAAAGCCATCCAGCTCACTTCATCTCTGCCTTCGCCTTTGGTCACATCTCTGAGACTTTCTCCTGCTTTCCTGTTGAAGACTTGCTCGGCTGTAGTCCCTTCTGGCTCCTAATCCTGCTTGTTGTACTACTACGTTGATCTCTGGCTCTATGACATTGGCATTGACTGACTACCCGATCTGGTTACTGAACTCTGGCAATGTATTGACTACGCTTACACTGTTTACCTTTTTATTATTATTAAACAAGTGTGATTTCTGACAGCACTGCAGGTATCTTTTTATGTTTTCTTTATATAACTGAAAAAATTCAATAAAAATTGTTATAGAAAAAAAAAAGTTTCTTCTGAATTTTTTCTATTCTACTGGACTGTTTGGCTGGAGCAAACAGGGCATCGGGACTATTTTTTTTTTTTCTTATTTCTTTATGCTTTCATCCTGGATGTCCAGACCACCAGTGGGGTTGTCCTCCCCTGGCCTGGTTTTGGTTCTCCATTTGCCTTGCACAATATGTACTGTTATATATTTTATGACTGGTGTGATGTGGTTCTCTGTATCAGGGTTTCCTGCCCCCCCCCCAAACTATCCTATCTTGGTGGGATGCTGATCTTTGTTCTATGAGTAACCAAAAAATTCTCTCCTGGAATGTCAGGGAGCTAGACTCAAAATTTAAAAGATCCCTGGTACTGCAATATCTCAAAGCTAAAATTCTAATATAGTTCCCCTTCAGGAGACTCACCTGGTTGGTGATAGAACGATCTCCCTTAACAGAAACTAGATGCAGAAAACTATACATTTCACCTAATCCTCATATGCCAGAGATGCAGCCATTCTATAAATCAGATAATCAATAAATCTAAATCAGAAACAGCGAGTACTTGCCTCGGATCCATAGACTTTCCTTAACTTCTTTGGAAGGCCTTTAGTTGCTATTCTTTGCATTCAGGACTGCATCTCTTTTGAAATTACTGTTTGCTGCTCAGATTTACAACCCCAAAGGGGGTGTTTTAACCGTAAAGTATTGGTTCACTTTAGAGTTCACTTTAGAGTCCTTATTACCAAGCTATAGTGTTCTGGAGTATCCCTAGGCTCATCCCTACCCCATCCAAGTTCTTCCCCAAAAACAAAAACACCACAAAAGAAGAGCTGCATATAAAAATATATACCGTATATAAAAAAAATGTATTCATCAGTTTAGGACAATATATATTCTTCTACATATTTTTGGTAAAAAAAAATCGCAATAGGCGTATATTGATTGGTTTGCGCAAAAGTTACAAACTACGGTATAGATTTAGGGACTTTTATTTTTTTATTGTTTTTGCTGGTAAATCTGACCCCAAATGACACTTTTTGGGGAACCAGTGACATTATTACATTGATCAGTGCTATAAAAATGCACTTATCAATGTAAAAATTACACTGGCAGGGAAGGGGTTAACATTAGAGGGCGATCAAGGGGTTAACTGTATTCCATGGGTGTGTTCTAACTGTAGGGGGCATGGGCTCACTGGGGCATGACAGAGATCACTGTTCCCGATCACTGGGAAGTTGGAACAGTAGATCTCTGTCATGTCATTAGGCAGAATGGGAAATCGATTTGTCTACATAGGCAGTTCCCCATTTTGCCTATGTACTAGGCAATCATGGGTCACCAGTGGACATTGAGTCCATGGGACCTGCCCCACAGGCATGTTCAGGCGGTGTGCCCGCTGTCCTCCTTGCACGGACCGACGTAGGGGTACATCGGTTCGCACAGGAGAGCCCACCTGCCGCAGTATATCTGCAGGAGCTGGTCGGAAAGTGGTTAACTATTTGTTTTGCATGCTGTAGGTAGTTATGTGATATTTGTATTTTTGTGCTTTCCGGGGGAAGTTACTGACGTCATAAGGGGTTGATTTATAGAGCAGAAAATGTGACTTTCACCAAATGTTCTCTTATGGTGAACCTTTCAGGTCAGTGTGTTTGAAATGGCAGTGATTGAATCTTCACTAAAGAATTTTTGAGGAAAGTCATATTCTGTGCTTTATAAATAGATTCCTAAATGTCTCCTTTAGTTCTGAGTAAGCCTGAGCTCATAGTGCTGATTGCTTCTGCCAGCTACTCTAGAAGGTTTAACAATTTGAATTAAAAATATTTATCAGTCTAGCAAGTCACTGCAACTTCTTTGGTCTGCACATATTGAAAAAAATTCATTTTAATAAACATTCACACCTAGTTAACCGAATTAAAGCTCCGGTGGCAGCGAGAAGGCATACATTTTGCAGCCACTGCTAAATGTGATAGCTTCCCTTCTGGCTGCTGGTTAGGAAGCCAGCAGCTGCCAGCATCCTAACATAACTCATCCCCACCTGGCCCATTCACTGAACAGAGAGCAGTGGCTGTCAGTCACTGGAGTGCGTGGTTGGGAAGGGGGCGGTAGCAGCTGACTCAAGCAATCAGTGGTGCAGTGAGAGGCTGAGCTAGCTGCGGGTCAGGCATCTGGGTGGATCTCTTGAAGTTGGGATACTTTCAGAGACTGGACCGGCTCTGTGATGCCAGTCAACATGTCGGCTAATTCTGGGTCACAGTAGTGTAGAAATAAGTGCACTCCTGTGACCTAGAAGAGAAGTATGGCCAAAAAAACTTTGCACATACTTCTATTTTAAAGGAATTTTTCAGTTTTATTTAAGCTTTGTCTAGGCCAAAAGGTGTAACAATTGCAAGAGCTAAAGTGGTTGAAAGTAAAGTCAACCAGTCATTTGGCATAACCATGCTTGCTTACAGCTTGCCATTGGGCTGAAAAGCAGACACCTACAGGTGACTGCATGAGTACTCCATTTCTTTGCAGAGTGTCCCGGTAGCCTCCATTCCTGAGGTTATAAAGGTTAATACATAAATATATCAACATTCTTCATGGTCACAGTGCTGCCCCACCCCTTTCTAATGCATGCACCTTCCTTTTTGATAGTGAGGAAACCCCAACAGATTGCTGGCTGATTGAAAGGCATTGGTAGCAGGAAGGAATAGGGCCATAAAGTGAGGAGGTCACTTAACAGGTAAGCTTTTTTTTCTGAAAAATCCACAATATAGTCATTCCAAATATCAACATTCTGTAGCCTAAAGAGACTCACCTTAAATGCAGGACGTGAGTGTGGTGGATCTGGCCTAAAACATATGGATTAATGTCACCAAAAGAAAGAAGTAAAGAATAAATGTGAGTTGCACATCATGGAATTGGTTCAGATCTGACTGCAATAATTAGCAAGCTGCATCCAAGAGGACCAGGGATCTTCTGGTCAGTACTTTCCAGAGAGGAAAATTATCCTAATAGGGAGTGCAGTGGTAAAAAATAGACATCTGGGCACTGTGACAACATCAACCCCAACATTAGGACACATCACAAGGATTAGGAGATACTGTTTTGTGATCGGTTAAACATATATTATCATTATATACACAAATGTAGGTTATTGTTATTCCTATCTCCTCCTGAAGAAGCAGGCTAGAAACATGTTGAGGTTTGCAGCTCACTTGGACATTGCAGCTTTTCATCTTATGCTCAGGGTTGATGTCCCTATGTTCACTCGGTTTACCTGCATATGGGAAATGTTGATAATTATAAGAGTGGGATACCAAGGGGGCTCCATAATAGGAGGTAGTTACATATCCCTGTATTTGCAGGGTGTACTTTTTTTTAATTAATTGTTGACTTATATTATTGTTTTTAACTTTTGTATCAAATTTTGTACAATTTTAACTGTGCTGTCTAGTTTTTGGGCACCTAAAAAATCCATTACCATAAATACATATACACTATTATTTAGGAAGTGATGCCCTAATATTTAGCCCACAATAACTAAAGAATGTGATTTATATGATACTGATAGGCTATAAATTCACTACCTATTTAACTGATTAAAGTTGGTTTAACTTTAGTCAGTAAGTGTAGTCAATTCTTTAAGAGTAACTTTTGTTGAGAAAAAAGCATTCCCCTCTGGGTTATCTATGTACATTACAAGGATTATAACAACCTTTGTTGCAGATTCCTACCTTTTGTTATTCTGAAGAAACCTTTGTATGTTCCTTTGTGCCTCTGTGATGAGTGGGTCTAATGGGAGGGGTTTCAAAATTATCTATCAGGTGTGCACCTGCAGGGCTCTAATGAGGAATTCTACTGGGCCTGCATCCCTTTAGACATGTTCCTACTGGGAGTGTCTCACCAAAAATGACATTTTTGTTGCAGGAGATGCCTGAAATCTGGCTGGATCTTAGGCAGACTTCTGGGAAAATTTGTGAGCCAATCACACAAGCAGGAAATAATGTTTCTGGGGAGTGGTTTGTACACACTCTGTCTACAGAACAACTCCAGGTAGCCATATTACAATGCATTGTCAGAAAATTGCAGCAGCAGTAGATTCAAAAGGAAAGGTAATTTTTAATAACATTCAATTACAATATGACTTGTGTCACAATTGTATACGCTATATTATTTTTTCTTTATTTGCTATTTTTTTTCCCCATTAAAATGAAGTTACCCTTTCAGTGAACTATTTATTCTGATTAGCCCATGTGGGTTACTGCTCAGTGTCCATTTTCATTTATTAACCGCTTGCTGCCCAGCCATATACTGCGGCAGGCAGTGGCGGCTCATGGTTTTTTGTTTGGGAGGGAGGGTGGCAAGCAACCAGGGGCCGAATGCATGAATAGGGGGTGGCGGCCGTGGATAGAGGAGGTACAGTGATTGTCACTGTAACAGCAAAGTGTAAAACAGAACTTCTCTGATGACAGGATTTTAAAAGAGAAATAGTTAAAAAATATAAGAAATGTGAAAAAAAAGTGTTAAAATAATGTTAAAAAAAATTCATTCTTTTTTTTTTTAATATACTGTCACCAGTCAGTATTCCTGATCACCACTACACCAGTCATATGATGACACTATACTGCACTCACTGGTGGCAGTATGTAAAACAAAAATATTGCATTTATTTTTTATTTAACTTCTTAATTTAAAAAAAAAATTAGGGATGCACCGAAATTTCAGCCACAGAAACATATCAGCCGAAAATGGCCATTTCGACAATTTGCCGAAAGAGAAATCACGCTGAAAATGGGGCAGGGCCTGGACGGGGGCCCCGCCCCTGGTGCCGCCCATTTAGGGGGTGCAGTTCACCCAGACACCACAGAGGTGGGGGCGCTGAAGCGCCAGAGTTCTCCCCTCCATCCTCCTCCTCTCCTTGTCCGTGTCTAGAGGCGGCTCTCCCCACCGGTCGCCGCCGCTGCTGTGTTTCCGAAGCCCGTCCCCCCTCCCTCCTCCTGTCAGAGGAGGAGAGCAAAGCAGCCAGAGATCAGAGTGGCTGTCTCTGTGTGGAGAGAAACTAGCCACGCAGTGACATCGCTGAAGGGGTGGTCCGTGCCTGCAATGACACGTGTTCTTCTCCTCCTCCTCTCTGTCTTAACTCCTGCCTGCTGCGATCTGTTCTCCACCTGTTCTCCCATCTGTTTTTATGTACCGTAATGGAGGGGGGGTTTGTCCTGGGGGGTCTGTACAAATGGAGGGGGGTTTGTCCTGGGGGGGTCTGTACTAATGGAAGGGGCCGGGGGGGTTTGTCCTGGGGGGTCTGTTCTAATGGAGGGGGCCAGGGGGGTTTGTCCTGGGGGGTCTGTACTAATGGCGGGGATTGGTTTGTCCTGGGGTCTGTACTAATGGAGGGGGATTGGTTTGTCCTGGGGGTCTATACTAATGGAGGGGGGTTGGTTTGTCCTTGGGGGGTCTGCACTAATGGAGGGGGGTTGGTGTGTCCTAGGGGGGTCTGTACTAATGGAGGGGGGGTGGTTTGTCCTGGGGGGTCTGTACTAATGGAGGGGGGGGTTTGTCCTGGGAGGTCTGTACTAATGGAGGGGGGTGGTTTGTCCTGGGGGGGTATCGCTGGGTCAGGTGAGAGGGTCAATCAGCCATTATCAACTAACGTCCATAGGAACTGCAGTCTCTGACCATCTCCTGTATCATGTCTGCAGTCTCTGACCATCTCCTGTACCATGTCAGCAGTCTCTGACCATCTCCTGTACCATGTCCACAGTCTCTGACCATCTCCTGTACCAAGTCCCCAGTCTCTGACCATCTCCTGTACCATGTCCCCAGTCTCTGACCATATCCTGTACCATGTCCCCAGTCTCTGACAATCTCCTGTACCATGTCCCCTGTCTCTGACAATCTCCTGTAGCATGTCTCCCGTCTCTGACCATCTCCTGTACCATGTCTCCAGTCTCTGATCATCTCCTGTACCATATCCCCAGTCTCTGACAATCTCCAAAATATTTTTTAAAAACAGTCATTTTCGGTATCTATCAGTTTCGGTATCGGTTTTGGTTTTCGGCCTAGTGTATTTTTCATTTTCGGTATTGGTTTCGGCACCAAAAAACCCATTTGGTGCACCCCTCAAAAAAATGGTGACAAAACTCACCTTGTCTCTTACTAAATATCTCAGACTGTCTATTTTCCAAAAAGGGGTCATTTAGGGGGTATTTGTACTGTTCTGACATTTTAAGGACCTCAAGAAATTAGATAGGCCGTCAGTACATTAGGATTGATCAATTTTCAAATATATATACCATAGTTTGTAGACGCTATAACTTTCACACATTTTTTTTACAAAGACATGTCGCAGAATACAAGTTGACCTAAATTTATGAAGAAATTTGATTTTATTGTATATGTTTTATAATAGAAAGTAGAAATGCTCGCTTTTTTTCAAAATTTTTAGCCTTTTTTCGTTTATATAGCAAAAAATAAAAAAACCCAGTGGTAATCAAATGCCGCCAAAAGAAAGCTCTATTTTGTGTGTAAAAAAAGATTATAAATTTAATTTGTGTACAGTGTTTGGGGTCCTGTTTGCGTTCTTGATCTTACTCTGCACCTATTCCAGTAAATTTTGAATTAAAGCTACCCTCTGTCTAATCATTTGGCAGATTTACTTACCTATTACAGATCTACTAACAACATTTGGAAAAGTGGGTGAGGGGTGGCACTGAATTCTACATACTACATACTCCGTATACCCCCCCCCGTATATATACATTGAAGCATTACTAAGCTGATTGTTACAATGCTGGCAGCTGGGTTGCACAGCGTCATTGATTGTAATGGTGCAGGCAACACAATGTTTCCGCTTCTTGTTTTGTTGCTTGTAGGTGGGTTGCCATGGTAACACCCACTGGGAACACCCACTGGAGATCGTACTAGCTTTTGAATGTTTGGGAAGGGGGGCTGCAAAAACAGCCACTTCCGGCAGCAATTAATCTAGACATGTTCCTGGATGTGATATAAGCTGTGAAATCAACTTTAAGTAGACTGGAAAATTGACCAGATATGTTCTCTTTTCTAATTTAAAATTCAATTTTCTTATTATTTTGGTCAAATATTTACTTTTTTCTATAACTGAACCTAACTGAACCTAAAGTGAACAGATTGTGCATTCAGGTTCTAATGTGTGTGTTTGCTATGTAACCATGTCACATATCCACTAAGTTTAAGTTGAAAAAAAAGCTGGGATATCAGAGAAACATTGACCAAGATTCTGGGTCGTAACTACAGACCATTCGGCCCCATAGCAAATCTTCTCCCTCTGTGATATCTGGCAGTGTAGCTGATACAATAGTGAAAGCGGCATTTTTTATTTTTTTGTGCTATAAACAAAAAAAGACAGATTTTGAAAAAAAAAAAATAGTATTTTTTACTTTCTGCTTTAATACATACCCCCCCCCCCCCAAATTTAAAAAAACTAATTTTTTTATCAGTTTAGGCCAATATGTATTCTGCTACATATTTTTGGTAAAAAAAATTGCCATAAGCATATATTGATTGGTTTGCACAAAAGTTATAGTATCTACAAACTACGGGATAGATTTAGGGACTTTAATTTATTTATTTACTAGTAATGGCGGCGATCTGCGATTTTTAGGGGGACTGTGACAAATCTGACCCTAAGTGACACTTTTTGGTGACCAGTGACACCAATACAGTGATCAGTGCTAAAAAATTGCACCGGTCACTGTATAAATAGCACTGGCAGGGAAGGGGTTAACACTAGGGGGCGATCAAAGGGATTAAATGTGTTCCCTGGGAGGATGTTTCTAACTGTAAAGGGAAGTGTTACACTGGAGGAAAAGAGAGATCATGATTCAGCTTAGCTGAAATACGATCTCTCACTTTTCCTCCATGACAGATCGGTGGTGTGCTTTGTTTACATCAGCACACCGCTGATCCGTCTCTCCACAAAATGATCGGTGGGCACGCGCGCCCCCTAAACCGCATGCACAAAATCACGTACAGGTATGTGATTTTGCTCACCCGGGCCATCCTGCTGCAGTAAATGTACATGGGGTGGTCTGGAAGCGGTTAATTAGGAACAGTTAGCAGACATCAAAGAGTAACAGTGTGGAAAATGTAATTTTAACAACTAACCTGTAGCTTACCAGCCTTTTTTTGCATCAGCTGCCCTTTCTTTGGGTACAAAATTTCAGGAGCAGATGAAAGGAAAAAGGTACCACAAATGGGCTCCTACCAGTGTTAAGAGTTCTTCTGTAATAAATGATCCAGTGCCATAGCCATGCAGGAGACTCTCCTTCACACAAGCTTAACTTATTTTCATGGAAGTGTTTGGTATATCAAGCTGTTCACCACAACAAACATTTGGGTAAGTGTATGAGATGGCATGCCCCATTGTGTTTAAATACTTATGAGCCAAGTCCCGGGGCTCTTGAGGCCTAATGGTGACCTCCAGAGTTAGGGACAGCCGACATCCTTCTGTGTAGAGTGGGTTACAAGGCATGGTAGGTGTGATGCAAGGTGGATTAATGGGCGCCAGACACTTCTTGAATGCAAAGAGATTTATTGTCTCTTGAACAGAACTGTGGGAGAGAGGATTGGGGCCAGGACAACCTTAAGTAGAAGCAATGTTAATTTGCAGACTCTGAGACTTCTATAGGCAGACAGCCATGCAGGGAAAGGCATCCAGCTAGACACCACATCTGCATGAGTAGGACCACTGTCTCTTATGGCAACAATCTTGTAACAGTTTCTAACAAAGGTTTTAATGTACTCTTTCACTTCTTCTACAATCTCCTTGTAGATCTTCACTCGGCTGAGCTCCCAGTCTTTAACTTAGACTTGCTGATCCACTGCCACTGGATCCCCCTGAGCTCTTCCAATCTTCTTACACAGTATCTTCCTCAAGCATCACCTAGCTTGGCACTCACAGATACTCCTCAAGCATCACCTCCACTGGCTGGGTCCCTGGCTTGACTTTTGCTGAAGTTTCCCAATTCTTCACCATCCCGGGTTGGTGAGAATACTGCTCTGGTACTTGCTTCAGCTACTCACAGAGGTCCCCAGTAATAAGGTGGATGGTCCCTTAGTGGCGACAGCTTCCTCTCTACCTCTGACCACGACAGGTTCTCTGGCCGGGAGAACCATTACTTCTGGTTGGACTGCAAGTCGCAGTCCCAACCCTATGCTGCTCTCTTGCTTCTGGATAGGCCCTCAGACAGCCTAGAAGCCAGATGTCCCTGGGATAGGCCTCAGGTCTTTGGCCTAGCAGCCCGGGGCAACACGACACATGTCCACCCAGACAGCCGTACAGTTGGCACAGAGCCTCGATCACCTGACCTCACCTAAATAAATAAATCCCTTCCATTGGCTGAGACACCCCATTCATTCCTAATCTGACCTTGCAATGCCCTTGTCTTATCTAATGCCACCAGATACTCGGCCATCTAGTGACAGAAGAGAGAAGTGCAGCAATTCTAGAATTATGGTGAAATCAATTGAAAATAAATAAATAAATAAACCTCCTATCAATTGGCCAAGGCAACTATCACTTGGCAAATAAATTTACTAGCAACCCTGCCTAAACATCAGAGTGCTACACTTAGAAAAGGGATTTAGTAATTTAAACTACTGGGCTATTGCACCTCATCCTATTTTCCCAAGCTGTCTGTTGTCTTCAAAGCATAATTCTAGATGCCAAGGGGACCGATAAAGTGGGTGTGGAGTGATTCTATTTCTACTAGTTTATCTTGTTTTCAAATAGTGAATATTTTGAGATTTTCTTTGTGCTCTGTCAGCTCTGTTCTGGGGTTAACTACTGTATATAGTAGAATATGTTTTACCTTCCCCAACTCCATTCTTTTATTCATGTGATCTCAACAATATTCAAAATTTTCCCATAATGCAGAGATGCTCAACTGGGGTATCCATACCAAATTATAAAAGTACGCAACTGGATCTCAAAATCTATAAAAAAATGGAAAACAGTATTCTTTGTATTACTGAACCTGAAATCAAACATGGGAAATTGACAACAGCAAAAATCCTGCTAGTTGTAGAGCTTGTGTATTTGTGATTTGCCTTTTTTATTATATATAAATATGATATTTTTTTTATGGTTCTCATTCAGCTTTTCTGTTGCTAACTATCTATACCTATATGTAAAGTAGTTTTTGACATATTTTGAAGTCCTACTGGTAAACAAAACGTCTGGCTATGATGATGATGATGACAGTCTGGGGAAGGGGGGTATGGGGACACCTTGTTCAATCCATTGGGGGGTTTGTAATCATAGACAGGTTAGGATCACCTGCCATAGTGGATAATTTGTTTTACAAGACCAGATTTTTTATGTTTGTCACAAAGGAAGAGAAACATTTAAATGTTTTAGAGAACATTCCACATTTTTTTCTGAATCTTTAATATAACAACAGCCCCTTTTGCGTCCATAAAAATGCATCATTTAGGCAGATTACAATAATTCATACATTGGTTTCAGTGTAACAATAAGAATTATTTTTAATATATTCATTTTTTCCTGTGAGCGCAAATTAATACATGTATTTTACTGTTATTATCACATTGGTTATTTACGGTCTTTTAAAAGAATGCAAGTTTTCATACAAGTCTTGACAAATCTTTGAGGAAATCCTAGTAAAGTGGTCCCCAGCCTTTTCTATGGTGGCACCCCAAGTGGCACACCAAATGTCAAGGATCTAAGATTTCAACACTTTATTTCCCTTTGTTGTGGGACCCGAACAGATAAAGCTCCCATTGAAACCTGGCAGAGCAAATGGTATATATGATAATCTTGGAATCTCAAAATAGTTTCTGGGATGTTATCCCAACTCATAGGCTTCACACATATAACCCAAAATATTTTATGTGAAAAAGGTGTATGGAATTTTTTAATCAAAGGAAAAGTACAAAAAAATGTTTGTTTTAGATTACTCATGAAAGTGGTTCTGGTACTATTTGGCACTTAATACACTTGAGGAACTTATAAAATTTCTTTATTTCCTCTTTGCTGAAAACCATGAACTATATTTCAAAACATATGTTACAGTGGTTTGGCACAATATATCATAGTTGCTCAGTGCTCAACAGTCTAGCCACCAATTAAGTACAATTTTCAGCAAGAACTTTCATCCAAGTGGATGTATTGTTCATTAGTGGCTAAACTAGGTTGACCTAGAATAGTTCAAATGCTTTTTACACACAGAAGTAAGCCTTTAAGTTGATCAGTAAAATGTGGCAGTATTTTGACTTTTTCTAAACTGATACAGAGGAAAATAATCACAAAAATAATAACCCTAGAGGACAGACACCTATAAACTGGAATAAAGAACATAACAAAAGAAAAATAAAAAAAAATATGACAACAATGCAAAGTGCAATCCTGTGTCATTTTATATCAAAGTTTCTGTATTTTCTTTGCTTTTTATTTTTATTTTTTATTTTTTTTTTCATCTTCATAGAATTTCTGAGATACAGAAAATATAACCTGTACCAGACATCATAGAATACCAAAAGTATAGTCTATATCTTTCAGCCCCCCAAAAAAGAGAATGATGAATATTAAAATGATGTCAAAGCAACTTTTGAGAAAACAATATTAGGAGAGAGATTTAAAAAAGGAAGCAAATCCATATAATACTATATTGGTTGCTTACGTTATCTTGAAGTTGTGTTTTTTTTTTTTCTTTGTTTTTTGTTTTCTTTTTTACATATACACACATTTCATTCATTCATTGCATCATACTGTAATAACACTCACTACTTGCCATGCCCTTAAAAGAGCTTAGTGTTCACAGTTTGTCAGGGCTGACACAATGTAGTCCTTTAAGCACTGCGTTTGCACTACATTGCAGATCAGTGCAACAGTTAGGTAGACATAAGCAATGTGAAACATTTCCCTCATGAGAAAAAAAAATACATCTGTGGTCACAGATGACTTCCTCCATTTAATGAAGCATGTAATGGCTATAAAAATAATACATTCA
The DNA here is from genome assembly GCF_042186555.1 of Aquarana catesbeiana. NCBI lineage: Eukaryota > Metazoa > Chordata > Amphibia > Anura > Ranidae > Aquarana > Aquarana catesbeiana. The sequence continues at coordinate 142,241,798 of NC_133333.1, forward strand.
AAATTTGTATTTGTATAGCATGTTAACTGCCAGTGCTCCTTATGGGTCTGTGGCCCTGTTTGATAAGTGTATCATATTAGGCTGTTTAAAATTTATAAAGGTTCTTTTTAATCTAAAACAAAGCCAGTGAAAGATTTTAATAATCACATATTTTCCCCCAAACTTTCCAATGCAAGAAAGCTTTTTTCTGTAAAAATGTGTCATAAATTGGTCTTGCTCTAGCCCAATAGATTTTATACTGTAGTCAAGAAATGTGTTATAATAATGGGCATATAGTATTTTTGTTTTTTCATAAAGAAAGAGTTTACGCTTACATATTTTACATTAAAGGGTAGTTTAGTAAAGGTAAGCAAGTATAGTGAACTTTGTGTGTGCGCCGAGCAACCAACAGTTTAAATGAACGTGTACCCTTTAAATCACTGTTGCCGAACTGGTTAAATAAAGCTAAATATTGGGCCAAAAAAGGATAATCTAAAGCTAGTTTGCTGACAACTGAGGTATATAGAAGTGAAACCAATTCCTGCAGTTTATCAAGGCTCAATTGGATGGAGGAAAGGAGGTTTGAAAATGTAATCTCTTGATATGCATACATTTACCATACAAGTATTTCTGATGACCGTTACATGGCCTGAAAGCTTAGCCTAAACAGCAAACCTTCTGTGTGGGTACATCAGATAAATGTATGTGTGGGTTGTGGGAGTCCAGTTTTATGGTAGTGAATGGATATTTAAAACTGAACTCTGAGCAGATAATTACGCCATTGAATAAGCAAATGGAAGATGTTTTGCCTGTCGAAGGATTTGTATTTCTGTTCACCCAGTCCTGGGATTTACATAGCCATGCCAGACAACACAGTCAACCTGGTGACCTGATTTTTCCTACTGCAGATAAGCAATACAGCTAGGTCAGCTCCTTGCTCCCTCTTTCATGATTGGACAGTAAAGTATCAGCAACAAACAAATTTGGTAATCTCTCTGCTCTTTCCTCCTGTTCCTTGTCAGCACATGTGCATGCAGAATATCTGATGCAAAGAATTACATCTGGCTAAAATCAAGTCAAACTCAGGGATTTATACTACCTTAATTTAAAATAATTGTAATGATTTTTAAGAACTCTTAACTGCATTCATTGTGTTTTTCCTATCTGCCTAAGGGTTCAGCTTTAAATCAGGTTTGCTGGTTTGGCAAAACATTAGTTAATCACTCTCAGAATGCAGATCTTAATTTAATGTCAATAAATGGATGAGACAGACATTCTTTTGCACATATTGTAAATTTAATTCAACAAAATCATCTGTTTTAACCTTCCTAAATCTATGTGGATTACATGATACTGTGAGGTCAAGTACTCTTTGTAGTCCAACTTATGAGTAAGTTTTTTAAAACTGAACTCTCGGATGATGTAAAATACACCCATGCAGTGGCCTCCACACTGTAAGGGTTAAAGCACAGCTACAGGCTCCTTCAGAAAAAAATTAAGTCATCAACTACAAACACTGTAGCTGCTGACTTTTAAAATTAAGACACTTACCTGTTCACAAATCCAGCGGTGTCTTCACCCAAGCCGATTTTTCAATTGACTCTCGGGTGCTGCCACCACCATCTTAGCTACGGGAAAACGACAGTGAAGCCTTGCGGCTTCACAGCCGGTTCCCTACTGTGCATGAAGCACGCACTCTGAGCTGTGTGAATGGCCCGGCGGCCGGGGAAAGAGGAGAGGGTCCGAACTTCCAGTTAAGTTTGCCGCAGCGAGCTCAGCTGGAAGTGGGAGCAGGTACCTCTCAAATTAGGTACCCACTCCCCCCCGAAAGGTGCCAAAAGTGGCAGCCGAGGCAAACAAGCAGAGCTTCCCCTTTTTAGGTGGAGCTCCGCTTTAAATGCTGGTTTTGTCCAAGAGATGATGATTATGGTGAACTATTTACTTTACTCCTGATTCTCCTGGCAGTCACTGCTCTTCTCCCCTCTCTGACACTTTTGGGTTGTGGGTAGGCCCTTGGCACCCTCATGTGCAATGCAGGACTGCTGGATTTGCATTGTACATGATGATGGTGGATTTGTCTTGGCCTACACAACATGAAAATGTAACCTATGCGGTAAGGGTGGGGGGCATTGGAATGAATACATTTACAGCAACTTGGAGTGGGACTTTACCTCTTCATGTTAAGTCACAGTTTTAAGAAGCCCCTTTTATGCCTTACACATATTGAGTTTTGACTTTCATGCTTCTGTGGGAAATTAGGTCCCACACTTTATGAGCCTATGCTGATCTGTTTCTGGCATAACAGAAAAGGCACAGACTCGTCCCTTCATTACCATCCAATGTCTGTTTCTTCAATATTTATCTTGCTTTTCTTCATATTCCTTTTTTGTTTACTTCAGAAGTGCTACAGTATGCTTTAGTGTGCATTCAAATATCTTTCAGGTAATTTTCAACCCTTCATGTCATTTTTATTACTTTTATTGTGTCTCTCAATTCTCCTAAGTCTCTATATAGTCTTTTAAGTGACAACACAGTTTATTGGTTTGAGTCTGGAAACATATTTATACAGAATTATAGCCATCATTATGTAATTACTACTGATAAATGGTTTCAGGGCAAATTATGGGCTGTTTTTGAATATGTACAAATGTTTTAAAACCAACAATGATCAAATGTAGTTATCTTAATTGTTAATATAATGATAAAAAAAAAAACTATGGAACCAATTTGGAAAAAATTTATGAATGTCATTAAATATTTGGCATAAACATTCACAAATTTCATACTTCAAAATATCCAGCCATGACTTAGGTATAAAGGCAGACTACATTTTTGTGGTTCCCGAGTGAGCGGGATATCACCGGAATCTCTCAGACACAGATAATTAATTGGCATCATTGTGGTTTAAGAGAGCAAACTATAGTTAACCATTTACCAGTAGATGCGGTGGGGCTTAAGAGAAAAAATATGATCAGAACAAATTCAGAACATTCTTTTTGCAGATTCAGAATGAAAATGATAAGTATGATAATTTGCAGCACAATGGCAACCAAAGACCTACTGTAAAAAAAAAAAAAGAAAAAAAAAGAAGATAAAACATTTTTAACATTACAAAAGTTTATTTAAAAATAAATTGTTCTTTGATTGTCCATCAAAGGCTACCTATTAAAAATGGTTTAACATTTGTGAGCTGAATAACTCACTGGTTTATATTCTCCCTGGGATTTGGCAGCAAGATTTCTGCTTTCATGCTCATGGCTGTGCCTTACACTGATATCCCATTGTTCTTTTTACACTTTCTAGATTGTAAAATTAATACGTGATGACTCATTGAAGTGGCTGCAGATGGACAGAAGTCCTGTGAATTCAGGTGCAAAAGATCTTTTCAATGGCCATCACTAAATGATATATGAAGTGGGTGGACTGACTAGCTTATTTGGAGAACAAAAATTCAACACTATTAGTATAATAATAAAATAAAGTGATAGTTCTTCCTAGAAATTGTATTTTTGCTTGTATTAATTTTTCTGCAGTTGATATTGCAATTCCTAGTTAAGTTGGGTCAAGTGAGGCAAGAGAAGGTAGGATACTGCCTAGGCTATATATTTCAATACTGAGGATTGAATTTCAGGTCTTTGCATGAAACAAGATAGCCACTAAACACCCTGGGTCAACTTGTCAGTCTTCTCTTTGCTTAGTGACAAAACATATCCAGGCTGTTACTTTTAATATTTTACCCGAGTACATTATTTCTGTAGAGCATATCATGTGTCACTGAGATTAAAATGGTGGCTTTTACTATACAAAAATATATCACTGCAGCAGTTATATTTTTGGAATAAAAGAACAACAAATGTGGATTGATTTTTTTTTCTTTTTTGCACCAAAAATCCAAGACCGCAGTGAAACTAATTTCCTGCTTCTCCTTTGCTTCCATTCATTATCTTAGGTGTACCTGTGCCTTGAATTTGGACATTAAAGTATATGATATATTTTATCAAGCAGTAAAATAGCTTTGAAGTGTTACTAAACCCAGGACCTTGAATTCCCTATATCTGGTCTACCCAGTGGTGTATTTAGGTTTTGTGCTGCCCTAGGCCTGACTAAACTTGTGCACCCCCTAATTTAAATATGACCCAACCCTTTCTGTCAATGTCATGCTTCTTCCTGTTAAAGACCTGCCCTGTCATCTGTAAACTACATTTCTTCCTCTTTAGGCTCCACCTTTTCCTCTTAGAGCCCCACCTCTTTCTTTCTGTACATTAAAAGTGGTTACCAAGTGCAGACTCATCAGTGCCCATCAAGGCAGCCTCATCAGTGCCCATCAAAGCAGCCTCATCAGTGCCCATCAATGCAGCATCACTAGTGCCCATCAATGCAGCCTGATCAGTGCCCATCAATGCAGCCTCACCAGTGCCCCTCAGTGCCCATCAATGCAGCCTCACCATTGCCCATCAATGCAGCCTCACCATTGCCCATCAATGCAGCCTCACCAGTGCCCATCAAAGCAGCCTCACCAGTGCCCATCAATGCAGCCTCATCAGTGCCCATTAATAAAGCATCACCAGTGCCCATCAATGCAGCCTGATCAGTGCCCATCAATGCAGCCTGATCAGTGCCCATCAATGCAGCCTCACCAGTGCCCATCAATGCAGCCTCACCAGTGCCCATCAGTGCCCATCAATGCAGCCTCACCAGTGCCCATCAGTGCAGCCTAGCCAGTGCCCATCAATGCAGCATCATCAGTGCCCACCAAAGCAGCCTCACCAGTGCCCATCAATGCAGCCTCACCAGTTCCCAGCCTCATCAGTGCCCATCAATGCAGCCTTACCAGTACCCAATAAGGGCTGCATTCTAATCATACCAAATTATGTAAGCAGACTGCAGTTCCTCTTTAAGCACCAAATCACAGCGGGCCAATTTGGCATGCAATTTGTCATGTCAAATCGCATGCCAAATTGGGGGCTATTGCTGGCAATGGCACTGTCCGAATTGGTGCAATGCCGACTTTGCGGCGCCACACAGATTCCCAAAAGTAGTTCCTGCACTACTTTTGGCGACTTTGTGGTGCGATTTGTATAGACATCTTTCCTGCACAGGTGTCTGTCAAATTGTCCCCGAAGTTGAACTGCATTGTCAGTTTGAAATTGTGCGAGTTCAGCTGAACTCACACGATTTCTAACCCGCATCAGTGTGAACCTGGGCTTAATGTAGTCAGCAGGAGGGATAATAAAAGACTGACTATGATCAGAAATGACACTTTTCTTCATATGTCAGAAGGCAGCATTAGCCATATAGGTATCTATGAAAGGTTAACCACATATAGACCCCTTTCACACTGCCAGCAGGCCGCGTTAGCGGTAAAGTGCCGCCAGTTTTACCAGCACTTTACCGTTGTTTTAGTGATGCTTTTTGGCTGATAGTGGGGCGCTTTTAACCCCCTCTAGCGGCCAAAGAAAGCGTTAAATGGGCCCGAAAAGTGCTGCTGCCGAATCGCAGCACTTCGGCAGCGCTGCCCATTCCTTTCAATGGGCAGGAGCGGTGGAGGAGCGGTTTATACACTGCTCCCACACCACCTCAAAGATGTTGCTTGCAGGACTTTTTCTAATGTCCTGCAAGCGCACCGGCCCAGTGTGAAAGCATTCAGGTGCTTTACAGGAGCTATTTTTAGCCCAAAAACGGCTGAAAAATGCCTCAGTGTGAAAGGGGTCTTACAAGCAGACACCAGGTGTTAAATGCCATTGATTCCAAAAACACAAACCTGCAGATATTGAGCTGTAAAGAGTTAATCATATATGTAAGCAGCAGTGTACGTGTCCATTGATGCAGAAAAGAAAAGCACAGTCCTCCCCTAGCACCAAGCACACAGAGGGTTAATTATCAGAGTGTCGTCCATATTGCAGATAACAGGGAGTTAGGAGAAACAAAGTGAAAGCTGGAGCACAGATAAGCAGTGAGGTTTGTAAGGAGAGACAGTGAGGATGATTGGTATTTTAGTTACTCTCATCCCCTCCAGGATATGCAGAATGTAGCTGGGTCTGCCAGCTGAAGCCACAATCTGACCAATCTTTGTGCACCTGGAATCACAACACAGGAGACTGACCAGTTCTCATTCCTCTCCTGTCTCTGTGGAGGGGAGGGGAGGGAGAAATTGTGAGCACACGCTCTGCTCTATAAGGCCCCTTTCACACGAGGCAGACTCCGTTTCTACGGAGCCCGCCTCAGTCCGCCGGCTCAGCGGGAGATCAGTCCGTTGATCTCCGCTGAGCCGGCGGATGACAGGTCCCTCTCTGCTCACTGAGCAGGGAGGGGCTTGTCAGGCGCCGCTGCCACCTATGGAGGGATCGGATGAAAACGGATAGCATGTCCGTTTTCATCAGATCTCACCCGATCCGATCTGCCAGCGACGGACCTGGACGTAGAGCCATCCGTCTGCTTTTAGTGGATCGGACTGGGTCGGATGTCAGCGGACATGTCTCCGCTGACATCCGACACTCCATAGACTAACATGGAGCGCCCGTTCAGGTCCGCCGTCAAAACTGACAGGCGGACTTGAACGGTCCGATCGTGTGAAAGGGGCCTAAGAAACGCTGCAGCCAGCAACCTCGGCAGTGAGTGCATGGACTGACTCAGGAGGAGGAGGGGGGGGCTTTATCCGTGGGGGGTGGGCCACCCCCCCACAAAGTGCCACCCTAGGCCTGGGCCTTGTTTGCCTAGGCCAGTGATGGTGAACCTTGGCACTCTAGATGTTTTGGAACTACATTTCCCATGATGCTCAACTACACTGCAGAGTGCATGAGCATCATGGGAAATGTAGTTCCAAAACATCTGGGGTGCCAAGGTTCGCCATCACTGGCCTAGGCCAAAATACAGCACTGGGTCTACCGCAGTACACAGAATATGGAAATGCAGTAGTAAATCTAAACTGCTAAGTACCTTTTCTCTTCTGCAGTTAGAGCAGTCTTGTGACTTCTATCGGTGTCTGGTTAAAGCTTGTAAAAGGAGTTTTCATTGTCCTATGAGGCTGCATGACCTCTGACCCTCTGTCTGGATTGTGCTGATTAGCCCTGTGCTGATCACATGCACTCTCCCAAGAAAAAAATTTTTTTTTCTAGCAATACACCCTAAACTAATCATGTGCAGCTTGCCCCCAAGGCTCTGTTCTATCAGGAGATGGTTTTGGGACTGTGGAAGAAGATGAGGAACTGAGAAAACGCCTTTTTACACAAAGCGCAGGATTAACTCGTTCCACAGTAAGTATAACAAGCATGCTTTACTGCATATACAGACTGATTTTACTGTTGTGGGTTTAGTAACACTTTAATGCAAGCCACCCCTGACTTCTCTAGCTGCAGGTACTATAAAGTAATTTATTCTCAAAGTTCCTCTTGAGGTTTTAGTTGTTTTTAAAAAAAGCTTAGAAACACATGCTGTGTGTTTGCATTGGATGGCTGGCAAGCTGCCAACATTAATAGACATTAAAAGTAAAACCTTACTGGGCGTACTTAAAGTGGATCTTCACTGCATCTGGGCACCACAAACCAAAAACACTATTTAATTCATGTTTAGTATTCAAAGCAAATGCCCCCATCAATCCATGTCTCTATGATTTATTTTGTTGAGAAATCACTTTGGAAAACACCCCCTAGCATTTCTTGCCGTGGCCATTTTGAGTAAGGGCAAATGAGTCATGCAGCATTTACTTCTTGGAATCCATCTGCCCTTAGCTCAAGTATGCATGCAGGAGAGTGTGCTTAGCTGAGAAAACCCCTCCTCCTCTCCTCCCTTTCTGAAGACTCCTGGGTTGTGACATCATTTGCCTAGGCAAGAAATCACAAAGTAACTAAAGAAATCTAATAAAAAGTTTAAAACAAGCAAAAATGATATACTTTCTTATATATTTACCAATGCTAGCAGCATGAGGATTACAAATAATCAATGTTGATTGGTAGAGTGAAGTTCCACTTTAGGCATATGCCAATGCAAGGGCCATATTTGCCCACCTGGGAATGCACAGATGTTCCACAAATCTCCGTGTAGGCAGTCTAATGCATAGACACAGCTGCTGCTCCCATTCACATTGTTGCAAGTGCAGGTCCCCGAACACACAATGGGGTTCATTTACTAAAGCTAGAGAGTGCAAAATCAGGCTCACTTCTGCATATAAACCAATCAGCTTCTAACCTCAGCTTGTTCAATTAAGCTTGGGCAATAAAACCTGGAAGCTGATTGGTTTCTATGCAGAAGTGAGCCTAATTTTGCACTCTCCAGCTTTAGTAAATAAACCCCGCTGTCTGCATTGGGGGACCCGCACCTGCAGTTGACGTAAATGGGAATGCCTGCACCTGTCCATACGCATGTGGACAAACAAGGCCCTCGCAAAGGGCCTATGCTTAGGTACGCACATGTGAACAAGGCCTAAATCTAGAAGATTGAGGCATGTTTTGAACGCTCAGTTGTCTGTCAAATCTCCACAATGGTCGCTGAATGGCCCCATGCACATTGTTGCTGTACCTTGCAAAAAACTTTTTTGGTTTCATATAAATGGACATTTTCACAGGTGGCTAAAGCAGCTTTTAAAATGATCAAAACATAAAATAAAGTTAGCTGCTTTATGATGCTGCTCTCACTGTTTGTTTTACTAAGTATTTAAAGTGGCTGTAAAGGCTGATTTTTTTATCTTCATGTATTCTATCTTCAGTGTGCAGCTCCTCCCCTGCCTCCCCCCCCCCCCCCCCAATACATACCTGAGCCCTATCTCAATCCAGCAATTTGCACGAGACCCAAGGCTTTCCTGGGTCTCTCCCCCCTGATTGGCTGAGATGCTATTGGCTCCTGGTGCTGTCAATCACAGCCAGTGAGGCAGGAACGGGGGACAGGGCTGAGCCATGCTCTCTGTGTCTTATGGACACAGGGAGATGGCTCAGGAGTGAGCACGCACGAGTGCCCCCACAGCAAGTGGCTTCCTATGGGGGCATTCGGCAAGGGGGTGGGACAGGGCAAATCTGTGCAAAACCACTGCACAGAGCAGGTAAGTATGACATCATTGTTATTTTTTTAATAAAAAAAATTCCTTTACAATCATTTTAAAGTAACTCTACTGTTTTAAGAATAAAACTGCTACTACAAGAATTTGCACAAATCTGTGCTTATTTTGCTGCAAAAAGTGGCAAAATGATTACATCTGAACCTTCTGACTGCATAGTGACTTAAGCCACAATACAATGAGTAATGCACTTGAGCATGATGAGGCACTTAGCACTGTTTTGCAGCAATTCTACTCTAAAGGGCTTCTTCTTATTGCAAGATAGTAGCACCCAGGATGCATGGGATTATAATGTATAGACAAGAAAGAAGAGGTAGGACTATTGCAGCAGTGCTATATAGGGGGTTTTCTCATTTTTTTTACTCTGAGCTGTGAACTTTTTTTCTTTATTAGAAGTAAATTTTAATTTTATTATATATATTTATTGATTTATTATTTTGTGTGTGTGTGTTTTGTGTGTGTTTTGGACAAAGCAGGGAAGAGTTCAAGCCTCTGCCATGTTTTTATTACTGCATCTCCACTGGGGAAATCTCTCCAACGGCGACACAGACAAAAAAAACACACATTTTTAGTAGCATGGGTTAGGGGTTGAAGATTGTTCATACTTCAATAATTTATTGTATTAAGTACAATGAAACTCCCACAAATTCACTAGTTCCAGAAATATCTCAAATGCTTACTGAATGACAACTAATACTCTAGAAAAAGTATTTAAATATTCCAAGAGCAACGATATTAGAACAATTGACGTTTTTTGGCTATTCTAGCTTTCTTTTCACACCTCATTTCTTGCACAGGCACCCCAGGGAATTAAAGTGGTTTTAAGGCTGAAAGATTTTTTTACCTTCATGGGTTCGTAAACCGTAAATGGATGACATTTAGCTTGCTAAAGCACTGTGTACCACAAACAACTGATATTTCTTTTTTTTAATTCAGAAAATACTTATTTGTGCCCCTTATAAGCCCTTTTTGCATCTTGGAGCTGCTTATCATCCCCAGCTTTATTGCAGTGACTTCCTGTCTGCCCAGGGCTGTCTTTAACGTTGGGCAAAAGGGGCAGCTGCTCCAGGCCCAGTAATTGTTGAGCCACCCCTTGAGAGCACGCTGCACCACTGCCTGAAAATAATTGATGAGTGGATTTGGCTATCATTATGTCTGCAGCCTGTGCAGTGATTGGCCAGTTCAGTAAGGTAAGCCTTGTCCAGGAAGGGTGCCTTTCAGTCCAGGGCACCATCACACCAAACCCTCTCCCTCACCATGTCCGACAAGCTGCAGACCATCGGCCCACTGAGGAACTTCTTCGCCGGAAGGGTTCCGTGGGGTGTGCCTGGTGATTGCCTGACATCCTCTGGACACTATCAAGGAGAGACCGCTGGGGGGGCATGCAGGGGTCTGTGGAGGGAGGGAAGGGGGTCCTGTGTAATTATGGGTGAGGAGGTCTTGTGTAATGATGGGAGTAATATGAGAGAGAGGTCCTGTGTAATGATGGGGTAGTATGGGGGAGGGGTCCTGTGTATTGATGGAGGAGAGGGTCCTGTGTAATGACGGGGGGGTAGTATGGGGGGAAGTCTTGTGTAATGATGGGAGTATTATGGGGGAGGGGTCCTGTGTACTGATGGAGTAGTATGGGGGAGGAGGTCTTGTGTAATAATGGGAGTATTATGGGGGAGGGGTCCTGTGTAATGATGGAGGTAGTATGGGGGAGGAGGTCTTGTGTAATGATAGGGGTAGTATGGGGGAGGGGTCCTGTGTAATGATGGAGGAGGGGTCCTGTGTAATGATGGGGTAGTATGGGGGGAGGAGGTCTTGTGTAATGATGGGTGTAGTATGGGGGAGGGGGTCCTGTGTAATGATGGGGTAGTATGGAGGAGGAGGTCTTGTATAATGATGGGGGTGGGGGTCTTTTGTAATGATGGGGTAGTATGGGGTGTGGGGTCTTGTGTAATGATGGGGTAGTATGGGGGAGGGGTCCTGTGTAATGTGAGAGTGAATATGCATGGGTGGGGGGAGGTGGGCAAGAAAATGTCTGCCCAGGGTTAAATCAATATTAAAGATGTCCCTGTGTCTACTTGTACTCACTTTAGCTACACATTTTTGCTCAGGACTGGTTCCTGATGGTAGCAACAATGGAACATGCCTGCATGAGAAGCATTGGCACAGCCATAGATAGTATCCACATGAAGCACATGTGGCAGTGTGACAACACAGGAGAAACATGTAGAGACAGGGACAGGACATTGTCCCTCTGACAGGAAATGTCCGAACAAGGACCTTCATGGCAGGATCATCAGATCTTATTTGAAAGAAAGCTGTAGTTTTAAAAAGATTTAAAATTACTTTTGAAATCACATTAACATAATTGTATGAGGTTTTAGTGATTGGGTTAACATCTATTTTATTTGTGCAAAGTCAAAATGCTTGAACGTAAAGCACTGTAATTATGAACACATAATACCTTTCAGTATAAAAACTATTAAACTTAGTTTATTAACATGCACTTTATACAAGCATTGTGTTTTTTACTACCCTATATGTGTTCGGTGGCTGTGTCATTTGCCAAGTATTTACTGAAAGACAACATTAAAATTAGGGGACTATTGCCCAGAATACGAAATTCCAGATTAAACAATATGCATCAACTTTACTAAACAACCTGAACCATTATATTTGATTCTATTTTCACAGAAGCCTGTACAACCCAAAAATTCTATACATGGCAGCTGTCCACCTGTCCTCTTCTTGTCTCCCAACACTCTGAAAACAGCAGATGATTGATGGCCACCTTTCTCAAAACATCACAAGGACTGGAATTAACAAAAGCAGTAACTTTCACTGGTGCAATGTGACTGCACAAGACAAGCTAATTTGACTTTCATGTTTCCATGAAAATTTTTTCTAATTGAAACAAAAACCTTTACTAATATCTCCAAGCCCGGGTCTATGATGTGGCTATACATGCTTGGGTAAAGGGGGGATTGCCTATAAGTAGGGTGGTAGGTAGACACTTCTTTCAATATTTTACTACAGTTATTTCTTATTAAAATCTGCAATCAGAAATCAATACTGAATTAATTACCATATGGACACTAGTCTCTATATAGACACTGTATGTTTTGTATCCAATCCATCAATGTAAGATCCTCATATGGACATTTTTACAATATTTTTGTTATTTGGCCATCACATTATATAATATAGAGGTTTGCCATTGCGTGTTTAAATTATAGATATAATGCACATGGTCATCTGATTGTAGTACAGTAGTTTTTTTTAAATTGGTTTTTAAATATATTTGTGTACAATAAAGTGGATTTATACAGTGTTTTGTCAAGATTTTTGTATATACAAATCCTTTCCATGTCTGGTTGAGTCCATAACTAATATTTATATTCTTAGGTTATTCATGTTGTTATGACTAGGGACTCCCAGACCACCTTTCTTTGAGGATACAGAGAAAATGGGGCCTGGAGGTTATTCTTTGTTGTTTTTCAATAAGGAATTAAAGCAGAACCCTTGGAAAAACACATGATCTCAGAATTTCACTAAGATGACATATATACATGTCCTACCTTACTCCTAAACTGTTAGCATTCTTTCTGTGCACAAATTGTACCTCACATATCTGATGAGTGATTATAGGGAAACTGGCTGCTGATTTTTTACTTCTTTAGTATAAACATAGCCTTGATTGGCAGAAAGCAGTGCTCACGCCTCCTTTCCCAATGTGAGTGTTATACCGTGTACACACGTGCGGACTGTCCGACAGAAGAAGTCCGACAGGAGCTTTTCATTGTATATTCCGATCCTGTGTATGCCCCATCGGACTTTTTACGTTGAAAATTCTGACGGACCTAGAAAGAGAACATGTTCTAAATTTTTCCGACGGAACCAATTCCTATCTGGAAAACCGATCGTCTGTATGCTGTGCCGACGTACCAAAAATGACGCAAGCTCTGAAGCAAGTACGAGAAGGAAGCTATTGACCAGTGGCTATTGAACTTCCGTTTTCTAGTCCCATCGTATGTGTTGTACGTCACCGCGTTCTGGACGGTCGTAATTTGGTATGACCGTGTGTATGTAAGACAGCTTGAGTGGAATTCCGTCGGAACTCTGTCGGAAAAACCCTCAGAGTTTATTCCAACGGGAAAACCGGTCGTGTGTACAGGGCATTACTGTGAAAATGATATTAGGAGGCTGGTATCATTGACAGATTCAAGTGCATATGCTAGCTGCATAAAATACATTTAAAAGATAAGTATGGCCAAAGCTTTATTGGCTGTACTTTTCTTTTGGGTCACCAGCATGCTTCTATTTTTGCTCTCCTGTGACCCGAAGTCAGCTTATAGTAGGCTATTGCCTGTTATCAGGTAACCTGGTAGGGCCGCTCAAGGATCTGTAAGGATCCTGACAATATTTTCAGGATCCAAATGGATGCCTGATTGGCAGCTGGCTCAGCCTCTCAGTGAACCGCTGAGAGCCGATGCCAGCTGCTCCTGCCCCTTTCTGGCTGAGTGCTCCAGAGCACTGGAAAGCAGAGCGGAGAATGTTAACTGACTCTCCACTTGAAGCAGACAGGGAACTAAGCAATCATTAGTCATGTGATTGCTCATTTATTGATCATAGATCCAATGTGGGACAGCTGCAGCATTACATTTATGCTGCAGCATGGAGGTAAGCTTGTTTGTTTATTTTTTTCAAATTATAATATTCATAATAATACCATAATTTTATTTAATTGTTTTTTGTAGTTTGGATTTAATGCCTTATATACACCAAAATATTTTTTCTTAGGCCTTTATTAGTAAATACTATTGTAAGCAAACTGAAATGCTAAGATACCCTATTGTTTGCCCAATAAGTAAAGGATTTGGGTAAAAAATGGGATTTAAAAGAAACATGAGAGCTTGAGTTTAGGACTTATGGTCTGTTGAGCTTTGGCTTAAGGCACACTCAACCTTTTCTTCTGCCTCTCCCGTCCTGTTTTTATTATACGTTATTGGAGAGACAGAGACCAGGGTTTAATTTGCACAGAGATACACCCGCATAGTATTCATGTCTCTCGGCTGAGGTGCAATTAGGTTATTAATGAAAGGAGGTAATGGTAATGATTTCTATGAAATAACTACTTTTTGATCTAGTTTTGAAAAATGTAGGAAAGACAGTCTTTGAAATTCAATACAGCAACAGCATTAGGTAAATAGAAAATTATGGCTTTTGTTCACAGCTGTTGTATTGGTTTCCCTAACACTGAAAAAAGAGACAGAACCCGGAGAATGTTAAATCACAAGTACAGTGGAAAAGCCAGTGAGGGTAGAGAGCTTCTTTAAACGAAGTCTGTCACTTCCGGACACTCATGTCACCTGAGGCTCTAAAGCCATGCTGGAGGCTCCCAGAACTGTTACAAGTTCTGGCTCACTGCTCACCCAAGTGCCTTCTCACAAAACAATAACTTAGTCCTAGAACCAATATCAGGCCTAAGTACCAGATGGTTGCATCTTCTAGCAAAGGTTACAAGCTTCATCAGCAAAAGGTTGGGGTTTGTTCACACTGGGATTTTTTTCTAATTGATGAAAAACACATGATAGCCGGATAATCTGAATGTATAACTAATTGATAAAATGCAGGAAAAACAATGTATAACAAAATCTGATGAAAAACATATAACAATTAGAGTGTAAGGAAGTAAAGAGATACAGTTAAGCTCATAAAGCTAGTGAGCGTGCCCACACATTTCAATCTAGTGACACTTTAAATAAGTATAACATTTCTCAGGAGGTTATATCTCAGAGAACCATTTGTGAAAAAATTATAATCTATGAAGGTGTCTTGGAACTTTAAATTTAATAGGCTAAGGGTAAAGACACACTTTAATGGCTGTCAGGCCTGCTTTAAAATAATTCTCTAAAACATATTTCACACTTAGATTTTGATTAATCTATCTCACAACCCTGTACTCTGGAAATATGACTTATCATTTTTTAATCATTTCCTGGAAAAATTGCTCTCAAGCTAGTGGCTTTGCCCTTAGTCGTATCTCCTCTGTAAGCTTCCTGGCACTGCAGCTCCACTGGGATACAGTAGCCCTCTGTTAAAGAGATCTTATGAAGCATTGCTTACACTCTCATCAGAAGCAGACTCCCAATGCATTCCATTACTCTGACATAGGAGATAGATGACTATTTTGCCAATAAAATGAAAAGACACAGCGGGTGCTGGCAGAGGTAAATTGCGGAGCATTTCATCACTGCTGTACTTATTGCAGAGGATGTTTCCCAGCACAGCAGCAGAGCAGACATCTGGCCCACACCTGGCTGGATAGATAAACTCCTTTACTATCATAATCTTTCTTAATTTCTCTCTCACCTTGCTCTGAATGCATTACACTCCTAATGAAATCCATAATGGTCTGTTGATAGCAGCTCTGTACATTAACTACTGTGGCATTTTTTGAATTTTGAAATCTCTGCAAGCAATACAAATTAACTATGGTTACTGCAGACAATACTCACCACCCATTTGTCTATTACGCATTTAAAAGTCAGGCCAATGCAATGTGGGTGAACCACTTGACATTTATAAAAGTAAAAATACAAATAAATAATAGTTACTGCATACATGTATCTACTTTATCCAGTACCAATTTGCCTATTACCCACTATCCCTTTGTCTATTACTATCCATCCTTATTATTACCCACTCAAATGTCAGGGTTGTTTAATTAGAGCAATGGTCTCCAAACTGTAGCCTGGGGGCTGGATTTGGCCCTTTGCTTGCCTTTATCAGGCCCTTGGGACACTATTCCTCCCACTGTTAAAAGGCATAATTCCTGTCACTGACCCCAATCAATAGGGTTTCTACCACTGACCCCTATAGAGTAGAGATTAGACCTCGTCTATGGGGATCACTTTTGTAGGCTTGTTTGAAGATGGTTATGGATGGAGCAGGGGAGTGCCTAGATATTCAGGGTGTAAGGAAATGTTTAATCTGGAGATAAAGGAGGATTTCACGGAAGAGGGAGGGAGGTTATGCAATTGGCAAAGAGAGTGGAATGGCTTGATTCCAGTGGGGTCCATGAATTTATATACGGATAAGGTTTGCTGAAGACCAGGCCAGAAAAGAGGTTGGGGAGGTCCAGGCTGGGTAAAAAGTTGGGTTGCGGAGGAAGGATAGTATAGGCTTGTGGGTTGATTGGGGAGTGTGGCTGGATTTAAGCCAGTCCCAAAGGGAGATGGAATGGCTTGTAATTGGGTTAAGTATAGTGCGGTGATCAGAAGGCTGAAGCCAGAGAAGATTAGCGACTGAGAGGGTGTCGCATTTAACAGACTCTATGGATACCCATAAGGGTATTTCAGAGGTGGTATGGTACTTAGGAAGTTGGGCCAGTTGGGCAGCGTAGTAGTACTTCATGAAGTTGGGGACGCCCAATCCGCCCCCCCAGTTTGGGCCTGTAAAAAGTATAGTGGGGAATGTGTGGTCTAGTAGAATTCCAAATATAGAAGGAAGCACGCCGTTGTAGCAGGCGGCGGAAGTAACCCAGCACTGGGGTGGGTAGGAAATGGAAGAGATATAGTATCTTCAGAAGAATGGTCATCCTGACCACTGTCATTCTGCCCATCCAAGCTAATGAAAGGCCAGACCATTTAGACATGATATTGGTAAAGTGGGCTAGCATAGGGGGGTAGTTCGCTGAGTAGAGGTCAGATAGACTTGCAGTCAGTTTGACACTGAGGTATGAGATGGAGTGGATAGATCAAGGGAATGGTAGGGCATTCTGTAGTTGGGCCAGTTCCGTAGGAGCTATGCAGATGTTCAAAGCTGTGGATTTGAGTGGGTTGACTCTGAGGACTGAGATATGTCCGAAGTTATCCAGAGGTTTAAGAAGATTGGGAGCAGCAATTAGTGGCGCTGTCTTAAGGAGTAAGACGTCGTCCGCAAATAGGCATAGTATGTGATATGGCCTCCTCTCTCCAGACCCCAAATTGTGGGGTTGGCACGGATTAGTTGGGCTAGAGGCACAATAGCCAGAGCGAAGAGAAGTGGTGAGAGTGGGCAGCCTTGTCTCGTTCCTCTTGCAATGGGAAATGGGTCTGATCTGTAGCCCATATAGCATACAAATGCAGTGGGATGAGTACACAGAGATGAGATCCAGGCAAGGAAATGTGTGCCAAACCCTCAGCACTTAAGTATAAAATGAAGATAAGGCCAGGAAACAATATCAAATGCCTTTCTTATAGCTAATGATAAGAAACACAGGAGGACATGGCAAGTACGTGCTATATGAGCTAAAAGAGCTGCTCTTCGGATGTTGTCTCCTGCTTGGCGGGTGGGAATGAAACCGAATGCAGCTATTTTTAACATGACTAAATGACACAACTAACATGACTGCTTTTCAGAATCCTCTGATGATTTGAGCCAGCAAATGGTCATCCTACACTTTCATTCTGTGAACCAGAAAATCATTATACCTAACTTCAAAGAGGGTTACTGCTCACATTCCTATTGCTTAAAGTGGTTGTAAATCCTTACACACCACTTTTACCTACAGGTAAGCCTATAATAAGACTTACCTGTAGGTACCATAAATATCTCCTAAACTTGCACAGCTTAGGAGATATTCACTGTATCAGCATGTGCCAACGTCATCGGCACATGCGCACTGAAGAAACGGCTCACTCGTGCCATTTCTTCAGCTGCTGTGCCGTTACCAGCATGTGTGGCAGTGATGTCATTGCGGCTTCAGCCAATCACAACGCTGGAGCCCGCGATACCCGGAAATAACTCCGGGAGACATGTCACCGACCCTAGTGGTGTGCCGGGACCGCTGCAGGGGCTTCGATCTAAGGTAAGTATTTCATAATGCATACTAGCTCATTATGCCTTTCTCTTGTAGGGGTTTTTCTGGGGGGGTTTACAACCACTTTAAGGTCTGATTACAAAGTGAAACAAGTGGGAGAAAAGTTTCACAATAAAATTCAAATCCAACAAAACAGTGTACATGAGCCTTTCTTAGATAGGGTTCCACTTAAGGTTTTTAGAAGTTCCTTGAGCAGTGTGCATCAGTGAGGTATTCCCTACCTTCACTGCCACCAACATAAGTAGGACATTTTCTATTGACTTCCCATGTAAGGGGTTATATCTACACAATCCACAAACATCAGGGGACATCAAAATTTCCATTGTCTGCATTTATTTTCATCCTACCAGTATTCATTTAGTTTCAGGCACCTGCTGTATAACATTGGTGTATACAGCAGGTGGTGTTAAACAATGTTCTGCCTTAGTGGTCAAATACTTTACATACACCACATTCTTTATTCTCTTATTTAAAACTTTCTGTAGCTTATCATGAGCTGTAGATGTAATAATTATTATCAGGGGTTGGCAGGCCTTTGAAATCATTTTTCCATTGTAAAAAGATTTTTAAAAAAAAAGCTGTTTTATATAATCTTTATATAAGTAAATTGAAGCCATTTTGAAGCAGACAGCCATTTATCTAAACCTAGGACAGTGTAAATTGTAGATCCAGGCTGTCTTGTACGTTTATTATTTTATTATGCATTGAGTAAGAGGGTATCATAGAGAAGGTGGAGTGAAAGTGGCATTTTGGGGTGCATTTGGACTCTGGAAACTAAAATGACATATTAATTACCCATTATGGAGCTGATTTTCTCCACTGTTGCTTTTGTTTCCCTAGCAGTTTTTATCCAAGGCTGTTTTAAAGAGTCAAGAGAACAACCTCCCGCGAGGTTAAAAGAAAAATATCTGTTTTTATAAATTGTCTACAATACCAATTACTACCTAATAAGTATCAATTCTTTCCTTACATTGGATCAGTTTTATAACTACTGCTGGTCAAAGATTAGATAGAATATCATATCACTATGCACCCTGTCCAGATTAACCAGTGGATCCTATAGATTCCAAAGCATGGACCTGTCAATAGAGGTGCACAATGTTTTCTTGTGAGGACGACCATCCTGGACCCTAACCTGCTGATATCTATCACCTGCAGTGATGACATGTATTACCTATGGTTGACTTCATACACTGTAAGTAGCTTTGATATTAGACATAAACCTCTGCTTCAATATTTCATGAAATATAGGAATATCTAGCGTCCATCTCCAGATTTTTAACTTAGACTTTGATGTTGAAAAGTAGGACATCAACTTTAAGGCCATTTTTTATAACTGTCAAGTTTAAATATGTTCTCAGAAGCCTTTGAAGTATCCCTCGATCTGTCGAGGAATGTTTAAATTGTGCTTGTTGCCAACTGAACCGTAGACAAAGATCATCTAGGGGAAAAGTTGTTTTAATACCCGTCAATGTTCTTACATAAAGATAAAGTACTGTACCAAAAGCATGTGGTAGGCAGCGCTATAAAGGTAGGTAGGAAATTATAAGCGGGTTAGGGTGGGCTTTAAAAAGATTCTGTCATTTTGCCTTCAATGGGCAGAAGGTGACAGAAGCTCTTTAAAAGAAGTAGCCATTACTGACTTTTCCTGCCAATAATCCCAGCTGACTGGCTGTCATAGTGTTTCAGTGATTTTTAGTACTTTCAAAGTCACTGACCTGGAACATGTTCATAGACTTCTACCTCCACGGTGGCCCTTCTGACTTTCCAGCTTGTCCCAAGTCAGTGACTTTAACTTATAGTGCATGTCAAAAACAACAAGGCAACTAGTAATTTCAAAAAGAGGTCAGCAAAGGCAGCCTCTATATTATTTGCAGTATCAGTTTCCTTTAATAATGTCAAAGGGTCTGTTTACATGGTTGCACTTATTTTGGCTACACCACTATATAGTAAAATAAAAATGAAGGCAACTTAAACATGGCATTGTACATAGAAATGCACTAAAGCCTGTAAGTAAACTTTTTCATACAATTAAGAATGCATTAGGCCTGAGTAGTTTCCTGGTTGTATTCTCATATGCTGATCTATGAATCGGGGGGGTGGGCCTTTCAGTCATCCACCTATCTTCCATTCTTTGATTCTGCTTCATTCACAGAAGCTAAAGTGTGGTTTCTATGAGTGGAGAAGCTAGATGGAAAGGTTGGGCATTGTCAGGTACCCTTGATGAGTGTCTGTCACAGCTCTGCTGGTGCTAATAACCATGCTGCACTGGAAGATTATGGCAGAGATGGTGGGGGATCAATGGAGGAAGATATCGGCTTATAGTTGGCACAGCAGTACAAGGGACACACCTTACTGACTGTAAGTAATGGCCCTTATACTGATTTTTATTTTTTTATTTCTGATAGGTTTTAACAAAGTTTAGCTAGCGGTATCTGTGGTCTTGTCACAACAATATAGGTTATAGAACTGTACTATGCAGAATGCTTATGAAACATTTTGCATTCTAGAGACATAAGTGGATTTCTAACTGTATGACACCCATTGGACATGTATAATTATGTATCTGTACAATTGGAACTACTCTTTGTGATAAAAGTCTGGGATTCTAGTGCCAGCATTTCATTCATAAGGGCTGATCATTTTCCTGAGTGTATTATTTGTGCATGTGTAAATAGAGAGTCTCCATTGTCCTGCATGCATATGCCTATTTGCCAACACACTAATATCACTGCATGCTGGTGGATACAGTATTAACTCCTGTCTGAAATTACCATGTGACTGTTCACAATGGTCTCATCATTTAACCTCATTAAAAATAAGTCACTGGAGCCAAGCTGCTTCACAAAATATATTGAAATTAACTCAGTCTGCCTATGCGTATTTTTACAGGTACTGATGTTTTTGGATGCTTTAAGTCCGTTCCCTTTTACAGTAAAGTTCTTTGATTTACAGCAAACACATATCTTATACCCCCAACACAAAGGTCCTCAACACCAGCCTTAGGCTAAAAAAAAAGTAGACTGTAGATCCAAGCTTCCATGAGAGCCAGATAATTGCTATGTATTTACACTGGTTCTCTCTAAGCTGACTGAGCACAGTACTTCAGTTATACTAGTCAGTAGGGATGAGCCGAACACCCCCCTGTTCGGTTCGCACCAGAACATGCGAACAGGAAAAAAATTCGTTCGAACACGCGAACGCCGTTAAAGTCTATGGGACACGAACATGAATAATCAAAAGTGCTAATTTTAAAGGCTAATATGCAAGTTATTGTCATAAAAAGTGTTTGGGGACCCGGGTCCTCCCCCAGGGGACATGAATCAATGCAAAAAAAAGTTTTAAAAACGGCCGTTTTTTCAGGAGCAGTGATTTTAATAATGCTTAAAGTCAAACAATAAAAGTGTAATATCCCTTTAAATTTCATACCTGGGGGGTGTCTATAGTATGCCTGTAAAGGGGCGCATGTTTCCCGTGTTTAGAACAGTCTGACAGCAAAATGACATTTGGAAGGAAAAAACTCATTTAAAACTACCGCGGCTATTGCATTGCCGACAATACACATAGAAGTTCATTGATAAAAACGGCATGGGAATTCCCCACAGGGCAACCCCGAACCAAAATTAAAAAAAAAAAATGATGTGGGAGTCCCCCTAAATTCCATACAAGGCCCTTCAGGTCTGGTATGGATATTAAGGGGAACCCCAGCCAAAATTTAAAAAAAAAATTGACGTGGGGTTCCCCCTAAATTCCATACCAGACCCTTCAGGTCTGGTATGGATTTTAAGGGGAACCCCGCGCCAAAAAAAAAAAAAAAAAACGGCATGGGGTCCCCCTAAAAATCCATACCAGACCCTTATCCGAGCACGCAACCTGGCAGGCCGCAGGAAAAGAGGGGGGGACGAGAGTGCGGCCCCCCCCCCCTCCTGAACCGTACCAGGCCACATGCCCTCAACATTGGGAGGGTGCTTTGGGGTAGCCCCCCAAAACACCTTGTCCCCATGTTGATGAAGACAAGGGCCTCATCCCCACAACCCTGGCCGGTGGTTGTGGGGGTCTGCGGGCGGGGGGCTTATCGGAATCTGGAAGCCCCCTTTAACAAGGGGACCCCCAGATCCCGGCCCCCCCCCTGTGTGAAATGGTAAGGGGGTACAAAAGTACCCCTACCATTTCACTAAAAAACTGTCAAAAATGTTAAAAATGACAAGAGACAGTTTTTGACAATTCCTTTATTTAAATGCTTCTTCTTTCTTCTTTCTTCCTTCATCTTCTTCTTCTTCTGGTTCTTCTGGCTCTTCTGGTTCTTCCTCCGGCGTTCTCGTCCAGCATCTTCTCCGCGGCGTCTTCTATCTTCTTCTCCTCGGGCCGCTCCGCACCCATGGCATGAGGGGAGGCTCCCGCTCTTCTCTTCATCTTCTTCTCATCTTCTTCATCTTCTTCTTCATCTTCTTCTTCTTCTTCCTTCTTCTCTTCTTCCTGTCTTCTCCGGGCCGCTCCGCAGCCATGCTGTGGCATGGAGGGAGGCTCCCGCTGTGTGACGGCGTCTCTTCGTCTGACGGTTCTTAAATAACGGGGGGCGGGGCCACCCGGTGACCCCGCCCCCCTCTGACGCACGGTGACATGACGGGACTTCCCTGTGGCATTCCCCGTGACGTCACAGGGAAGTCCCTCAAGTCACCGTGCGTCAGAGGGGGGCGGGGTCACCGGATGGCCCCGCCCCCCGTTATTTAAGAACCGTCAGACGAAGAGACGCCGTCACACAGCGGGAGCCTCCCTCCATGCCACAGCATGGCTGCGGAGCGGCCCGGAGAAGACAGGAAGAAGAGAAGAAGGAAGAAGAAGAAGAAGAAGATGAAGAAGAAGATGAAGAAGAAGATGAAGAAGAGAAGAAGATGAAGAGAAGAGCGGGAGCCTCCCTCCATGCCATGGATGCGGAGCGGCCCGAGGAGAAGAAGGGAAGAAGACGCCGCGGAGAAGATGCTGGACGAGAACGCCGGAGGAAGAACCAGAAGAAGAAGAAGAAGATGAAGGAAGAAAGAAGAAGCATTTAAATAAAGGAATTGTCAAAAACTGTCTCTTGTCATTTTTAACATTTTTGACAGTTTTCTAGTGAAATGGTAGGGGTAAGTACCCCCTTACCATTTCACACAGGGGGGGGGCCGGGATCTGGGGGTCCCCTTGTTAAAGGGGGCTTCCAGATTCCGATAAGCCCCCCGCCCGCAGACCCCCACAACCACCGGCCACGGTTGTGAGGATGAGGCCCTTGTCCTCATCAACATGGGGACAAGGTGTTTTGGGGGGCTACCCCAAAGCACCCTCCCAATGTTGAGGGCATGTGGCCTGGTACAGTTCAGGAGGGGGGGGGGGCCGCACTCTCGTCCCCCCCTCTTTTCCTGCGGCCTGCCAGGTTGCGTGCTCGGATAAGGGTCTGGTATGGATTTTTAGGGGGACCCCATGCCGTTTTTTTTTTTTTTTTTTGGCGCGGGGTTCCCCTTAAAATCCATACCAGACCTGAAGGGTCTGGTATGGAATTTAGGGGGAACCCCACGTCAATTTTTTTTTTAAATTTTGGCTGGGGTTCCCCTTAATATCCATACCAGACCTGAAGGGCCTTGTATGGAATTTAGGGGGACCCCCACATCATTTTTTTTTTTTATTTTGGTTCGGGGTTGCCCTGTGGGGAATTCCCATGCCGTTTTTATCAATGAACTTCTATGTGTATTGTCGGCAATGCAATAGCCGCGGTAGTTTTAAATGAGTTTTTTCCTTCCAAATGTCATTTTGCTGTCAGACTGTTCTAAACACAGGAAACATGCGCCCCTTTACAGGCATACTATAGACACCCCCCAGGTATGAAATTTAAAGGGATATTACACTTTTATTGTTTGACTTTAAGCATTAATAAAATCACTGCTCCTGAAAAAACGTCCGTTTTTAAAACTTTTTTTTGCATTGATCCATGTCCCCTGGGGCAGGACCCGGGTCCCCAAACACTTTTTATGACAATACCATGCATATAAGCCTTTAAAATTAGCACTTTTGATTTCTCCCATAGACTTTTAAAGGGTGTTCCGCGGCATTCGAATTTGCCGCGAACACCCCAAATTGTTCGCTGTTCGGCGAACTTGCGAACAGCCAATGTTCGAGTAGAACATGAGTTCGACTCGAACTCGAAGCTCATCCCTACTAGTCAGCAACATTTATAGGTGGCTCATACTTAAGCTCATAGAAAAACCAATGAGCAGCCCATGAAAGTCTATGCAGAGACAACCAGTGCAAACACCACAGGTCTGCTGGCTGTTGGAATGGGAGCTCTGATCGGAGAACTTATTCTTTTTGTCACCTTAAATTTTAGGAAGGACACTGGGAGTATTTAGTATTTCCATATTTATAATTGCCTTGTGCTCTATAATTACTCTTTTGACATAGGCTAAGGTATATTGAAAATTTCATCTAGAATATGAAACTATCAGGCTTGGGGACAGATACATTTGAACATAATTAGGAAGTATTAGTTTGGTTTTCTCTGGAAGGTCATTGGGGCCCGACAATTAAGTTCTCGCCATTATTAAAATTGATGTGTATCTCAAAGTATCAAAGATTCCCCACTGAAGATGTTGAGATATAGAATGTAGTGTGCACTGATTGAATGGAGATGCAGAGGAAGGAAATGGGTAAAACTTCACAGTCCAGGTTCCTTGAATAAACCCCAACTAAATGTTTTTTTAACATTGGCTCCTTGGAAGCTATTCAGTCAAAGATGAACATAGATTAGTGCAGCATTAATATGAATGTATATGAAAAAACTCGGCACTTGTCCTACAAATGTATGTTTAGGTCAACCGTAACAGTTTGCTCCCTATATAGATAAGGGATTCTTACAGTGATATCGCTACACCGTCTCAACAGGAGAAGTAAAGTTCCATTGAAAGTAGGAAAGAAGCAGAACCAGTAATTCCAGCAGAGAGATATTGATGCTGGAGACCCAAAGAGATTTAAATGACCGGTAGCAAAAAAAAAATGAAAAATCGAGCCTGCCATTGCATACTAGGAGCTGTTACCTTGAAATCTGCCACTACAGTCTCTAAAACTTCTTCAACTAAAAAAAGTGGAAACTTGTACAGGGCTGAGCTTACCCGTATGACTTTGATTTGGCCACTCAGGCACCTAGCATTGCATTGCGGGAGGCAGGGAGGCTGTGTACGTGAGCCCTATACCTGGAAGTACAGGGTATAAGTGGGGGCTCTGAATGCAAAACCCAGCTACGGGGAACAAGGCAGATGTTACAACTGGCACTTTATGGTTCCTTCTGCGTAGGAAGGCTTATGTCTTCAAGAAGCTAGTGGATGTTTTAACATAAAATGAAAGATGTATGAGAACTGACCTTTTCATTCAGAGCTGTCAAGATATGAATATCGTTCAGAAATTGAAACTATAGCATTTCTTTCCCATTCATTTCTTTCACAGTATTCATTTACAGTGGAATGACGGTTTCAATTTACATCTAGAATTTGATTTTAAACATGAAACTGCTTTGTATTCCTGTGATTATATTGTCAGAGAAACTACGGCTTAAGAGCAGTGTAGTCCTAGGCATGTGAAATAACAAATGGTTGGATAATCCTTACCTTATCTTAAAAGAGAACAGCTTATCAGCAACCTAAAATGTACAATATCTCTTAAGTATATATGTGTGTTTATATATATATATATATATATATATATATATATATATATATATATATATATATATATATATATATATATGTGTATGTATATATATATATATATATATAATATATTTTTTTATCAAAACACTATAATGCAATTTTCAGAACATTTACCATTTGGTTCCAAAATTTCTTTCACTAGAACAGAGGGTTGGATTCCTGACACCTCTGTACCAGAAATTGGCAGCTACATGGCATAAAATGGCTCCTATCTCCATCCTAAAACGTACACTCAATCACACGCATTGCACATTCACTCACACACGCTCACTTAGAAGACCTTAGGCTTGGAACCACCTACACAGGTGTGGTTTTCCTGTTTAGAGTGTTGGTGTTTGAACCGTCCTTGCCCAGGGTACCAGTGTTTGAGGCTGGTCCTGTAACGGTGACGGTGACCCCTGTTTCCTTAGGGAAGCAGTTGTGAAGCTGTAGAAAACTGTGATCTCCGCGCTCTGTATTATATAAGCTGCTAACATTAGCCTTGGAGGTATCTCTTGACAAGGTGTACATGGAGATGTCAGTTGAAGGTATCCCTTTGACTCCCACAGGAGAAGTGTCCCTCGATTGAGAAGGTTCAGTGGAGCGCGAACTTGATCTAGAGCGTCGGCGGTATCGAAAGCGGTAACTTGGTAAGCGTAGAATGGCAGAGGGGTTTTTGATCAGCTCAGTACGTGATTTACAATGGGCCTCTCTGTTCTTTTCAATGTAGATGTTGACCGCAAGGACCCCAATCATTTCAGCAATAATAAAAGAAAGTCCACCAAAATAAAAGGACCAACCGTATGAATAATGACTTTTCTTCTCATCATCTCTCTTGGTTCCCGGATCTCCGGCATTGGCAGATATGTAAACAATTACACCAATAATGTTGCTTAGTCCTGTCATTAAATGTGAAAGAGAAATTATCAGAAAATTAGGCATATTTTGCTTTTTGAAATAAAAAACACTTTTAAAAGTCAGTACAACATTTAAAGGGATTGTTTCAGTCATGTGTGGAAACTGGTGTTCTGGACCTCCTTTTTGTGATAGCATGTTTATTTTCATGCCGGTAGTTCTCAGCATAGGGCTTTGGTGTCAAAAACATGTAAAAATTAAACAGCTTTTAAAAATCACCCTGAGCTGTAACCTAATCCTTAATCTGACTCCAACACTTAACCCTCACCTGGACTTGAACTGCAACACTTAGCCTAGTCCCTAAAATTAAGGGAATATATAGTGTTTTGTACGTATTTTCATTATTTATCATAAACGGAATGAAAAAAAATATGGTGGTAAATATGAAATATTGCATTTAAATATATAGCGGTTGATTCACTTAAGGCAAATATACTGTGCACTGCAAGTGCAGTTGCTCTAGATCTGAGGGGAAGCGCTGAAATGAGAGGAAGCTCTGCTGATTTCTATCATCCAATCATGTGCAAGCAAAAATACTGTTTTTATTTTCCTTGCATATGATTGGGTATTCTTTGCAAAGTCTATTTGCCTTTAATAAATCAACCCCATAGTTTCCTTATTTCTAGCTAGCAAGTAGAGCTATAGGCTCTTTAATTTTTTTCAAGTGTCTCTTTACATCTTGTTGTAAAAAGCCTGTTTACAGAGTTCAATAGCTCAAGATTATATTTTTACAGACAGATGGATATGTCAGGGCAGTGACGTATCACCCTGCCTCCCCTTCCTCCATATAGCTCTGTTAAAATCTTAATTCAGATTTAGTGAGCCCGTAATAGACATTTATTACTGACCCTTAAAAAAAACAAAAAACATAAATACGGTAAATAAATTGGTCCCAAACCAATATACTTTTAACCAGCTCCTTAAACCTAAACTCTAGGCAAACAAACAGTTAACTACACAAAGGCAATTCATGTAGAAGAGTACTTTTACCAGCCAAATTATTTGTATTTCTGTTCATTATTCACGAGATTTACAAAGACCTGCCACACATTGTAGCCAGTATGGAGACCAGATATTGTAGTTACGTAATACAAATAGATTTTCTTTCCCTGTCCCCAGCCTGTGACTGGACAGTGAAGGAGAAGCAGAAAACTGATGAGCTAATTTTTCTGTCACTGGGCTCTCTCCTCCTGTCAGTAGGTTCTTAGTTGGCACATGGACACTGCAACACAACTGATTGGATTTTGTTGCTGCTTTTCCCTCTTCCTGTCTGAGTTATGTTGTACAAGTACAAGGGATTGCAAGAGGCTGGTGCCAATCAAATTTAGATATTTACATCAGTTGCTTTTAAAATGGTGGCCCTACCAGTAGCACAAATTCTCTACCCCACCACTCTATTTAGCCTGAAACTTCTTGTAATAGAGCAGCATGTGACTTACTTTTATCATAGTGCTTGGTGTTGGTGCATGGTGACTGATTGCTCAAGCTCAGGATCAGTGTCATGCAGGTGCGAAAAAAGAGTTACAACCTCCAGACGGAGCAATGGAAAGCGAAGAGAAGGTATGCACAACTGGTATGGTGTTGCTTTTCCCTGCTTGACAATAATCCAGCTCACTAAAATCTCATGTAAGCTTTATTATGTCAATGTAATTTCAATAATTTTTAAACATGCAACTTTCATTAACATTACACCTAGTGATGCTACCATGAAGGTCCTTGTTTGTCCTTGGGGTTGATTTACTAAAACTGGAGAGTGGAAAATCTGGTGCAGCTCTGCATTGAAACCAATCAGCTTCCAGGTTTTCTTGTGAAAGCTAAATTTAACCAGCTGAAGTTAAAAGCTGATTGACTACCATGAAGAGCTGCACCAGATTTTGCACTCTCCAGTTATAGTAAATCAACCACAATGTATCTGAAAGAGGCTAGAAGAGATCATCTGCACTGAGATGTAACAAGAGAAAAACAGATGTTTTAGAGAAAAAAACATGGCAGATGCCTATGGCATATAGTGCTTTGTAAAAACTACATTTATTTGAGATTAATTTGAGATCTGCTTTAACCGAACCCTTACAATAAGCCCTTAATATTTAACTGGAACCTCAAAACATTGCGTTTAACTTAGCATTATGACTTTCTATAAACTCTATCCCTAACTTTAAAGTGTATGTAAAGCCAAAACATGTTTCTTTTTAGTTTTGAATAGAGTATGGATATGTAAAAACCCATTTCAGGTTTTTATTGTGGTCTGTGTCCCTGCTGGGTAGATTTGCCATCTTATTAGGAAAAATCCGTATTGCCTTTGGGAATAAAAGTGATGTGAAATCCAATATGTTGGAGCTGTCGTAGGAACTGGAATAGAGAACAAATCTTTTTATTTTCAATAGGGATGAGATGGGGATGGACTTTAATCAAGATGGTGTATTTTTTTATGTCATCATTCTCCACACAATACTTTTTATATGTTGCCCTTTTCTTTCACAAACGTTATGCCCTGTACACACGATCGGACATTGATCGGACATTCCGACAACAAAATCCATGGAATTTTTCCGACGCATGTTGGCTCAAACTTGTCTTGCATACTCACGGTTGCACAAAGTTGTCGAAAAATCCGATTGTTCTGAACGCGGTGACGTAAAACACGTACGTCGGGACTATAAACGGGGCAGTAGCCAATAACATGCCAAGAGTATCCAAGAGCATGCGTGGCACTTTGTGCGTCAGATTTGTGTACACACGATCGGAATGTAACCGATCAGATTTTGTTGTCGGAAAATTTTATAGCCTGCTCTCAAACTTTGTGTGTCAGAAATTCCGACGGAAAAAGTCTGATGGAGCCCACACACAATCAGAATTTCCGACAACACAATCCGATCACACTTTTTACGTCGGAAAATCCGACCGTGTGTACAGGGCATTACTGTTATTCTCAATATGGACATAAATCTTTAAATTAAAAAGGCAGAACACAATTGTCAGTCATACATATGTGAAGAATAGATTTTGAAAGCACGGTTTGGAATTGAAACACTGTAGCAGGAAAAAAAAAGCCTCATGGACAATGTGATAGACTAGCTAATATATACAGTTTGATACAGTTTCATCCATCAGAAACATTCCCCATCAAGAGGTACCGATATAACCAAAAAATGAGCTATAATGTAGACTGTAAGCTCTAATGAAGTTCCGTTTAAAAAAAAAAAAAAAACATTTGAGAACACTCAAGATTGTTATTTTTGCAGGAGTTCTTCTTTAATGATCTCAAAATGTTTTTACTTACCCGCAGCAACAAATAGAATTCCAGCTCCTAGGATGATGTTGCGCTTGGATTTGTAAACACGACTGGCAGCAACACAAAGGCCCCCAAGTAGCAGGAGCATGGCACTAAGGATAGGGAAGATGCTTGAGGCACGAACCACACCTGGGATTTAAAAGAAAGGAAAAGGTGATGACTTGATAACACAGTCTATAGAAATCAGCTTGTTGAAATTTCTTGCTACATAGAATGAATAAACCTCAACTTTTAGTTGGAAATGTCATTTACAAGGCCAAATTTATTTTAGTACAATCTCTAGAAGCATGGCCTTTGAAACATTTTAAAGCAATAGCAGACAAGTACAATTATTTAATAAAACGTGAGCCATTATATAAAAACATAAGCCATCTCACATAATTAGGACATTTCTGAACACTACAACTTTTTAGAGTATCTGGAAAGTTCTTGAAGAACCGTAGATTGTTTTATGGATGCTAAAGAAGAGTTTGCTATGCTCTTTTCTCCCATTGTTTTTTAGTTGTCAATCATATGGGTGTATTAACCACTTGCCAAGTGCAATACATATATACAGTATAGGTTGCGGTTTGCAAGTGGTTTACCAGGGTTATGGCTGTAGCTATCAGCACAGATATAATCCCGGTATCTTTTTTTTTCAGCCAGTGGCTGGCTTTCTCAGGAAAGTGATCCGAGTAGCTCATTAGCGAAGCAAAGCCCCCTCCTGCCGCTTGCCAGTGTTTCTCTGGCTTACCGTTTAGACAGGTGTGCCCGAGAAACAATCCAATAGTGCGTCCAGCTGGTCGCAGAGGCAATGAAAGACTAGATCATCTCTGATTGCCTCTATGACCTGGGAGGACCAGAGCGATGTCATGACGTCACTTCCGATCTACAGCGGAAGTAAACAATTTTTTTTTTTAAAGCAAAAGATCAAATTTGTTTTTGATCTTTTGCTTTTCAAGGTGAAGAAGAGATTTGGGGTCTTTTTGACCTCAGATCTCTATATAAAGAGGACATGTCATCCTTATTTATATTACAAGGGATGTTTACATGATAAATAAAGGAACAGTGTAAAAAGAAATAAGAAAATTAAAAAAAAAAAATGTAAGCGCCCCCATCCCTCCGTGCTCATGTACAGAAGCAAACGCATACCTATTGTGATGTATCCCCGCAAATGTTAGACCGAGAGCAATATTTCTAGCACTAGGCCTCCTCTCTAACTCTAAACAGGTAGCCTGTAAAAAAAATTTAAAGTGTCGCCTATGGATATTTTTAAGTACCATACTTTTTTGCCATTCCATGAGTGTACACACTTTTAAAGCATGACATTTTAAGTATCTATTTCCTCAGCTTAACATCATCTTTCATATTTTACAAAAAAAATGAGGTATATGTTGGTTTTTTAATTCATTAACCACTTGACGACTGCCTCACGTCGATGTACGTCGGCAAGGTGGCACAGACAGGCAGAATCACGTACATATACGTGATCTGCCTTCCGCGGGTGGGGGGTCCGATTGGACCCCCCCCCCCTCGGTGCCAGAGGTGGTCGCCATTTCTTCCTGGGCGATGAGAGGTGAGGGGGAGGCCATACATTCGTGGCCACCCCCTCCCGATCGCTCCCGGTGAATGAAAATCCTTCCTGTGCCTCTGTAATGTAAACAGAGGCACAGGAAGTGATGTCATCCCTCCTCGAGTCGGTCTTTTCGATCCAAGTAAGTGCACCAACACAACACGTTCAGTAGAACACGCCAGGCACACTTTTCATCCCTCTTCACCCCCCGATCACCCCCCTGTACCCCCTGTCACACTGACACCAATAGCAGTTTTTTTGTTTTTTGCATTGGTGTCAGTTTGTGACAGTTATAAGTGTTAGGGCAGTTAGGTTAGCCCCCTTTAGGTCTGGGGTACCCCCCTTTAGATCCAGGGTACCCCCCTAACCCCCCCTAATAAAGGTTAACCCCTTGATCAACCCCCGTCGCCAGTGTCACTAAGCGATCGTTTTTTTGATCGCTGTATTAGTGACACAGGTGACGCTAGTTAGGGAGGAAAGTATATAGGTTCGCTGTCAGTGTTTTATAGCGACAGGGACCCCCATATACTACCTACTAAAGGTTTTAACCCCCTGATTGCCCCCTAGTTAACCCTTTCACCAGCGATCACCGTATAAGTGTTACGGGTGACGCTGGTTAGTTAGTTTGTTTTTTATAGTTTTAGGGCGCCCCTAATTGCCCAGCGGTGATATAAGTTAAGTTTTTAGGGTCAGATAAGGTCTGCGTCGCCCCAGGCAGCGTCAGGTTAGCGCCAGTACCGCTAACACCCACGCACGCAGCATACACCTCCCTTAGTGCTATAGTATCTAAGCGGATCGATATCTGATCCGATCAGATCTATACTAGCGTCCCCAGTAGTTTAGGGTTCCCATAAACGCAGTGGTAGCGGGATCAGCCCAGATACCTGCTAGCACCTGCGTTTTGCCCCTCCGCCCAGTCCAGCCCAGCCCACCCAAGTGCAGTATCGATCGATCACTGAAACTTACAAAACACTAAGCACACATAACTGCAGCATTCGCAGAGTCAGGCCTGATCCCTGCGATTGCTAACAGTTTTTTGGTAGCGTTTTGAATCAGTCGCTGACAGTCAGGAGCTTTTTTGCCTGTGAGTCTCACTAGTGTACCCCTAAATTTAGAGCCCAAAATGGCAAATCGAAGGTACACTAGTGAAGAGGCCTACACGTTTCTGAGCATGACAGATAGTGAAGAGGAAGTCACTCATCTGTCAGATTCAGGCTCAGAATACGATCCTGTAGAGGACATCGGCTCCATGACAGATAGCTCTGACGACGGAGTTGTGGTCCCTGCTAAGGTCAGGCGTACCATACCCCAATCTTCTTCTTCTGTCCTTGAAGTGCAAGAACCGCAGGGCTCTCGTATGGAGCAGAGAAGTACTAGTGCCGCTATTCCTTCTGGTGAACTGGCAAGCACCAGTGGCCTAGTACACCCTGGTCGTATATCCAGCACTGCAGTAACACTTGGTGACGTGGCAAGTCCCATAAGTGCAGTTCAAGCTGGCGAGGTGGCAAGCACAAGTAGTGTCCCGCTGCCACCAAGAAGACAAAGACAGGCCCATCGTGTCCATAGTGCCCTTCCTGCTGCATTCGCCAATCCGAATTGGGAACCCACCACTTCTGCAGCACCCGTACTTCCCCCATTCACTGGCCAACCCAGAATTCAGGTGGAAACAGTTGATTTTACGCCACTGGATTTTTATTCGCTGTTTTTCACCAAAGATCTCCATAGATCTATTGTGGACCAAAGCAATTTATACGCTGGTCAATTCATCGCCGCTAATCCCCAGTCCTCCCTTGCCAGAGATTGGAGACCAATTACGGTCTCCGAATTTAAGATCTTTCTGGGCCTTTCCCTCAACATGGGCATAAATAAAAAGGGTAAGTTGCGGTCATATTGGTCCATATTGGCCAGGGCACGATACGAGCAGATTTTGCGGTTCATGCACTTCAACGACAATGAACTCTGTCGTCCTCGTGGAGACCCTGGATACGATCGGCTCTACAAAATTCGGCCCCTCGTAAACCACTTCAACCAACGTTTTGCAGACTTGTTTACTCGCCATCAAGTTGTCTGCATTGATGAGTCCCTGATTAAATTTTCTGGCCGCTTGTCATTCAAACAGTACCTTCCCAGCAAGCGTGCCAGATACGGGGTCAAGATGTATAAGCTCTGTGACAGGGCCACAGGCTATACATGTAGATTTATGGTTTACGAGGGCAAAGATAGTCACGTAGAGCCGACAAACTGCCCTGACTACATAGGAAGCGCTGGCAAGATAGTGTGGTACTTGGTGTCACCCTTATTCAGAAAGGGGAACCACTTGTACATGGACAATTATTACACGAGCGTGCCACTTTTTAGTCACTTTTTTGATCAGCAGATTGGAGCATGTGGCACCGTGCGACCTAATTGCCGGGGCTTTCCCCAGCAGCTTGTAGATTCCCGTCTTAGGCTGGGGGAGAGAGCCTGCTTGAAGTGTAATAATTTGCTCGCTATGAAGTGGAGGGATAAGAAGAATGTTTTCGTTCTCACCTCCCTTCATGCAGACACGACGGCCCAAATTACTACGGCGACTGGTGTTGTGGAGAAACCCCTCTGTGTCCACGAATTAAACCAAAATATGGGAGGGGTGGACCTCAACGACCAGTTGTTGGCGCCGTACCTAGTTGCCCGTAAGGCCAAACGCTGGTACAAATAAGTGTCTGTTTATTTATTTCAATTGGCTTTGCTGAACGCTCATGTGCTATACAGAGCTTCAGAATGGACTGGATCCTTCCTTAAATTCCAGGAAGGGATCGTCAGAGCCCTTCTGTATCCAGACGGTGCTCCACCTCACCATCCCCAACCAAATGCAGTAGGCCGGCTGCATGAGAGGCATTTTCCTTATGCCCTTCTGAGTACCCCTACCCAACGAGCCCCCCAAAATGATGTCGTGTCTGTAGCAAGCGCGGATTTAGGCGTGACACCCGGTGTTATTGTCCCTCCTGTCCTGGCAATCCTGGTCTTTGCATGGGTGAATGTTTTGAACGCTACCATACACTAGTTGAGTATTAGCGTAGGGTACAGCACTGCACAGACTAGGACACACTTTCACAGGGTCTCCCAAGATGCCATCGCATTTTGAGAGACCCAAACCTGGTACCAGTTACAAAAGTTAAAGTTACTAAAAAAAGTGTAAAAAAATAAATAAATAAAATAAAAACACAAAAAAATATAAAATAAAAAAACAAAAATAGTTATTGTTTTATTGTTCTCTCTCTCTATTCTCTCTCTATTGTTCTGCTCTTTTTTACTGTATTCTATTCTGCAATGTTTTATTGTTATTATGTTTTACCATGTTTGCTTTTCAGATATGCAATTTTTTTATACTTTACTGTTTACTGTGTTTTGTTGGTAACCATTTTATTGTAATCAGGTACGCCATTCAGCTGCAGAGCGGATTTATTTATCTTGACAGCAACAGCGTTTGCTCCCACGATACATAAACCTGTGACTCCAGCGCTGTCGGAGGTGATTTCACCATCACAGTTACATACTTCAGCATATATGCCGAAGCGTGGAGGCAGCAGTGGGTGGAGGAGCGATTTGCTCCTGCCTTTTGTGGGAGGATGCCCCCATGCTTCGGCATATATATTTTAGGCACAGGTTGCGTTAAATGTTTTATTTTTTACTATGTTTTTTTTTGTATTTGCTTTGCAGGTATGGTAAGTCTTACTGTTATACTGTAATGTTACTTTGTTTTATTGTTAACCATCATTTTCTTAGCAGGTACGCCATTCAGTTGCAGCTCGGATTTATTTATCTTGACAGCAACAGCGTTTGCTCCCACGATATATAAAGCCGTGACTCCAGCGCTGTCGGATGTGATTTTACCACCACAGTTACATACTTCGGCATATATGCTGAAGCGTGGGGGCAGCAGTGGGTGGAGGAGCGATTTGCTCCTGCCTTTTGTTGGAGGATGCCCCCATGCTTCGGCATATATAAATGGTGCATGTATGCCCATCATTAGAAGAGGGTGGATGAAGGGAGGTATTCTAATGGTGGGCATACCCACCGATCAATATCTTTTTTTCGTTCAGCCCACAGGCTGCATGAAAAAAAAGTTTACAAAATATGCCCAACAAGGACCAGCAATGTACTGCTATGTTGCTGGACTTTGAGTGGTTATACCAGAATGATGCCTGCAGGTTTAGGTATCATCTTGGTATCATTCTTTTCAGCCAGCGGTCTGCTTTCATGTAAAAGCAATCCTAGCGGCTAATTAGCCTCTAGACTGCTTTTACAAGCAGTGGGAGGGAATGCCCCCTCACCGTCTTCCATGTTTTTCTCTGGCTCTCCTGTCCCAACAGGGAACCTGAAAATGCAGCTGGTGATTCGGCCAGCTGACCATAGAGCTGATCAGAGACCAGAATGGCTCCAAACATCTCTATGGCCTAAGAAACCGGAAGCTACGAGCATTTCATGACTTAGATTTCGCCAGATGTAAACAGCGCCATTGGGAAATTGGGAAAGCATTTTATCACACCGATCTTGGTGTGGTCAGATGCTTTGAGGGCAGAGGAGAGATCTAGGGTCTAATAGACCCCAATTTTTTAAAAAAAGAGTACCTGTCACTACCTATTGCTATCATAGGGGATATTTACATTCCCTGAGATAACAATAAAAATGATTAAAAAACATAAAAATGAAAGGAACAGTTTAAAAATAAGATAAAAAATAAAAAAGAAAATAAAGAAAAAAAAAAGTACCCCTGTCCCCCCCTGCTCTCGCGCAAAGGTGAACTCAAGCGTCGGTCTGGTGTCAAATGTAAACAGCAATTGCACCATACATGTGAGGTATCACCGCGAAGGTCAGATCGAGGGCAGTAATTTTAGCAGTAGACCTCCTCTGTAAATCTAAAGTGGTAACCTGTAAAGGCTTTTAAAGGCTTTTTAAAAATGTATTTAGTTTGTCGCCACTGCAATTTTAAAGCATGTCATGTTTGGTATCCATGTACTCGGACTAAGATCATCTTTTTTATTTCATCAAACATTTGGGCAATATAGTGTGTTTTAGTGCATTTCCCCAAAAAATGCTTTTTAAAAATCGCTGCGCAATTACTGTGTGAAAAAAAAATGAAACACCCACCATTTTAATCTGTAGAGCATTTGCTTTAAAAAAATATATAATGTTTGGGGGTTCAAAGTAATTTTCTTGCAAAAAAAAATAATTTTTTTCATGTAAACAAAAAGTGTCAGAAAGGGCTTTGTCTTCAAGTGGTTAAAAGAGTGGGTGATGTGTGACATAAGCTTCTAAATGTTCAAAACTTCAAAACTGTGATAGGTAGTGAGGAGTGAAATCACAACTTTACGCCCCTAGAAATCCTGAAGGCGGTGCTTGGTTTTTGGGGCCCCGTATGCTGCTAGGCTCCCCAAAAGTCCCACACATGTAGTATCCCCATACTCAGGAGAAGCAGCTAAATGTATTTTGGGGTGCAATTCCACATATGCCCATGGCCTGTGTGAGAAATATATCATTTAGTGACAACTTTGTGCAAAAAAAAAAAAAAATTTGTCATTTTCCCGCAACTTGTGTCAAAAAATAAAATATTCCATGGACTCAACATGCCTCTCAGCAAATAGCTTGGGGTGTCTACTTTCCAAAATGGGGTCATTTGGGGGGGGTTTGTGTCATCTGGGCATTTTATGGCCTTCAAAACTGTGATAGGTAGTGAGGAGTGAAATCAAAAATTTACGCCCTTAGGAATCATGAAGGCGGTGCTTGGTTTTCGGGGCCCCGTACGCGGCTAGGCTCCCAAAAAGTCCCACACATGTGGTATCCCCATACTCAGTAGAAGCAGCTAAATGTATTTTGGGGTGCAATTCCACATATGCCCGTGGCCTGTGTAAGCAATATATCATTTAGTGACAACTTTGTGCAAAAAAAAAAAAAAAAAATTGTCACTTTCCCGCAACTTGTGTCAAAAAAATAAAATATTCCATGGACTCAACATGCCTCTCAGCAAATAGCTTGGGGTGTCTACTTTCCAAAATGGGGTCATTTGGGGGGGGGGGGGTTGTGCCATCTGGGCAATTTATGGCCTTCAAAACTGTAATAGGTAGTGAGGAGTGAAATAAAAAATGTAAGCCCTTAGAAATCCTGAAGGCAGTGATTGGTTTTCGGGGCCTAGTACGCGGCTAGGCTCCCAAAAAGTCCCACACATGTGGTATCCTCATACTCAGGAGAAGCGGCTGAATGTATTTTGGGGTGCAATTCCACATAGGCCCATGGCCTGTGTGAGCAATATATCATTCAGTGACAACTTTTTGTAAATATTTTTTTTTTTTGTCATTATTCAATCACTTGGGACAAAAAAAAAAAATATTCAATGGGTTCAACATGCCTCACAGCAATTTCCTTGGGGTGTCTACTTTCCAAAATGGGGTCATTTGGGGGGGGGGGGGGTTGTACTGCCCTGCCATTTTAGCACCTCAAGAAATGACATAGGCAGTCATAAACTAAAAGCTGTGAAAATTCCAGAAAATGTACCCTAGTTTGTAGACGCTATAACTTTTGCGCAAACCAATAAATATACGCTTATTGACATTTTTTTTACCAAAGACATGTGGCCGCATACATTTTGGCCTAAATGTATGACTAAAATTGAGTTTATTGGATTTTTTTTATAACAAACAGTAGAAAATATAATTTTTTTTCAAAATTTTCGGTCTTTTTCCGTTTATAGCGCAAAAAATAAAAACGGCAGAGGTGATCAAATGCCATCAAAAGAAAGCTCTATTTGTGGAAAGAAAATTTCGTTTGGGTACAGCATTGCATGACCGCGCAATTAGCAGTTAAAGCGACGCAGTGCCAAATTGGAAAAAGTCCTCTGGTCCTAAAAATTGCAATGATCACCATTTTATTCCCTGAGGTCTCTGCTAAATATATATATATATATATATATATATATATATATATATATATATATATAATGTTTGGGGGTTATAAGTAATTTTCTAGCAAAAATACTGATTTAAACTTGTAAATAAAAAGTGCCAGAAAAGGTCTAAAGGTCTGGTCTTCAAGTGGTTAAGAACCAAACAACAGGCAAGAAGGGGTTTTAACACTCTGAGAAGTAGGTAAGTGCATACCCATGCTGTGTTTTCTCTGGGATACAAAAGTTGAGCATCAACCATTCAATCCTTGAGCAATGCTACAGATCTTTGCACTCAAATTATGCTCTGCACAATTCAAGCATATAGCAAAACCAAAAGAACTGTTAATTACACCTACCAGTATCAAAATGCTGATCAAAATAATAGGAAGACCAAAAAGTCAAGATATTTTCCATGGGGTTGACTTACTAAAGGCAAATAGTGCAAAAAAAGTGCTGTAGGAATGATCGTGCATCAATGTCCAGAAAAGCCAAATGCTTTATTGTAACAATTCAAAATATGGAGACAATATCACAGCATAAACACAAGAATAGACCTGTTAATGTGCTTTATGGCTGAATACCACCACACATCTTAATGTGTTAAAAATGAACATGCATACTGTAGGATAAGCAACACCTATAAATATACATATATACGGCACAATACCGTGTCATATTCTCAGCAATTTAAAGAATTAGAAATCCTGAAGGCAGTGATTGGTTTTCGGGGCCTAGTACGCGGCTAGGCTCCCAAAAAGTCCCACACATGTGGTATCCTCATAC
Source organism: Aquarana catesbeiana (assembly GCF_042186555.1). Classification (NCBI taxonomy): domain Eukaryota; kingdom Metazoa; phylum Chordata; class Amphibia; order Anura; family Ranidae; genus Aquarana; species Aquarana catesbeiana. Next base: position 142,280,844 of record NC_133333.1, read on the forward strand.
TCAGGAGAAGCGGCTGAATGTATTTTGGGGTGCAATTCCACATAGGCCCATGGCCTGTGTGAGCAATATATCATTCAGTGACAACTTTTTGTAAATATTTTTTTTTTTTGTCATTATTCAATCACTTGGGACAAAAAAAAAAAATATTCAATGGGTTCAACATGCCTCACAGCAATTTCCTTGGGGTGTCTACTTTCCAAAATGGGGTCATTTGGGGGGGGGGGGGGGGGGGTTGTACTGCCCTGCCATTTTAGCACCTCAAGAAATGACATAGGCAGTCATAAACTAAAAGCTGTGAAAATTCCAGAAAATGTACCCTAGTTTGTAGACGCTATAACTTTTGCGCAAACCAATAAATATACGCTTATTGACATTTTTTTTACCAAAGACATGTGGCCGCATACATTTTGGCCTAAATGTATGACTAAAATTGAGTTTATTGGATTTTTTTTATAACAAACAGTAGAAAATATAATTTTTTTTCAAAATTTTCGGTCTTTTTCCGTTTATAGCGTAAAAAATAAAAACGGCAGAGGTGATCAAATGCCATCAAAAGAAAGCTCTATTTGTGGAAAGAAAATTTCGTTTGGGTACAGCATTGCATGACTGCGCAATTAGCAGTTAAAGCGACGCAGTGCCAAATTGGAAAAAGTCCTCTGGTCCTAAAAATTGCAATGATCACCATTTTATTCCCTGAGGTCTCTGCTAAATATATATATATATATATATATATATATATATATATATATATATATATATATATATATATATATAATGTTTGGGGGTTATAAGTAATTTTCTAGCAAAAATACTGATTTAAACTTGTAAATAAAAAGTGCCAGAAAAGGTCTAAAGGTCTGGTCTTCAAGTGGTTAAGAACCAAACAACAGGCAAGAAGGGGTTTTAACACTCTGAGAAGTAGGTAAGTGCATACCCATGCTGTGTTTTCTCTGGGATACAAAAGTTGAGCATCAACCATTCAATCCTTGAGCAATGCTACAGATCTTTGCACTCAAATTATGCTCTGCACAATTCAAGCATATAGCAAAACCAAAAGAACTGTTAATTACACCTACCAGTATCAAAATGCTGATCAAAATAATAGGAAGACCAAAAAGTCAAGATATTTTCCATGGGGTTGACTTACTAAAGGCAAATAGTGCAAAAAAAGTGCTGTAGGAATGATCATGCATCAATGTCCAGAAAAGCCAAATGCTTTATTGTAACAATTCAAAATATGGAGACAATATCACAGCATAAACACAAGAATAGACCTGTTAATGTGCTTTATGGCTGAATACCACCACACATCTTAATGTGTTAAAAATGAACATGCATACTGTAGGATAAGCAACACCTATAAATATACATATATACGGCACAATACCGTGTCATATTCTCAGCAATTTAAAGAAACAAACAAAATGTATCGCTATAAGGATACAAAATACATCAAATAAAAATATAAAAATATACAGCATGTGCACTGATTGAAATGGGAAAAATAAAACAAGGGGATGAGATTCACGGGTCTACAAGAGGGATGAGCATCAAATCAGTCATAGCAGTGGGTCAAATCCAACTCAAAATGTAATCCACCGGGAATCTTAGTCCGCAAATGCCTAGACAAATTATCAGTTGCCTAGCTCTTTAAAGCAGTTAAATTCCCTCCATGACACTCATTAACATGTTGAGCCACATTAGTAGAGTAATGTTGTTCTATACTGTAGTGGTGATTGTGTAAGCGACCCCTTAGCCTTCTTGTACTTCTTTCCAAATATTGGATGGAACAAATTTGACAGGTAATGACATAAATGATGTATCGTATATTGCAATTCAAAAATGGGTTAGTAAGTGTGGACTGACCTAGAGCGGTGTGACTCTTGAAGGATGTTCACTTTCTAAAGGAGTTTTCTCTTATCTTAGTGAATGAAGTGACACTTTGTTGACTTAAATCATCCAATCATGTGCAAGTGTAGCCCCGATTCGGGGCACACACTGCCCACTGGTACATGGACCAGGATGTCTCACGGAATGCTGCAGCCCCCCATAAACACAGTTTATGCCGGTGAGTGGAGGGGTGGCCGTGCATGGAGAGGAGGAAAAGGAGGGAGCTGACTAGAGGACATTTTGGCAGGGCTGAGGTTGCAGCCACAGTGAGCTGGAGGAGAGAACCACACACCATCCAAGGATACAGAGAACACTGTGACTGGCTGCTGTGCAGTCTGGGAGAGGCTGCTGGGAGCCACCTGGAACTAAGAGGGATGTATTCCCCAGGAGACAGCCTCTATCAAGCCAAGTACTGGATGGAACTACAAATCCCAGGAGTACAGAAAGAAGGAGGAAAAAGGAAAGTGAAGCCTGGGGCTTGGGCAGTCTCATGTGTAAAGTGAGAGGTGACTACTGGAGAGCGCTGCTGAGTTGGTGACGCTGCCTGTTGTGAGTGCTCACAGCGGTGTCAGAAAGAGACTATGTTGCCCCATCTGCATGGAGGGTACAGCTGTTGGAGAGATCCAGCAGCCTTGAGAAAAGGGACATAACCATTTTCATGAGAGACTGTCACCATGGAAAGCAGAAGAAGGCCTTATTACAGATGGCATGGTGGTGAGAGGCCATGGGGCCACAACTCTGTAAGCATTTCACAGACTGCTTGGTAGTAGGAGGCTGCTGGCCCTAACTTCCTTACCCACAATTTGGGTATTTACCCCCTGTACCATAGAATCCCCTTAAACTTGAATGCTCCAATTCAGGAACTCTTAATAGTATGTAGACAGGTGTAGTCTATTTTCTCCTCTGCAGGTGGTGCTCAACCGCAGTGGCAGTACAGAAGGAGAGAAAGTCAGGAAGAACATGGTTCCTCTATGGTTTCCTGGTTCACTAGGGCAGCAATATTGTTGGAAGCTGACAACCCATGTGACTCTGGTGGCCACAAGACAAGTAGGGAAAGTGTAATTGATCAGCTTCTCATCCTGGAACCTCCCTGCTTAGGCTCGGACCTGCCAGGCTGTGTTCTTTCCCTCCAGACAGACGCTGTAATCTTTGCTGAGACCTGCTCTGCTACACTCTGTTGTCATCTTTGAGTGTTCCCAGTTGGGCTTCCTTCCACTGGACATGTTGTGAACTGTTTTTCCTTGAATTCAGTACAAGTTCTTTCATTTACATTTGGACTTAGTGTGTGTTATTGCCGTTGCACCTACCTACAAGCACACTTGGCAGTGGGAGGGATTTGAAGAGACTGAAGGACTATTTGCTTCTAGTACCTACCCTTTGGCTAGGACCTCCATAGATCCTGGGTTCTAGTGCAAAGATACTTGGTCTTAAAATTTTGTTGTATTGTGAAAATCTTCTGTTTTAAGCCTCATACACCAGTAGTTTTTTTTTTCGTTCAACCCAGCAGGGCTGAATGAAAAAAAAACTGGCAGCTCAAGAGGAGTTACTGTACTAACTATCCAAAGTTAGTACATTGATCTCCCCTGCTGTTCTATTGTGTTATGACAGGGGGACGGCCCCCCCACCAGAACACACCGGTCAGATCGGGAGCCGATAGGCAGACCTTTTTCAGTCATGAACAGCCAGACTCCAGTACAAATGGGCAGAATGTAGACTGGTTTCTATTGAACTGGCCAGTGCCACCCCGCATTCAGCCCCTGTGTACTAGTCTTTACCTTGTACCTGTTTATTACTATTACTAATTTCTGTTGTTGCCTTGTTGGGTGTATAACACAAATAAATCCTCCTTCTTTGGCTTTGGTGTATTTGGTTAGATTTGGTGGGACATTGCCAGAGGGCTCAGGTCATCCGGCATCAGGGGACCCATACTTCAGTGTTACACAAGCAAAAAATTGTTTTCCTTACCCATAATTGAGAATTCTTTGCAAAGTGAATTTTCATCACATTCACTAAGACAAGGGAAAATTCTCTTGTAAAATGAACAGCCTATTTGCCTTTAGTAAATCAGCCCTAATGAGTGCATATCTAATATACAGTATCTCAAAATCTGTATTTATATAGGCAAAATCATGATGCTTTCTGTAAACACTATCCCTTTATATGTCAATGAATCCAACTATGAACAAAACAGTTGGATAGTACATTACACAGATACTAGCTTCATTATGTAAACTAAAAGAATTGGGTCACTGAATAGTCGCCCTCCCCAACTGTCTTCACTAAGCTTTCCCCTAGCACTAAGTCCTGCCCACAGGGATGCATATTCTGCTTTAGAAGAGCTTACCATTTTAAAAGTAAACTACTCCATTCCACTATGAATACAAATCAATAGTTTCAACAGTGATCACAGTTTCGTAGTCTGAAATGCATTAGAAATCCTGTCAACTAGAACAGAAAAGCAAAGAGAAGGAACAATAAGTGAGACAAGATTGTGCCTTGCAGCTTTACCTCTCCCCTTGTGTCTTTATAATGCACCCCCTAATGATAATAACAATTGGCAATACCAATGTTGTTGTGCTTCTATGAATATTCTTGATTCTTGTATAGATTCCTCTATGTCTATTCCAAGAAAAAAGCAGATTAGCAGCCATGAAGCAAGATGGAAACCTTGCTCCAAAGGTGCAAGAAAAGTCTCACCTCATTCTGTGGTATCAATGGTCCTGGTAAGTTCCACCCCTTTATAAAAATCAGGAATCAAACTGGCTAAGAGACATGTGTAAGATGCAATAAGTTCAGCTCACTAAGCTATCACATTTTTATTTGCCATATCAGCCATTATATCAATGAGGTACTGTATATCAATCAACAATGAAAGTCAATAAAAACCTGGAGTAAGGAGCCACATGGTGAAAAATAATAATCACTACAGCAAATAACACAAGTATTATAACTTAGTGAATTAAGAATTGTGCCTGAAAACTATCCTGAGCCTCCTGTCTTTAAATTTTTAGCATATTAATTGCAACAAATCATTTATTTTTTTTGTATTTGGCTATTCACGTTTCTTTAATGATTGAATGATTGATAAAAAAAATCTTGAAATCATCATAAAGAATTTCATCCATGCTTGTTTGTTAATAATAGAAGCTGTTTATTTTTTTTTTTTTAACCTCTTATAACTTACATATACAGTGGCAAGGCGGCCCTGCTGCGCAGGATCATGTACTTAGTACGTGATCCTGCACTTCCGGGTCTGGGGCACGCATGTGCGCCATCGGCGACCCATTCCCACTGTGATTATACACAGTGGGAGCTGATCTGCGGGTACTGGGGACTCAGTGTTCACTGGCATTCACTGGCATCCGCCGATCAGTAGGCAGAGAACCAGAACAGAGATCGCTGTTCTGTCGGTAGGGAAGACATTGATCCTGTGTTCCTGCAAAGCAGGAACATGGATCCTTGCCTTCCCCTTGTAAAAGCACCTCCCACACAGTACACAAGCACTGGTTAGGCACACAGTTAACCCTTTGATTGCCCCTGATGTTAGCCCCTTCCCAGCCAGTGTCATTAGTACAGTGACAGTGCATATTTTTTAACACTGATCACTGTATTAGTATCACTGGTCCCTAAAAAGTGTTAAAACTGTCAGTTAGTATCCGATTTGTCCACCGCAATATCACAGTCCCACTATAAGTCGCTGATCGCTGCAATTACTAGTAAAAAAAAAAATTAAAATTCCATAAATGGCACAAATCCCATAGTTTGCAGACGCTATAACTTTTGTGCAAACCAGTCAATTTACGCTTGGGATTTTTGTTTACCAGAAATATGTAGCAGAATATTCAAAAAAGGAACATTTTGGGACTTTACATGAGGCTAGCACCAAAGGGATGCTCGCCTCCATCCCGGTCATTGGTTAAAAAAAAGAGAGAGAGAAGTGGGACTTTAAATGAAGCACACAGCAGCACAACGCAGGTCAAGTGACAAAAATTCATTTATTTGGTATAATCCATGGTAAGTAAAAAACATTTTGGGCATCCAAACTCTAAAATGCTGTGGGCATCAAGCCTCTATATAATAAACCATGGATTGATTGTACATAAAATACACATAAATTGCACAATAAGTAATGATCCATTGTCACACAGAGAGCAAAGATAACAATCAATATGCATGTGTACATTTGTTACTATGATTAGACCCAAAAAGAGCCATGAAAGTTAGGATAAATAATATAATAATAAAAAAGATTTAATGCCATGACAGATACTTATGGAGGTAAGTGGAATCATTGAAATCTTGGTATTCCATGATATGGGAAGATTGGTAATAATCAAATCTCTATGCGTTTCACGGTATAGCAACCGCTCATCAGGAGCATACGTCATGGAATGATTCTAAAAAATATTTTTATTTAAAAAAAAAAAAATTTTCAATAAATAAGCAGGAAATGAAAAGAAGATTTTGTATACAAATATTTTACTTGTATAGAATGAATTAAAGGTTGTGCGTCCAAACTCACGTCTGCATCAGCGATCCTTTGAAACAGCATCCAGAATTGCAGAGAGCTGCAAAGCAAAGCCGCCCGACGCCAGGGTGATGTGCGGGAATGGGAACAACGGCCATAGGCAAAACCATTGCTGGTGGGTGCAATGAGTGTAGGATGCGGACCTCCATGTAGGAAACCTATATAAAACAAATCATAGTGATATGTGTTGATGTGTAAGAATGAGAAAATGTGAAAAGAGTGATGTGGTGACAACGTGGAAATAAGGAGAGAGAGTGGGATAGGAAGGAGTGGACAAAAAAAAAAAACAAAGAAAAAAATACGAGGCCAAGAAAGAACATGAACAATAAAGATTGATGGAAAAGAAAAATTAGGGAAAAAGGAATGATACCTGGTATGCACAGAGTGGACAACTCCAAGCATGTGAGCGTGATGCTGAACAGGAAGGAAAGTGGAGTTTATGAAGGCCAGCCTTGGAGATGCCTATAAAGGTGTTCCATCATGTAGCAGAATATATATTGACCCAAACTGAATGTAGAATAGATTGTAACACCATATTCAACTTCAGGGTTGATTGCATTGACCTACCTGCAGTTGCCTAAGTGCTTTGTAGTATATTTTTAAGCCTCTCTGCTGTAGAGAAGAAATAATGAGAACCAGCCACTTTGAGTACCTTTTACAGCATTTTCTTGAATGTGTAGGAAGAGTGGATTTAGCTTAGCTAAATTGGTTTAGCATAGTAAATAGAGGTATGTGTAGAGATCACCATGGTGGAAAGTGGCAACCTCCACTAAGTAGAACTGCGCTGGTAGGTCTGCCATACAGAGAGATACTGTCTTGCAAACAAAACAAAATGAAACAAAATGGGAAAATGTCATGAAGTTACAGTAAGATGCTGTTCTGGAAAAAGAATGAATGTCCTGGGGAGCCCCTAGAGAGACAAGGCCTATAGAGAAATATCCTGATCCTCACCTACACAGGAATGACTGAAAAAAAAAAACAGGCACATGGCCTGTAATCTAGTTTTAGGGAACTAACAGCATTGATCCTTGCTTGTCAGTAATATCAATTATACTTCGTAGTATTTAGTCACATTCAACTGGACTCGTTCTGTAGCATTCAAGACGTTTTATAGCTTATCAAACCACTTTTTCAGTTCCATTGGGTTTTCAGGAGGATACATCAGCATTTATATCTACAAGATATTACACCAATGTTAATTGTCCAAGAACAGGATAGGAGGATATAAATGCTGGGGTATGTTCCTGACACACACTGGAACTGAAGAAGTGGCTTGCTAAGCTATGAAACATCTTCCACATTGCAGAACATGACCAGTTGTATGTGACTAACCGCTATGAGCTATACCATGACCTGGATAATGAGAACCTTCACAGACATTTTCTGTACCACAAATGATTTTTTATGAAGTGTCGGCATATTTCCCCTTTACAAAAGCTGGTCCTTCCCCCATTCTTGGTCTTCATAGCAACTGCTTAGTCTTCTTTGCTTGTAGCTGGCCCTTGGGTGAGTGCAGAATTACTTGTATCACCTTGAAGTGATTTTACCTAAGCCCAGGTGGTTTGCACACAGATCTCTATAATAACTGCATCTGATAGGTGGACTCAAACTAGGATGCAGTTCCTAAATTAACCTTTTCCCCAGTGCCATACCCTTTAACAGTTTCTGTCAGGGATTTGTTTGCAACTATACCAATTGCAAATCATTGTTTCACCATGGTCTGATTTGCTGTGACATGATTTTGCTAGACCCGCTATATTATAGGTGTGTTAGGAAGTGTACTAGGCACATTTTATAGAAATCAATATTTCCTTGATTGTGACTAATGTATAAGAATGCCTCCAAAACGTTGGTATGGTGCCATATAAGGCCATAAGGATGGTTTTACCTTAACTGACCTAATGCTATAGGAATGTCATTACAAACTGACCATATGGCCAAGCCCACCAAGTCTTTTTAGGGATGTGTACTATCTTCCTTAAAAGGTGCTATCACTTTCCAAACAGTTCCTATTGGTTGTTACTTACCGACTAGTCCTGTATATACCACAGCCAAAATTGGGGTAAACTTGTCCTCTAATGCCCCGTAGACACGGTCGGATTTTCCAATGGAAAATGTCCGATCGGAGCGTGTTGTCGGAAATTCCAACTGTGTGTGGGCTCCATCGGACATTTTCCATCGGATTTTCCGACACACAAAGTTGGAGAGCAGGAGATAAAATTTTCCGACAACAAAATCCGATCACGTCAATTCCGACCGTGTGTGGCCTGTTCCGACGCACAAAGTGCCACGCATGCTCAGAAGAAATTCCGGCACGGAACAGCTCGTTCTGGTAAACTTAGCGTTCGCAATGGATACAGCACTTTTGTCACGCTGCAATGTTAAAAATGGTTTAATACAGCGCAATCTCTTCTTCTTTATAATGTGACAAGAATATGGTAGTTTTTCTGCTCATATTCACACACACTTCTCACAAACTTATTTCATTACTATTTATTGGGATTCCCTCAATATATTTTGATTTCTCACATCTGACAACATATTTTTTTTGTATTTTATTTTTTTTTTTGGTTTTAATGTAGATTCTTTTTTTGTGTTTGTATTTTTTTGAAGGGTGTTTTTTTTGGGGGGGATTTTGATTTGTACTCCCGAAAATGTTTGTGTGTGTGTTTTGTGACAAATTCCCACAACACCATTAATATGTTGTTCTATTTAATCTGTAGGAGATTGTTTGGTGTTGTTGTCCCTTGTTAATTTCACATTTTATGTTAGAAATGTACCTGAATCGTCACCAACAAACTGTCCTTTTTGGATGAAAGCACACACAGGAGAGTATAATTTCCCATAAAAAATTTTATTAAGGGCTCACAACTAAACAAAGAGGGAGGCAACACTGGAGAAAAAGCAGAAGTGGGTGAAGCCTTGGGCCCCCAGGGCACACATCAACTATTTCAAAGCAAAATTGGGGTCCTGAGGTGTCCTTATCTAAGGGAGGGCAGTCTGGTCCAGAAGTCCCAGAAATCCGGAAAGCAGCAGATGACATCTGTGTCCCGAGGCTGTGGTCATATGAGAGACTGCATCTTTTGTCAGACCAGACTGAACCCAGGGTCATCACTCTCAGGTCTTCCTTCCACGCTTCCTTCCACGCGGTGGCTCTGGTGGTGGAGTTGTGGCAGCAGGAGGAGGAGGAGGATGGTCCAACTCAACCACGTCGGTCTTGGGTGTTAGTTCCCCACTCACCCCCTTACGTAGGACTTTATACATAAGGTCCTCACAGAGCCTGCGTTGACCCTCCTGCATGCCCTGCAGTTTGGTGGCAGCCATGCAGGCAAAGGCCTCTTCAGGAGTGGGTAAGGCTCGTAGGGACGCCGAAGCCTCCTGAATCAGCCTGAAAGCAGAATCCTGCACGGGACTCGGAGTCGTCTTCCTGGCTCTTTTGTATGGAAGGCGGAGGGGAGGAACCTGAGATTCAGTCAGGCTGCGACTGGTCCCAGGCTTCTCTTGGCTGACACTTAGCCCCGCCTCCTCCTGGCTGCCACTAATCCCCGCCTCCTCCTGACTGCCACATTCCACAGCCTCCTCCTGGCTGAGGTCTTCCTGTGTATGAAAAAGGGACATAGTTTTAGTTTTTTATTCATCAATCACACACAATTTTCACCTCCTGACTGTTGAAAATTGAATGTTAACAAATATAACAGACTATCCTTCTGAGCAATTCTTGTCCCAAATTTGGGTGCCCACTACTGTCTATTGATATGTAAAACACTTTTTTCAATCAGCAATTAGTGATTAATAATAACATCTATAGTAAACATCATTTCTTTATTGCCCAGAAATCTGTAGAAGAATGCTATACCTGGCTCCAGCTGGGCTCCTCCACTTCTTCCTGGCTGGAAGGCCCAGGTTGGACATCGGAAGCCTCAGCTGGGGTGGAAGGAAGAGTGGAAGGAAGAGTGGAGAGGGATTCCCTGACTTCAGTGTGGTCTGACAGAAATCGCAGTCTCTCATAGTACCACAGCCTGGGGACATAAACGTCATCTGCTGCAGCTCCGGACCTCTGGGAATCTGTGACCTTCTTGCGCTCCCTAAGATAAGTGCTCCTCAGGCCACCAATTTTGGTTTTTAAATAGGGGATGGTTGCTGTGGGGACCACCGGCTTCACCAACTCCAGCAGTTTCTCCAGCGCTGCCTGCCTCTTTTGTTTATGGTTGTAATGAGGATGTCTCACTTGCCACAGACAGGGCAGCTCCCTGTATTTGTCAATGAACAGGGGGAGGAAATTGTGGTCGTTGAACCCATCCATTTTCTCTGCAAGACACAACACAAGACAAACCCTAATGTCAGGCCAAACTCCCCTAATCTTGTTACAATATAGGCTTCCATTTCGAAGCAGTATAGGCCCAAGTTTAGATTCTACCTTCGATATCACGATCGGCGCCTCTGATGCTCCTTCCTCCGCTCACAGATCGTACGTAAGACGCACGCGTGTTACGCTTTATACACACTGCGCATGCGTGTAACTCCGCCCGCCCCTGACGTTCTTTCTAGTCTATTCCCCGCCCCTTTTCGTTCGGCGCAGTGGGGGAAGAGCACATGGCGGAGACACAGCAGGATCGTGCTAATTGTAGCAACGACGAGGAGGAGGAGGAAAGGCCGGATCCGGACACGTCCCGATCCAGAAGGAGATTTAAGGACTCAAATATGTCCTTTGGGGAGATGTTGGAGATGATGGACATCCTGAAGAAGGCCGACTATGACGGGAAGTATGGACCTTACCCCAACCCCAATGTCAGAAAGGCCAAGATCATGGCGAAAGTGGTCAGGAGTCTGCACCGGAATTTCGGGGTACGACGATCGAAAGATCAGCTCAGGAACCGGTGGTCGGACCTCAAATTACGAGAACATGAGCAGTACAGAAAGATCCGGAGAGTGCTGCAAAAAAGTAAGTAGTTGTGCTGTGTTCCTATTCTTTATGTTTATTATGTTCGTGCTGCTCCATGTGCTTTTAGGAACTGTTGTACAGTTTAAAATGGCAACTTTAATGTTCATGGGCACATTATTCGTTCGTATCAAACATTTTTCTTTCCGACTCAAAAATACCATTGTTTAGGCCATATGCATTTGGCCACCATTTTTATGCCCTATACTTGTCTTAAAAAAATTGGGTTGTGTAGATGGCTTTGTTACTAGAATGAAATGCAAACTAGATTCTGTGTAAGGAGAGGACACTCAGCAGCTGTTTACACATCTGGACACTGGAGCACTAGTGTGGGACCCCAGAACACCATTTTTATTAGGGGACTCACACAGGTGCTCCAGTGTATACTATAGGGGGGGGGCTACATCTGTGAAGCTTGTACCAAACAGGTAAAGTATTGAAGCTTGACAAAGGACACTGAAAATGCTACATTTTGTAACTCTGCTAAAATTGACAATTGTACCTCACTTCCAAGCAATGTTTCCTATTTCTAGTTCTGCCATCAAATATCTGTGTGTGCTAATTATACCATTTTGTTTGACATAGGGGAGAAAAGACTCGGAGGACACCCCTCATCCGAGGAGACCAGAGCCCCCCCCCTGGAAGAAGGGGAAATCCCCCCAACCCAAGAAGAGCAGGAGGAGGAAGATGTGGTGGAACTAGTCACCACAACAGGTGAGTGTCTGCGACCACAGGCTCAGGTAAGAGATGGATGCCGGCATATTTTTGATACCTGTTTTTGTTTGGTTTCTCTCTTTTTAGGTGATCATGATGTTGTGGATCCAGATCCTTTCACGTCCGAAAGTGCCCAGATCCTGATCGGGGAGATCATGGGGTGTAATTTACAATTGGAAAACATCAAGAAAAACATCAATGATGTTATTCCAAAAAATAAAAACATCATTGATGTTTTGAGGCGAGTTTAAAACCCCTCCAAATCACTTTCTTCTTTTGTGTGCTACAATGTGCAAAATGTTTTTGTGATTTTTCACAAAGCCAAATTTGGAGGATGCACACAGTGTGTCAACATGTGCTATCTGCCATCACGGGAGATCAATGGATGCGTTTTGGGGGTGCAACCCCTTCCTCAATAATAAAGTAGCGGTGAGGAAGGGCTTGCTCCCCCAAAACATGTCCCTTGATCCCCCGTGGTGGCAGGTCGCACATGTTGACATTGGTAAATTGCTGTGCATCTTCCAAATTTGGCTTTTCCTGGGGTGACTTCACCCCATCTGAACGCAATATCAAACACAGTTCCTAAATACTCATGTCTGATATTGCCTTCAAGTTCTACAAAATGTGACATTTTTAAGTTCAAGATTTGTGTCTTTCTTGTTGGTTTTACACATGCCTGTTTTATCTAAAATGGACATTTCTATTTTTGATAATGCTACCCCAAAAATTGTTATACAACAAACATGTTGGTTTGTTTGAAAAACCTTTGGTAAATGCACATGTGATTGTGCAGGTATAAAAAAGTTTGTTAAGCAAGAATGTGTGGATTATTGTCTCAACGCTACAACACTTTTGGGGTGATGTCATTGGTGTTTTTAGAGGAAATGGGGGTTATTTACTAAGGGCAAATCCTCTTGGCACTACAAGTGCAGTTTCAGTGCAGTTGCAACTGCACTTGTAGTGAAATGTGTTTTTGCATTTAGTAAATAACAGCCAACAGTGCTTTGTATAATAAGGTTACACAATCACGACATTTTCTGGACTCAACACATTTCTGTCAGGGTCAGCTAAAACAAACACAAGCAGTAAATGTCCACAAAGATTTTCTTTTTTTTTTATTATACAATAATCTTCACAGATTTGCTGGCATATTGATAGCCCCCCTACCCGCAAAGATCTCCAGGTAGCGTAACCGGACATCACGGGCACTCAGGGAGGGCAAGCCAGGAAGGCCGCTTTCAAGCGCCGTCAGTGTGGTTTCATGTATCATTCCGGCCTCAGGAACAACTGAGCCAGCATAGTTGGCCGAATGTTTCCTTAAAAAGTTATGGAGAATACAGCACACCAGTATAATATGGTTCAGTTTATACTCCGCCATATGGATGGGTGTCATAAATAGGCGGAAACGGCTGGCCGGGATTCCAAATGTGTTCTCCACCACTCTTCAGGCTCTGTCCAGCCGGTAATTAAAAACCCTCTGTTCCGGGGTGAGGGTCCTCATTGGGAATGGCCGCATCAGGTGGTCCCCCAGCGCAAACGCTTCATCAGCAATGAACACGAATGGGAGTCCTTCCACATTGTCCTCTGGAGCTGGCAAGTCCAAGCTGCCATTCTGGAGACGCCTGTAGAACTCCGTCTGGGCGATGACTCCACCATCGGACATCCAGCCATTCTTCCCCACGTCCACATACAAGAAGTCGTAATTAGCTGACACCACCGCCAACATCACTATACTATTGAACCCATTATAGTTGAAATAGTACGACCCCGAGTTGGGTGGTGGGACGATGTGGACGTGTTTCCCATCAATTGCCCCTCCGCAGTTAGGAAAGTCCCACCGCTGGGCAAAGTGGGAGGCCACAGTCTGCCATTCCTGTGGCGTGGGAGGAAACTGTTGAGGGAAAAAAAATAAAACATTACTATTTTTGCTCAGAATCATGGCAAGCAGATTAGGCACAAACATTATGGGTCAACCTCCAGATAGCATTTATTAAGGGGAATTTAACAACGCCAAAGTATAAGGTACACCTATCATATTCCCCCTCCCCCCCTCTCGTGGGCCATTTCTAACATTATGGGGTGTGTGGAAATATTGGACAGGTAACCCTCTTCACTTCATTGAGAGATGAATGCCTAAATAATGGGTATTACTTGGAACAGCCCCTCCTTAGTTACACTATTGGCAGCCCACTGGACAGGTAAGAAGTGTCATAATACAAAGATAGAAATACACACTGTACACATTTGAGGACATTTGGACATTCTGCTATTACGTATCAAGATAATAATAGGATCCAAAAACTTTAAACAGTACCATTTGAAAGTATACAGGCAGGCCCTTGCACTACATGCTTTGGGGAATTCATCCATAAATCACAGCACAAAAGAGATGAGTATAGTGTGTATGGGTTTGGCAAAGTCAGCAGATAGATGATTGAGGATAGAGAATTGGGATCAGCTGACTTAGCAGTTGGGGGAGGGAGAGTTACTAAAAATTATTTGGGGACACCACCAAAAAAAAAGCCTCTGGCACTCTGCCTGAATTTAAAGCAAAAATAACATTTCAAAACATTTTAGGGGGTGTTTGGGGTAAAGCACTACTATGGAGCAGAAAAAATACATTGTTAAGTGACTACATGAGGTGAATATAGGGCCAGGAGACACCATGCTGGGGAGGTTATTGAAGGGCAAATATGTATGAAGGACCTAAAATAATAATTACATAAAAATCCTGCATGCATGAGGACAAAGGGGACATTCACAGCATATTCCAATCATGGTAATTAGGGAATGAGGAAAGAAATACAATATATTAGCAAACTTTCAATACAATAAAATGTGATATAAAAGGATAAAAATCTTACCTTCATATACTCCTTCTGCAGGACCTGTATGGTGGCAGAACAGGTCTCTGGGATAATGATCCCCAAAGCCTGGGGGGAGATGCCTGTCGAGAACTTCAAGTCCTGCAGGCTTCTCCCTGTCTCCAAATACCGCAGGGTAGCGACCAACCTCTGCTCCGGAGTGATGGCTTGCCTCATGCAGGTATCCTGCCTGCTAATATAAGGGGTCAGCGAAGCCAACAGACGGTGAAACACGGGGTCCGTCATCCTGAGAAAGTTCCTGAAATCATCAGGATTATTCTCACGGATCTCACGGAGCAAAGGCATATGAGAGAACTGGTCACGCTGAAGCAACCAATTCTTGGTCCATGAACTCCTCCCCACCCTGTTCATGGACTGGACTTGTGTCAAGGTCAGGACCCCAACACCAAGCCCCCGCACAGCACGAACTCTACGAGGAGTACGCATACGCAGCATGGCTAGAAAACGGTCGGCTGCTCAGAACGAAGTAACAGAACGCACTGAAGAACAGCAAGGCCTGTGAAGAGCGACCTGAAAAACAGTAATGAACGAACAAGAATACAATGACTAATTAAAGTCACGCAGAACTTGCTGCACGCACTGAAGAGCAGATACAAACCCACAAGCACAAACTGAACGGCAAAAAACGATCTGAAAGCCACGAGTCTGAAAAAGCGTGAATCGTCTCTCACCAAACTTTTACTAACACGAGATTAGCAAAAGGAGCCCAAAGGGTGCCGTGCTTGGTTCTGAACCGGCCTTTTCTAGTCTCATCGTACGTGGTGTACGTGACCGCGTGGTTGGCGATCGGAAATTCCGACAACTTTGTGCGACCGCGTGTACGCAAAACAAGTTTGAGCCAACATCCGTCGGAAAAAATCCTAGGATTTTGTTGTCGGAATGTCCGAACAAAGTCCGACCATGTGTACGGGGCATAACAGAACTGCAATAAGCCCATGTCTGTCCTGATCATTTGCCAAGCCGATGTAAAACATGTAGGGATCCATGGCATCTATAGTCTACCTTTAGCAAAGTATTCTTGTTACATTTTCTAATATTATTACATTTGTTATATTTATTCTTTAGCTGTCATTTCTTAATTAAATCTTATTTACAGTTTGAATTTATCTACAAGTGTTTGTGTGATCTCTCTTTGCACATCTCAAAAAACTCCAAAAATGTAAACTATCACGTAACTGTGATAAAACATTTGGTGTCAGAAGTGAGATATTCAACTCGTGTGAACTAGAGATACAAATAATAGAGTGTGTAGGGGCAAGATTGTGCTAGAAAGTGCAGAAAATGCATCAGTCGCTTAGCTGGATTAAGAGAGAGGTGCCAGATGATCAAAGTGCGAGCCCATTACAGTGTTGGTTGCTCATGACTTGACGATGGAATCCTATTGTTTGTGATCCTTGCCAGTGGGTGAAAGATTTGTCTTGGTTTGATAAAATGGAGCAAAAAACTGATGTGCAGGTGGAATGGTTGTGATAGGAAAAAGACGTTGGACTCTGGGCTGCCGGCAGTTTAACCTTTTCTCTATTGGCGCATTTTAAAATGACACCTGCAGGAACCTTCCCTCCAGTTGGGCACCATATGACATCCGCCCCTTCTCACTGCTCTCGCACGCCCCCGGGGGCACGCAGCATGGCAATCAGGGATGAGGTGTGACACAGCCCATCCCTGATCAGAGTAAAGAGCCAATGAAAATGGCTCTTTACCATGTGACCAACTGTGTCCAATCACAGCTGGTCACATGCACTATCTTTGTGCACAGCCCATCCCCGATCGGGGTGAAGAGCCAATGAATTTGAATGAACACAGCCAGTCACAAATGTCAACAAACTAAGGTAACTAGCTGTTACCGGGTTCTCCTCCTCACACCAAACCTGTATGAGGAGGAGATTGCGGTAACAGCTAGTTACCGCTTACAGTGTACAGCACAAAACACAAATTGCCGGTTAATAAAGAGTACCTATCACCAGCCTATCAGAGTACCTGTCACCAGCCCATCAGCATACCTGAGTACCTGTCTCCAGCCCAGAGTACCTGAGTACCTATCTGCAGCCCATCAGAGTACCCGGGTACCTATCCACAGCCCATTAGAGTACCTGAGTACCTGTATCCAGCCCATTAGAGTACCTGTCTCCAGCCCAGAATACCCGAGTACCAATCTGCAGCCCATCAGAGTACCCGAGTACCTGTCTCAGCCCATTAGAGTACCCGAGTACCTATCTGCAGCCCATCAGAGTACCCAAGTACCTTTCTCCAGCCCATTAGAGTATCCGAGTACCTATCTACAGCCCATCAGAGTACCTGAGTACCTGTCTCCGGCCAATCTGAGTACCTGTCTCCAGCCCAGAGTACTCGAGAACCCGTCTCCAGCCCAAAGTACCCAAGTACCTATCTGCAGCCCATCAGAGTACCCAAGTACCTATCTGCAGCCCATGCCTCATAGAATATACAGTACGTTGGGGTGTTTGCTTTCCAAAATGATGTCATTTTGTGGGCGTTTCCATTGTCCCGGGGCTCCAGGGCCTTCAAAAGTGTAATAGGTAGTCAGGAAATCATATCAGATATGTAATTTATAGCCATAGTAATTTATGCTCCTAGAATGCCTGAAGGTGCTACTTGGATGTCGGGCCTCTGTATGTGACCAGGCTGTGAAAAAGTCTCACACATGTGGTATTGCTATACTCAGGAGGAGTAGCAGAATGTGTTTTGGGGTGTAATTGGAAGTATGCATTTGCTGCGTGTGAGAAATAACTTGTTATTATGACAATTTTGTGTAAAAAAAAAAAAAAATGTCTTCATTTTCCCAAGAATATTAGGAAAAAATTACAACTTCAAAAAACTCACAACTCCTCTTACTAAATACCTTGGACTGTCTGCTTTTCAAAAAGGGGTAATTTGGGGGGTATTTGTACTGTCTTGACATTTCAGGGCCTCAAGAAATGAGATAGGCCATCAGTACATCGGGTGTGATCAATTTTTAATGATTGGCACCATAGCTTGTAGACTCTATAACTTTCACACAGACTAAATAATATCCACTAATTTGGGTTATTTTACCAAAGATATGTAGCAGTATAAATTTTGGCCCAAAAAATACTTATTTGCAAAATTTTATAATAGAAACTAAAAAAAGTGTTCTTTTTTCAAAATGTTTGCTCTTTTTTCACTTATATTGCAAAACATAAAAAACCCAGTGGTTTGATAGGCGGCACTAATAGGCAGCAATGATGGGCACTGAAAGACACTGGTAGGTGGCACTGATGCTGATAGGCAGCACTAATAGGTGACACTGATGAGGAGGCAATGATGGGCGTTGATTGGCATCACTAATGAGCACTAATTGGCAGCATTGGTGGGCACTGATTGGCAGCACTGGTGGGCACTGCTTATCAGTGCAGATGTCCCTTTAACACAAGCCAGTTATCAGCTCTCTTCTCCCCTCCTCATACTACAGGGCAAGGAAAGGAAAACCAATAACCGGCTTGTGTTTACATCCGTAATCAGCTATCACTGGATTCAGCTGATCTCGTGGTGAAGGGCCGCTGTAATTGGACCTTTACCCCGATCTGTGATCAGCTGAGTCTAGAGGACTTAGTGATCACAGAGCGCTCTGCTCGTGCACGCAGGCAGAGCGATCATGAGAGGACATCATTGGACGCCCTCCCAGCAAAGTAAGCCTGCGCTGTAGTCGTCTTTCAGCTATAGTGCGGGCGGGAAGGGGTTAATGAAATTTGCCTTCATAATGAAAAATCCATGTAGTGTTAATTTATTAATTGATTTTGAGCCCATTAAATATTGGTAACAGAATCTGCACTTATAAGTCAACAAATTAATAGCCATATGTTTTGTGCAATGTGGTTTGTGAAATGTGTCTTTGTGTAATATGTTTTTTGGTTCTAATCATTTGTTTATTTTTAGGAGGGAAATTTAATGATACAACACCTTTTATTTTGTTTTGTTTCTATATAATACTAAATGACATCAATCAACGTGTTTAATATGATTTTGGGCTCTTTCACATGGGGCGGATCAGTGATGATCCGCCCCGTGAACATCTGCTTGCTCAGCGGGGATCGCTCCGCCGATCCCCGCTGAGCAGGAAGATGACAGGTCCGTCGCTGCACACTGTGCAGCGACGGACCTGTCAGAGCGCCGCTCTCGCCTATGGGGGATCGGGTGATGACGGACCGTAGAGTCCATCGTCGCCCGATCCGATCCAAAAACGGATGGAAAAGTAGGTTTTTCCTCTGTTACACTTTTTCGGATCAGAGCGGGTCCGATGTCAGCGGACATGTCACCGCTGAAATCCGACGCTCCACAGACCTCCATGGAGTGTCCGTTCAGATCCGCCTAAAAAACTGACAGGCGGACCTGAACGGACAGTCAGTGTGAAAGAGGCCTTAATGTTAACAGAACTAAAGAAGAACAGCCTTAATAGACAATGTGTGTCATTTTATTATTGTTTTTATGTTTTTTTGTAATATGTGAATGTATTGATATCAAATGTAATGAAAGGTTCCGTTAAGACTGATTGTAAAACAGAGCAGTTTAGAATCTTGATGCTGCATGATAGCTATTTAAGAGTTTTTTTTTCTGAATAATCTGAAACAAGAGAGAAAACAACAACAGTTTGATTATTAACAATAATATTGTTTCCACATTTGGGATGGACATTTATACTAAAAATGTTGTTGTACACCTTCCTGTACTGTCCTTTCATGTGTGCTCAAGTTAGACTAGCCTTTTTCAACCAGGGTGCCAAGTTTTCTTCGGGGGTGCCTTGATAAAATGCCTAAAAATTGATCAAAAATTGTATACAAGCCAGCAAGTGGATGAAGCCTGCCTTTTAGTTACATAAAGCCACAAGTTTTCATTATGCACCATTACAACTTTCTAGACACTGGCAACCTAACAACCAATGCATATTTGCCAACATTGTGAAAAATTTTAGGGACACTTTTTTGGCTGTAGGCGGAGTCTTGTTATAATCAGGGGGAGGGGCATGCATTTGTGGGCGTGGTATAGGTGAAAATGGGCATGGTTTATGTGAAATAGTGGGCGTGTCTTAAATGGGCATGGCTCAAAGGGGGTGTGGTTAGAGTCTGAGATGAATGAGGGATGGAGAGGGAAAGGGGGGAGAGGGATGGAGGGACAGCAGCCCCAGATCCTACACAACAATGGAAATATGTGTATTCTAGAAAGTTTAACAATCAGCAGATAAAGATACTCCAAACACCTGGTGTTAGCACTTCAATCATCCCGGCACCATGGTTGTTATGGTGTCAGGATGATTGAAGTGCATTATTTATATTATTACATTGTAATATAAAATTAAATCATTCAACTCACCATAATGCTGAATCAGTGGTATCCCTGAGCATGTCACCTGCCATGTCGCCTGCCACCAGCCGTCCGTCCTTGCATCAGGTGTGCCAGCAGAGTCCGTCCTTTCATCAGGTGTCCCAGCAGAGTCCGTCCTTGCATCAGGTGCCCCCAGCGGAGCCCCCCTTACATCAGATGTCCCAGCGGAGCCCCCCCTTACATCAGATGTCCCCAGCGGAGCCCCCCTTACATCAGATGTCACCAGTAGAGCCCCCCTTACATCAGATGTCCCCAGTGGAGCCCCCCTTACATCAGGTGTCCCCAGCAGAGCCCCCTTACATCAGATGTCCCCAGCGGAGCCCCCTCACACCAGGAGTCCCCAGTGGAGCCCCCCTCACATCAGGAGTCCCCAGCGGAGCCCCCCTCACATCTGAGTCCCCATCAGAAGAGTCCTCTTTACATCTGTGTCCCCATCAGTCCTCCTTACATCTGGAGCCCCCCCTGTGAAATCCAGACCAGCCCCCCCTGTGAAATCCAGACCGGCCCCCCCTGTGACATCCAGACCAGCCCCCCTGTGACATCCAGACCAGCCCCCCCCCCGTGACATTGAGCTTGAGCTGCGGTGCCGCCCATCCCCCGCCCCTTTCCATAACAGGTCACAGAGACTGGCAGCGGGGCGGAGCGGGCTGGGGGGTGGGCGGCGCCGCAGCTCAATCTCTACTTTAAGCCATCTAGCCAGCCTACGGTCTCCTTAAAAATGGCGGCCGGCGGAGACATCGTCTCCGCCGGCCGCGGACCTCTAGCGGCCGGCAGCGAAAATCGAGAAAAACCGAATCTCTCAGGACATCTCCCGGGAAATGATTAGATTGGGAAAAGGGTCCCGGGAATGTCCTGAGAAATTCGGGACAGTTGGCAAGTATGCCAATGAAAAAAGAAAAATAAATATCTGCGCTAACTGAAAAAGAACATCAAAAAGCAGCTGGCATAGTTTGTAGATTTCATCAAACATAAGTATAAAGGTCAGAATGCAGCGCTTAAATAAAATAAATGTCCAAATATAAATAATAGTCCATGGAACTCAATCGGCAATACAGATGACATGGAAACCTCCACCAGACTTCAGTGTGTAAAGGAAAAGCACACCACACCCTCGTGCTATCAGTCTGCTTACCAGAAAGATATAAACAATATGCGATGTACTCATATGGTGCAGAAGGTCAGCAGCAAATCCAAATGGCACACTCTATCATTGGTAGGCACAGCATGGAAGCAATCAGGTCATCATATATCACAGGCTCAGGACTCACATTAACGATAGATGTATTGGTGCAGTCATCAACAGGAATAACCCAATGAAAAGAAAGCAACAATAGTGAAGCCCGTAAGGTAAAACAGTCAAGATTTATTGTAGTCTACTTACAGGTAGGAAGTAAATTCATCGCAACAAAAAGGAACAATCCGCGGCTCTCAGCGTGCTTGCATCAACCAGCCTGACATGTTTCATCCTATGTGGATATCATCAGAGGCATGGCCAATGGTGCAAGCACGCCCACATATATAGTACACATCATAAAGTCCTGCTGTCCTCTGATAGGGCAGCACGACAAATACAGCAGCTGTTTAAAATAGCAAATTCTGGCCGCGCCTGCGCAGTGCGGCCGTGCTGTCATTAAACCAGGAAATGACATGTCTTGTCATTTCCTGGTTTAATGACAGCACGGCCGCACTGCGCAGGCGCGGCCATGTCTTGTCATTTCCTGGTTTAATGACAGCACGGCCGCACTGCGCAGGCGCGGCCAGAATTTGCTATTTTAAACAGCTGCTGTATTTGTCGTGCTGCCCTATCAGAGGACAGCAGGACTTTATGATGTGTACTATATATGTGGGCGTGCTTGCACCATTGGCCATGCCTCTGATGATATCCACATAGGATGAAACATGTCAGGCTGGTTGATGCAAGCACGCTGAGAGCCGCGGATTGTTCCTTTTTGTTGCGATGAATTTACTTCCTACCTGTGAGTAGACTACAATAAATCTTGACTGTTTTACCTTACGGGCTTCACTATTGTTGCTTTCTTTTCATTGGGTTATTCCTGTTGATGACTGCACCAATACATCTATCGTTAATGTGAGTCCTGAGCCTGTGATATATGATGACCTGATTGCTTCCATGCTGTGCCTACCAATGATAGAGTGTGCCATTTGGATTTGCTGCTGACCTTCTGCACCATATGAGTACATCGCATATTGTTTATATCTTTCTGGTAAGCAGACTGATAGCACGAGGGTGTGGTGTGCTTTTCCTTTACACACTGAAGTCTGGTGGAGGTTTCCATGTCATCTGTATTGCCGATTGAGTTCCATGGACTATTATTTATATTTGGACATTTATTTTATTTAAGCGCTGCATTCTGACCTTTATAAGTATGCCAATGACTTCATCAGTTAATAAGGAGGATGTCTGTTGCCTCTACAGCATCCTTGTTTAACCCCCCCGTGCCCCTCTCCCTCAGCACTGGGGTGACATTAGACATTAGAAAAATTTAGGCAGAAGAGAAACATTGGAATACTAGTCAGTACCAGTGTGCAAAAATGTATTTGCTTTTCACCACTTCAATACCGGGCATTTTCACCCCCTTCCTGCCCAGGCCAATTTTCAGTTTTCAGCGCTGTAACATTTTGAATGACAGATGCGCAGTCATGCAACACTGTACTGAGATGACATTGTTATCATTTTCCCCCCACAAATAGAGATTTCTTTTGGTGGTACTTGATCACCTCTGTGTTTTTTATTCTTTGTGCTATAAACAAAAGAAAAGCGTCAAGTTTGAAAAAGCACAATATTTTTTACTTTTTGCTATAAATATCCCAATTTAACCACTTCCCACCCGGCCTAAAGCAGAATTACGGCCGGGCGGTGATTCAGTTATCCTGACTGGCCGTCATATGACGTCCTGCAGGATAACAGCCGCCGCATGCCGTGTCTGACACACCGCTACACCGATCTCAGTAAAGAACCTCCAACGGAAGCTCTTTACCACATGATCAGCCGTGTCCAATCACGGCTGATCACGATGTAAACAGGAAGAGCCCTTGATCGGCTTTTCCTCACTCGCGTCTGACAGACGCGAGTAGAGGAGAGCTGATCGGCGGCTCTCCTGAAGGGGAGGTCTGTGTTGATTGTTTATCAGCACAGCCCCCCTCGGATGCCCATACTGGACCACCAGGGAAGTCGCCAGGACCACCAGGGAAGCACCTAACATATGGATGGCCAGGTACATCCCCCATGGCCATCCACATGTGCAAATTAATGCCCAAAATATGCCAATCAGTTCCCACAAATGGGCACTGACTGGAATCTCTATGGCACAAATAAAATCAGTGATGCCCAGCAATGCCACCCATCAGTGTCATCAGAGCCACCCATCAGTGTCCATCAGTGCCACCTATCAGTGCCGATCCATGCCCATCAGTGCCTACCTATCAGTGCCCATCAGTGCTCATCTGTGCCACCTATCAGTGACACCCATAAGTACCCATCAGTGCCAGCCATAAGTACCCATCAGTGCCGCCTACGAGTGCCCATCAGTGCCACCTATGAATGCCCATCAGTGCTGCATACCAGTGCCACCTATCCGTGCCCATCAGTGCCACCTATCCGTGCCTATCAGTGCCACCTATCAGTGCCCATCAGCGCCACCTCATCAGTGCCACCTCATTGGTGCCACCTCATCGGTGCCCATTAGTCCTGCCTTATCAGTGTCCATCAGTGCAGCCATATCAGTGCCCATCTTTGAAGAAGAAAACATACTTATTTACAAAAATTTTTTAACAGAAACAAAGAAAAACTTTTTTTTCAAAACTTTCAGTCTTTTTTTATTTGGTGGGTAAAAAATAAAAATTGCAGAGGTGATCAAATACCATCAAAAGAAATCTCTATTTGTGGGAACAAAATGATAAAAAATTTGTTTGGGTACAGTGTAGCATGACCGCACAATTGTCATTCAAATTGCGACAACGCTGAAAGCTGAAAATTGGTTTGGGCAGGAAGGTGCCTGGTATTGAAGTGGTTAAAAAAAAAAATAATAATTTTTTTCCCTCAGTTTAGGTCGATATGTATTCCTTTACATAATTTTGGTAAAAAAAAATCGCAATGAGCTTATATTGATTGGTTTGCGCAAGTTATAGCGCCATTCAAACAGCTGAAGCCTGCGAACCTGGAAAGAAGACCAGGTGAAGATGTAATCCCTGTCAGCAGTGTCAGATAGCCTCTGCAGGGCTTCCTCATAAGGTAAGTATTTCATAATGTGCTAGCATAATGTGCTAGGAACAGGACAGCTAAGCACTGGGACTTCTTTTCTGCTGCACTACCAAAGGGGCCTGCGGCCTCTGCCTGCAAAAAGCATCTGCTACAGATCTAACTGGATCTAGATTGGATCATCTTGTCAGTACTAGCTGGTCCTGGGAGGTGTAGCACTACAAGCAAGATTGTGCTGGAGGTAGAAGAGGAGAATATATACTGTATATATACTGTGTGTATATAGCTGTGTCCCTGAAGAATTCTGTGTTGATTGAGTGGGCATCCCATAGTAACCCTATCCCCTATCCATGTTTAACTCCCCTGGAAAATTTGTGTGCCTGGCTATGCAGGGTGGGAGATACCTATATTCACCAGTGGCTCCTACTGGGGTAGCACTACATATATATAGTCCTGCTGGTACTCAGGAATGGTCAGGAATGGGGTGCCGTTTGAAAATATCACCATCCAGTAGTGTATAACATACTCAGAAAAATTGCCGCTCTCAATCTAGCCTGTGTGCTTAACATGTGTGAGAGGGCTTCAGCCTTGTACCTCTCCACAAGCCACGTGAAGTGGCTTGTAGAGTGGTGCAAAGCTGAGGCCATCTTACACATGTTAGCCATACAGACTGGATTGGAAGAATGGCAATTTTTCTAAGTATGCTATACAATAATTGCTATCATATTACCACATTTTTTTCTGACATCTATAATGTGACCAGAGCTGTAACTATGTGTGATACTGCCCAATACCAAATCTTCTAAGAAGACTCCTTGTCTCTTTACTCTCCATCTCAAAGCCAATTCCACTAGGAATACAGAAATGCTTCATGGCAATCATTTTGAGATTTCCAAAGCATATATACACTATACTTCTGGGACCTGTAGAATTTGAAAGGTTTCTTATGGCTGCATTGATTCTCAGGCTTGGGGATACAAATACAGTATTTTCTTTCTCTAGAAAGAGCATTGGGTTTTAAGTGCTGGAACTAAGAAACTGATGGTGTGCTGTCTGGGTCTGTCAGGAGTTCCTGAGTATGGCACTCCTGACAACATGGACTTTCTTCTGTGGCACCAAATATATGTTTAAAGTTTTTGTGCTGGGAGCATGCTCAATCGCGCAACCACCAGCATGGAGATCAAGCTGTCACTGTAATAATTATGGATCAGTTTTCCTATGATAATATAAATAAAAAAATCAGGGGATATGTAATAATATTTATCATCAAAGGGATTATTTTTCCTAAAAAAAAAAAGTTATTCATCTGGGATGCCATAAGATTGTATGTACTTTTTAAAGGGTGTCATCACTGAACAGAGGTTGAGAAACACTATTGTATAATAATAATGATATTTATATAATTAATAGTTTCTTGCAATTTTCTATCCAGCAGTAAATGTTTATACAGTTGTAGGGATCTGCTGCCCTCTGCTGTCTATATTTGTAAATAGCTGCGCTGTCTAATATCTTAGATTGTAAGTTCTAATGAGTAGGGCCCTCTGTATCCTCCTGTATTGAAATGTATGGTACCTGTACTGTCTACCTTCATGTTGTAAAGCGCTGCGCAAACTGTTGGCACTATATAAATCCTGTATAATAATATTATCAAAGAGTTAATTATGTACAAGCGCTTCCTGTCTCTGGGTGACAGGGTTGGAAATCCCAGAGGAAGGAGGTATTGAGGAAGAGTCTTTGACCACAAGTCCTGCCAGGGAGGAGCTGCTGCTGATACAGACCAGAAGCAGGGATTGTTAAGCAAGTGTTCTTATATTTAATTATTTCATAGTTTAAAATTGTTGCCCGTAGCTTCTGGTGATATATATATATATAATTAAAAACTGGTGACAGAAGTATATCTGTCACCTTGTTGTTGTCTCACAGGCAATATACCAGACAGCTGTATGTTAGTAGATGAACCTGATTATTGCAGTAAAGTTTATATGCAGCTCCTATTATTTTAGTTGCCCTGTCCCTTCTGGTTTGGGATTCTATAGCTAGTGGAAGCTCTGGGCTCAGTAACTAGCATAGATTACCAGCATGTAATCAACCTCAGAGGCCCCTGCAACATTCATCTGAAGGTATCTTTATTAATAACTATATGTACACGAGTGTAATTCCACCAGGACTTCTGTTGGCCCCTTTGTTAATATCACCTGTTTGTACATTGGATGTATTTCCTTTTGTTTTAATCTTTATTTTATAAAACTTGTATTATTCCTATACTGGTGTGCATCTGTATACTTATGGTTAATGTTATATGCTAGCTGCAGTAGTTTCTCTTCGCCCAATTATTAATTAATACATTTCCCAGAACAGGTCTACTCACAGAGGCCCTGTCCTGGGTGGAGGCAATGACAACTTTATTACCAAACCTGCTCTTCCACTTAGCAAAGGTTCTTCTTCTCTTATTTATCTACAGGCATGAGGAGGGCCATTTCTTATATACCCCCAAAAAGAAGGCTAATGCCCTGTACACGCGGTCGGATTTTCCGATGGAAAATGTGTGATAGGACCTTGTTGTCGGAAATTCTGACTGTGTGTAGGCTCCATCACACATTTTCCATCGGATTTTCCAACACACAAAGTTTGAGAGCAGGATATAAAATTTTCCGATCGTGTGTACACAAATCCGACGGACAAAGTGCCACGCATGCTCAGAGTAAATAAAGAGATGAAAGCTATTGGCCACTGCCCCGTTTATAGTCCAGACGTACGTGTTTTACGTCACCGCGTTTAGAACGATCGGATTTTCCAACAACTTTGTGTGACCGTGTGTATACAAGACAAGTTTGAGCCAACATCCGTCGGAAAAAATCCTAGGATTTCGTTGTCGGAATGTCCGAACAAAGTCCGACCATGTGTACGGGGCATATGAAGAACATCACATCACAAATATTGTAGCTGCTGACCTTTAAGGAACAAACACTTACTAGCCCATGGAGCTCCACGTTATCTTCCCACAGTTTTTTGTTCACCATGATTCTGATACCGCTGTCTTGGATTTTGGAGCCAGCTGTGACTTTCTGATGTCTCACAGTCAGTTCCCCACTGTTCATAAATGGGCACTGTAGCACTGTTGGACTGGACCTGCAGCTTTTGGGACATATGACATGTTCCAGAAGGCTGTGGGCAAGAGGGGTGGCCCAAGTGGATGTCACTTGTGCCTAAGTGAGAATTGAGGAAGTGGGAGCGGGTCTGTCAAGAAAAGGTACCTGCTCCCTCTCCCTATAAAAAATTCTTCAAATGTGATAGGGGCAAGGGGATGGGGAAAAGAAAAATAATCAGTACTTTAAATTGCAGTGTAGGTCAACTTTAAAAAAAAAACACAACTTTTTTTTAACCCCTTTATTATTAGTGGGGTGCTTTTGTTTACCAATGCCTTGAGATATTTGTACATTGTGGAAAACCCTAGGTTTGGCTTATTTTTAATGGCAATATGCAGCAATTCAGTTTCCATACCAGGCATCAGAATCCTCAGAGAATGAGAAATGTGGGATAAGAGCTTTGGATTGATGCCTGGGTACATAGGGCATAACACGGTGGCTACATATTCCGTTCAAACTTTGCAACTTCTTTTTCTTCAACTGTTCATTGTTATGAAGAAATATATAGTAAGACATCTGACGTTTTCCTTATCTCATGTCTGAATACATTAAAGCTGTAATAATTAATTTTTCCTTTCACTCAGCAGATCTAGAGATAAGTTGGCATACATTAAGCACGCCAAAAGAACAAACAGTGTACAGATAGCGCATGGTTAGTTAAAACGAGTTAGATCAGAGAACTCACGATAAAAGAAATCATTTAAGCAATACTTTGCTTTTTTTTTCATTTGCAATATTCATGTGGCACACAGAACTAAGGATGAAATTATAACTTGTATATAGCTTTCATGGTAAATTTCAAACAGAGCACAACAGAATGTATTCGCTTTCAATTTCTGGAATTTATTGAAATTTCTCTTAATTTTTCTTCCTTTACAATGTATAAATTTAAAAGTGCTGAGTAACCACGTTCATAGTTTAAAGGGCAATTAACCTACTTTTTTTAAGTTCACGTGTTTATAGGGTGATTTTAATATGAATATAAATTTTGATTTTACAAATGAGCATTCAATACATGATACACCCATAACATGCTTTTTTCCACGAATCAGTCAAGGTTTGTACTGTACACATATGAAAATGTGCCTGTAGCTACACATGTTGGCTGTATATCATAAATCTGAAATGTTCATATGTGCAAAATGTTATATTATATGAAAAACTGCCTGAGCACACCACTTAAAAGTTAACACCAAAAACAACTAAACTCAAGCTGCCAGCACAATAAAGTATTTCACAGTCTAAATATATAAAATAAACAAAAACCCTGGATGTGCTGATGTACATGATGCCTGCATAGGAAGATAGAACATTGCCTGGGACCTCAATAATGTGCTGTTAGACCAACTATAATATTAAGAGGTTTACAGAAGAGGTGAGCGTTTGGGCTGGCACTGGGTGGAAGATTTACATGTTTGCTTTGTGCACACTGCACACCATTTGATTTGAGTAACAGATTCATCTGAGTGGACCTTTGGACTGCGCTTGTGTATAATTTGATGATTTAGACTGAGAATTTATATTAAAATATTTTAGTATTTTTTGAGGATAGGAGGATAGAATACTCATATTCTGGTGAAAATAATCCTTTGGAGGCATCTGTCTATCCCTGTGGGACTACAATTAAATGCCAGCATACTTAACAACACACAGTAAAGGCTGCATAGATGGACATCCCCCAGCGCTACACATTGAGGAGTTTTTGTGTTTGACAGTTCTGCCTTGACACCTTCCTCGGTGTCCATGTGTTTCTCTTAGCTGCGGGTGGATTTTTTTATATACATGTTCACAAAAATTCCTTATTTATTGTCAACTATATCAGCGCTTGAATTTCTGTTTGTGGTATTATACTTTAAAGTGTATCTAAACCCAAGAACAAAATTGTAATATATTGTAGCTTACCAGACCTTTGATGTGTTGGCTGCATAAGTTTTCTTTTTTTTAGGCTTTTTTTTTACCTAGTATTTCTTCCAGTAACTAATTTTCTGTCTTAGGTTAACAATACTTACTCACCCTACTGTACACTATGCAGTAGCAACATTGTTACCTTAGGATAGTAATCGTGTTAGGACCACAGAACACCTCCTTTCTACTTGTCTCTATATGTTTTGGAAGTATTCTGTAGTTTACAATGTAGAGCTGGGCAAGGCTGATTAGACTCCTTGGGATTTCAAGCAGGCACTATCTTGTCAGTTCAGTGTAGGAAGTTACAGGCTTACTGGATTTACAGGTAATGTTTTTCACTCATCGAACAAATATAACTAAACATTGTGTATTCAGCAGACCAAAAGGAAGCAAATGAGAAAAGTGTAAAGCCCCTTTTTACTTAATGATGTATTTAAGGCAGCCTAGAACTTCTGGATGATAAAAAAAGACTAACATTTTCATCCTACTGTTTACATATAAGTGAATTCCTCTTAAAGGGGCATAACAGCAATGCTTGGTAGTACTACTTCAAGGATAAGTTCACCTTAGGAACATGTTGCATATTCCGCCCGTTTTTAGGGTAGAATATGTAACATTTTCCAGCATCCGCAGCCTCTCCCCCTGCTCTGCCTCTCCCTGTGACAGTGAATGGGGACTGTTCTCCCCGCACCCACTGTCACAATGAGAAAACAATGGAGGCATGCAGGGCTCTGCCCACACAGCCACATCATTAATTCACAGTTTCCTGTGAATGAATGCATACAAGTACCATCAGCC
Organism: Aquarana catesbeiana; assembly: GCF_042186555.1. Lineage (NCBI taxonomy): Eukaryota > Metazoa > Chordata > Amphibia > Anura > Ranidae > Aquarana > Aquarana catesbeiana. The sequence goes on from NC_133333.1 coordinate 142,311,223, forward strand.
CTTGCCCTACAATCTACTGTAGAGACCTCAGGTTTTGCTATAGGGGTGAACGAACTGAAAATCTGTCTTTTTGCGGATGATGTTATATTATTTACAACAAATCTAAACTATGATATCCCTAAGTTGTATGAGTTTTTAATGCAATATGGCTCATTCTCTGGCTCATTCTCTGGGCTACAAATTAATACCTGTGAAGTTCTACCGCTTACCTTTGGACTAGGACCAATATGGTGTCACAAGGTAAGTTTTGCAGTGGCTAGGGATTAAAACAGGGAAGGCTCTTGCATCCGTATATACTCTATGTTAAACTTTCCATTAATTATTCAAAAAATATGTAGAGAATTCATAGATTGGGCATCATTACCTTTAACTCTATTTGACCATATACACCTAATAGAGACATACTAAATAAATCCAAATCCAAAAAATAGATGTATATATGAAAAATTGCCTTTACCTTAATCGCTGTACCCCATATTCCTAACCCACGATTGGAATGATAGAAAAACGATTAGAACTATTGCCAGACACCACATCCCCTGGGAAGAACCATTGAGAAGAATCATACGCTCATCATAGTTGTAATCAAAGGGAGTCTCAAATTTTATGAAACTATGTATAAATATGTGTATCATATTAGTTATACAAAAATTCTCAACATACCCAACTAACCTGAGCAGCCAATTATCAAAATAGACAAATAGCTACTCATTGGTTCTTCCTTGAAAAAAGTACACTATAAAATAGTTTTTAAAATAGAGCATATTATAATGTAAATTAAAATTGGTGGTCTGGACATTTCTGCCAAACTCGCTGCCACCTCACTAGATGCAATGTGACCTCATCTAACCTCTTTGGAATTTGGTAAAATAAAAAATGATTGAAGACATCTGCTCTGTAGAATGACTGGATTTGTTTTGTTACATTCGATCTCAGTTTTTTTGACAATAAATCGGACATCTAAACCTTAGAAATAAATAAAGAATTAAAAAATAAAGAAATCAGAATTCAAGCATTTCCAAATCATTTCCAACCTCAAAATCAATTTTTCTAAATCCTTTGCACTCAACATATCCCTCAACATTTCCCTGCCACAATGCTTAGTAGACCAGTGCAAAGAAAATTTCCCCTTCCACTGGAAGCAAGACTCAATTATGTACCTAGGTATACAACTTTCCTCCAAGCTCCCAGACCTATACACAAAGAACCACATACCCCTCCTAAACAAGCTAATCTCTGACTTCAAACTCTGGAATAAACCCTTTTTTTCATAGTTTGGCAAAGTGGCGATCATGAAGATGAACGCCCTACTGAGACACTTATACATTCTCCAGACGATCCCTATTCTAGTCCCTCTATCCTTTTTTAAAACCTACAAAACAGCCTGCTCCAGATTCCTTTGGGGGAACCACAAACCCAGAATTGATTTTAAACAACTCACCCAACCAAAGCAACTAGAAGGCATAGGCCTCCTAAATTACTACACCGCTACCCAACTCACCAGAATAGTGGCTTGGAATGTCCACTCATGCCACAAAGTCTGGGTCACACTGGAAGCCTCCCTCCCAACATTACTCTTGGCCTCACTATTGTGGATGACTTCACGCCACATCCCATTAGAACTTCGTACCCATCCATTAATTAGATCTACCTCGAATTGCTTTCGAAAAACGTGTTCTCATACTAACTTATCTTCCGTCCCAGGACCATTGACCCCTGAGAAACTAAACCCTGACTTCCCCCTGGAAATGCACAACCATTTCCTTACTGACAACTTCCCACAAGACAGCATCAGAACCCACCAATTCTTCTACCAGGGGAGATTTCTCACTGCTAACCAAATCTCTATCCAAATGGAAAAACCACCTATCCCCCATGGACATATTTACTGCTTGCCCGCTACCTAAAGTCCCTGGACAAAGACTCAAAATGTGCGTGACAACTCACACCCTTCGAAACACTCTGCAGTCAAGTAAATCCTCAACGGCATCTGTTATTCTCCACACATAACCTTCTCTTTGCAGATTCACATGCCAATGAGAACCTAGCCTGCCAAAGATGGGAAAAAGATCTTTCCATCTCACCTTCAGAAGAGCAATGGGAACAACCATTTCTGAACATACATAAAGTGTTGATAAGCGTCACTACACAAGAAAGCGGTTACAAAATCTTGTCCAGGTGGTATCGCACTCCATCCCTTTTACACAAAAATTAACCCCGCTATACCAGCAACTTGCAAGAAATACCATAAAGATGAAGGCACTCTATTGCACATCTGGTGGTCTTGCACCTCCATACAAACTTTTTGGACAGCGGTACACCACATCACGTCTCAGGTCACCTCATATGACCTAGAATTCACCCCAGCCCAATTCTTACTTTACCTCTCACCCTTATCACACAAATCATACCACAAATCACTAGCGATGCACATGATAAGCGCAGCAAAGCAATGCATTCCGCTACACTGGAACTCGACGCATACTGACACAGTCCAAGAATGGTTCACTAGAATCCGCAAAGTCTCGCCCACGATGCCCCAACTAAATTTAATAGAAAATGGGGCTGCTGGTTGCATTTCCAGACGACGCCTGAATATCTCAATCTCTGCAACCTGCCTAACTAAAAAATCAACCACACATACTTGGAGCCCTCCCTTACACAACCTGATCCCTACATCCTTGACAAACCTGTCTTTATCCTGTCGCCCCCCCCCCTCAGACCAACACCCCCAGCAATGTTCCCAAACTACAACTGAATTCCCCCACCCCCTCTCCCCCCTTTTTTTTGTTTGCAAATAAAACTGAGGTGGGAAGTCAGAGATGGCCCCTCCCCTACCTCCCCCCTCCCCCGTACACCCCCTACATCCTCCTTCTCCCCCCTCTTTCTCTTTATCCCACCCCCTTGGCTATATCCCTTCCTACGCCCCCCCTATCCCCATCCCCTTTCCCTCCCGAGATACTAGGCCCAATTACCCACCTACCCTTCACACATGCCCACTTTTTAAAGCCCGCCGTCATCCGCCACCTCAACCATACATGCACCGAACACATAAATAGCACCCCCCATTTATCATACATCCCTCTCCTAGAGAGGAAAGATATCACGCCTGCAAAAGGTACTGGATAAATCTCTCCCTTCCACTACAATACCAACAAAACACGGTAACAACTGATCCTTTGGATGACACCCTCCCGAGAATTAGTTGCCTGGGGGGCAAAAGGGGCAAAAGTTGTAGAGGGGAGTCTAAAGCCACACTTTATTAATGCAGAAGATGGATGTTCAATATCCATTCAAAATGAAATTCCAAATCATCCGCTTGACCCTCATCCCGCAATTCCTATAGAGTTTTTTAAGTCTCTATATACCTTACAATTCAAATGCCCCAAATCAAAGGCCATATAATGGCACCTCTTCTCGCATGTAAATAGCTAAAAAATATATTTTTTGGCAAAAAAGTTAACATCCTTTATTGTTTCAAACTTAATATAATTTAAAGAGTAACTCGACTTTTGTTGAGAAAAAAAATATTCCCCTCTGGGCGATCTATGTACATTGCACTCTGATTTAAGGGATATCTTCACTAACCACTGTCACCTATTACATGAGGATCCTATATTGAGGAAATACATTGGGCAACACCCACAAATGATATTTAGATGGGCAAGTCCTCTACGCAACAAATTGGCATCTAGTCATTATTCCCAGGTTCCTTCCTTATCGAGACAATGCAGAGGTGTCCAGAAATGTGGCAGGTGTTCGTTCTGTCCATGTATATGCCCTGGTACTAGTTTTATGCTCCCTAATGGGGAAATTTTTAGCCCAAGATTCTTTTTTGCGGATTGTGGAACCCAGGGAATTGTGTATCTGATGTTGTGTAAATGCAGGGCAATTTATGTAGGCAAAACAGTCCGACAATTCAAACAGAGAATTAACGACCATGTCTACTATTCGGCCAATGGCAAGATGCTAACCCCAGCTGGCAGACATTTAGATCTCTATCATAAATTTGATACGTTTTATGTTCCCTTTATGCCTTAGTGGTGGTCCCCAAGGACTCCAGAGGAGGCAATTGGGACAAAGCTATCCTTCAAAAGGAGACACTTTGGATTGAGCGCCTTAATGTTACAATTGCTCCTGGCATTAATGAGACTCAATCTTATAAACCATTTTTATTAAACTCTCGGACCCTATGTCATGATATGACCCCAGCGGGTCACTTCATGATTTCCCCTCCACCCTCTTTTACTACCATCATGTCACAGGGTTAAATGCACCATCAGTCCCTACCTCAACCCTAATTGTGCTTTCGTTAGAGGTCCAATTCAACACAATTTCTGGTGCTCTTGTGTTTTTTGCTTGATGAATAATCTTGGCTTAATTTTAGCCTGCCATTTAATTGTTAACTTTGTGGTATTGATTATTGTTACTTTCTTTATCAAACTGGCGCTTACATGATGTGGTTTAATGTTTGCCATGTTCTCCATCTCTTGACTGTTCATACTTAGTTCCAGCTTTGAATTCTTATGTCCAAATATTTAATACCCCCAGTTGATGCTAGTTTGTGTTCCAAATACTATATAAAAATAATGTATTTCTATAGATTTTGTTAAGGGGGCCTTTACCCTGTTCTGTTGTACACTGTTATTTGGCTGGGTGTCTGTTCCTTAGTTGCAATATGGTTGGTGCTTGGTGTCTCATGCACTGAATGGGGCTATTATCCCTTGGCTATGTGGCCGCACAGCACCATAGCACTGACTCCTCCCCTCAATGGGCCAGTAGTTGAGGTGCATAGAGACTCAGGCAGGGGGTGCTATCCCCTGGTAGGCCTCCCCTCTGTCACCGCCTTACACTCAGAGCCTTCCTCACTGCTGTTTCTCATATGCCGCCTGCGCGGGGACCGGGAACTTGCGCAGTGACTGGCATCACCACCATGATGTCCTGGCCGAGATGGATGTAAAATAGGCGCAATCGCACCTCACACAAGCATTACCACTACTCTAGGGATAAATAGAAAACACCGCGCTAACCAGTAAAATGAATGAAAGCTGCTTGCATACAGTTTGACAAAAACAACAAAATAGGCATATGGAAAAATGCAGCGCATGTACAAATGAATATAGGTCTTTAAAATGGTGAAACAGTCAAGAAATAACTAATTGACCACAGGTGCCTTGAAACACAAATGTCCATAGATGGATGTAAATGTCCAACCGCACAGGAGGTATAAGTACTCCAAGGGGTGGTGATGGTCTGATGGTTGTCAGAAAACACCTGGCATCATACAGCGACTTCCCAACCGAGAAACCGGGTCCCAATGGGTCATTCAGAGAAAGTGCAAAAAAGCCTCTTACCAGATCCTGTGGATACCCATGTCAGCGACAGGGAATCGCATGCGCAGTTTGTCACAAATGACGTGAAATGGGAGCTCAGGAATCGCCAATCTCTTGGATTGTGGTCTGTATGGATCTCGGCCGGCAACCGGATGGGTCCTCACAACGAACCGTCCTCACACCGAACCGTCCCAGCGTGCATCAGAAGTTTCACAAACGGTCCCCCGAAAGGAGCAGTTGGAGGGACTGGATCTCATGCGGTAAATGTGGAAACAAAAAGAATGTGCCTCCACATGGTGCAGATAAAAAAGGGTGTTTTTATTGACAAAAACGACCATACACAAATAAAAGCGTGATCACGGTGGAAGACCCCTAGGTCGAAACGCGTCGGTTACATACACCACTCTCTTTGTTGCCCATTTGTTTTTATCCACCGTGATCACGCTTTTATTTGTGTATGGTCGTTTTTGTCAATAAAAACACCCTTTTGTATCTGCACCATGTGGAGGCACATTCTTTTTGTTTCCACATTTACCGCATGAGATCCAGTCCCTCCAACTGCTCCTTTCGGGGGACCGTTTGTGAAACTTCTGATGCACGCTGGGACGGTTCGGTGTGAGGACAGTTCGTTGTGAGGACCCATCCGGTTGCCGGCCGAGATCCATACAGACCACAATCCAAGAGATTGGCGATTCCTGAGCTCCCATTTCACGTCATTTGTGACAAACTGCGCATGCGATTCCCTGTCGCTGACATGGGAATCCACAGGATCTGGTAAGAGGCTTTTTTGCACTTTCTCTGAATGACCCATTGGGACCCGGTTTCTCGGTTGGGAAGTCGCTGTATGGTGCCAGGTGTTTTCTGACAACCATCAGACCATCACCACCCCTTGGAGTACTTATACCTCCTGTGCGGTTGGACATTTACATCCATCTATGGACGTTTGTGTTTCAAGGCACCTGTGGTCAATTAGTTATTTCTTGACTACTCTAGGGATGTGTGGACAGCGGAGGTTTGGGCAGGATGTCTCCAATACATGGCATGTTGTTTCTCCTCCCTACACCATAGTTTCCGTTAACATTGGGATGGAGGACAGTTTGTATATATAACTACCTATTCAGGACTATTATCAGAGTTTTCATCCCTTTTAGATGTGATTTCCCTTTGAGAGTACCTCACCAAAAATTACATTTTTATTGGAGGGGAAGCTCAAAATCTGATTTGTACCTTAGTGTGGACTTCTGTAAAAATCAGTAAGCCAATCACACAAGCTGGAAAGTACATATCTGGGGGATGTTCTGTACATCATCTGTGTACAGAACACTTCCAGGTAGCCATATTGCATTGCATTGTACAGAAAATTACAGCACTATATAATGTATATAGTATATATATATATGTATATAGCACTATACAGCACTACATAATATGTAATTTTTAAAAACATTCAATTACAATATGACATATTTTGTGTGTATATATATATATATATATATATATATATATATATATATACACACACACACACACACATCATATACATTGTATATATCCATTTTTTATTTGCAAATTTTTCTCCCATGAAAGTGGAGTTACCCTTTAACTAGGTAATTTACCTAGTAGGGCAAAAGTTTGAACAATATTGATCAACACAATCCTGCAAACACATTACTTAATGGCCCTGTAATTTATTTTTCATAAAATTGTTTCTTACTCTGTTTTTATGCCTCCTTCTAACATCCTCCAGGAGCTCCTAAACCCCTCAATTTCTTCCACACGTTTGTTTGTTGGAAACGAGCAATACACATTAGTTGCATCATGTGCCTTGCTCTATGTATACTACATATCCCATGGTCGACAGCCCATCTCGGGAGTGAACAAGAGAAGGTGGCTATTTTCCTACATATAGTGAAACCATGGAAAATGAATGTAGCCACCCTCTTAGAGGAAGTCAGATCATATCAGCAAAAAAAGGAAGTTGGAGATTCTAAGGAATCAAGCCTGACGTAAAGAATGCCAGGCTTGACATTTATGAACAAAGGAATAATGATGTCATCCAAATAAGCCTTCAGTTGGCCCCTGGTTGACACCTAATGGTGTGCGTGTCTCTACTTCCAAACCCGAGGGATAAACGGAAAAAACAACTGACTTATCCCAATTGGTGCGGATGCCAGAGTAGTAACCAAACAGATCAATGATTTCCAATGCAGAGCAGAAGGAGAGATCTGCATCCTGGAGATACAATAAGGCGTCACTTGCATATAGAAAAGTTTTCTCATGCCAAGGTCCTACCTGAATTCCCTTCACCCTGGGATCCTGACAAAAGAGAATCATCAAGGGTTCAATAAGGAAAATTAGACGAATGGCAGCACTCCCATACGATGCAAACAGGCTTTATTGCCCCACACGGGCAGGGGAACAAAGGAAGATACGTTTCACACGGAATCGTGCTTTGTCAATACCATATGGAAATGCCAGTGTTGTATCAATATATATATGCAAATACATTTCAGAAATTGAATTCAGGTGTCTCCAATTCCACACTCGCATTTCCTGTTTCAAGTTCCAGGTTTCCCATCATGCACAATGATATTTAAACAACATTTAATATAGTATGAGTAACGCAAGAACAATAATAAAACAACAACAAAAAGGAAAAAAAAGAAAGAAAACTATGTAACAAGCTCTTAAAACAGTATATGAACAAACCAAAAACTAAAAACATTTATAAGTATAGCATACAAGAAACTGTGGAGGATCTATAAAGAAGGCATCATGTGGAAATCAGTATACACGAAAAATACAAATATAGGTATGAATACCTGAAAATGTATACATACATACATACCACTACAAAGTTCAAACCGAAGAAAAGGAGGTGAATTTGTAAATTATGAACTGTAAATTATAAATTATAAACTGTAAACATCATTAACCGACACCTGCACTCACATGTCAAACACCTGTATGCCAGGTGTATACATGTATTGCCAACAGATAACCGTGCCCAAATAGATCAGTAGCAATGGTCAATTGTCTATTGTATACAATGGTCAATCATAATAATGGGTTAAGTCCCATTCAAAGTTTAAGCCCTGCGGAATTCTAGTTTGCAGACTAAAAATCCATCAAACCTCACGTTTACATAATGTCCTAAAACTGTCACCTTCTCGTCTTGGTGTAGTGATTCTTTCAATACCCTGTATTTGTATCAAGGAAGTATTGCCATTGTGGACCTCATTAAAATGTCTAGTGGCATGTTCCTTTTCAGTATTGTGAACGTGGTCATTCTAGTGGTGCGACCAACATATTGAATGCTACATTCTTTACATGTAATTAGATAAATCACATGTCTAGTATTGCAATTAATATATCTCCCGATGCTGTAGGACGTGCCACTAACGCTGGAAGAAAAACTATCACCCCTTTTTATACGTGGGCAACACGGGCATGCATTGGCTCCACATCTGTAGTTACCCACAAAATCAAGCCATGTCTTATTGGGAATGCTGGAACAAAAATCACTAGGTGATAAAGTATTACCCAAGGACGGGGCCCATTTGGATACCACTTAGAAAGAATATTGGCATATGTATTGGCCTCATATAAAATAGGTATATATCTCTCAACAATCTTCTTGATTTTGCCAAATTCCAAACTATAGGGGGTTGCGAACACTGGTACACTAACTGTATGTTTTTTTCTGCTTTTTGTCTTGTAAAAGTGTATCTCTCTCAATGGTATCAGCGATATTAATCGCTCTCTGGATGGTGCCTGGCCCGTATCCCCGTGAAGAGAACCTGCCATCTATAAGTTGCTTCTCCTCCTCGTATGTTTGAAGCTCACTACACACTCTCCATAATCTGATAAATTGTCCAACTGGTATCCCCCGTATGACATGTTTGGAGTGTCCAGAGTCAGCATGGAGTAGTGTGTTTCCAGAAAAGGGGTTTTCTGTATAAACAAGAAACAATACGGCCCCCCCTACTGGAAAGCAACACATCCAAAAACGAATTGGAATCCGCATCCATCTGTCCATTGAAATGTAGATTCAGACTGTTATCGTTCATATATCTCAAAAATTTGTCAAGATCATTAAAGTCCTCTGAACAGATAAATGACAGGTCCTCAAATGACCGATGGTACATGATGATTGATGAACGACAAATATTCCCATCTCCAAAGATGCGGACCCTCTCACACCAACCCATGTATAGGTTGATGAGAGAGGGTGAAAACCACGCTCCCATCGCGGCTCCACATCTCTGGAGATAAAAGCCACCATCAAATGAAAATAAATTATGAGGCAGTAGGTAATTCAGGCATTAAAGAATGAACTCTCGGTGCACTGGTGAATATCCCCTGTACAAATCCAGGAAAAAACTCACTGCCCGTATACCTAACCCATGAGGAATTGATGAGTACAGGCTGGACACATCACATACAATCCATCTTTGCCCCATCTCCCATTGCATGCTATTGACAATGGTGAGAAAATGTTTGGTGTCCCTGAGATAGTTGGGAAGATTTTTGACTAATGGTTGTAGTTGGTAATCCACCCAATGGCCTAATTGTTCATTGAGAGAACTAATCCCAGCCACAATCAGACGTCCAGTCAAGGAGGTAAGGCCCTTATGTGTTTTAGGGAGGTGATGAAAGAGAGACATAATTGGAGTGTCGGGAACCATAGTCTCACCCTCTTTCCTAGATAGTACCCCTAAGCACACACCTCTTTCTACAAGTGTATGTAAAATGCTTTTATATTTAATGGTATTGTTGCTGGTTAATGTCTGGTATGTGTTATGATCTAACATTTGTCTGTGAGCTTTCTCCCCATAAACGTTGGAATCCTGGACCACAACTAGACCTCCCTTGTCCGATATCTTTATAACAATAGAGGTATCCGTGTTTTTAACACATTACGTTCTTCTGACGTAAGATTATCATTATGAATATATCCTCTATTGTTAGAACATGTGGCTAGTCTGGTGAACTCTTTTTCAATGTTCTTTTGAAAAAGATCCATGCATTTACCCCTAAAGTTGATCTGATAAAAATCCAATCGCACCACAAGGGGGGCTTGTATTGGTGGAACATAATCTCCATCCTGATCATCAAAAAGCAGATTCTTCTTGCAACTCCTCAAAACATTGTAGTGCACATACATCCTGAAAATCATCACATTTTAATGAGATCCACAATAATACTTCCTTGATACAAATACAGGGTATTGAAAGAATCACTACACCAAGACAAGGAGGTGACAGTTTTAGGATATTATGTAAACGTGAAGTTTACTGGATTTTTAGTCTGCAAACTAGAATTGCACAGGGCTTAAACTTTGAATGGGATTTAACCCATTATTATGATTGACCATTGTATACAATAGACAATTGACCAATGCTACTGATCTATTTGGGCACAGTTGTCTGTTGGCAATACATGTACACACCTGACATGTGAGTGCAGGTGTCGGTTAATGTTTCCAGTTTATAATTTATAACTTACAATTCATAATTCACAAATTCACCTCCTTTCCTTCGGTATGAACTTTGTGGTGGTATGTATGTATACATTTTCAGGTATTCATACCTATATTTGTATTTTTCGTGTATACTGATATCCACATGAAGTCCTCTTTATAGATCCTCCACAGTTTCTTGTATGCTATACTTATAAATGTTTTTAGTTTTTGGTTTGTTCATGTACTGTTTTAAGAACAATGCTTACTACATAGTTTTCTTTCTTTTTTTCTTTTTTCTTATTGTTTTATTATTGTTCTTGCATTACTCATACTATATTTAATGTTGTTTAAATATGATTGTGCATGATGGGAAACCTGGAACTTGAAACAGGAAATGCGAGTGTGGAATTGGATACAACTGAACTCAATTTCTGAAATGTATTTGCGTATATATAAGGGGAAAGGGAAGGACAACACTCCATTAACCAGCACCTTAGCAACCAGGCTATGATACAATAGCTTCAGCCATGCAATAAAATTAGGCCCAAATCCAAAACACTCCAACTCCCTCCAAAAGGTATTCCCATTCAACCGAATCAAATGCTTTTTCAGCATCAAGAGAGGCTACCGCTTCCAGGGAATCCTCAGTTGCTATAGCAATATGCGTAAATAAGCATCTAATATTAATGTCTGTACCTCTACCGGGCATAAATCCAGATTGGTCAGAATGCACCAATGCTGTTATAATCAAATTTAAACGATGAGCCAAAATTTTTGTAAGCAGCTTGGTGTCCACATTCAACAAAGAAATGGGACAATAGGAGGAACAGAAATCCAGATTTTTATCACTATCACCACCCAGACATTGTAGAAGGAAGGCTCCCAGGTCTCAATGATTTTACCAACATGGCATGTAGTGCTAGGTCATCTGCATACATTTTATAGAATTCATTGGGAAATGTAATGGGAGAGCCTAAATAGTCTCTATACGTAGAAGTCAATAACTGGAAGTCAACCCCAGAGAGGTCAGAACTAAATTCGTCAGAAGTATATGTCACTCTCGATGTATACAGCTCTTCATAGTAGGAGGCAAAACAGTCCGTGATAGTCATGGATTACTAAGGACCTCCCCAGAGGGGTCAACTATATGGGGCGCACTCATAGCAGGGGATTGTTCTCAGGTAAGCCAGGCCAGAAAATGAAACAAATAAACAACTCTCAGTGTAAAAGTTCTGCACCCGTGATGTGGTGAGAACACCACATCACGGGTGCAGAACTTTTATACTGAGAGTTGTTTATTTGTTTCATTTTTTGTTCAGCATATCAATTTTTTAGCGCAGCTACTCTTTGAATTTTGTGTATTATAGTGTGGGCGTCTCACATTTTTTAGCTGCAGCTTTTGTCACTTTAATCTTTACACTCTGTATACTTATTGTATACAGGTCCTATAGGAATAGCGCAGTAATTTTTTCTGTTATAATAAAGCCAGGCCAGAAGCCTGACAGTCCGTTTGACTTGTTCCAAAATCCTCTGAGACTGTTGGAGTAGTCTCTTCCTAGACAAGGTGGTGCATATAAGGAGAACCTTTCTGGTCGCCATCTGCAGTCTGCTATAGAGCTGTGCATCTTTAGTCAGGACATATTGTTGCTCTCGGCTAAAAGCTTCAGCCTCAGTCTTAGGTCAGCTTTCAAAGCCCTACAAACCTGTCCTTTTAGCATCTGATACTGTCCTCTACTTAAAGCCTTAAAGGCATCCCAGTTGCTGCTTAAAATCAGAGATCCAAAATCTGGAAAGTCTCTACAGCTTATCCAGAGAACATTGGGAAAGGGAAATCTGCAACAAAATTGGGGCATGATCTGAAATCCCCCTTGGCAAAATATCCGCCCAGTGAACCCTGGAGAGGAGAGAAGAGAATCCCCCACATAAGCAAGTTAATTTTGGGGGAAAGTCTTATAGGTGGAAGAGTGACAAGTAAATTCTCTGGAGGCTGGGTGTTTCCACTGTAGGTTTCGGCCCAGGAGGCTAGATCAGAAGGAGTGCCCCATCTGGGTAAAGCCTATCCACCTCAGGGTCTGGCAGCATATTAAATTGTCCCATAAGAAGGATATTATCTGTAGAATATGTGGCTACCAGGGAGGTGATCTTTCAAAGCAGCCAAAGGGAAGCTAGAGGAGGAATGTACAGGCCCACCAACACTAGTTCTACCTTCTCAATAATAGCATGGATCACAATATACCGTCCCTCTAGGTTCAACTCCAGGTGGAAGAGCTGAAAAGGCAAAGAATTCCACACCAAAATGCTCACCCCTCTGGCAAAGTTAGAGTAGCTAGAGTGATAGAGATACCCCACCCAAGGTTTTCTAAGGTTGAGAGTTTTACTACCTACAAGGTGGGTCTCCTGAAAGACACATATATAAGGTCCATAGTCCTTCAAAAAACAGAACATCAAGGACCTTTTTATAGGAGAATTCAAGCCTCTTGTGTTCCATGAGTCTACTGTAAAATTAGCCATGGTAACAGGGCACTAATCACTGTATGAAGGGGGCAAAATACCTGAGTACCCAGATGGATCAGCATCAACACAACAGCCTGACTAATAAAAGTGCAGAGAGCAGTAAACTGACTTAAATGTGCATTTTCAATAAAAACACAACAGCAAAATACAAAACAACAAAACCCAAAAAAACAAATCCCCCTCCCCACCATCCCCCCCTCCCCCCAAAACTGAGGGTGGTATAAAACCCAATCCCAAACATGGTGAATCTTTTCCGCTTGGGAGCAATATGTGCAAGAAGCAAAAAGTCAGTAAAAACAATAAAAGGAGTCTCTAAAACTGAACTCGTCCAGCAAGAGTGCTGGTCTCCCAGCCAAGCTGGGAGGAAAAAACTTATGAGGTAAAATCACACAACAGTGCAAATAAGTGACCAGGGGTAACAGGCCAGGGCCAGTCATAACCATAAATGAATGAAAGTAGGGCCCTTACAAAGGGCAGTGGAACAGATTGAGAGAATCCCCATTATAGAAGAGTCAGGCTCAGGCAACTAAGGCACAGCACAGATTGAAGAATACTTTACCAAGCCACGAATAGTCGCCCAAGTAAGGAGAAAGATAAAGAAGACGGATGCATCTGTCCTCAGACTTCCCCAGGAGTCTCATGGAAAGACAAGACCATATCAAGACCTGCAGACCATATCTAGCCAGGAGACTGCATCTTCCAGTGAGGTAAAAAAGCACACTTGATCACCATCTTGAAACCGAAGCTGAAAAAAAGCTTACTATATTAAAGGTCCTTGGCTCTTAAACAGGTGTGAATATGATCAATGGACATCTAAAGGGGTAAAGTCTCCACGGAGTGGTCTGAAAAAATAGGAAGCTTGACATTCTCGTACAGCAAGTCCCCTTGGACCCAAGCCTCACGAAGCACCATACCCCCATCCTGAAAGTTTAGCAGTTTAAAGATAAATGTAGGGGGGGGCCCTGGAGGGCCCCTGGCAGGAGAAATCAGATAAGCCCGCTTCACCGCAAAGTAGGGTGAAAATTTCACTTGAGGCATAAGTTGTTTAAGTAGGTTCTCAGTAAAGACTGTAGGGTCAGCTCCTTCCAAACCCTCTGAAAGGCCCAAGATGTGCAAATTATTGCACCAAATCCAGTTCTCAGTGTCTTCTGCTCAGGACTCCAAGTACTTCACCTTAATTTCCAGGGTGTGAAGGATGGTGAGTGGCCAGACAGCCACAAAAGGCATTCAGATCTTTGCATGTGTGTCCAACTTCCAGATGGACATGATCCAGTTTAGTTGTCAGGGTAGATTGGCACATAGTGACCCTTTCTCATGCCTATAGGTGTCCAGTGGGGAAGAGTAGCAGTGTGTGTGTGTGTAACAAAAGCAGCCTGCACCAATCTAACAGCAGGATAAACAAGCAGGACAGCAGAGCCTCCCGATCAAGCCTTTTACATTTTGCCGAAGATTAATTTGACTGGTATTCAACATTTCCAGGGACAGCAAGTTCAAGTGGGGTTAGGTGTAATGGAGGGCCCATTTACTTACCATTTACTTGTCTTGCTCTGATGCAGATATAGGCAACTTTCTGGGTTTGGGGACATGACCAGGGAGTATAAATGCAACTGCTTCCCATCCGATGATATCAACACCCTTCCTCTCCTCTTCATTCAATAATAAATAACCTTGTATTAAATGAAAAAATTCAGGGCATTCTGTGAACTGTGGCACGGCCAAGCGAGTGACCCCCTGTGGTCCGAGTGCCACTTGGCACAGGACCTGGAAGATTACACCAGCTACTACAGTGATTGTTAGCTATCCCAGCAACCCTTCGGTGTGATATATACATACTTATATTGGTCCAAGCTGAGCCAATGTAGGTATGCAATAAAGATCATACCTGGCGTTCAGCTTTAATAGAATGCAATTTTTCCAAAAGACCCAGCTACTGTGGAGAGCCCTTTACTAAATCCTACCAAAATACAGTTCCAATGGTGTGGCCCTTCGTCCTTGGACCTTGGATACCTCCAGCTTTTTATCTGTTTTACCAAAGCTACCCAGGATGTCACTGTGAGGGGTACTATTAATGAGGATAATAGCAAGTAGCTGCGTTAGAACTGTTTTACTGAAACGGTGATTCTCAACATGATTCTCTGTTGTTAAAGAGTCTTATGGAGACTATGCTAACTTTGGACCTGTTTAGTAAACTGCAAGTTAAAATTGTTCCCTTTCTGGTCATTTGGCTGGTTACCTAACCTTTTAAATATTTAATTTTGTTTCAGAATCGTGAAGACTTGGCTAGCTAAGTGAATTGTGACACGTGGAGTGAGGCCACTAGAGGTTTGCAAAGTAACATCTAGAGCAGGAGTTTCCAAACTATGGCCCTCCAGTTGTTCAGGAAATACAATTCCCATCATGCCTAGTCATGTCTGTGAATGTCAGACTTTTACAATTCCTCATAGGACATGTAGTTCTGCAACAGCTGGAGGGCCGTAGCTTGGAGATCCCTGATCTAGAGGAGGGTAAATACTGAAACTATATATAAAACACATGCAGCGCTAAAATGTGCAATTACGTTTTCAACATATAACTATGAAAGAGTGCTGAAAACATAACCTATACCAATTAGGTTATATGTGTAAATGGTGAACATCTAACACATAAATAAATTAAGAAAAAGGTCCATAAATGTGGGATGAATTATATGTTAGTTCACAAGTGCAAGGGGGTTCATAGGCGTGGATGGTGCCACAACTCCACGTGGGGTGGGGGCTGGAACAAACTCTGTATGAAGAGACACTTCACATATGGATCTTCTAGGCTTCAAATGAAGACAGCAAATGGTAGAAATAAATATCCTTACCAGAAGGGGTGGACACAGTCACCATACGGTGGAGTGTCATACAGGCTTAAGGGATCCAGCGATCCTAAGGATATCTGGCTGAAGAGATCCTGATGTGGAGTCACGTCCAGGGCGACTGTCACCATTCGGTGGTATGGAGGTTCCCAATCAATCAGAATGTCTTTCTTAGATGGAAGGAGTATGCCAAAAGAACTTGCTAAAGCTCAGCAGGGTCCCATTCATGAAAGGAGACAAGAGCAAAAATACTCCACATAGGGCATGAATCAATTAAAAAAAGTTTTTATTGAAAAGCTAGAAAAGTGCTAGACAGTGCACTTCAGTATATAAAACGTGATCACAAAGAGAATAAGTAAAGTAAAATAGAATAAAATCACGTGATAGCAGGGCATCTGTAGGCATTAGCAACCCGACATGTTTCGGACCATCGTCCTTCTACTGGGGCATGAGCCTGAATGCCTGCATCACGCTTACATATATGCACAAATAATTACACCAAATACTAGTCAGCTGTATAGACCTAGATAATTGCATGAGTAATTGTATGAGAATACTTGGCAGCTGCATCAAGCAGCCACCCTTTGTCTAACTCAGCATGGAATCCTACATTGCTGACACTACAATTATGCTCCAAAGTGATCCAGCAATCATAACGCTCTGTGCGGAGTCACGTGACGGCGTCACTACGTGTGACGTCATCGCGTGCCGGACATCGCGCTCCAAGCCTCCTCTTCACTCCAGGAAGTGAGAAGCCAAACAGAGGAGTGATTACATCCATAACGGCCCTAAGGGACTGTCATAGCATGTCAGTCCGGCACGCTCCAGTACGCTCGACTTCCGGTGTCCCCAATAAGGGGAATTGAGCATTCTAGATTACAGGAGGAAAACAATAGGCATATATATATGTAGTCGGACAAACAGTGGCCAAATTCAGATAATACCTATATAACCCTGTACATGGTGTTAAACCATAAGGTGAAAAACATACAAGAATATATGGGAAAAAAACATATTTTTAAAACCAAGATGCCTGTTGAATACTATACAGCCCTGCTCAGTAGCTATATAGCAGGGTCTCACAAAAGCTGACATGATAGTATATATATATATATATATATCAGGGACTTAGAGCACTTATTAGGACTTATTTATAAAAGTGTTTACATCCCATTCCACGTTCAACCCATGGGGGGAGTAGCTTTTTAGTTGGTAGGTCCAGAAAACTTCAAGCTGTGATACCCCCCTGGTACGTGGACCCCCTCTCCATGATGGAACAAATATATCTATAACCTGGAATTTTGATCCCCTTGGATTTTTATCATGGAACTCCAGAAAATGGCGAAGAACGCTATGGTTAGTGCGGCCTTTTTTAATGGCAGTAATGTGTTCGTTGACTCGAATATTGAATGATCTGATGGTACGACCCACGTACTGCATATTGCAGGGGCATGTAATGAGGTACACAATGTAACGCGTGGTACATGTGACAAAATGTTTAATCTGATATATGGTGGAAGTAACGGCAGACTCGAAACATACCGATATGCGATTACCACAAAGATTATGCATGCACACATTACATTTCTTACAGGGATAGTATCCTTTAGTCTCTGGGAAAAAGGACGGTCTAATTGGTGCTTCTATAACATTGCGGGAAATGTGATTCCGCAAAGATGGAGCCCCCCTAAAAGTGACACCTGCCCTAGTGGGGAGCACCGTGCCTAGGACAGGGTCACTTCTGAGGATGCTCCAATGGCGGTTTAGGATTTGTTTAATCTGTCTGTGCTGGACAGAGAATTGGGTGAAAAAAGCCACTTGAATTTGTCATTAGGGGTTGGTTTCGGTCGCACAGATGTCAACGGCTTACGGTCAATAAGAGAGACTTTTGTGAATTCGTGGTCTATCTGGGAGGATTGATAGCCTTTTTCCAAAAAACATTCTTTCAAAAACTGTGCTTGATGTAAAAAATCAGTGATGTTGGTGCAGTTCCTACGAATGCGTAGCAGTTGGCTACGGGGGACAGATTCCAGCCAAGGGCCGTAGTGGCAACTGTCCAGATATAGCCATTTCTGTCCGTCGGCTTGAAAAAGGTGGTGGTTACAATCCGACGGTCAGAAATGGCGATCTCCAAATCTAGGAAATGTATTGAAACTGTGCTCAGTTCATACATGAGGGTAATACCCCTATCGTTGTGGTTCAAAGTGGCCATAAACTCATGAAGAGTTTCCTCGTCACCTTTCCATAGGAGGAGGATGTCGTCTATATATATAGCCCATAAACACAGCTCAGGTCGCTGTGCGGGATAGACGACATTCTCCTCCCAAAGGGCCATGAAAAGGTTGGCGAGGCTGGGGGCAAATTTAGCCCCCATGGCCACGCCTTTCTTTTGCAAAAAAAATTGGTTATTATACCAGAAATAGTTTGTTTGTGTTGCAAACCGTAGGAGTTCCATGATATAATGTTGTTGTGGTGATGGGATGTCATCACTAGCACTTAAATAGTGTTCAATGGCCGCCAGGCCCAACCTATGTGGGATCGAAGTATATAACGCTGTAACGTCAGCCATGACCAAAATGAGGTTATCTTGGTATTCTTTATCTTCCAACCGACGGATGATGTCCCCCGTGTCCTTAAGGTAAGATGGAACCCTAGACACAAGGGGTTGGAGAAAAAAGTCTATGTACCGGATCACTTTGGAGCATAATTTGTAGTGTCAGCAATGTGGGATTCCATGCTGAATTAGACACAGGGTGGCTGCTTGATGCAGCTGCCAAGTATTCTCATACAATTACTCATGCAATTATCTAGGTCTATACAGCTGACTAGTATTTGGTGTAATTATTTGTGCATATATGTAAGCGTGATGCAGGCATTCAGGCTCATGCCCCAGTAGAAGGACGATGGTCCGAAACATGTCGGGTTGCTAATGCCTACAGATGCCCTGCTATCACGTGATTTTATTCTATTTTACTTTACTTATTCTCTTTGTGATCACGTTTTATATACTGAAGTGCACTGTCTAGCACTTTTCTAGCTTTTCTATAAAAGCTTTTTTTTAATTGATTCATGCCCTATGTGGAGTATTTTTGCTCTTTTCTCCTTTCATGAATGGGACCCTGCTGAGCTTTAGCCAGTTCTTTTGGCATACTCCTTCCATCTAAGAAAGACATTCTGATTGATTGGGAACCTCCATACCACTGAATGGTGACAGTCGCCCTGGACGTGACTCCACATCAGGATCTCTTCAGCCAGATATCCTTAGGATCGCTGGATCCCTTAAGCCTGTATGACACTCCACCGTATGGTGACTGTGTCCACCCCTTCTGGTAAGGATATTTATTTCTACCATTTGCTTTCTTCATTTGAAGCCTAGAAGATCCATGTGAAGTGTCTCTTCATACAGAGTTTGTTCCAGCCCCCACCCCACGTGGAGTTGTGGCACCATCCACGCCTATGAACCCCCTTGCACTTGTGAACTAACATATAATTCATCCCACATTTATGGACCTTTCTTAATTTATTTATGTGTTAGATGTTCACCATTTACACATATAACCTAATTGGTATAGGTTATGTTTTCAGCACTCTTTCATAGTTATATGTTGAAAACGTAATTGCACATTTTAGCGCTGCATGTGTTTTATATATATTCATTTGTACACTGTCTACCACATTGTTACATGCCGGCAGCTATAACTTATATTTTCTTGTAATAGCGCAATTATTGATTGGTTTTATTAAATACTGAAACTGCCTTGATGCTACTGACTGTGTAAATAGGGGTTGTCTTCCTGTGATTTAAATGTGTTTGAAATGCACATTAAATGCAGGCCAGCAGTTTCACACTTACTTTAATGGTGCTGTACTGATGACAGTTCTGAGCTTGCATTTGACCTGCTTTGCTCTGCTATGTGTTTCTCTGAACACAGCATGTCCTATTAAGATGGATTTACATAGATTTTTGCTGTGATTTGCACTTGGACACATGCATTTGAGTGCTGCTGCGTTTGAATGCAAAAGCCAACAATTGACAGCAGCACAGGCGTACACAAGCCCTTATGGTGCTAGAGGAACTGTATGGCTTTTGGATTTCTTTGCTTTTTTGCTTCTTTCCTGTGAATACAGTAAAATTAAACGTGGCATTTGTCTTATCTACTTCATGATACACAATCAGGAGAAGGGTAATAAGTTACATAGGCAGGTTGAAAAAAAGATCATCTAGTTCAACCAATGAAACAAAAACAAACAGAATAAATAATTAGAAAGCATTCATATACAAACTCCTATACCCACAGTTGATCTACAGGAAAGCAAAAAAAAAAACCCTATATAAAGCATGGACCAATTTGAAAAATAATTTCCTTCCTCATCCCCCAGAAGGCAATCGGTTATTCCCTGGATCAACAATTCCTAGTGTTATTATCTATTAATGTACATGTCCAGTTATATTTTGTACCTTGAGGAACACATCCACCCCTTTTTTTAAAACAAAATACCAAGCTGGCCAGAACTCTTGTCCTCTGTAATGACCTGAAATTCAACAACTCTACACCAAGTTCACTATATGGGCCACTAATGTATTTATACATGGTGATCATATCCCCCCTGAATATATTAAGTTTGGCTAATTTTTCCTTATAGCTAAGGTCATCCATGCTTCCTATCAGTTTCGGTATCAGTTTCCGTATCATATTTCGGTTCCCCAATATCCTTTTTGTGAACAGATGCCCAAAACATAGCTGCATATTCCAGATAAGGTCTTACTAATACTTTGTACAGGGGCACAATTAAGTTTCTTTCTCTGGAGTCTATACCTTTTTTAATACAAGAAAGTATTTTGCTTGCTTTAGAAACGGCAGATTTGGATTTTATGTCTATGATCTACCCTTCTCCCAGATGTACTTCTAAAATGTACGATTTTAGTCCCTAAGTGCATAACTTTACATTTATCAACATTAACAACTTGACCTCTGGAAGGTTTTACCTCTTTCATGACCAGGTCATTTTTTGCTATTCAGCACTGTGCTATTTTAACTGACAATTGCGAGGCCATGCAGCACTGTACACAATTTAACTTTATATAATTTTTTCACACAAACATAGCTTTCTTTTAGTGATATTTGATCACTACTGGGTCAAAAAGGCCGAAAATTTGGAAAAAAAAGCCACAATGTTTTCTACTTTCTCTTATAAACATATCCAATAAAATGAAATTTCTTCATAAATTTAGGCCAAAATGTATTCTGCTACATGTCTTTGGTGAAAAAAAATCTCAGTAAGTGTATATTAATTGGTATGTGTGAAAGTTCTAGCATCTACAAACTATGGTATATCTATTTGAAAATGATCAAACCCTAATGTATTGACAGCCTTCATTTCTTGAGGCGCTAAAATGCCAGGACAGTACAAATACCCCCAAATGACCTTTTTGGAAAGTAGACAGTCAGAGGTATTTAGTAAGAGGCATGGCAAGTTTTTCGAAGCTGTAATTTTTGGGAGAATATTTTGGAAAATGAAGAAATTAAAACAAATGTGTTTTTTTCCACAATTTCTTTTTTTTTTTTACATACTGTTACCAGTTTAGTACAGCATCATCACATGACTGATGTGGTGGTGATCAGGGATATTGACTAATGACAGTATGTTAAAAAAAAAAAAAAATAATAATTCTTTATTCAATTTTTTTAACTTTTCTTTTTTTTTTTTTTACATACTTTCATCAGCATAGTTCATTGTCACCATAGTGACACTTTACTACTCTGGGGGGGTATTTTTTTATGTTTTACACATTGATTGCTGTTACAGTGATGATCACTGTGACAGCAATGTTTTGAATTGTCACAAATGCCGCAAATGTTACATTCATAACAGCTGTTATTTACTCTTGTGTGCTGTGATTGGCCCAGCTGTGAGCCAATCATATCATCACTATAGGTAGCACAGCTTTTGTACATAAAATTAATTCATAACAGCTTTGTTGACATTGTGATCATGTAATTTGCATAGTGTTCACATGATCCCCTGCCCGCTCAAAGCGGCTGGATACTGGGAGCCCCAATCCGCTGTGTCTGGAGGATCCTGTTTGCCCACACTGCCTTGTCACAGTAAACAAACTGTGGCCAGGTTGCAAGTGGTTAAACCTCATTTGCCACATAGTTGCCCAATTGATCAGTCATTGGGATCTGCTTGTAAAAATAATAATGACATAGTCAGGTTGAAAAAAAGACATAAGTCCATCAAGTTCAACCTATAAAAGGGAAAAAAAATCAAACAATCCCATATACACAATCCTATACCCACAGTTGATCCAGAGAAAGGCAAAAAAAACACCAAAGCATGATCCAATTTGCTCCAGCGGGGGAAAAACTTCCTTCCTGATCCCCTGAGAGGCAATCGGATATTCCCTGTATCAACTTTACCTAGAAATATTAGTACCCAGTTATATAATATACATTTAGGAAAGTATCCAGGCCTTTTTCAAAGCAATCTACTGAGCTGGCCAGAACCAGCTCTTGAGGGAGTCTATACCACATTTTCACAGCTCTTACTGTGAAGAAACCTTTCCATATTTGGAGATTAAATCTCTTTTGCTCCAGATGTAAAGAGTGCCCACCTTGCCCTCTGTGATGACCTTAAAGTGAATAACTCAACACTATATGGACCACTTATGTATTTGTACATGTTGATCTCCCCCCTTAATCTCCTCTTCTCAAGAGAAAAAAAAATCAGTTCCTCCAATATTTCCTCATAGCTGAGTTCCTCCATGCCTCTTATCAGTTTGGTTGCTCTTCTCTACACTTACTCTAGTTAGCCAATATCCTTTCTGTGAACTGGTGGGCAAAACTGAACTGCATATTCCAGATGAGGTCTTACTAATCATTTGTACAGGGGTAAAATATTTCCCTCTCTGGAGTCCATAGCTCTCTCAATACAAGAAAGGACTTTGCTCGCTTTGGAAACTGTAGCTTGGCATTGCATGCTTTTAATAAGCTTATGATCTACCAAAACACCCAGATCCTTCTCCACCATTGATTCCCTCAATTGTACTCCCCCTAGTATGTATGATGCATGCATATTCTTAGCCTCCAAGTGCATAACTTTAAATTTATCAACATTAAACCTCATTTGCCACATAGTTGCTATAGGGTGGTTTTTAAGCGAATATACTGTATGTTTAATATTGTTGCCCTGTTTGAATTTTGACGTTTGTAAACTTGTATTGTTGTGATTCATTCTTTACAGGGAACCATCATCTGTACACAGTTTATGTTATGGATCATGAGGAAGAATGTTAATCACGAAACGCATTGATCACATGTGCCATATTCAAACTATTGTATTCTGTATAATGATGGAACTGATTATCAATGAATTGATGTTCGCACTATAATATATACTGAATATCTTTTAACCTTTTGTAAAAAAAATCTAATATTTAATTTTTTAACAAATGCCTATTGTCTTTATAAAGTACAATTAAAGCTCCACTTTTATACCTCCCCCACCCCTTTTTTGACCAGGTGGTTGAAGTGGTCATTGGATAATATTTGATTAGGGATAGTACCTATGGAGAATGATGTGCACATGAACTCGCCCTTTAGTTTCCTTTGATGTTATAAACTATGTAATTTCTCTTGCTATCCTAGCTAACAATACCTGTAAATAAAAGCTTTTTTAAGCTCTTTATTGCTTCCTCTCACATGTTTCATCTCTCTCGCAGTCTTTAAGTAGTAGCTATAAAATTAGACTTTAACCACTTGGCCTCCGGAAGGTTTTACACCCTTCATGACTTGACCATTTTTTGCTATTCAACACTGTGCTACTTTAACTGGTAATTGTGCAGTCATTCAACACTGTAAGCAAATAAAATTGATAACATTTATTTCACACAAATAGAGCTTTCTTTTGGTGGTATTTGATTACCACTGGATTTTTTTTTTCATTATATAATCAAAAAAAGACCAAAAATGTTGAAAAAAAATATTTTCTACGTTTATCCTTTAAAACATATCCAATAAGATCAATTTTCTTCATAAATTTAGGCCAAAATATATTCTGCTACATGTCTTTGGGAAAAATCCCAAAGTGTGTATATTAATTGGTTTGTGAAAGTTATAGCGTGTACAAACTGTGGAATATATATATATTTGAAAATGTATCTTATTTCTTGAGAACCTTAAAATCCAAGAACAGTACAAATACCCCCAAATGACCTCTTTTTGGAAAGTAGACAGTCTGAGGTATTTAGTAAGAGGCATGGTGAGTTTTTTGGAGCTATAATTTTTTTGTAACAATTTTTTTGAAAATTTAGACGTTATATATATATATTTTACATACTGTCACCAGTGCAGTACGGCATCATCGTATGACTGGGGATCTGGGATACTGACTGGTAACAGTATGTTAAAAAAAAAATAATTTTAATTTAGTTTTCAATTTTTAAACATTTTTTTACTATTATTTTTACATACTCATCAGAGTAGTTCAGTGTCACCATGGTGGGTTTTTTTACACTTTAATTGCTGTTATAGTGATAATCACTATAACAGCAATGTTTTGAAACTGCTATGCATGGATTACATTCATAACAGCTGTGATTACTATTGTGTGCTGTGATTAGCCTGCAGCTATCACATGGTACAGGGTGCTGTGACTGGCCCAGGTACCATGTGATAACTGTGGGCCAATCACAGCATCACAATGCTAAGCACAGCTGTTACAAATGAAACCCATTTATAACAGTTGTGTTTACATTGTGATCGCACAGCGCAATCTCATGATACTCTGGCCATTTAAAGCAGCAGGATACTGACAGTCCACCAGACACAGCAGTCACGGAAGTGGATCCCTGTGAGCCCCAGGGAGCACGTTGCGTGCCCATCAGCCAGGGTGTACATGAAGTGATTGTGCCTGGCTGTGCAGCCCAACCGCAATAGAAATACTGTGGGGATAGAGAGGGATGAAGAAAGCTGAAGTGAAATTATTAAAGTGGATTTCTCGCAGAGTTTTTTTACAACTCTTATCTGAGAGTAGCTGAGTTGTGATATGAAACATGGAGCAAGTTAATGCTGATTTGATAGGCCAGATTGTCAGATACCTTTAAGTATCTTCAGCTCTTCTCACAGGCTAGTAGTGGAAATTTAAGTTAAGACCGGCAAATGATTAAGAAAAACTCTTCCCCAGCTTTAGCTTCCCCCTCCAGGCAAGGAGCCTGAGAAGCATGAAGACACATCATCTCCAGACAAGCTTGGGAGGGAAGACCTTTCTTGAAGGTCCCCCAAATATTTTTTCCATTCCTCAGTGCACATCACTGCCAGTAATCTCTCATTGATAGTCCAGGGTGAAAAAATATTTATGATGCAAATACATTGTATTATCTTGCTAGAGAACACTCAAACAATGTCCTTTACCTTTGCGCTTTATGCAGCCTAGCTACAAACACTACATTTAGACTAGGGACACTCTGAGTTATTGCAGGGCACCTTCACATATATAAAATAATTATCTTATAAAGAAACATTTAATACCAGGAAGGATTTTGTCATAGATTTCTCAATACATTATCGGTGTTTCTAAGACAACACTGTTTTCTTTTGGACAATCTCTGTTTATCTGAAGTTCTGTCATTTGAATGAATGAACAGAGCAGGCGCAGAGGAGGAAAATTCATAAGAAATAAAAAAATTGGGGGACAGTCCACAGCAGAACGTGAAGCAGGATAGGCACGTTCAGTGTGCAATTCCCGCACTGCAAGTAAATGCTCTGCCCTTGCAATCTGCATGCGGCTGACAATGTAAAGTTAATAGCACCCCAATACAGTTAAGCAAGCGCAGTGCATTTGCAGGCACCACATCGTAAGATACCCCAATACCATGTGGGCTGCTGCAGTGCATTTTTAAAAGTAGTGCATTGTCTTGTACAGTTTTCAGCCCATTCAAATCAATGGCCATTCTAAACACACCACACAGAAACATGTGGGAATCACATGGGAGCATGCACGTTCCTGTGCAATCCTGGTATGAACTGGCCCGTAATCCATTAAAAGTTTAAAAAATTTGAATAAAAAAACACTACATGTTACCTTTGCTTTTATGAGTAAATTCACATGTATATGTACGGTGTGTCAAGTATCCCTTTCTGGATTCTTTTTCTGGGTTTTTTCACAACTTTCAATTACTATCCTGCTAGACTGAATGAAACATTTTTTCCAGTGGACTAAACCTGTCCTATAACATTTTAAATGAACTTTCTTGTGGAACACAGACTTGCGGACTCTTGTCCATAGCACTGTACAATATAAATGGTACCCATATCTTAATAATCAAGTATCCTTAGCTTCAAAGAAAACCAAATTCAACAAAAGGACATAATTCAGTACATTATACAGACAAAAGAAAGTTGTATTGATTACTTTTCAGGAAAAAGTATAAGAGGTAATGAAAGCACTTAGGCTAAAGGCTTAATGCATTCCATACCCTTCAACATGTTTAATAAAGACCATGCAGTACATAAGTGCTATATCAAATGCAGTATAAAACATTGATTTGAGTCAATACTATTCAGTATTAATAAATAAGCTATCCAGTTAAAATAAACTATCCATTTACAATGTTTTTTTGCACTCACCAGCCACTTTATTAGGTACACCTTGCTAGTACCGGGTTGGACCCCCTTTTGCCTTCAGAATTGCCATAATTCTTCATGGCATAGATTCAACAAGGTGTTGGAAACATTCCCCAGAGATTTTGGTCCATATTGATATGATAGCATCACAGTTGCTGCAGATTTGTAAGCTGCATATCCATGATGCGAATCTCCCCACCGCATCCCAAAGGTGCTCTATTGGATTGAGATCTGGTGACTGTGGAGGTCATTGGAGTACAGTGACTTCATTGTCATGTTCAAGAAACCGGTGGTGAGATGATTTGAGCTTTGTGACATGGTGCATTACCCTACTGGAATTAGCAATCAGAAGATGGGTACACTGTAGTCATAAAGGGATGGACATGATCAGCAATAATACTCAGGTAGGCCATGGTGTTTAAACGATGCTCAATTGGTACTAAGGGCCCCAAAGTGTGCCAAGAAATTATCCCCCACACCATTACACAACCACCACCAGCCTGAACCATTGATTCAAGGCAGGAGGGACCCATGCTTTCACATTGTTTACACCAAATTCTGACCCTATCATCTGAATGTTGCAGCTGAAATCAAGACTCATCAGACACGGCAACATTTTTCCAATCTTCTATTGTCCAATATTAGTGAGCCTATGTGAATTGTAGCCTCAGTTTCCTGTTCTTAGCTGACAGGAGTGTCACCTGGTGTGGACTTCTGTTGCTGTAGCCCATCTGCTTCAAGGTTCGATGTGTTGTGCATTCGGAGATGGTATTCTGCATACCTTGGTTGTAGCGAGTGGTTATTTGATTGCCTTTCTATCATCTCAAACCAGTCTGCCCGTTCTCCTCTGACCTCTGACATCAACAAGGCATTTTTGTCCACACAACTGCCGCTCACTGGATATTTTCTCTTTTTCTGACCATTCTCTGTAAACCCTAGAGATGGTTGTGCGTGACAATCCCAGTGGATCAGCAGTTTTTTAAATACTCAGACCTGCACGTCTGGCACCAACAATCATGCATGTTCAAAGTCACTTAATATCCCCTTTCTTCCCCATTCTGATGCTCGGTTTAAACTTCAGCATGTCGTCTTCTCCACGTCTAGATGTCTAAATGCATTGAGTTGCTGCCATGTGATTGACAATTTGTGTTGCCAAGCTATTGAACAAGTATACCTAATACAGTGACACCATTGAGTGTATTTTAGCTTAGAACAGTCAGAAGTGAAGAAAGATTATTGCCAATTTTTTGAGATTGGTCACAGTGTATTGTATCTAGCTTTTTGTCTTATATAGGAATCTCTGCAGTTAACAGAAATAGAATGCAGGTACATACAATGTACTTAGTACACATTTTCTAAGACCTTTAGGCTTCATGTACACTAGTAGCTCCTAAACTTGAGTTTAGGAGCTTTTGCCATTTTTTTTGACAAAGCTCCTAAACTCAACTCCATAAAAGCCTATGTGTCCATGTACATATAGGCTTTTAGGATCGTTTAGGAGCTGCTGTGGTTCAACCTCCCCTAACCTCCCTCTTCTGAACATGGAATAATTGCAATCAGGATAGGAACATTTTGACTTTTGCAAAACGTGCAAAATCGCTGTAAAATTGCGTTTTCCCGCAGTTGGCAGTAGTTCAAGTATACATGAAGCCTTAACAGCTCCCCTGTTTGGTGGTCAATAAAGAAAATAAGACTGCATTCACACTTCAGTGCTTTGAACCACGGGTAGATTTGCTGTGATTTCAAAGTGCCAACGTGTGAATGACAAATCGCGGGACTCACCTTTAAGATGCCATTTATCTGAATGACACCTAAAATCGCGGTGCGGGTCTGCCACGATTGTCGCGCGATAAATCGCGCTGCAATCGCAGCAACCCACATACACGGGAAGCATGTCACCCAAAAGTAGCTTCTGAACTTTTTTAGGCTATTTTTCATTCAAATATCAGCGCTTTAATGTCACAGGCATTGCGGCAAATCTGCCTGCGATTCAAAATGCTGAAGTGTGAATGCAGTCTAAAAGTCAGGTCTAAAAATTGCCTAATGTAACATTACTGCTGAAGTGGAGGCACCTTGCTTCTAATCCTCAGTCCCATCTTTAGCAAACCAACAGTCCAATGCCAGAGCCTCCATAGCACATAGAGGCTCTGCCATTGGACTGTTGAGTGGTGGGGTAATAGTGGAGGATGAAAGAACAGCAGCACAATAATAAGACCATTTCAATACTTCGGAGTCTTCTAGTGTTAGATAGACAACACTGTTGAAGGCAATAACTGGGTCACAGAGTTGGCCTCCCTCGCTTAATGTGAGTATCTGTGTACTGGGTAGTGTGGAATTTTCCTGTAATGGCAGTTTTTAGGTACTTTTACTAGCAGTATGTACAACAATAATATTATGGAGACTATGTTAATATTTACACAATGGGGTTGATTTACAAAAGGCAGATATACTGTGAACTTTGTAAGTGCAGTTATACCCATTTTTCTTAGTAAATGTAAACATGGTAAAGCTTCACTTAAAGAATATCCAATCAGGTGCAAGGAAAATAAAAAAAATTCCATTCTCGCACATGATTGGATGATGGAAATCAGCAGAGCTTTATCACATGTACCAAGCTCGGGGGTAAATGAGTGCAAATGCACTTGCAGTGTGCACAGTCTATTTGTCTTTAGTAAATCAACCCCAATGAATATGTATATATAACAAATAAGAGAATTGTAATATTTCTGTTATTTCATTTATATACTGTTTAGAAAGTACACACCATGTTAGAATTTTCCAGCAGGGGAGGGGAGTCTTGCCATAAACTGTGATACAGCTTATTGGAGGAAAGGCACATACCCCCACCACATAGGCAGGGACTTGCAGAGCTGTGCTGTGACTTCACCAGCTGTCTGCTAATCTATTTATAGCACCCACCCTGACACAAATTCCAGGCTGGTTCTATCACATGTGTCAGAGAACTTGTCAGACATTTTAATGCTGATAACAGAAGAACGGTGCAGGAGAAAGCCACGGGACTTAGGGCTTTGAAGAGAGCTAGGAAAACACTACAGATATACGTGCCCAGGCCAAATTTCATGAATCGGTTTACATCCACTTTAAGATTTACTTAGCCCTCTACATTCTTGAAACTGAACAGACATTAAAACATCACCAGGCATTTGCAAACTAACACTAGCAACCACAGCCTTATTATTTAATGCTAACAAGTTCAAAGTACAGCTAATATGGTACCATCATGACAGTGTTTATACATCACTGAACATTATTACTATAATAATATTTAGAAAAATAAACAAGGCTTTAGATGATCCCTGCTCATCTCAGTCAACATCATAAAGTAGTATGCACACATTTGCAACCTAACAGCAATGTGTAAGTTACACAGCCTTGCCTACAACTATTTATATATACACTTGGTTTTGTTAAAGTGGTTGTAAACCCTGTACTACCACTTTTACCTACAGATAAGCCTATAATAAGGTTTACCTGTAGGTACCGTGAATATCTCCTAAACTTGCACCGTTTAGGAGATATTTACTGTATCCGCATGTGCCGACACCATCGACACATGCGCACTGAAAAAACGGCTCGCTTGTGCCATTTCTTCAGTAGCTGTGTTGTGACTGGCGGCTCTTGCCCGCATTCATGGGAGTGACGTCATCGCGGCTCTGGCCAATCACAGCGCTGGAGCCCGCGAACCTGGAAATAACTCCAGGAGACATGTCGCCGGTCTCAGCAGTGTACGGAGACCGCTGCAACATCTTCAATCTAAGCTAAGTATTTCATAATGAGCTAGTATGTGATGCATACTAGCTCATTATGCCCTTGTTTTGCAGGTTTTTGTTATATATATATATATATATATATATATATATATATATATATATATACTCAGCCAGGCTATTCTGCTTTGCCTCCAAGAATACAAGGTCCTGAAGAAGCAAATAATGCAAAACGCATCAACCTCTTGGACTATGTTAGGCAAAAACATTATAATAGCATATGTAGTTCACAAGGGTCTGATATCCATGAATCCATGGGACCAATTTCTTGAGGTGTTTTAATCTGTGATTTTTAAACTTGTAATAAACTTTTTGTAAACTTTTTTTTATCTATGTATGTGTCTGTCCTCCCTGTACCAGTAAAGACCAATTACGATTTGGGTGTGGTTTAGTATGCACACCCAGAAGCCTTCCTATAAGGAATATAGTAAAAGCCTTAAAAAGGCTTCCAGGACCTTATTCATAAAGGCAACCAGAGCAACAAAGTTCTCAACATGTAGACACTATCCAGCTTTGGATCCCAGATATAGTTATAGTAGCCTAAGATCCCAAACGTCTGCCTGTTCTGCCAACATAACAAAATAAGATCTTTGGAGAGGAATATTTTCAGATTGGTGCTTCAGAGTGTGCTATCTGCTATGATACAGCGTTTCCCCGAAAATAAGCCGGGTCTTAAATAAATGTTGGCAACAAAAGACACAGTAGGGCTTATTTTCTGGGTATGTCTTATCATGCCACGTGCTGTCTCTTTCCCTCCCTGCCTGTCAGGAATCCCCTGTGTAAAAGTGCTTGTAGAATACTGGAATCCTCTCCGTTACAGTATCACACAATGCAAATAGTGTAGTGCCACATACCTTCTTACAGCGCCTGTGACCCGCTGGAGCTCTGCAGAGGGAGGAGGGACCAAGATCCCCCGCTGACATCTTGGAGAGGGAGAGATCAGCTGAGTGCAGCTCGCCACTTCCCTAGCCTGCTGGAGCTCTGCACAGGGAGGGGGGCCGAGATCCCCCGCTGACATCTTGGAGAGGGGGAGCTCGCCACTTCCTTAGCCTGCTGCTTCCTTAGCCCATAGGACCTCTCCTCCCCGTTCTGAGCACTGAAGGGGGGGGGCAAAATCCCCTGTTGACAGCTGGGAGGAGAGGAGCAGGAGATCAGCTGATTGCAGAGTGGCCCTATTCCAAAGGTACTTGGCACAAATGGATCACACAGACACACAGAGTCTACACTATACACTACTGCAAGAGTGGATTCCAGCACTCTACACTAGGGCTTATTTTCGAGGTAGAGCTTATATTGCAGCCCTTCCCAAAATTCGCGGTAGGTCTTATTTTTGGGGTAGGTCTTATTTTCGGGGAAACACAGTACAGTAGGTACAAAATATAAAAGTAAATAAAAATAGTACATCCAAAAATCAACAATATACACGTTTATACTGCATGTATAAAAAAATTAAAATGGCTCACGTAGAAGATATTCGGCACTGTCATGATCATAATCTGTGTCTTCAGGAAAGTGATTTATTTTTACACATACTCCTCTTTTTTGTCCTAAATATGAAAGAAAACACACATTATTAGACAGTATAGAATGTAGTATGACACATACTACACATTTTGTGGAATGACGACTGCACAAGAACACAGAATCTGTGTATTTAAAGAAAGTTTACCTAATCATACAGAAATATGAAGTTCAGTCTAATACACCCTCTAAATGCTGTGTGCAATTTAAAGTGATTGTAAACTATCACCTTGTAAAACAACCCATTCAATTTAAAATAGAAATGAAAGGCAAAACATTTCCAAGTTGGGAGGAGGAGAAACAGCAGCACATTGAGCTTCCCAGTAAAATGCTGTAGGAGGGGCGTGCCGGGACAAGTCTGATTATTGGAGGAGAGCAGGCTGAGTTCCCAGCATAGCTAGATAACTGACCATGGTGTGTTCTCCTGCTTGGTTTGGTCATTTTTTAATAGGTAAGCAAGGGGACTAGCAGGAATGCCAGGGATTTTACACAAAGGAAGCAATACAAAGGAAACAGGATACTTTCTAATACAAGTACATGGTACAGCAGGCACATATCAAGAATATAAAATGTTGGGGTAACAAACGCTTTAATATACACTCGCCCTGACTCCCCTCCTGCTTAGGGATGAACCAAACACCCCCCTGTTCGGTTCGCACAAGAACAGGAAAAAAGTTTGTTCGAACACGCGAACACCGTTAAAGTCTATGGGACACGAACATGAATAATCAAAAGTGCTAATTTTAAAGGCTTATATGCAAGTTATTGTCATAAAAAGTGTTTGGGGACCTGGGTCCTGCCCCAGGGGACATGGATCAATGCAAAAAAAAGTTTTAAAAAGGGCCGTTTTTTCAGGAGCAGTGATTTTAATAATGCTTAAAGTCAAACAATAAAAGTGTAATATCCCTTTAAATTTCGTAGCTGGGGGGTGTCTATAGTATGCCTGTAAAGGGGCACATGTTTCCCGTGTTTAGAACAGTCTGACAGCAAAATGATATTTCAAAGGAAAAAAAGTCATTTAAAACTACTCGCGGCTATTGCATTGCTGGTCCGACACTACACATAGAAGTTCATTGATAAAAACGGCATGGGAATTCCCCACAGGGGAACCCCGAACCAAAATTAAAAAAAAAAAATGACGTGGGGGGTCCCCCTAAATTCCATACCAGGCTCTGCAGGTCTGGTATGGATTTTAAGGGGAACCCCGCACCAAAATTAAAAAAAAAACGATGTCTGGTCCCCCCAAAAAGCCATACCAGACCCTTATCCGAGCACGCAACCTGGCAGGCCGCAGGAAAAGAGGGGGGGACGAGAGAGCGCCCCCCCTCCTGAACCGTACCAGGCCACATGCCCTCAACATTGGGAGGGTGCTTTGGGGTAGCCCCCAAAACACCTTGTTCCCATGTTGATGAGGACAAGGGCCTCATCCCCACAACCCTGGCCGGTGGTTGCCACGGAGGAGAGGCTGGACGAGAACACCACAGGAAGAACCAGAAGAACCAGAAGAAGAAGAAGATGAAGGAAGATAGAAGAAAGAAGAAAAAAGAAGCATTTAAATAAAGGAATTGTCAAAAACTGTCTCTTGTCATTTTTAACATTTTTGACAGTTTTTTAGTGAAATGGTAGGGTAAGTACCCCCTTACCATTTCACACAGGGGGGGAGGGCTGGGATCTGGGGGTCCCCTTGTTAAAGGGGGCTTCCAGATTCCGATAAGCCCCCCGCCCACAGACCCCCACAACCACCGGCCAGGGTTGTGGGGATGAGGCCCTTGTCCTCATCAACATGGGGACAAGGTGTTTTGGGGGCTACCCCAAAGCACCCTCCCAATGTTGAGGGCATGTGGCCTGGTATGGTTCAGGAGGGGGGGCGCTCTCTCGTCCCCTCCTCTTTTCCTGCGGCCTGCCAGGTTGCATACTCGGATAAGGGTCTGGTATGGATTCTTGGGGGGCCCCACACCGTTTTTTTTTTATTTTGGCACGGGGTTCCCCTTAATATCCATACCAGACCTGAAGGGCCTGGTATGGAATTTAGGGGGAACCCCCACGTCATTTTATTTTTTAATTTTGGCCGGGGTTCCCCTTAATATTCATACCAGACCTGAAGGGCTTGGTATGGAATTTAGGGGGACCCCCCACGTCATTTTTTTTTTTTTAATTTTGGTTCGGGGTTCCCCTGTGGGGAATTCCCATGCCGTTTTTATCAATGAACTTCTATGTGTATTGTCGGACCGGCAATGCAATAGCCGCGAGTAGTTTTAAATGACTTTTTTCCTTTGAAATGTCATTTTGCTGTCAGACTGTTCTAAACACGGGAAACATGTGCCCCTTTACAGGCATACTATAGACACCCCCCAGCTACGAAATTTAAAGGGATATTACACTTTTATTGTTTGACTTTAAGCATTATTAAAATCACTGCTCCTGAAAAAACAGCCGTTTTTAAAACTTTTTTTTGCATTGATCCATGTCCCCTGGGGCAGGACCCAGGTCCCCAAACACTTTTTTTGACAATAACTTGCATATAAGCCTTTAAAATTAGCACTTTTGATTTCTCCCATAGACTTTTAAAGGGTGTTCCACGGCATTCGAATTTGCCGTGAACACCCCAAATTGATCGATGTTCGCCGAACTTGCGAACAGCTGATGTTCGAGTCGAACATGAGTTCGACTCGAACTCGAAGCTCATCCCTACTCCTGCTATCAGTACCGATAAAAAATGATCATCCTAACTTAGAAATAAATGGGCATACTACATAGAGATATCAATATTGATCTGCTGCCAAAATACTGTGATTTATTGCATTACCATGGGAATACAATATGTACAAATATATTTGCAAGATGTAATACGGAAACAGTGCCAGACATACAAATAGCGAGTGTGGGAGAGCACAGTCCTAACTTTCATCAAAAGATATATCCACTGTAGATATAATTTGTCATTACATTTTTGTATTTGTAAAGACATTTGTAAAGATAAATATGTATGTTCCAATTCTAACCTCCAATATTAAAAATGGATGGATGAGCCAT
Source organism: Aquarana catesbeiana (assembly GCF_042186555.1). Classification (NCBI taxonomy): domain Eukaryota; kingdom Metazoa; phylum Chordata; class Amphibia; order Anura; family Ranidae; genus Aquarana; species Aquarana catesbeiana. Next base: position 142,346,340 of record NC_133333.1, read on the forward strand.
GCTATAAAGCAGTGATAATCAAAATATGAATCAAAAAATCAAACCAAGTGAAATTGGGTATTACAATGACAACATGAACGATCTATTGTATAACACCTGTGCACAAGAGAATCCAAGTGCAAATACACCAATATAGGAAACTACAATCCACTTCTCTGTAGAGCTACCTGTGAGATCTCGCCTTTGCGTTTTGTTTTTTAGCCTAGGTTCACATTGCAGCGATTTGACATGTGATTTGACATGTCAAATCGCATGCCAAATTTGCGGCTATTGCCGGCAATGGCACAGTCCGAATTGGTGCGATGGTACCGTACAGATTTCCAAAAGTAGTTTCTGTACTACTTTTGGCGACTTTGGGGTGCGATTTGTATAGACATCTGTGCAGGAACCCGCACAGATGTCTCTGAAATTGCCCCCCAAGTCGGACTGACATGTGTGAATGAAATTGTGCGAGTTCAGCTGAACTCAAACGATTTCAATCCTGCTATCAGTGTGAACCTGGGCTTAATCATATTTTACTCGAAAAGAACGTTTCAACCCCTTGTCTACCAAGTGCAGCTCTAGGGATCTGTTCTGTGGAAAATATCTTGCAGCAGAGCCGCTGCTTTTCATCGTTATTAATATCTTTTCACTGTGGATAATTATTCTTTTCCAAGTGCAGTTTTGAGTTGGTATATTATGAAATATATGAAATTACCTACCTGACTGTCACACTGATCAATTTTCCAAATTTCAGTCATTTTCCATATTATGAAAAATGGATAGTTACCTGACTGTCCCACTGATCAATATTCCAAATTTCAGTCAGTCAATCAGTCAGACAAGGTTGAAAATCAAAAGTTTCAACTTTACATTGATCTTGTTTGGTACATGCTAAAATAGAATTGAGGATGAAGACAGCCAGGCGACCAATGTTTTTAGGGGAAGGTTGAAAATGACAAATTCCATATATCCCTATTTTGCTTATTGCAGGTTTCCCTTAGGATTTTAGTTGGCACCCATGGTGGTTTAGTGCTTCAGAGTTACCTTCTTCGGTACTAGCTTGCAATGTAGTACAATAGCTCACAAACAAAAAAATAAGTTAAAAAAATAATACTAATAGATAAAAGTAAAAATTAAGCTTCCATTGCTCATAGAAGTAACTTAAAGGTCCTACATACCCTTAAAAATCACCCTAAAATTTCCTTCCCTATGGACTCTAATTCCTTAGGCCCCTTTCACACTGGGGCGGTGGGGGCGTCGGCGGTAAAACAGCGCTATTTTTAGTGCTGTTTTATCGTAGTTTCTGCGGCTGTATTCGGCCGCTAGCGGTGCGGTTTTAACCCCCGCTGGCAGCCGAAAAAGGGTTAAAACCGCTCGCATAGCGCAGCTATAGCCGCGGTATTACCGCGGTATAGCCGCGCTGCCCCATTGATTTCAATGGGCAGGAGCGGTTTAGGAGTGGTGAATACACCGCTCCTTCACCGCTCCAAAGATGCGGCTTGCAGGAGTTTTTTTCTTCTCCTGCCAGCGCACCGCTTCAGTGTGAAAGCCCTCGGGCTTTCACACTGAACAAACAGCAGCAGCTGTTTTGGGTCGGTTTGCAGGCGGTATTTTTAGCGCAGTAACGCCTGCAAACCGCCCCAGTGTGAAAGGGGTCTTAGCACCAAATGATAAATTTCTCCAAAATGTCTCAGTTTCACTTTTTCCTGCATACCAGTCCCTGTTTGTCTGCATTGATGCTAGACCTGAACGGTAGTCTTAGTTTTTATGCATAAACCCCAGATATTCATATCAGGCCAGATGCACTGTTGACCATGAACCCCAAACTCTGCTTTGCCCTGAATATCCATTATACATATACAGCTACCCCCACCATTGCACAAGCCCTGAAGACTCCCAAATATGACAGTCCTTTGATATCTGTTACAGTGTAAATTTACTTTGTCATTCTTCTGATGAGAGGTACTTGCCCTGAAACATAGGGGTTAATTGACTAAAGACAAATAGACTGTACACTTTGCAAGGAAAGTTGCACTTTGCAAGGGAATTATCCTCAGAGCTTAGTGAATGAGGTCACACTGACTTCCATCACCCAATCATGTACAAGTAAAAATGCTTTTTTTTTTTTTTTACTTTTCCTTGAAAGTGATTAGGTATTCTTTGCAAAGTGAATTTTTACCACAATTACCAAGCTCTGGGAAAAATTCCTTTGCAAAGTGAAACTTTACTTGCAACAAAAAAAAAGCCTATTTGCCTTTCATTAGTAAATGAATTCCATTGTGTCTCCAGGAGGGACTCACTATTCTTTTGAACTTTAGAAAAGCTTTCCTTTTATTTTTGGGTCTCATAATAATAGTAATACGTTAAAGTGTTTGTTAACCCCCCCAAAAAATAATAATACAGATCCTGGCCCCTTAAAGCAGACTACACAGCACGGTGCTTGAGCTGTGTAATCTGCCCCCCTCCGAACTGTAAAAAAACCCTCTATTAGAGGCTGGCATAGCACACTATGTAGCAAGGTCCCAGGCCTCCTTTGGTCTAATGAGAACCTCCAGGCCAGGGATAGCTGACATCCTTCTGTATGTAGTGGGTTGGGAGGCATGGTGGGTGTATAGTTGTTAAAGTTATTGGGCGCCAGACACTTCTTGGATGCAAAAGAAAGTTTATTTCTCTTAACAAAACTTTTTTTGTTAGAGAAAGTGTTAGGGCCAGGACACCCTTAGGTAGTTGCAATAATAAATGGCAGACTCCAAGACTTCAATAGGAGGACAGCCATGCAGGGAAAGGCATCCAGCAAGACGCCACATCTGCATGTGTAGGAATGCTGTCTCCTATGGCAACAGTCTTTAACAGTTCCAAACACAAGGCTTAACAGTTCCTTCACTTTAACTACAATCACTCCTTGTAGTTCTTCAGCACAGATCTACTGATTCACTGCCATTGAATCCCTTGAGCTCCTCCAGTTTTCACAGCAGTGGTATCTTCCTCAAGCGTCACCCCCACCTCTTTGCTGGGTCCCTAACTTGGAACTCTAGATACCTCTCAAGCTTCACCCCACTGGCCTGCTCGGTCCCTGGCTTGACACACAAGGCTGCTCTGCAAGCGTCACCTCCGCTGGCTGGGTCCCTGGCTTGATTCCCACTGAAGTTTCCCGATTCTTCACTGTCCCCGGTTGGTGAGAATATTGCTCCGGTACTTGCTTCAGTTACTCACTGTGGTCCCTGGCAATTAGGCGGATAGTCCCTTACTGGAGACAGCTTCCCCTCTACCTCCGACCACGACAGGTTCTCTGGCCAACAGAACCGTCACTTTTGGTTTGACTGCAAGCCGCAGTCCCAATCCTTCGCTGCTCTCTTGCTTCTGGATAGACTAGCAGCCAGATGTGCCTGGGATAGGCCCCATCTCTGGCCTAATAACCCGGGCAATACAACACACGTCCACCCAGACAGCCGTCCAGGTGGCACAGAACACAGCTCACCTGACCTCACCCGAATATATAGGCTCTCCCAGCAGGCCAAGTGATTCAAGAAAACCCCTGCCCATTGGCTGAGATACCACATATACCCATAACCTGACCCAGTGGCAGCATGTCCCGCCAAGCTATTTACAAAAAAAATTTAAAAAAAAGTGTCACTTTAAGAGTGACCAGGCGCCGGACACATGGCAGTCTATGGGAAGCTTCCCAGCTTGCAATCAGCTGATTGCAAGCTGGGAAGCTGATTTGCCCGTGTTCAGGGTGTGTGCAGGGCGCAAGCATTGCGCCCACAAACACTCCCACTCTTCAATGATTTGTTTCTGGCCGCCTGTTCTTTATTTTTATTGGTGGGGACCGGGGGATGGTGGGCGGTCCTTTTTCTGAGTCACTTCCAGTTTCGGCTCACTGTGCTGTGGACTGGGCTTCGCATAGAAACATGCTGGAGTTTCTACTCATGTTTTCACCTCCCTGGGACACTACTCTGGGCGCCTGACTCTTCACAGCATGAGACTGAATTCCCCTAGAGCAGCCGGCAGCAGCGATGGATGTCACCACAAGGATCACACAGTAAGTGTCTGGAAGGGGGAACTGCCAGCCTCTGCTCTACAGATAAGATAATGTCAGGTGAGGGATCGGGGAACAAGTGCACTCTATAGAGAGGTGAGATAATGAAGCCAGCAGTGTGTGCAGCTTGTTACTTCCTCTCACTCACTTTGTCCACTTCCCCCCCTCCCTAACCTGCCTGTTTGGAATGCCAGGTAGTGCTGGAACAATCACACCTGGCTGTGAGTGGACCATGAGAGTCCTTAGGAGGGGAGAGGAGTAATGGAGAGGGCTTAACCTGTCAGTGTGTGTTTGTACATCTCTACTGCCTGTGTGTGTGCTACACTGAGACACCTCCCCCACTGTATACACAGCATGTCACAGTACACAGTCCCTCTCCTTCACATACTACTATGTATGGCATTGTCCAGGTCCCTGTTTAACCACTTCAGCCCGTGGAAGGATTTACCCCCCTTCCTGACCAGAACATTTTTTGAGATTCTCTACTGCGCCGCTTTAACTGACAATTGCGCTGGCGTGCGACATTGTACCCAAATAAAATTGACACCATTTTTTTTCCCACAAATAGAGCTTTCTTTTGGTGGTATTTGATCACCTCTGTATTTTTTTTTTGCAGTATGAACAAAAAAAATTCGAAAAAAAAAACATTTTTAATTTTCTGGTGTAAAACATCCAATAAAAAATTGAAAAAAATCTAATTTCATAAATTTAGGCCAATATGTTCTCTGCTAAATGTTTTTTTTGTAAAAACAAATCCCAATTTTTAAATTTTTTTGTGAATAGCTGCGTTTGATGGGCACAGCGGCTGCGTTTGATGGGCACAGTGGTGGCAATTTATAGGTATAGTGGCTGCGTTTGACGAGCACAGTGGCTGCGTTTGATGGCCCAATGGCTGCATTTGATAGCACAGTAGCTGCATTTGATGGCACAGTGGCTGCGTTTGATGGACACAGTGGCTGCGTTTGATGGCACAGTGGCTGCGTTTGATGGGCACAGTGGCTGTTTGATGGCACAGTGGCTGCGTTTGATGGGCACAGTGGCTGCGTTTCATGGCACAGTGGCAGCTTTTGATGGGCACAGTGGCTGCATTTGATGGGCACAGCGGCTGCGTTTGATGGGCACAGTGGTGGCAATTTATGGGTACAGTGACTGCGTTTGATGGCACAGTGGCTGCGTTTGATGGCACAGTGGCTGCGTTTGATGGCACAGTAGCTGTGTTTGATGGCACAATGGCTGTGTTTGATGGCACAGTAGCTGCGTTTGATGGCACAGTGGCTGCGTTTGATGGCACAGTGGCTGCGTTTGATGGCACAGTGGCTGCGTTTGATGGCACAGTAGCTGTGTTTGATGGCACAATGGCTGTGTTTGATGGCACAGTAGCTGCGTTTGATGGCACAGTGGCTGCGTTTGATGGCACAGTGGCAGCATTTGATGGACACAGTGTCTGCGTTTGATGGCACAGTGTCTGCGTTTGATGGGCACAGTGGCTGTGTTTGATGGGCACAGTGACTGCGTTTGATGGCACAGTGGCTGCGTTTGATGGCACAGTGGCTGCGTTTGATGGGCACAGCGGCTGCGTTTGATGTGCACAGTGGCTGTGCTTGATGGGCACAGTGGCTGCGTTTGATGGCACAGTGGCTGCATTTGATGGACACAGTGGCTGCAATTGATGTTTTTTTTTCAGTTTGTTTGCACCCCCAAAAAAATTTTGAGCACCAGCCGCTACTGACCTGACCCTGCTTCGCCCTTTTCGTATATAGTACCACTAAGTACCCGGCCACCTAATGGTAGAAGAGAAAAGTGCAACAAGGCCAAACGTAGGGAGAAATCAATAGCTCTCTAGCAATCAACCAGGATAACTACCCCTGGCAAGTAAATTTGTGAGGAGCAACCCTGCCTAAACTCCAGGGTGCTACACTATGTAAGTAGTTTGCAAAAACGAGCGTTCTAAATAGCGAATTTGAGCTGGCTTCAGGCCAGTCACGTGACTCGTGGGCTCTTTACAGCTACGAGACAGAGCTTCTGCGGAGGAGACGAGCAGCCACATGATCTCCTCGGCTGACCTCAGAGGGAGATCATGGCTCCTCCCACAGAAGAGATCTATCGGAGCTGTAATGTGACCAGCCTCAAATTCGGTATTTAGAATGCTCGTTTTTGAAAACTACTTACATAGTGTGCTATGCCAGCCTCTAATAGAGGGGCTGGCATAGTCTTATAAAAATGGGTTAACAAACCCTTTAATAGAGATCAATTTCAGCTTTTAACTGTCAATAGTTGGAAAAAGGTTAAAGAATAACTCTATAGAAAATGTTGAGAACCACTAGTGTTTGCATCAGTTCGACAAAATGGTCAATTACAACTTCAGTTCAATTTTTAAAAGTAAGACACCTATAACAACAAACCAACAGGTATAACCAAGTTAAAGTGGACATATGAGTAAGCTTACAAGTCTGCATTAATACATTTTTGAGAAGAGTCTTTCAGTCTGGGAAGTAGATACTGACCCAGAATAAAGCCTGAATAATCTTGGCTAAGTCACCTTGGAAGTAGGGCAAAGGAAGCTGAAGGGCTGTTTTGTTCTACCCTTTACCTTTTCTATTTTTTATTATATGCCTTGAGGGAATCTTTCCCTTTCGTTCCCGAGTTGGATTCTCCTTCCTCACTCTTCTCTTTTCTATTACTCTACCCTTGTTCTTACTTGCCTGTTCCTCAACCTTTCCCCACCCCCTCCCCTTCCTCCCTTTCTATGCTCCCCCCTTTCCCTTCGATACCCACTTTTTTTTAGATGCCTAAAGTTTTCCTGTCATATCATTTTCTGATTATCGGATGGCTGTAACACTGAGTCTGTATTTGTTGTTTATTCTCAACAAAATTTGTTTGGATAAAAAAAAGGTTAAAAAAAAACCCAAAAACCCTGAATAAAATTGGTGCCGTCTTTATAGGGAGAAAAGCAGACGAAGGCATTGTCAGGGGAAATACTCTAACCGCTGTAAAAGGCAATAAATATTTGTTGATGTTAGATTTACATACTATTTAGCATGTATGCTGATAACATGAAAAACAAATCTGATAGTAAATTAATTTTAAAAGGCAAACCATAGTAATTTTCGCTTAATTTCATTTTGGAAATTTTAGAAATGTGTAAAATAATATTTGATATTACTATTTTATTATTGTCAAACGTAAAATCTTTATTTGCAAGAAACATTTAATATCGGGTCAGCTTTCTATTTGCAGTTTTTAGGGATTTCACATTAGGAAACTACAACATTATATGCAAACCAGTGTAGGGATCTGCTGCTCCCTAGTGTTAGCTGCTAATATCACAGTGCTATGCACAATTATGTATGAGCACTTCCTATCTCTGAGGGATGATTTAAAAACCCCAAAAGGTGGAAGTTGGAAGAGAGAGAGAGAGAGAGAGAGAGAGAGAGAGAGAGAGGGAGAGGGAGAGGGAGAGGGAGAGGGAGAGGGAGAGGGAGAGGGAGAGGGAGAGGGAGAGGGAGAGGGAGAGAGAGAGAGAGGGAGAGAGAGAGAGAGAGAGAGAGAGAGAGAGAGAGAGAGAGAGAGAGAGAGAGAGAGAGAGATGACACCACGCGTCCACATATAGGAGCTGCATTACTGCAATACTGAATTTGATCCAGGACACAGGCAGAGACTATCGGTAATTATTCTTGTGTTTTGGCTGTTTAACTGTAGCTGCCCATAACTTCTTGATCTGAATCCTAGTGACAGACAAGTATTTGCCCTATTGTTATTATCTCACATGCACAGTGCCAGATAGTTAAGTCTATGCTACTGTATGTATGTAGTGGTCACTTTCCAGTATATTAGTAGGGGAACCTATTTATTGCAATAGAGTTTATATGCAGCTCCTGCTGATTTAGTTATATGCAGCTGCTGTTCTTTTAGTTAACCCTGTCCCTTTTGGTCTAGGATTCTATAGCTAGTTTTAGCTAGGGCTAAATAACCAGCATAGGCTAAAGCCAGGTTGAGCATCCAAAAGCCACTTCGGGTAGTTAGAGGTCCAGTTGCATGTCAGATTGGAAACTACTATAGAGGGACTAAAGCGAAGAGTGGATAGGCTGACTCTAAGTTTCAGTGCCACACCACAGCTTTTGCGTTTGAGAAGCTGCGTTTTAGGCTGATTGGACAACAGTTGGAGGATCTCCCCATCACTGCTGATCTTGTCTTCAGGTCTCTGACACAAAGACATATGCCACATCACAATCATCCTCAGCAACTGAACTTTGCTGCAACATTCATCTGAACGTATCTCTATTAATAACTATATGTACTTGGGTATATGTGCACAATTCTACCCGGATGCCAAGTGGACTCTTAGCTGATAATATTTGTGTGTCTATGAGATGTATGTACTGTTCTTATTATTTTCTTGTAAAAAGCTTGTATTAGTTCTAGACTTGTGTGCATCTATATACTTATGGTTAATGTTGTATACTGTTTGCAGTAATTACTTCCAATTACTTTGATTAGATTACTGGTTCATTTTCCAGGAAGGGTATCCCTTCTGCTCACAGAGGCCCTATCTTGGGTGGAGGCACTGCCAACTTTAGTATCAAACCCACTCTTTCACTTAGTGATGGTTCTGATTTTCTTATTTACCTACAGGTTTAATGCACTATCCTTTTTGAGGAGGGCCATTTCTTATAACCCCGCTCCCCCGCTCCCCCCCCAAAAAAAAAGTCTAAAAGAGGGCTATACAAGCACTGCATTTGTTACAGCTTACAGAGAATGAAAATCCAAAGAACCTATCTCTACTAGAAAAAGTGGAGGGGGAAGGTTGGTCGCTCTACTTATGAGCGAAACCAATGAAAAAGCAGGTTTGGGTATTTAAAGTGACTGTAATAGTTCATTTTTTTTTCTTTTAATAACAACCATGTTATTATTTACCTGCTCTGTGCAATGGTTTTGCACAAAGCAGCCCCAATCCTCCCCTTCTCGGGTCCCCCCCGCTGGCACTCCTGGCTCCTCTCCCCCCGCCGAGGGCCCCCATAGCAAGCCAATTGCTCTGGGTGCACTCGTGTATGCTCACTCCCAGGCCAGCTCTGTGTGTCCATAAGACACATCGAGCATGGCTTGGTCTCGCCCCCCCACTCCCTTCTCACTGTCTATAATTGACAGCCAATGGCTCCCACTGCTGTGTCTGAGCAAATGAGCTGGGAGAGAGCCAAGAGAGCGAGTTCTCATGCTCACTTGATTGAGATCAGGCTCAGGTAAGTATAAGGAGGGGGGGGGGAGCTGCATACTGAAGGTTTTTTACTGTAATGCAGTGTTGCACTGTTTAGGAGATATTCACACTGCATGCAGCTGGTGACGTCACTGGCGCATGCTCTCTGAAGGGACAGTATACCCGTGCTGTCCTGTCAGAGCTTCATGAGCTCGTGACGTCATTGCAGCTCAGACGGCTGGAGCATGCAAACCCAGAAGGAAGACCTAGTGAATATGGAAGCCCAGTTAGCGGTGACAGCACGCCGCTGGAGGGCTTCATTCTAAGGTAAGTAATTCATAATGTGTGAGTATGTGATGCATACTAGCACATTATGCCATTGTCTTGCAGGTTTTTTTTTTAAAGGCTGCTGTTTACTACCACTTCATGCAGACAGCATTTTTTTTGGAAGATAATACTTTGAACATAAGACACTTAATAGATTACATATTGAGAAGGGGGGGGGGGGATACTTAATTGTTGACTATTCATTTAACTACAGTTTTTTTTGTGCAGCAGCCCTAGAGACACATAAATATTAAGAGTAGGCCTGCACAGAACATTATGGAGAAATCATTTTTAAGCTTATTACATAGTTATATAAAAACATCATAAACAGAGCCCATAATAATAGCAATAATAAAGTACTGTCAGTTAGAAGGATCCTTTTATATTTTCTGCAATTTCGACAACAGTTTAAGGCATGTCTTACTAGTTACTTTGGGCATAACATGATTTGAATGTGAAAGCACAGCATTACCCAAGTTGTATAATATTATTCATTGGTTTAGTTGTATTATGTTATGCTCATAATTTAAATTTATGTAAAATGTGTGCAGTATAGACTGCATCTCTCATTATTCTGCTCATTATCATAGCATGAATGATTGCATTGGAACTGAAGAGAATACCACAGAGTTTTTGGTAATTTCAGTGGTTAGTGTTACAATTTTTCTATTTGCAGATACTGAGTTGTGAAATATCTAGTCATTAAAGTAGCAAATCAAGATCTGTCAGCAAAAACTGTGAGATTAAAAAAGGAAACCTTAAAAGATCAAATGTTTTATTTCTTTATTTTCCAAATCTCCTTTTAGTGCGTGCGCTCAGGATTGAGCTCAGGATAGAGCAAAGCACAGGGTTATTTTAGACTCCATTGTATAACACAGTTTATTTGTACAAGTACTGTGTATCATGTCTATCTAAGAAAACTGAAATATAATTCTATGTTTTTCCAGGCAAGATTAAGGAAGTGTACTACTAGTGTACCAATAGCGCATATGTCCTTAACTAGCATTTCTCAACCTTTTTTCAGTTGTGGCACCTGTTAAAAACATACCAAATCTCAAGGCACCCCAGTCTAAAATGTAAAAAACCTATATGTTACTTATCTATGGGTAACCGGAGTCTGGAACATTTACCTTCACATCAGAAGTCCCCCCCTTCACATCAGAGGTTCTGCCACCACATCAGAGGTTCCTCTATCACATCAGAGCCCCCCTTATACATCATAAGACTTCTGTCACATCAGAGGTCCTTCATCATGTCAGAGGTCCCCCATCACATCTGAGTTCCCCCTTCACATTAGAGGCACCCCTTCATGTCAGAGGCCCCTATCACAACAGAGTCCCCACTATAATTCAGAGGCCACCCTATACATGACAGCCCTGTCACATCAGAGTGACCCTATACATCAGGCGCCCCTATACATGAGTCCCCCCATCACTACTGAGCCCCCCCATCACATCCGAGCCCCACTATCACAGCCCCCCCAATCACACAGTAGCCCCATCACATAGCCCCCCAGTCACACAGTCCCCAAGTCACACAGATCCCCCCATCACAGAGCCCTTCTTCACATCAGAGCCCTAACTTTGACTCCAGCAGCATGGCAGAGGGTAGGAGGTCTGGAGGAGGCAGATATTCTTCCTCTTTTGAATGCTGGGGGTGGCCCTGCATGCCATCTGCCCTGGATCAGAGTCAGAATCTGCCATGTTGCTGGGAAAATGCTGGCCAACACAGTAGCAATGATTAATGCAGTTTATCCTAGCCCTAGAGCACCATTGCTCATTATGGTGTTGGCAGCCAGCCCACAGGAACCATGACACCTTATGACACTGACCCAGGGCACCTTCATTGAGAAACACTGTCCTACACCTTGGTACACATGAAATGATAGCATTTCTTCTCTATAAATAAACAAAATAAAACACAGAAATCATTTTGACATTTTTACAGAAATAAAGGAAATGTATATCTTTTTTGGATATATTTTCAATCTTCAGTAACGTAGAATTCCAGGAAAAAAATAGCTAAATAATAAATAAACAAAAAAAGCTTTTGTGACAATATTTATTTTCAGTTCAAGGCTGGGCCCTGCAGTACTTCTTTTATGTTACAAGGTAGTGTCATCAGTATTTTAGGTAATAGCCCTAATTATTTAAATTACTTTCTCTGAGTCCGGGATGTCATGTACCCACCCCCAACCAATTACTGGACAGTGAAGGAAAAGCAGTACAGTGACAAGCTCATCTTTCTGTCACTCTGTCTTTTTTTTTATGGAGAGGGGATTTTCCTGGCCTATTCTGGTGCTCCAGCACTGTTAATGTGGCACACAATTTTTCTGCAGCTGGAAATCAGCAGACACAATTGTAATGTCTGTACAGTAAATCCTGCTTTGTGTTTCAGCACTGAAAAATTTTACTGGCTATAGTCCCTCAGATAATACAATTTGTATCTTAAGTCAAAACCTGCCTTGTCTCTCCCTTTTATATCGTGGCCTGACCAAACTGCTTACTTACTGCTAAGCCAATGGATAATAGTTGTAGCTACTGTCTCTCAAATAATATATTCTAATGTTTATTTCAAGATAAAACCTGCCTCATCTTTAACTCTTACATTATGGTCTTACCAGGCTGCTTACATACTGTCTAGCCACAGAGCAATATTTGTAAATATTGTCTCTCAGAAAATAAGCTCAAAATCTGATAAGCTAGAGGTAGCTGGGCAAGTGATCTACAGCCAGGTGAGAGGCTCTCCACTGTCAGAGTCGAATAGCATGCAGTTTCTCCAACAGAACCAGCTACTGTGATGAGCCCCTTTCTGATTTATAGCAGAGTACTCTAGTTCCAGAAATATGCCATAGGGAGAGGGGCCAAGTAGGACAGGCTGGTGCTTTGTCCTTGGGCATTGAGTCCTTCCAACTATTCACCTGTTTTACCAGAGCTTCCTAGACGTCAATATGAGGGATTATGTTTATGAGGATAATCACAGGTAGCTGTGTTGTGTGTAGTTTACTGAAGTAGTGAATCTCAGCTTAACTCTCTGTTGTTAAACATTCTCATAAAGACTATGCAATGCAGCCACATGTTACTCTGACACATGAGTCACAGAGACATTGCTTTAAAGAGTCCATGTTCATGCCGTTTTCTAATGTTTGGACAGGTTTCTTTATTCTGCTGTGTATGCATGGCTTTTTTTACATCCTTTTTGACATAACCTGTTTGCATTGTTGTTTCTAACGTTGTACCTGTTTTGTAAACTGCAAGATACATTTACTCTATGTCTGATCATTCGGTTGATTACACATTTTGTTAAATTTGGTGTCTACGAACAATATTGACCATGTCAGACAATAGTGATGGGAGTGGCATGACAGTGGTACTAGCCCCTTATTCCGGGCAGGATTCCTGCTGCAACATTTGCCCAAGTACACAGTGCATGGTCATGACTTTTGTAACTTGTTGATTGTGCCATGAGATTGCAGGGCCTCATATGGAATCCTGACTGCCCATTAGGAAGAATTGGCTATTAATACTTTTGAGGGGAAAGCAAGAAGGGTAATCCTGCACCTCTCACCGGAAGGTCTTGTCAAGATAGTTAACTGCTTAGAAGCAATGTATATACAAGATCCAAGTGGCAAATCCATTCTGCAATAGGCACAGGAACTGCAAAACAAAGCAGCAGAAATATGCTATAGGGAGAGGGGCCAAGTAGGACAGGCTGGCTGGGACAATTCAAACAGGCTGAAGGTAAATTTTGTAGATGGACTGCTGTTTGATAAGGTCAGAGAAACTTTGCAAGAGAAAGATAGAGACAACCCTGATTAGAAGTTCCAAGAACTGTTGAAAGCAGACATAATGTGTCAGGCAAAGAGATGCACAGGCTAGGACACATCTGGACTTATCTCTTTAATTTAGATCTGACAGTTTTATGGCACTCCCAGAGGATGAATTCCAGGGCTATGCAAGGAGAGAAGCACACATAGCATCTCTGCCCCACCTGCCAGAGCTATCCTTCTGGAGCTGCATATAACTGTCATATGTAAATTAGATAAATAAGTCCACAAGGTGCCAAGTGCCTTGATGGACTTAACTCATAAAATGCCTTCACATTTATCAAAGTGGCTAAATTCCTGGATTTGAGCTATAACTGAGCTTACATTGTAGGGTATCCATATATGTAGATTGTACTGCCATTATAAATTCTATGGGACCATACCAGTCGGTAAAATATTCGAAGAACAAATATTTAATAAATTTTTTCATTAAAACAAATAATACTTTTATGTTTGAATCAACAAACAAAAAAACCCACAAATAGTAAAAAAGCATGTATTTACCTTCCAAACAACAAATTCTCCATAGACCAGAATGGGTTAGCCCTCCAGGGTCTTTCTTATCCTTCAGTGGTGTTTCCTCACTTGATATGTTAGTGGTATTGCAGATGAAGGCCCTGGCATACAGCCAGTAATCTGTTCCTATTGCGATTGTCATGAGCCCAAATGCAGCAAAAGCTCCCACCGTGGTCAGAAGAACCTGAACCCCTTTCTCACACCACACCATTCTGCCTTCATTCCACCTCTTCCACGACTCCAGGGTGACAGGTTGAGGGGGCCTAACTCACGTAAAAAAAAATAGGTTTGAGCAGAAGAAGCCCGAAGTCTTCTTCTTTTGTCTTCCTTGGCTCTTTGGTTCCTGGGACCCTCTCCCGTTTTTCTTCCTTCTTGTGGCTTTTCTGCTGTCAGCAATAGCTCAGATGCTTCTGCCAGAGGACAATGGAAGCCACTGAAATGCTCAGGACTATGTTACCAACAATCTTCAAGTTGTCTTCCATTGACTGTCTACTCTTAGTTCCGTATGCGTCAGTGCTAACTGATAAAGTGCTCCTCTTGCATCACAAGAACCTGTAGAAGATATGGTAACATGGTAACATTGTTAGCAAAGGGGGAAATAGACTAATACATTAATTTAAAAAAATAGATGAACCTTTATCAGTTCTAATACAAAACCTTAGTGAGGCAGCTGCCAATTTAGAAAAAAAATCTTGACCCTGTCAGTAGAAGTAAGACTAATTTCCTGGATCAATCACTTCACTGACAAATCTTACCAATTGCATCTCATAGAAAGAAATGCATTAATTGCCGATTTAAACGCATGTGTACTGTTAACTATCACTTAATGTACTTTGTTATAGAATGCAACAGTTTGATCACACTAACAATAAAAGAAATCCTTGCATACTGGTGAAGAAATGCTTTATTAGAAAAAAAGAAAAGGTGAATGTCCCTTGCCATTAACACAATCCAGTCCCAACAGTAAAGAAATCATTATTTATTTATGGTATTGACCTCTGCAGACTGTCCATTGACATAATTTATTTAATCCCATTGTTTAGGAGTTTACATCTAACCATGTCTTTTAAAGTTTACAATCTAATGCTCCTAATACTCATGGGTCAGCTTTGTGAGAATGACAATTAACTTACCAGCATCAATGGGGTTGGAATTTTTTTTTTTTAGAAGTGTCTGGTGTCACAGAGACATCTGTGGGAAGGTAGTACAGAGTTGTAGCAGAATGTGAAAGATGAAAGGTCCCGACCAAGCTTGTTGTGAGGAAGGAAATGCATTGATAACACCAGGGTGGATTTGATTTAAATTAAGTCGATTTAAATCACGATTTAAATCATGATTTAAATCACTAGTAAAATAGCTTAATTTAAATCAACTTGATTTACATCATAATTTTTAAAGAGCAACTGTTATCTCTGTCCCGCAGCGGCTCCTCCTCTGACCCTCTGTGTACTCACCGATAGTCTCATTCACTTTAATGGGACGGCTGGTGATGCGGCAGTGACACAACAAGGTGAGGGATGTGGCGGCAGCAGGTGAGTGGATGCCTGTTAACAGGCGCTGCCATGATGGCTCTGAAATGATCGGTGTTCTTTAAATGTAAGGACTTATTCTTGCTGGTAGTTATAATTTTTAATATTTGCAAATAAAATGAAGGTTTCAGAACCGATTTAACCATACAGTTTGTAGTGTACATAGATAGCAAAACTATGGGATAAAGGAATGTTCCTGAACTTTGTTTTATCTCATGGTTACTGTGAAATTGTGTGAATGCATCAATACAGTGCATGTTATTTCAGCTATTAGAGCTTGGATTCATTGAATGAGTTTACTAAAAATGTAAATATTGCAGAATATTCAGCCTCATGCTACATAACTAAGCTCCATTTCATGCTGAAAATGTAACTTCCTCAGAGAACAGGTGTATAACTTAAATTGCATACCAGAGCTCTAAACTAACAATAGCTCAGTTCGTTGAAGTTATGTCTGAAATTGTCTTAGTATAATATGGCAAAGCTTTAGGGCACTCTGGGAATGTGCAACAATTTGTTTTTAGGGCATACTGAAAAATGTGCTAATAGGAAAATGGTGATATGATGAGTACGCAAAGGAGATACCTGTGTTACACACCTGTTATCTAAGAAAATGACAAATCGTCATGACATACATCTTTGGCATTATATCAATACGTTTTTCTTCATCACAATGAGAATGGTTGGGACTTTACTTCCTTCACAGTGCACCACATCTCTACAGCATCCTCCCAGTGGTGCCCCTGCAACACGAAATACTTTTGTTTTTTCTGGCCAGGTTTTCTCCATCCTTCCATCATGATGCCCCTAATGCAGACCTAGGATTGGGCCCAAGCACTGACCACCTTTCACCTGTGTAGAGACAGACATATTCTACACAAATAATGATTCAAGGTTGTGCCTACTTTTATGTTCTGGTCACCCATAAACTTAATAGGTGTAAGCCATACCTGTGCCTTAATGAATGCTACACTATAGGGACTTTCCCGCCTACCCTTTTTTCTTTTCTCCTGTGGTCACACACAAGAAAGCATTTTTTTCCACTTTGTTATCTGTATAACCAAGTTCTGAATTAACAGTATGTTTCTTAATTGTGCAGAGAAACCCACCCAAACACGGCCGGGAGAAAACAAATTATGTGCAAACAGTGTCAAAGGTGGAATATGAGACAAGGTTCAGACAACCAAGGCAAGAGTTTTAACCCCCATGCTAACACTGAATGGCAGACACCCAATCCGCATTAATCTACAGTGCTAGAGGTGGGAAACAAGGGTTCCAAAGCTGAAACTCTGTACCTTTATCCCTTAATCAAACCAGTACAAAAAAGCCTATAAAATAGGACTTTATTGGTACACTTAAGGACTCAGGATACATCTCTATATCCATCCCTAAAAAACATTAACATTGGCAACTTTGTTTATATATGTATATACAGACCGTTTAACAATGATACCTCCCTGTCTCAGCCCATCTGTTCCCCCTTGCAATTTATCCTTAATATTATATTGGAAAGAAGAGGGGGGAGGATGGGAGCATGGAGACAGTTGCTGAGGCTGTCCAAACATACACTCTGACACACAAAGGTTTTAGTGGATCTCGGTACTGACACACAATAATAAACTTAAAGTAAAAATGATATCATTTATTACGTTGACCGCTTCATCAGGTGGAATAATCTATAAAACAGGTAATATAGTAAGACACAGAACAAATTCCAAAAAATACAAAAACATATTACATACATAATACTCAGCAATAGCACTGAGTAGTTGCTTACCCAACAGATCCACAGCCAGGTACGGTCCCCTACTACTCAATAGATTCCCACCACGGTGGACATGGGGGATTTTTGCAGAGAATAAATCTAGATAAGAATTTGAATATATATTTCAAATAGTTGGTGGGGTGGTAACCATTAGGAAAATGTATAGTGCACCAGGAGGGGTGAGGATAATGCAGGGAGAAGGGGAGGCAAGGAGAGGGGAAAAAGAGGGGGGGGGGGAGGGGGGGAATGAGGGGTGGAGGAGGGAGGGGTGGGAAAATGGGAAGGAGAAGGGGATGAGTGAAGAAGAGAAAGGGTAAAAAGGGAGGGACAAAGAAAGGGAAAAGGGGAGAGAGAAGGAGAGAGGAAGAGGGGGAAGGGGAAAGGGAACGGTAGGAAGAAGGGAGGGGGGAAGAGAGGGAAGGGAAATGGAGGGGGTGGAAGGGGGTGGGGGAAAAGTATGGAAGGGGGAGTGCAGATATACATAGTGGTTAAAGGGGTTGTAACCTACCTGATTAGATTACTTTAGGAGTGTACTCAAGAAGTATAAATTGCTCCAGGGGGGAGAAAAACAAGAGGCAAGGAGGTAGTAATCAGGTAGGTTACAACCCCTTTAACCACCATGTATATCTGCACTCCCCCCTTCCTCACCTCCTACCCCCCCTTCCCCCCTCCTTTTCCCGTCCCTCATTTCCCTTCCCTCTCCTCCCCCCCTTCTTCCTACCATTTCCTTTCCCCCTCCCTCCCCCCTTCCTCTCTCCTTCTCTCTCCCCTTTCTCCCTTCTTTGTTGCCCCCATTTTACCTTTCCGCTTCCTCACTCATCCCCCTTCCCTTTTTTCCCACCCCCTCATTTCCCCCCCTTTCCTTTCCTTTCTTCCCCCTTTCTTCCTCTTTCTCCACCCTCCCTTCCTTCCCCCCCTCCCCCCCCTTCCAACCCCTCCCCCCCCCCCTTTCCTCCCCTCCTTGCCGCCCTTTCTCCCTGCATTATCCTCCCCCCTCCCGGTTCACAATACATTGTCCTTATGGTTACCACCCCACCAATTATTGGATATATATATTCCTATCCTAATCTAGATTTATTCTCCACAAAAATCCCCATGTCTGCCGTGGGGGTAATCTATTGAGTAGCTGCGGACCGTACCCGGCCGTGGATCTGTTGGGTAAGCAATTACTATTGCTGAGTATTGCTGAGTATTATGTATGTAATATGTTTTTGTATTTTTTGTAATTTGTTCTGCGTTTTACTATATTACCTGTTATATAGATTATTCCTCCTGACAAAGCAGTCCACAGGCCGCAAAACTAGTAGATGACTGATTAATCTATGAGAAAACTCCACCATCAGATACTTTTTGGGGAAACCTTTTAGTATTTGTATACTGTTTTGAATTTTTTATATTAAGACCTATGTATGTATGTTTTTTATATGTAATAAATGATATCATTTTTACTTTAAGTTTATTATTGTGTATCAGTACCGAGATAGTCCACTAAAACCTTTGTGGGTCGGAGTGTATGTTTGGACAGCGTCAGCAACTGTCCCCACGCTCCCATCCTTCCCCCTCTTCTTTCTATATAATTTTTGGATGATGGTACTTCCATATGCCTAGTTTTAGGCTTTGATATTTGAGGCTACACTCAATTTTTTTGTAATATTATATTATCAGTTATCAAGTAATTCGTATATTCAAGTTGGTGGAATACTCAATTGACACTGACGAAATGAAAGGTGAGCAGCAGCTCTCCACACGTTTCTTGGATCAAAGTCTATTTCTTTAGGAGATATGGAAGTGTTTCTGTAAATTATATATCAACAAGGTAATTCGATATCGCTTATATTTATGCCAATGTCATGTTATCTACAATAAAATGACTTAAATCTATCAAAACCCAATGTCTGAAGCTAATTACAATCTTGAAATAAAACTATATATAAGCCTTGTTGCATGGCATCCTTGAGAAAAAGACAGGGAGGGTTGCAGGGGAACAAGCAAAGGGTATCTGTCACCACACACGAGCAAATTAACAAAACAGGACCATTGCCACTTTGCAATCATATCAAATTATCACATACAAACCTCTCCCTCTAGTATATTTATTGTCTTAGGATTAGTCTTTTTTTTTTCTGGGAGGTCGATTGGACGTGACTTTGAGCTATTTATTGTGTTTGCCCCTGCTCTAGGGGAGTTCAGTGGTGGTGCAGTTGATGGGAAAAATCTGGCCTAGTCTGCCCACGCATGCTAAAATGTTTTTTCCAGCAGCTATTTCTCCTCTTTTGATATTCTTGCTGACATTGGCTGGGCTGGAGTCACCCCCTAACACATTTGTATGTGCTTATGTGGTGAGCAAGTGGACTGTTCCTCCCAAAACCACTAAAAGGAGCACAGACGTCAGTAATAGCCAGTTTGGACTGTTGATACTGTGTATAATAGTGACTTCCACACTGCATGCAGTGACGTTATCACATTTGGGGGCATTACCAATGTACATTATGTCATCACATCCAAGGGGCATGGTTTGGCATATGTCACAGTGTCTCTATTCATGCCTTTTTGCTGTCAATGGTACTTAAAGCTTAATGATTTTTTCTTAATTCACGCAAAGGATGGTATTTACATTGAATGAGAACTGTCTCTTGTGTGGGTGGCTGCTCTCTTATTTTAAACCTCCAGCCTTCCACATACCTCCGCAGTGGTATTCATCAAGAGCACTGACCATGCCTACCTTTTCCGGTCTCTCTCTTCTAATCATAGAAGCTACACAATAGCTATGCTATAGCTTCTAGCAATGAAAAGCAGTTTATGAATAGAGGACTGGCAGATGAATGAAAGGTCTGCCTCCTCCATTCATATAGCGCATTTCATTGCGGGAAACTATAGTACAGCATTTATGAATGGGAGAGAGGGCACAAAGGGTGGGCATAAATTACACTTTTAAAGAGTGCCTAAGACAGGTCCAGTGGCTCGTATGAGCTCCTTACAAAACCAGAATCTTACCACTGCTGGGGTATGCAGGAGGGCAAAGGAATGCATTTTTAAATAAAGAAAGCAGCAACCTATACAAAGTACACCTTTCATTCATTGAAAGTACCATCTCTTGTGCTGATTTAAAAAAAAAAGGGACTTAAGCTTTAATGCCTTTCAGGCTTATGGCTACTATCTTTCCTTTTTGGTAACATCTGAGCTCACCCAGCTATAGGCGTTTCTGTTTCTGTTAAGATATCGAGGTTGAGTTCACTTGGATATTATTATTATTATTATTATTATACAGGATTTATATAGCGCCGACAGTTTACGCAGCGCTTTACAACATTAGAGCAGACAGTACAATTACAATACAATTCAATACAGGAGCAATCAGGGGGCTCTGCTCGTTAGAGCTTACAATCTAGGAGGGAGGGTCAAGTTATACAAAAGGGTAATAGCTGTGGGGGATGATCTAATGGAGAAAATAGTGCAGTTGTTAGATGGAGGCAGGATAGGCTTCTCTGAAGAGGGAAGTTTTCAGGGATCGCCTAAAAGTGGATAAATTTGGAGACAGTCTGAGGGATTGGGGTAGGGAATTCCAGAGGATGGGCGAGGCTCGGGAGAAGTCCTGGAGGCAGATATGGGAGGAGGTAATGAGGGAGCTAGAGAGCAGGAGGTCTTGGGAGGAACGGAGATGGCGATTAGGTTGGTATTTTGAAACTAGGTTAGTGATGTAGCTGGGGGCAGAGTTGTGCATGGCTTTGTAACTTATTGTTAGTATTTTGAATTTAATTCGTTGGGCGAGTGGTAGCCAATGGAGGGATTGGCAGAGAGGGGTAGCAGATATTGAGCGGTTTGAAAGGTGGATGAGTCTGGCAGCCACATTCATGATGGACTGAAGAGGGGATAGTCTATTTAAATGTAAGCCAATGAGGAGTGAGTTGCAGTAGTCAAGGCGAGAGATAACCAGGGAGTGAATCAGGAGCTTTGTGGTTTCACTGGTTAGAAAGGGATGTAGTTTAGAGATGTTGCGGAGGTTGAGGCGGCAAGCTTTGGAAAGTGATTGGATGTGGGGCAGAAAGGGGAGTTCAGAATCCAGGATAACACCTAGCACCCTGACAATACAGGAGCAATCAGGGGGCCCTGCTCGTTAGAGCTTACAATCTAGGAGGGAGGGTCAAGTTATACAAAAGGGTAATAGCTGTAGGGGATGATCTAATGGAGAAAATAGTGCAGTTGTTAGATGGAGGCAGGATAGGCTTCTCTGAAGAGGAAAGTTTTCAGGGATCGCCTAAAAGTGGATAAATTTGGAGACAGTCTGAGGGATTGGGGTAGGGAATTCCAGAGGATGGGCGAGGCTCGGGAGAAGTCCTGGAGGCAGATATGGGAGGAGGTAATGAGGGAGCTAGAGAGCAGGAGGTCTTGGGAGGAACAGAGATGGCGATTAGGTTGGTATTTTGAAACTAGGTTAGTGATGTAGCTGGGGGCAGAGTTGTGCATGGCTTTGTAACTTATTGTTAGTATTTTGAATTTAATTTGTTGGGCGAGTGGTAGCCAATGGAGGGATTGGCTTAGAGGGGTAGCAGACACTGAGCGGTTTGAAAGGTGGATGAGTCTGGCAGCCACATTCATGATGGACTGAAGAGGGGATAGTCTATTTAAATGTAAGCCAATGAGGAGTGAGTTGCAGTAGTCAAGGCGAGAGATAATCAGGGAGTGAATCAGGAGCTTTGTGGTTTCACTGGTTAGAAAGGGACGTAGTTTAGAGATGTTGCGGAGGTTGAGGCGGCAAGCTTTGGAAAGTGATTGGATGTGGGGCCGAAAGGAGAGTTCAGAATCCAGGATAACACCTAGCACCCTGACATGTGGAGACGGGTGGATGGTTTTGCCATTGCTCTTGACAGAGAAGTCAGGGGAAGAGGCACGTGGGGGAGGAAATATTATAAGCTCGGTTTTGGACAAGTTGAGTTTGAGGAAGTGGCATGACATCCATACAGATATGTCAGTTAGTAAGTTAGTGATGCGTGAGGAGACTGATGGAGTGAGTTGAGTGGTGGAGAGATAGATTTGTATGTCATCAGCATAGAAATGATACTGAAAGCCGTGAGAGGCTATCAATTGACCCAGGGAAGAGGTGTAGATTGAAAATAAAAGAGGTCCAAGAACAGAACCTTGGGGGACCCCGACAGAGAAGGGAAGAGGAGTGGAGGAAGTAGAATTGT
The DNA here is from genome assembly GCF_042186555.1 of Aquarana catesbeiana. NCBI lineage: Eukaryota > Metazoa > Chordata > Amphibia > Anura > Ranidae > Aquarana > Aquarana catesbeiana. Next base: position 142,368,701 of record NC_133333.1, read on the forward strand.
AAGTGACACTGAAGGTGCGTTGGGATAGGTAGGATGAGAGCCACTGAAGAGCACAGTCACGGAGACCAAGGGAGTAAAGTTTTTTGAGGAGGAGGGGGTGGTCAACCGTGTCAAAGGCAGCTGAAAGATCCAGAAGTAGGAGTACAGAATAGTGTCCGTTGGTTTTTGCAGTTAGTAGGTCATTTGTGAGTTTTAAAAGAGCAGTTTCTGTGGAGTGTTGAGGGCGAAATCCAGATTGAAGGGGATCAAGAAGGTTGTTTTTAATGAGGTGGTCACTCAGTTGGTTGCAAACCAGGCGTTCAAGGAGTTTAGAGGAAAAGGGGAGCAAGTAGATAGGGCTTAGGTTGTTAAGATTGGTAGGGTCCAAGGACGGCTTTTTGAGTATGGGGGTGACCAGTGCATGTTTTAGAGCATTGGGGAAGATGCCAGAGGTGAGGGAGAGATTGAAGATGTGGGTTAGAGAGTGTAGAAAGGGGTCAGAGGGTGACCGTAGCATTTGAGAGGGAATAGGGTCCAGGGGACAGGTGGTTAGGTGGGCGATAGAAAGGAGTTTAGCAACTTCATCTGTAGTAGCAGATTTGAATAGGGGGAGTGTCAGTTGTACCTGTTGACATGGGGTCTTAGCTGGGGGAGATACCTGTAGAATGGAGATTTCATCACGGATTGTATCAATCTTGTTTTTGAAGTGATTAGCGATTTCCTGGGCAGTGAGTAAGTCAGTGGGTGGAGGCGGTGGAGGCCAGAGAGTTGAAGGTAGAGAAGAGTTTACGGGGATAGGATGAGAAGGTGTTAATAAGAGTTGTAAAATAGGTTTGCTTGGCAGTGTGGAGGAAAGAATAGTATTTTTGGAGGGCAGATTTGTATTGGTTGAAGTCTTTGAGAGACTTAGTCTTGTGCCACAGACCCTCAAGAGCGCGACTGCGTTTTTTGAGAATTTTAGTGTCATCTGTTTGCCAGGGTTGTAGGGGTCGACGCCGGATTCTGCGTGTAGTGAGGGGAGCGAGCTTGTCCAGGGTGGAGGACAGAGATTTATTGTAGATGGACGTGGCTTGGTTGGGGCAGGACAGGGGAGAGATTTTGTCATAGAGGTGGTCAGTAGCAGAATAGAGGAGAGAGGAGTTGAAGTTGTGAAAGTTTCTACGGGTGATGGTTAGGTGATTGGAGGGAAAGGTGGTGGAAGACAGGGGGAGCCAGGTTTCGGTGAGAGCAAGTGGTTTAAAGGAATTAGTGACAAAGAGGTCATGAACAGCAGTGAGTTTGTTGCAGACAGAGCGGGCGTTCCAGAGGGGACAGGAGAGAGGGAGGCTGGTGTTGGGAAGAAGAAGAATGGAGACTAAATTGTGTAGATTACGACTACTGCCAGAGGGTGTGTAGGGTGATGGTGATGGGTGTGTTGGGCACAGTTAAATAAGTATAATATACTTGTGGGTAGATGCTGCTTTGAGGAAGCTTTTAAATGACTGTTAACTTAAAGATGTACTTTTGTGATCATTTAGAACCTTGGGCAGCTTTAAGGCTGAGCTTATGTTCACCTGATTGTCATCTTGTGGTCATCAGCAATAGCTATGGATCTCAATTTATAAGGTAGTGAAAGGGGTGGTATAAGTATATGTTTTTGTATATATTGTTATAATATGAGTAGATGTAATGAGGGATATATTGATTATATTATTTGCATTTTGTAGAATGGCCCTGGAATAAAGGAAATTAAATAGATTCTTCTGAAGCTGTGTATGTACCTAAGGAAATCCACTCTAATATCCTGCCTTATGGTAGGCATAAGGATAGAGGGGCATATTTGTAAGTGATTGTGTGACTATGATTGCAAATATTCTATGGCCCTGTTTGTTATTCTGCTCAGGTGTAGTCAGTGGTGGCAGATATCCCTTGCTTGGTCTGCTGTGGCCCTCCCTGTCTCTTGCCTAAGGCCATGCAGCAGTGCATAACCGAGCATATATGGTTTAATTTCAAGATTGTAAATAGATCCAGTATCTGGGCTTTGTATGTGTAAATAGTTTATAGTGGATAAGCAGGATATTATGACATTAGCTTAAACATATGTGATATCCAACTACCCTGTTAATATACAATTTACAGAATCAACATATCTCCTGATGAAATGGAATCAGATCCAAGAAATGCGCAGAGAGCCATGGCCCCTCTTCCATTTCCTCTGTGGCTACTGAGGATTCCACAAACATGAACACATGGATTATTAGATAATTGTTAAAATAATGGCAAAGATAAACTGCAATGGTGAGCTAAGGCCGTGAGGGGTCATTATTTTAAGATCTGTATGTACGTAACACACATGCCAATGTTATTGTTTTTTTAAGTATGTTTTAATAAACATGAAATAAATCTTTTTATAATTTTTTTTAAATATTCACTATGTATGTCCTCATGTACGGATATAGAGGTATATACTGACCTTAAATGTACCAATAAAGTCCCATTTTATAGGTTTTTGTTTGTACTGACCACATATTCAGATAATCGAGTGTCTACCCTGACAAACTCTTTTCCTCCCTAAAACCCCCTTTGCTCCAGGAGCTTTTTTCATTTCTTAATGTCTCAGTTTCACCCATTTTACCTTTTAGTGTCTCTAGTCTATCCAAACATATTATATGCTTTTTCTTTTTTTCAGGACATATAAGGCTTTCATTTGGTAGCAAAATCTGGATACATACATTTGTATTTCTTTGGTTTACTTAATTTGCGCACCTCTACATATATACTGCAAAATATAATCAACCAAGTCTGCCGGTATAACATTCGAGTGGCTTATATGTAATGTAGTTGATTGGTAAAGATCAAAGTTATTTGATTATATTATAACGCTACATTGCAACACAGACAGGGTAAAATATGGTTTGCATAAATTATCAGAGTAACTTTAGGATAAGTATAAAGCGGAGCTCTACCCAAAAGGGGAAGCTCTGCTTGTTTGCTTCCTCCCCCTCTGCTGACACATTTGGCACCTTTCGGGGAGGAGTAGGGAGCAGGACCTGTTTTTGACAGGTACCCGTCCCCACTTTTGGAGAACTCCCCGTGGCTATGTCCCACTAAAGTTAGCCCCCCTCCTCCCTCCCTCCACCGCCAGGCTATTCACAAAGCGCAGGTCGCTTCCTGCATGAGCAGTAGGGAACCAGGTGTGAAGCCACAATGGCGGCAGCAGTACCCGAGAGCTGATTGAAAAATCAGCTGGGGAGCCGACATTGCAGGATCCCTGGACAGGTAAAAGTCCTCATATTAAAAGTCAGCAGCTATAGTATTTGTAGCTGCTGATTTTTAATTTTTTTCGTGGGGGTGAGCTGGAGCTCCACCTTAAGTTGGGTTGACACAACATCAACTTTTCACAGATTTGTGACTGCTAAAAATTCAAACGATGTTTACAGGATCATTTGGTGTGCAGATGCAATAAATGTTACATCCTGTCTGGGGATTCATTTTGAGACATCCAACTAACCACATATATCTCTTTGTCCAGAAATGTTTGTGTCCAAGTTTAGATAAATAATCTATGATATCTTTAACACATATTAGGTGTTTTCTGTACTAATGGTGTTATATCTTATCCAAAAGTATAGCTGTAGGAACAAATAAACATCCCACCCCCACCAATATCGGTCTCCTTGGTCGACTGGCGGGATGTTAATGCACTTTAGGTAATGTATATAAAACAGGTATGATAGGATACTGGACCCTGAAGAACTCCAATATTTCCTTAGAGGTAATACCGTCATTCAGGGCACAGCTATAAAAATACCCAATTTTTTCTAAAAACCCAGTACCAGATAACTGGGTAATACCTTATAAACTTGATGGACTGACAGTTGTTGAGAGATCCCATCCTCCTAAAATATTATGATAATATGAGGGATAATATGAGGCCAGGAAAGGGTTTATTGATGATGGTGTCTCTTTAAGGAGAAAACAAATGTAATGTAGTTAATCGCCTTAATCTCTAAAAAATTGTAAAAGATAATTGGGGTCGAAACAGGCCAATAACAAATTTGCTAATTTTGTATATAGCAGCTTTCTGCGCTATGCAATAAAGGGACACTAGCCATGGCTAGTGACAAATTAATTTGCCAGTCTTATGAAAATACCCCTTCCCTTATTAATAATGACTTCTACTTTTACTGAATTCTTTATTACATGTATGGTTAGTAAACAACTGTTACAAACGTTATTATGAAGCTGTTCTATGTGTTATTTTGCGTAGCCTTTTGTATAGAAAATTCAAATAATCCAGTTGACATTTTCGCTCAGGCCAACAGCAGGTGTGCCAGCATTAGCTACTAAAAGGTTTAGAAAATTATCAAAATTTCACATTTTTATTTGACATGTTGACCAAACAACAGTCTCATAATAATCTCAACTGTCTTCACTTTAAAGAGAAGCTTTGTAAAATGTGTTTGCATGCATAGAGTATTGTATATGCAAACCCATAATCCTATACCTTCTGATGTTTGTCCTTTTTCATTAGTATAAATAAATTACTTGTCAGATACCTTTTAACTATGAAGAATTTACTAAAGAAAAAAACAAATGAAATGTTTAAAGTGAGGAGGCAACGTAAGACTTCTACAAAAATGAATACACAGACAAGCAAAAAGAAGTCTCAAAGTAGAAGAGCAGAAAGTGATGGTGCAAAGACTGGCTGTACAGAAAAATATATTTTTACAGTTAGGCAGAACAAATTTAAAGTACTGTACAAAAGATTTTTTATTTTGTTGACTGGAGTGGTTCTCTAATATACAAAGATGTCTATTTTATAGACTATAGCTATACTAGTAGAACACCCTTTTCAGGCAGTTCTTTCTCCACCAAAACCCAGACAAATGCACAATTCATAAAATATTTATGGACCTACATCATTAAATATTAGAAACTATAATATCGCTGAACCTAGCAAATCGGCTTTAAATTATGTCTTTACCTCCTTTTTGTAAACTCCAATAGATTAGATAAAACAGCTTAAAAATAATTGTTACACAATAAGATCCCTGCTTGATTTCATGGCCAGTAAAGAGTGCATGAGTGAGAAATATGCACCTGAGGATATACCTGGCTTGTGTAATACAAGTAGAAATAAGTCTGCTTAAACTAGAGGAACAAATAGATCAAGCAACTGACACTGGTGCTGTTGCATATTGCATCTAAACTGCCGCTTTACAGCACAGCACTAATTAGCAAGGTACATTGGATTTTTAATAAAGAGAAGGCAGCGTAACCTATCTTTTCATTATATTAAACTTATTTCTTTAGATACATTTAATAGCTACTTGGGTTTGAAGCAGAACAGTTGTTTATCAATGTTGGCCATTTGCAGCTGGTGAAGGACAATGTGGTTATGCAGTGAATAGGGGTTACTGTTAGGGCTCAAAGGTTAACTGTATCTTTAGTACCATTATCCATATTCTGTGCTGCTTTTCCATTTACATTTTTTTGTGAATGCTGCTCTATAAAATGAATAATACAAATAACGCATACAATCAACTGCATAGAATCAATCAATAAAATCAATACTCCTAAATGCCAGTACATCTTTTCTACATCAAGGCTACAATAATGCAATGAAAAGAACTAGGTTCACTTTAGAGATCATTCATGCCAACACCTTTGGGCTGCACTAAGATGTCTTGCTAAACGCAATCCCAACACAAGATCATGGACTTTATGTCCCATAGCTTCAGTTTATCAGCATGCTGCTTTGTTGTGCGATGAAAAAAAAAGGATATGTTCTATTTTTGTACACTATATTGTAATGCACTGTATTGAATCACAATCTGCTCCAATGCTTAGAAACAAACAGATGTTAAAAAAAAGTAAGTAAAAAGGAAAAAAGTGAGTACTGCAATGCATTATAATTATGTTTGGTGTGAATAAGACCTACAAGCTAAAGTTTTGGTATTTTCTGTTTTTTTTTTTTTAATAGTTATCTTTGTCCAGCTTGGACCAAAGTACGTATGCACATGCCATGCTTGGCATCGCTACAGGTGAACTATGAGTTGTTTAAGACTAACACCATCCACTTCAGGGTGGTGTGGTGTTTGGTGGCTGGCCCAGGACTATAATCTGTCTAATGTTTCTCCATACCTGGATTTAGAGGGTTTTCTGGTGGCTGAATGTCACAGAATATATGTATATACCGCTGGGGAGAGGGATGGACAATGCACAGGTTTGCTTTAAGATCTGCACTCTCAAACACTCAGTAAGGTTGTTTAATTTTGTCTAAGGTCTGAGTAGAATTAGAGGGGTCTGATAATGCTGATATATACATATATACATATACATACATACATACATACACACACACACATATATATATATATATATATATATATATATATATATATATATATATATATATATATATATATATATATATATATATATATATATATATATATATATACATATACATATATATATATATATATACATATACATATATATATATACATACATACATACATACATACACATACATACATACACAGTATCTCACAAAAGTGAGTACACCCCTCACATTTTTGTAAATATTTTATTATTTCTTTTCATGTGATAACACTGAAGAAATTACACTTTGCTACAATGTAAAGTAGTGAGTGTACAGCTTGTATAACAGTGTACATTTTCTGTCCCCTCAAAATAACTCAACACACAGCCATTAATGTCTAAACCACTGGCAACAATAGTGAGTACACCACTAAGTGAAAATGTCCAAATTGTGCCCAATTAGTCGTTTCCCCACCCCGATGTCATGTGACTCATTAGTGTTACAAGGTCTCAGATGTGAATGGGGAGCAGGTGTGTTAAATTTGGTGTTATCGCTCTCACTCTCTCATACTGGTCACTGGAAGTTCAGCATGGCACCTCATGGCAAAGAACTCTCTGAGGTTCTGAAAAAAAGAATTGTTGTTCTACATAAAGATGGCCTAGGCAATAAGAAGATTGCCAAGACCCTGAAACTGAGCTGCAGCACGGTGGCCAAGACCATACAGTGGTTTAACAGGACAGGTTCCACTCACCTTCTAAAGATGATGCACAAGAAAGCCCACAAACAGTTTGCTGAAGACAAGCAGACTAAGGACATGGATTGCTGGAACCATGTCCTGTGGTCTGATGAGACCAAGATAAACTTATTTGGTTCAGATGGTGTCAAGCCTGTGCGTTGGCAACCAGGTGAGGAGTACAAAGACAAGTGTGTCTTGCCTACAGTCAAGTGTGGTGGTGGGAGTGTCATGGTCTGGGGCTGCATGAGTGATTCCGACACTGGGGAACTACAGTTCATTGAGGAAACCATGAATGCCAACATGTACTGTGACATACTGAAGCAAAGCATGATCCCCTCCCTTCGGTGACTGGGCCGCGGGACAGTATTCCAACATAATAACAACCCCAAACACACGGCCAAGATGACCACTGCCTTGCTAAAGAAGCTGAGGTTAAAGGTGATGTACTGACCAAGCAAGTGACCTAAACCCTATTGAGCATCTGTGGGGCATCCTCAAATGGAAGGTGGAGGAACGCAAGGTCTCTAACATCCACCAGCTCTGTGATGTCGTCATGGAGGAGGGGAAGAGGAATCCAGTGGCAACCTGTGAAGCTCTGGTGAACTCTATGCCCAAGAGGGTTAAGGCAGTGCTGGAAAATAATGGTGGCCACACAAAATATTGACACTTTGGGTCCAACTTGGACATTTTCACTTAGGGGTGTACTCACTTTTGTTGCCAGTGGTTTAGACATTTAGTTATTTTGAGGGGACAGCAAATTTACACTATTATACAAGCTGTACACTCACGATTTACATTGTCTTTTTACAAGTGTCTTTTCTTCAGTATTGTCACATGAAAAGATATAATAAAATATTTACAAAAATGTGAGGGGTGTACTCACTTTTGTGAGATACTGTATATAGAGACTGTCACTTCAAGAATTTCTAATGTACTTGCTTGTCTCTTTTTAGAAACAAAGTTTTGAGCCTACTCCTAGAATGGACTGTCTTATCTAACAAGTTTGAGCCAGAACTGTCATGGCGGCCTACGTTTTCATTTTTACTTTCTATCAGTCACATGATGTTAACACCCATTTAACTGTTCGCTTGCTACTAAGAAGATATGAATTCTGATTGGATTAACTATGCGGCCACACCTAGATTACAGCCTAAAACATGCCTAGACCTTATGCATATTCATAACTATAAATTGTTTAACTTGATGTTTGGAAGACAGAGATACTTCCTTTCTTTGCTCAGCTCACCTGAGCTAGGTTTTTGTTTGTGTTTTATTTCTGCACTGCAGTGTGATAAATTGCACCCTTTATCAATTTGGACTTACTGTCTCATCTAGAAGGTCTTGTTTAAAGACTCCATAATCTGGTTTAACAGGTCTCTGAAACCACTGGTCATTTATAGTAAGAATGTTAGTTTTGTGTGGAAATACCCTTTAAAGTAAATTTGTTATAAGAAAGGCAAAGGCTGGCCCTGACAGCCTCCTTCTGAAAATGCTAGTTGCTTTGTTGTCTTTGGCTTTATACATTCTGAGACATGACCTGTAGATCACATAGATCACAAAGTTCATTGTTAAGTAAGTACTCTGTATCTGCATGTTTGGTCAAGGATCCAGAAATTCCCAGAAGAGCCCAAAGCCACTACATCAGCATGGAAGTCCAAAAACTAACTTTTTTTTATTAAGGAGAGGTCAACAATAGCATCCTCCATGCCCTCTTACTATAGCTGTATTTTAATTGTGTATATTACAATACTAAAGAAGGTCCCAGTAAGTCTATACCTAAATGTTCTGTTTGTCAAGTCATAGATGCAGTTTTTACAGAACCAATGAGAGGTTTAAATAAATTAAGGTTCAAAGGACTCTTATCAAGTAAAATGCACATCTAGCTGTTTAAAGCAATGAAACATTCACACAAAATGTGCTTGATCCCCTTCACTCCACCCCCCAACCTCAAAGGCAAATAAGAACAGAAAATGTCTTTGAAGGTCGTCTTGACCAGACCAATTTCACGCACTGTAAGCTGTCTTGTTTAAAGATTAAAACGACTAAATATTGGCACTGGTTCCAGCAGATACTTGAACGTAATCAATGAATGAATGATGAGAGTTCAGTCCTAAATAAGATCATTTAACTCCCTGTGGTGTTACATTATGCAGATTTTTATGTTAACATTAACTTTTAAAATGAAATGCTGAACTGTGCCAGTTGGTTTTGCATGCATATTAAGCTACATAGAGAATGATGTGTTGGTACAGATGTTATTTTTCTAAACTTTCTTACAATATTAGTAGTGTAAAAATTCCAGTTGTACGTTAGTGAGTCTCTGGGCTTCATTTTTAAAACTGTCCTTCATAAAAACTGCTGTTGTTTTTCCATAGCAACCAATCTGCAGGTTTGGGTTCAAGAAAGGATTGTGCCTGGTCACACAAAGATCTTTAACAACCTGGAAAATATCTGAGCAATAACAATTGTTTCAGACATTTAAAGCTGCCTATTAGGGTAGCCCTAAATAGCCCAATCCTCACCCAAAGCTTCTGTTGAATTGAGAGTAGAATTGGGCATTTATGGTCACCTGTTTGTACCCAAAGTTAAACACCTGACAAATAACTAATTACACAGCTAAAGATCATATATGTTGTACAGTATATTCAGCAAGACCCTTGGAATAATAGGTATTTCCCTTACTCCAAATCCATAATTAGCTTGGTAACACCTTTGTCTGATTAATTGTAAAAATATCATGCTTCAAGGACTCCTCAAGTGAAATACTTTATGTCTAATCTCATTTTTTTCCTAAAGTCTACCTGATATTTACTGATTTTATATAGCAGATAAGGAGCTCCTCTGTGGAAGCACTCAGGTACTGTATCAGAGCTAGACTTCCAAGCACACATAAAAAGTCACGTATATCAGTGTGATTCTATCTAGCAGTGAATCTCCCCCATTCAACAATTAAAGTGTCTGTAAACCTCTGACATGAAACATGAAAAAAAGCATATCCCTCTATAGTGTGTACTTGTCTCACTCTAGAACATTAAGTGTCAATTTTGTCTGCTGCCTTGTTACTCTGCTATCTGTATGAGTGACTTTTGACACACAGCACACAGCCCATGATTGACAGCCTCAGCTTTGTCCCTATGTTCTGTGTGAAAGGAGATGTGTTCCTTCCCTCCAATCATCAGCTCTCAGAGCTCCACTCACTGAGATCTGCAGAGTGTAAATTCAGCTTCCCGTCCCCTGTTTTTTGAAGGCTGACTATGCAACTAATTATAATAATATAAATCAATATATAATAAAGTGTTACTAAACCCAATAATATGAAAATAGGTCATCTGGCCCCTCACAGTGTCCACAGCTTATAAATCTTCTTTTTACATTAAAATATTTCCACTATATATCTTTTGCCTGATCTCTATACCACAGTCTGTGATAAACTGCACAGTTTCTCCAGTGCTGAGAGTTCAGGTAGGAGAAGATTCCCACGGCAGCCTGTATATACGCCCACATGTGTGATGTCAATATCATGTGACCAGGAAATATTCTCTACAGCATAAAAGACACAACTGAGCATGTGCAGGTCGGCTACCCTGCCTGTGTTAGCTGGCCTTCCCGAGATAGACAGTGCACAGAGGGAAGGATCTATGCATACAGGATTAAACATTTTTTACAAAATGCAGAGGATTAACTGCCTTAGGTTCCACAGTGAGTATAACTAGCATGCTATGCTGCATATACAGACTGATTTTACTGTTGTGGGTTTAGTAGCACTTTAACATTGTAAAATTGTAAAAAAAGCAATCAATATTGACCTAAAGGCACATGTACTTGAGGATATCCAGTCATTGAGAATTAAAGCAGCACTCATCCAAAAGGATAGGTATATTGGGGAGTGGGACCTCCTTTCCTAGTTTACAATGTCTGTTTGAGTCACATTTGACACACAGCCCATGACTGACAGCCTCAGCTCTGACCCTATGTTCTGTGTGAAGGGGGATGTGTTCCTTCCCTCTAATCATCAGCTCTCAGAACCCCACTCACTGAGATCTGCAAAGTGTAATTTTAGCTCCCTGTCCCCTGTTTTTTGAAGCCTGACTATGTAACTATTTATAATACTATAGCTATATACTGTATATATATATATATATATATATATATATATATATATATATATATATATATATATACAGTATCTCACAAAAGTGAGTACACCCCTCATTTTTGCAAATATTTTATTATATCTTTTCATGTGACAACACTGAAGAAATGACACTTTGCTACAATGTAAAGTAGTGAGTGTACAGCTTGTATAACAGTGTAAATTTGCTGTCCCCTCAAAATAACTCAACACAAAGCCATTCATATCTAAACCACTGGCAACAAAAGTGAGTACACTACTAAGTGAAAATGTCCAAATTGGGCCCAATTATCCATTTTCCCTCCCCAGTGCCTTGTGACTCGTTAGTGTTACAAGATGTCAGGTGTGAATGGGGAGCAGGTGTGTTAAATTTGGTGTTATCGCTCTCACTCTCTAATACCGGTCACTGGAATTTCAACATGGCACCTCATGACAAAGAACTCTCTGAGGATCTGAAAAAAGAATTGTTGTTCTACATAAAGATGGCCTAGACTATAAGAAGATTGCCAAGACCCTGAAACTGAGCTGTAGCACAGTGGCCAAGACCATACAGTGGTTTAACAGGACAGGATCCACTCAGAACAGGCCTCGCCATGGTCGACCAAAGACGTTGAGTGCACGTGCTCAGCATCATATCCAGAGGTTGTGGGAAAAAGATGTATGAGTGCTGCCAGCATTACTGCAGAGATTGAAGGGGTGTTGGGTCATCCTGTCAGTGCTCAGACCATATGCTGCACACTGCATCAAATTGGTCTGCATGGCTGTCGCCCCAGAGGGAAGCCTCTTCTAAAGATGATGCACAAGAAAGCCCACAAACAGTTTGCTGAAGACAAGCAGACTAAGGACATGGATTACTGGAACCATATCCTGTGGTCTGATGACACCATGATAAACTTATTTGGTTCAGATGTGTCAAGCGCTTGCGGCAGCAACCAGGTGCGGAGTACAAAGACAAGTGCGTCTTGCCTACAGTCAAGCATGGTGGTGGGAGTGTCATGGTCTGGGGCTGCAAGAGTGCTGCCGGCAGTGGGGAGCTACAGTTCATTGAGGGAACCATGAATGCCAACATGTACTGTGACATACTGAAGCCAAGCATGATCCCCTCCCTTTGGAGACTGAGCCACAGGGCAGTATTCCAACATGATAACGACCACAAACACACCTCCAAGAAGACCACTGCCTTGCTAAAGAAGCTGAGGGTAAAGGCAATTGACTAGCCAAGCATGTCTCCAGACCTAAACTCTATTGAGCATCTGTGGGGTATCCTCAAACAGAAGGTGGAAGAGCGCAAGGTCTCTAACATCCACCAGCTCTGTGATGTCATCATGGAGTGGTGGAAGAGGACTCCAGTGGCAACCTGTGAAGCCCTGGTGAACTCCATGCCCAAAAGGGTTAAGACAGTGCTGTAAAATAGTGGTGGCCACACAAAATATTGACAATTTGGGCCCAATTTGGACATTTTCACTTAGGGGTGTACTCACTTTTGTTGCCAGTGGTTTAGACGTTAATGGCTGTTATTTTGAGGGGACAGCAAATTTACACTGTTATACAAACTGTACATTGACTACTTTACATTAACGCAAAGTGTCATTTCTTCAGTGTTGTCACATGAAAAGATATAAAATATTTACAGAAATGTCAGGGGTGTACTCACTTTTGTGAGATACATAATTGTAATATAGCAACTAATATTGACTTAAAAACACATGTACTTGAGGATCTCCAGTCATTGAGCAGCACTCTTCCAAAGGACAGGTATATTGGGAACCTCCTTTGCCAGTTTAATATGTTAGTGATCTGGAGTGTGTAATCTGACTTGCAGAGTGAATGACTTATGGAACGATACAGACTGCATTTTGTTTATTACTAACCACAATAAATATGCTTCTGCAATATTTATGCACCAAACCCCAATTACATGCTGTGTCTATGCAACTTTATTTTAAAATGTCTGAGATACATATACAGTTGTGCTCATAAGTTTACATATCCTGGCAGAATTTATGATTTCTTGGCAATTTTTCAGAGAATATGAATGATAACGCAAAAACTTTTCTTTCACTCGTGGTTAGTGTTTGGCTGAAGTCATTTATTATCAATCAACTGTGTTTACTTTTTTTAAATCATAATGGCAACAGAAACTACCCAAATGACCCTGATCAAAAGTTTAATACCCCAGTTCTTAATACTGTGTATTACCCCCTTTAACATCAATGACAGCTTGAAGTCTTTTGTGGTATTTGTGGATAAGGCTCTTTATCTTCTCAGATGGTAAAGCTGTCCATTCCTCTTGGCAAAAAGCCTCCAGTTCCTGTAAATTCTTGGACTGTCTTGCATGAACTGCACGTTTGAGAGCTCCCCAGAGTGGCTCAATGATATTGAGGTCAGGAGACTGAGATGACCACTCCAGAACCTTCACTTTATTCTGCTGTAGCCAATGACAGGTCGATTTGGCCTTGTGTTTTGGATCATTATCATGTTGGAAGGTCCAAGAACATCCCATGCGCAGCTTCCTGGCTGATGAATGCAAATGTTCCTCTAGTATTTTTTGGTAACATACTGCAATCATCTTACCATCAATTTTGACCAAATTTCCTTTGCCTTTGTAGCTCACACATCCCCAATACATCAGCAATCCACCTCCATGTTTCACAGCAGGAATGGTGTACCTTTCATCATAGGCCTTGTTGACTCCTCCCCAAATGTAGCGTTTATGGTTGAGGCCAAAAAGCTCAATTTTATTGTCATTACTCCAGATGACTTTGTGCCAGAAGGTTTGAGGCTTGTCTCTGTGCTGTTTGGCATATTATAAGTGGGATACTTTGTGGCATTTGTATAGTATTGGCTTTGTTCTGGCGACTCAACCATGCAGCCCTTCTTTCTTCAAGCACCTTCTTATTGTGCATCTTGAAACAGCCACACCACGTGTTTTTTTAGAGAGTCCTGTATTTCGCCTGAAGTTATTTGTGGGTTTTTCTTTGCGTTCCGAACAATTTTCCTGGCAGTTGTGGCTGAAATTTTAGTTGGTTTACCTGATCGTGGTTTGGTTTCAACAGAACCCCTCATTTCCCACTTCTTGATTAGAGTTTGAACACTGCTGATTGGCATTCTCAATTCCTTGGATATCTTTTTATATCCCTTTCCTGTTTTTTACAGTTCAACTACCTTTTCCTGCAGATCCTTTGACAATTCTTTTGCTTTCCTCATGACTCAGAATACAGAAATGTCAGTGCAGCACTGGATGAAAGATGCAAGGGTCTGTCAGGAGTCTAGAAACTCATTGACCTTTTATACACACACACACACACACACACACACACACACTTAGTTACATAGTTACATAGTTACATAGTAGGTGAGGTTGAAAAAAGACACAAGTCCATCAAGTCCAACCTATGTGTGTGATTATGTGTCAGTATTGCATTATATATCCCTGTATGTTGTGGTCATTCAGGTGCTTATCTAATAGTTTCTTGACGCTATCAATGCTCCCCGCTGAGACCACCGCCTGTGGAAGGGAATTCCACATCCTTGCCGCTCTTACAGTAAAGAACCCTCTACGTAGTTTAAGGTTAAACCATTGCATGCCATTGCTGAGCCTATCATCCACTAGAACCCCCAGGTCCTTTTCCATCCTAGATTCCCCCAGTGGTTCTCCCCCCAGTGTATAGATTGCATTCATATTTTTGCCACCCAAATGCATTATTTTACATTTTTCTACATTGAACCTCATTTGCCATGTAGTCGCCCACCACATTAATTTGTTCAGGTCTTTTTGCAAGGTTTCCACATCCTGCAGAGAAGTTATTGCCCTGCTTAGCTTAGTATCGTCTGCAAATACAGAGATTGAACTGTTTATCCCATCCTCCAGATCGTTTATGAACAAATTAAATAGGATTGGTCCCAGCACAGAACCCTGGGGAACCCCACTACCCACCCCTGACCATTCTGAGTTCCCCCACCATTTATCACCACCCTCTGAACTCGCCCTTGTAGCCAGTTTTCAATCCATGTACTCACCCTATGCTCCATGCCAACGGACCTTATTTTGTACAGTAAACGTTTATGGGGAACTGTGTCAAATGATTTTGCAAAATCCAGATACACCATGTCTACGGGCCTTCCTTTATCTAGATGGCAACTCACCTCCTCATAGAAGGTTAATAGATTGGTTTGGCAATAACGATTCTTCATAAATCCATGCTGATTACTGCTGATACTGTTCTTATTACTAAAATCTTGTATATAGTCCCTTATCATCCCCTCCAAGAGTTTACATACTATTGATGTTAGGCTAACTGGTCTGTAATTCCCAGGGATGTATTTTGGGCCCTTTTTAAATATTGGTGCTACATTGGCTTTTCTCCAATCAGCTGGTACCATTCCAGTCAGTAGACTATCTGTAAAAATTAGGAACAACGGTCTGGCAATCACTTGACTGAGTTCCCTAAGTACCCTCGGATGCAAGCCATCTGGTCCCAGTGATTTATTAATGTTAAGTTTCTCAAGTCTAATTTTAATTCTGTCCTCTGTTAACCATGGAGGTGCTTCCTGTGTTGTGTCATGAGGATAAACACTGCAGTTTTGGTTACTGAAGCCCCCCGATTCACTCATGAAGACTGAGGAGAAGAATAAATTCAATACCTTCGCCATCTCCCCATCCTTTGTAACCAGATGTCCTTCCTCATTCTTTATGGGGCCAATATGGTCTGTCCTCCCTTTTTTACTGTTTACATACTTAAAGAATTTCTTGGGATTTTTTTTTTGTTCTCCTCCGCTATGTGTCTTTCATGTTCTATCTTAGCTGTCCTAATTGCACCCTTACATTTCTTGTTGCATTCTTTATAAAGTCTGAATGCTGAGGATGATCCCTCAACCTTGTATTTTTTGAAGGCCTTCTCCTTTGCTTTTATATGCATTTTTACATTGGAGTTAAGCTATCCACACTAATTACAAGCAAACAGAAAACAGGTGAGGATGGTTACCTTTAATAACCATTCAAATCCCTTTGTGTCAACTTGTGTGCATGTTATCAGACCAAAATCACCAGGGTATGTAAACTTTTAATCAGGGTTATTTGGGTAGTTTCTGTTGTCATTATGATTTAAAAAGAGTAAACAGTTGATTGATAATAAATGGCTTCAGCCAAACACTAACCATGAGTGAAAGAAAAGTTTTTGTGTTATCATTCATTCTCTGAAAAATGGCCAAGAAATCATACATTCTGCCAGGGTATGTAAACTTATGAGCACAACTGTAAATGATCCAATACCAAGGATTTCCAACTGGCATGTAAACATGAATTTAAAGTGCAAGTCCAGGCAGAATTTTTCTTTCTAATTTTAGATAGCATGAAGCAGCTATCTGTAGCTTGGTTAGAGATATTTTCCTCTTACTTCTTGGCTGGCTGAACGATGGTTTCACCAGATAGGAAGTGAAGAATCATCTGCAATAGGGAAATAGACTGAAATACAATTCTGACAGTGTATTACTTATTTGTAATAGATTTGTACATGATGCCACAAATGGTTGGCGTGATGGGACTTAGATGGCTTACATGGAGTCCAGACTCACAAATGTTCTTTTGGCTGAATTCCCACAGATACACTGTAGAATCCTGTAGAAAGGAATGTCCTACAAGCTCACATAGGTGATTGTCAGGTGTCCATCCACAAACGCTTGTCTTTATAGCATATGTTGCTCAGTCCACTGGATACTGTTTGATGGACAGTTTCACATTCTAAAACTAGCCAAACACTAGTAGAATTTTGTTCAATTTTCTAACCGTTATTGGGGTCAAATACACATTTATTTTGACCTTAATGATGAGAAAATTTGAAGGAGCAGGGTGTAACATTTTTCTTGACCAAATTATTTTCATCGGGGAACTTACATCAATTCAAAAATTGAATGTTAAAAGCAAACAACATTTTGAGGCACTTTTGTCAAGATGTACTGCCGAAATTTTTCTTATGAAAGTTTGTATTAAAACAATCGTCCAATGTATGGCCAGCTTTAAATGTTGTCAACATGTTAATATTACTGTTTGATCCAAGGCTTTTGACAAATATATTTGTGACCAATTATATGTACATTCATTTTCCAAAATACTGTTGATTGTTTATTAATTTTTAAAACTAAACAGCTAAATAAACAAATGAAACACATATAACAGTACACAAACCTGCCAATTTATTCATAATTCTGTTCCTGCCCCAGTGTCCCTGATCACTGCCCCAGTGTCCCCAGTATAACAACAATAAAGTATAAAGTGTGCAGCCAGCCACTGTCACCTGTCCCATTGTCACCAGTGCTCACGCCATACACCATACCAAGGTTCTGATCACTGCCATACCAGCATCCTGATCACCGCCATACCCCATACCAGTTTCCTAATCACCACCATACACGATCACTGCCATTTACCATAGCAGCACCCCTTATCATCACCATACCTCATACCAGCATCCTGATCACCACAATACGTCATATCAGCACCATGATCACCACTATTTACCATTCCAGTGCCCTGATCACCGCCATACCTCATACCAGCATCCTGATCACCACAATACGTCATATCAGCACTAGGGATGAGCCGAACACCCCCCTGTTCGGTTCGCACCAGAACATGCGAACAGGAAAAAAGTTCGTTCGAACACGCGAACACCGTTAAAGTCTATGGGACACGAACATGAATAATCAAAAGTGCTAATTTTAAAGGCTTATATGCAAGTTATTGTCATAAAAAGTGTTTGGGGACCTGGGTCCTGCCCCAGGGGACAAGGATCAATGCAAAAAAAAGTTTTAAAAACGGCCATTTTTTCAGGAGCAGTGATTTTAATAATGTTTAAAGTCAAACAATAAAAGTGTAATATCCCTTTAAATTTCGTAGCTGGGGGGGTGTCTATAGTATGCCTGTAAAGGGGCGCATGTTTCCCGTGTTTAGAACAGTCTGACAGCAAAATGACATTTCGAAGGAAAAAACCCATTTAAAACTACTCACGGCTATTGCATTGCTGACAATACACATAGAAGTTCATTGATAAAAACGGCATGGGAATTCCCCACAGGGGAACCCCGAACCAAAATTAAAAAAAAAAAATGAGTGGGGGTCCCCCTAAATTCCATACCAGGCCCTTCAGGTCTGGTATGGATATTAAGGGGAACCCCGGCCAAAATTAAAAAAAAAAAAATAACGTGGGGGTCCCCCTAAATTCCATACCAAACCCTTCAGGTCTGGTATGGATTTTAAGGGGAACCCCGCGCCAAAAAAAAAAAAAAAAAATGGTGTGGGGTCCCCCCTAGAAATCCATACCAGACCCTTATCCGAGCACGCAACCTGGCAGGCCACAGGAAAAGAGGGGGGACAAGAGTGCGCCCCCCCTCCTGAACCGTACCAGGCCACATGCCCTCAACATTGGGAGGGTGCTTTGGGGTAGCCCCCCAAAACACCTTGTCCCCATGTTGATGAGGACAAGGGCCTCATCCCCACAACCCTGGCCGGTGGTTGTGGGGGTCTGCGGGCGGGGGGCTTATCGGAATCTGGAAGCCCCCTTTAACAAGGGGACCCCCAGATCCCACCCCCCCTGTGTGAAATGGTAAGGGGGTACTTACCCCTACCATTTCACAAAAAAACTGTCAAAAATGTTAAAAATGACAAGAGACAGTTTTTGACAATTCCTTTATTTAAATGCTTCTTCTTTCACGGTGACTTGACGGGACTTCCCTGTGACGTCACAGGGAATGCCACAAGGAAGTCCCGTCATGTCCCGTGCGTCAGAGGGGGGCGGGGTCACCGGGTGGCCCCGCCCCCCGTTATTTAAGAACCGTCAGACGAGGAGACGCCGTTACACAGCGGGAGCCTCCCTCCATGCCAGCATGGATGCGGAGCGGCCCGGAGAAGAAAATGAAGAAGAGAAGAAAAGAAGAAGAGAAGAAGATGAAGAGAAGAGCGAGAGCCTCCCCCCATGCCATGGGTGCGGAGCAGCCCGAGGAGAAGAAGATAGAAGACGCCGCGGAGGAGATGCTGGACGAGAACGCCGGAGGAAGAACCACAAGAGCCAGAAGAACCAGAAGAAGAAGATGAAGGAAGATAGAAGAAAGAAGAAGCATTTAAATAAAGGAATTGTCAAAAACTGTCTCTTGTCATTGTTAAAATTTTTGACAGTTTTTTAGTGAAATGGTAGGGGTAAGTACCCCCTTACCATTTCACACAGGGGGGAGGGCCGGGATCTGGGGGTCCCCTTGTTAAAGGGGGCTTCCAGATTCCAATAAGCCCCCCGCCCGCAGACCCCCACAACCACCGGCCAGGGTTGTGGGGATGAGGCCCTTGTCCTCATCAACATGGGGACAAGGTGTTTTGGGGGGCTACCCCAAAGCACCCTCCCAATGTTGAGGGCATGTGGCCTGGTACGGTTCAGGAGGGGGGGCACACTCTTGTCCCCCCCTCTTTTCCTGTGGCCTGCCAGGTTGCGTGCTCGGATAAGGGTCTGGTATGGATTTTTGGGGGGACCCCACACCATTTTTTTTTTGGCGCGGGGTTCCCCTTAAAACCCATACCAGACCTGAAGGGTCTGGTATGGAATTTAGGGGGACCCCCACGTCATTTTTTTTTTTTAATTTCGGCCGGGGTTCCCCTTAATATCCATACCAGACCTGAAGGGCCTGGTATGGAATTTAGGGGGACCCCCACGTCATTTTTTTTAAATTTTGGTTCGGGGTTCCCCTGTGGGGAATTCCCATGCCGTTTTTATCAATGAACTTCTATGTGTATTGTCGGCAATGCAATAGCCGCGAGTAGTTTTAAATGGGTTTTTTCCTTCGAAATGTCATTTTGCTGTCAGACTGTTCTAAACACAGGAAACATGCGCCCCTTTACAGGCATACTATAGACACCCCCCAGCTACGAAATTTAAAGGAATATTACACTTTTATTGTTTGACTTTAAGCATTATTAAAATCACTGCTCCTGAAAAAAGGGCCGTTTTTAAAACTTTTTTTTGCATTGATCCATGTCCCCTGGGGCAGGACCCAGGTCCCCAAACACTTTTTATGACAATAACTTGCATATAAGCCTTTAAAATTAGCACTTTTGATTATTCATGTTCGTGTCCCATAGACTTTAACGGTGTTCGCGTGTTCGAACGAACTTTTTTCCTGTTCGCATGTTCTGGTGCGAACCGAACAGGGGGGTGTTCGGCTCATCCCTTCTCCTGTGATTACAGTAGGAGCCAAGAACTAGATTTACCTAGCATCCTACACTAGGAAGAAGCTACAGCAAGAACTTTTTATCGACAAATGTGATCCTGTCACGTCTACCTCAATGTAGGTGGTCAGACACTATAGCTAGCTACTGTGTGCTTCACATATAGCAGCCCCCTTTCCCTTAAGGCAAGCAGGCCTACTGGCACTTGGTTGCCCCCAGGACTTATACACAATGCTATAGTGCCTGGCTACCACACTAGAGGCAGACGCAAACAGAGCAAACAACAGGGTACTTGCAGTTTAGCAGACAGATAGCATTCTATGACAGCCCAGGTAAAAGGCAGGCTGAGTTCAGGGAATAGTCCAATATCCGATCCAATGACAGTCTAGGTAAAAGAGCCCTGAAAAAAAGGTTGAAAGCCCCACCTGGCTGAATGAAAAAGTTTATCCAAAGGGTGGAATGAACCTCTTAGACCTGTTAGAATGGGTGTAGTAGAAGAAGGGTGAGGCCAGGTTACAGAAAATCCCTAATAAGAAAAAGCAGGAGGATCAATGGGCATGGGCATGGGCACAATTAATGCAGTGGCTGACCGAGCCGCATCGCCAGGCGCAGCAACTGTCTGAATCGCATCACCAGAAAGTCCTGAAAAAGAAAAAACAGGAAGTTCAAAGGGCATGGGCTGGACTGGTATAACTGATGTAGTGGCCGACTGGGTTGCATCACCAGGTGTAGCAACTATCTGAATTGGATCACCAGAGAGTCCAAAATAAGAAAATGCAGGAAGTTCAATGGGCATGGGCTGGACTGGCATAACTGATGCAGTGGCTTACTAGACCGCATCGCCAGGTGTAGCGACTGTCTGAATTGTATCACTAGGCATAGCAACTGTCTGAATCACATCACCAGGTGTAGCGACTGTCTGAATCGCATCACCAGGTGCAGCGACTATCTGATTCGCATCACCAGGTGTAGCGACAGTGGAACTTGCAGACAAGTTAGCCTGGCTGTGCGTCCAAGGGAGTTTAGTGACAGGTAACGGTAGGGGTAATCCAGGGGACTTGACTTTTGAGGACTTAGAGGAAGTTTCCAAACAGGGCTCAAGGAAATGAGACAATGGATAAGCTCAGTTTCTAGGAGAAGAGGGTTCAGGCTGTGGCAGTTGGCTGGAGAGGTGACCTGTAGAGAGTTCAATAGACTTGTCAGCGTCTTTTGTTATAACAGAGTCATATAACGGCACATGGTTATGTAAACTGTAGTCACATTTGGAAACATTGTCATGATCAGGATCTGAATAGGACTGTAATAAAGGCACGTGACTGGTACTGGTCACACAAGAGTTATACATGGGCACCTTAGTCACCGAAATCTGTAGACATGTGCTAGGTCCCTATCAATGAAATTGCTAGCAGCACCAGAATCAGTGAAAGCTGGGAGGTGATGCTAAAACTTGGCAGAGATGTGCAGGAACCAATAATTTATCTCTGAGGGAAACAGACACAGTATGATCTATAGAGACGGACTCCACCCGTAATAGACTCTTGCCGTTTCTCGGTTTATTAGGACAGTCAGCGACAAAGTGGCCGTGGTTGCCACAATATAAGCAGAGTCTCTGAGATCTCCTTCTAGCCTTTTCCCCAGGGGATAAATGGGTAGCACCAATTTGCATGGGCTCATCCTCCTGGAGAGGTTGAGAGGGCTCAGGAAAAGAAGAAGAGGTGGGCAGTGTACTGGGGGGCAAAGAAACAAACCTCTCTGTACGCCTTTCCCGTAAACGCCTGTCAATACGGATGGCTAATTGCATGGTTTCTTTCAATGACTTCGGTTCAGAGTAGTGTACTCTTTGATGGAGTCTGATAAGCC
Organism: Aquarana catesbeiana; assembly: GCF_042186555.1. NCBI lineage: Eukaryota > Metazoa > Chordata > Amphibia > Anura > Ranidae > Aquarana > Aquarana catesbeiana. Next base: position 142,390,926 of record NC_133333.1, read on the forward strand.
TAACCTGAACTGGCTTCTTAGAGCTGGGTCATTCAACCCTGAGTCAGGTGCCCAGGGGCGGAAATCAGAACAGTATTGTTCAGCAGTGCGTTTATCCTGACATAATGACATAAGGTTAGCTTCAGCTGAATGGGCACGGTCAGGATCATCATATAGTAAACCTAAGGCCTTGAAAAGGCTTCAACTGACCCTCTGACTGGGTCATCTGCGGGGAGACTAAACGCCCAAGACTGTGGATACCCCTACAACCATGTAACAATCAGGCTGACCCGCTGTGCTTCAGAACCAGAGGAGTGTGGCTTAAGATTAAAGTATAGCATACAACTATTTTTAAAGTTATAAAACACATGGAGGTCACCAGAAAAATGGTCAGGCGGGTTAACTTTGGTCTCTGGCTCTTACGTTACTGCTGGAGGTGCGTTTACATGTGCAGACAGTTCCTGGACTTGGCGTGTCAGTTTGCAAATTTCCTCAAATAAATGCGCCTGGGTAGTGTCCATGTTGACAGAAAATTTTTGTTAAAGGCTTGTGATAATGTCACGTCTACCCCAATGCAGGTGGTCAGACACTAGATTACCATCTCCCAGACCATCTTTTGGGCACACCTCGCCAGGGATTTACCAGAGCATGGTAAATATTCAGGCCAGTAAATTGAATTTCCCACCCTGGAAACTTCTCCAAGAGGCAGGGGGAAACAAAAAAGTCTATGAAGCCATCAACAGACCAGAGCAGATGAATAATGCTCCCATGATTACAGTAGGAGCCAAGAACTAGATTTACCAAGCATCCTACACTAGGAAGAGGCTACAGCTAGAACTTTTTATTGACAAATGTGATCCTGTCACGTCTACCCCAATGCAGGTGGTCAGACACTATAGCTAGCTACTGTGTGCGTCACATATAGCAGCCCCCTTTCCCTTAAGGCAAGCAGGCCTTCTGTCACTTGGTTGCCCCAGGACTTATACACAATGCTATAGTACCTGGTCACCACACCAGGGCAGACGCGAACAGAGCAAACAACAGACTACTTGCAGTTTAGCAGACAGATAGCGTAGTTCTATGGCAGTCCAGGTAAAAGGCAGGCTGAGTTCAGGGAATAGTGCAATATCCAATCCAGTTCATACACAGGGAAATCCAACAGCAAAGCAGGGCAGACAAATGGGAGGCTTGATCAGGAACAATGCAGGTAATTGTCTCTATCACAAGCAAGGAATAGAGTGTTTGGTTTTGTTTTATCAGGTGACTGACCAGATCAATCACCTTGCAGGTGAACACAGACAGGGGGAATGCAGCAGTCAACACCCGGATGCTGGAATGAGGAGCAGGAGCATTAAGTGATCCTGACAGATCCTGTTGTAAATGTGCCCTCATTTTTTTGTCTGGTAAAACTGTTGCCGGCAGGGGAGAAAGTTAGAGGAAATTTTTCCAATGTAGCCCCGGACAGCAGTAAAAAGCAGCCATGAATTCTAATCCTTTCCTACTCTATCCAAAAAATGTAAATAAATTTGGCTTGACACACACTTTCAACCTGATTCTATGTCCACTGTTGCCTACTATGTTATACTTACTACTTGAAGGGAATTTGAATATGCATTTACAATATATGACCCACATGACTGCACTCACCAACTGTATTGATGGCTCCTAGGAGTACACTTATTTACTGATAGGAGCAAACATTTTTTTTTATAAAGCACATTGAATAGTTGTTTCCTCTCTGCCTATTTGCTAGGCCCTCCCTTGCTTAACATTAGTACATAACATAACATAAATAGATTACAAAACAATACAAATCTAAAAAAAAAAATCAAAACATATTAAAAAAGGAGAATCCTTTATCTGGTAAAGACTATGGTAGACATGAAACAGGAGCAGACTATTGTGTACAGATAAAACGGGTCATGTTACCAGTTCTGCTATTGTTCATATCATGCTGACTCTATTTAGGATCACTGCAACATTTGTCCAACATAAAAACCAAAACCAATACATTCAACTTCTTCTGGTTCGGGAGTAAAAATAGAGGAATAAAGACATCAATATTGTATCCTACTGTACATTGTTATTCATCTGTTGATGATAGCTGTTAAACTTTCAACTCCAAGATTTTAAAGTTGTTTGAAATGTATGAATGTATTGAAAAAAGGCTAAAACAGAATAGCAGGCATTGCAAGGATCAGTACCTTCATTTTATTAAAAATCCGTTTTATGTTAGAAATACGACTGCAATTCTAAATAGAACATAAACTAGGAGTCTGTGTTCTGGTCCACAGTTGTGTTGCTAATAAAAATATTTTCTGATGCAACTGCATTTAAATAGCTGCTAAAACAATATCTATTAGTTATAGAAAGTGTATTTATATTTCTGTTTAAAGAGATTGTAAGGGTATTTTTTTTTTTAAATAACAAACCTATCATACTTACCTTCACTGTCCCCCGGCAGCTCTCGCGGCTCCTCCCTGCATCAGAGACCCCCTGGGAGAAGCGCTCTCCCGGAGGATTACCTTGCGGGCACACTCCCGAGTCCAGCATTCGACGTCCATAGAGGCCGTATGCAGGACTCGGCCCCGCTCCCCGGAGCCCGCGTCATTGGATTTGATTGACAGCAGCGGAAGCCAACTGCTGCGCTGCTATCAATCTATCCATTAAAGAGCCGGGAACCCATGGAGAGAGAGACAGCGCGTCCCCACTGACTCAATGAAGGGGTTCAGGTAAGTAAAATGGGGGGGGGCTGGGGGGGGGGGGTGTTGACTGCCAGGTGTTTTTTCACCTTAATGCATAAGATGCATTAAGGTGAAAAAACACGAACCTTTACAACCCCTTTAATTCCTGAAATACTAGTTTATTCCATTTGATACAAATCTCCTCCCAAAATAGATTTTTATGGAAAGGAAATAAAGAAATCTTTTATGTACACAAATGAGCAGGTGCCATTCGGATCTCTTTCTGAAAATGCCAGCTACTTGGCTGTCTCTGGCATCAGCACTTTCTGTGCCCCTGGAACCAGCGTGAGAGCATGAGAGTTTAATCGTACCATCTTGGGTGCTCTGTAGCTCCATTAGAACTCTGCACATGCGCCAAGCTAAAAACAAAGCCTTAAAAGAGAAGTATGGGAAATAAAATAAATAAACTTATATTAAAATAAATAATTACATTTGTACTTTTTGGAAGAACAACAGCATAGTAGCTTTATATACTGTGAACTATACATATGCATTATATCTGTCTATACTAGCAGGTGATGCTGCAGTATTATAGTGTGTATCTATGAAATGATGTAATGGGAGGAAGTACTGTTTTTTCCTCTATGTGTTCTTGTTTGTGTTCTGTTCCTGTCTCCATGCTGTAAGATATGTTCTTATATTTCTCCATCAAAGCAAAGCTATTGCTGCAACAAGAAGCTTCCAGCGCATGATTTCAATACTCAGCTAGCAATACTCACCTATGTCCCTGGCTCAAAGGCCAAGAACCTGATCTTTGAGGGTGAATTACTTTATAGTACATGCAGCTACAGAGGTCAGTGATAGATTGATTTAAAGCTCTGAAGGCATCAACCCTGTGTAAGGTCTGATACCATCCGACAGTTCTTACATGGGGTGACTCCCAGAGCAAGGCAGTATAGGGGAGCATTGGAAAGATGATTAGATGCTGGGGTGAGCTTTAAAGAGACATACTGTACAGTAGATGATCAGGTAAATGCACCTTTTGACATTGCATTGGAGGTGTACTGTATGGTTGCATCTACTTATAGCATTCTCAACCATGTGTTTACCCACATGTTAACAGCCTGTTACTCTATGTTAGCGGGCATTCTGGGTTTCAGTCTACTCAAGATCCAGTGTACATGGAATTCATATGTTCTTTTTACATTTTAATGGTTTCCTAAAAGTACTTCGGCATCCAAAAATATACTGGCAGTTACTGTAGAGATGAGGGAACCTTATAAAATCCTGTTATAATCTATCCATCTATAATTGACACAATATATGCTTGTCATCTGGTCTTGTAGTATGGAAATTTACCATCATTTGTTAATTTTTACCTTATGGGGTTTTAAAGAGTGAAAATGTAAAAGCAGACAATGGCTGGTATCTGCAGAGTTTCCACACATGTTGCCCTGTACACATACTGTACCTGTAAGACCGCTTTCACACAAGGGCAGTTTTCAGGTGCTTTAGTGCTAGAAATAGCCTCTGCTAAGCGCCTGAAAACCGCCTCCCATTCATTCAAGTGAGAATTTCTACACTCAGGTGGGCCACTTGCAGGACATTCTGAAAAGTCCTGCAAGCAGCATCTTTGGGGCGGTTTGGGAAAGCTGTATTTAGCGCTCCCAAAAGTCCCTGCCCGTTGAATGGGCAGCTCACGTGACTTCATCAGAGGATGAAGACTTGTGTCACCACAAACTACCTCATATGGGATTACGCTATGGGCTGTCTTTTTTTCTTTTTTTATCTAAACCCCACATACTGAGACCACGATCGTTTAACCACTTGAGCCCCGGACCATTATGCTGCCTAAGGACCAGAGGTCTTTTTCCAATTTGGCACTGCGTCGTTTTAACTGCTAATTGCGCGGTCATGCAATGCTGTACCCAAACAAAATTTGCGTCCTTTTCTTCCCACAAATAGAGCTTTCTTTTGATGGTATTTGATCACCTCTGCAGTTTTTATTTTTTGCGCTATAAACGGAAAAAGACCGAAAATTTTGAAAAAAAAGATATTTTCTACTTTTTGTTATAAAAAAAATCCAATAAACTAAATTTTAGTCATACATTTAGGCCAAAATGTATTCGGCCACATGTCTTTGGTAAAAAAAATGTCAATAAGCATATATTTATTGGTTTGCGCAAAAGTTATAGCGTCTACAAACTAGGGTACATTTTCTGTAATTTACACAGCTTTTAGTTTATGACTGCCTATGTCATTTCTTGAGGTGCTAAAATGGCAGGGCAGTACAAAACCCCCCCAAATGACCCCATTTTGGAAAGTAGACACCCCAAGGAAATTGCTGAGAGACATGTTGAACCCATTGAATATTTATTTTTTTTGTCCCAAGTGATTGAATAATGACAAAAAAAAAAAAAATATTTACAAAAAGTTGTCACTAAATGATATATTGCTCACACAGGCCATGGGCCTATGTGGAATTGCACCCCAAAATACATTCAGCTGCTTCTCCTGAGTATGGGGATACCACATGTGTGGGACTTTTTGGGAGCCTAGCCGCGTACGGGACCCCGAAAACCAAGCACCGCCTTCAGGATTTCTAAGGGTGTAAATTTTTGATTTCACTCTTCACTGCCTATCACAGTTTCGGAGGCCATGGAATGCCCAGGTGGCACAAAACCCCCCCAAATGACCCCATTTTGGAAAGTAGACACCCCACGCTATTTGCTGAGAGGCATATTGAGTCCATGGAATATTTTATATTTTGACACAAGTTGCGGGAAAGTGACACTTTTTTTTTTTAAATGTTTTTTTTTTGCACAAAGTTGTCACTAAATGATATATTGCTCACACAGGCCATGGGTATATGTGGAATTGCACCCCAAAATACATTTAGCTGCTTCTCCTGAGTACAGGGATACCACATGTGTGGGACTTTTTGGGAGCCTAGCCGCGTACGGGGCCCCGAAAACCAAGCACCGCCTTCAGGATTTCTAAGGGTGAAAATTTTTGATTTCACTCTTCACTGCCTATCACAGTTTCGGAGGCCATGGAATGCCCAGGTGGCACAAAACCCCCCCAAATGACCCCATTTTGGAAAGTAGACACCCCAAGCTATTTGCTGAGAGGCATGGTGAGTATTTTGCAGCTCTCATTTGTTTTTGAAAATGAAGAAAGACAAGAAAAAACTTTTTTTTTTTTCTTTTTTCAATTTTCAAAACTTTGTGACAAAAAGTGAGGTCTGCAAAATACTCACTATACCTCTCAGCAAATAGCTTTGGGTGTCTACTTTCCAAAATGGGGTCATTTGGGGGGGGTTTGTGCCACCTGGGCTTTCCATGACCTCCGAAACTGTGATAGGCAGTGAAGAGTGAAATCAAAAATTCACGCCCTTAGAAAGCCTGAAGGCGGTGCTTGGTTTTCGGGGTCCCGTACGCGGCTAGGCTCCCAAAAAGTCTCACACATGTGGTATCCCCGTACTCAGGAGAAGCAGCAGAATGTATTTTGGGGTGTAATTTCACATATTCCCATGGCATGTTTGAGCAATATATCATATAGTGACAACTTTGTGCAAAAAAAAAAAAAAAATTTGTCTCTTTCCCGCAACTTGTGTCGCAATATAAAATATTCCATGGACTCGACATGCCTCTCAGCAAATAGCTTGGGGTGTCTACTTTCCAAAATGGGGTCATTTGGGGGGGTTTTGAACTGTCCTGGCATTTTATGCACAACATTTAGAAGCTTATGTCACACATCACCAACTCTTCTAACCACTTGAAGACAAAGCCCTTTCTGACACTCATTGTTTACATGAAAAAGTTATTTTTTTTTGCAAAAAAATTACTTTGAACCCCCAAACATTATATATTTTTTTAAAGCAAATGCCCTACAGATTAAAATGGTGGGTGTTTAATTTTTTTTTTTTCACACAGTATTTGCGCAGCGATTTTTCAAACGCATTTTTTGGGGAAAAAACACACTTTTTTAAATTTTAATGCACTAAAACACACTATATTGCCCAAATGTTTGATGAAATAAAAAAGATGATCTTAGGCCGAGTACATGGATACCAAACATGACATGCTTTAAAATTGCGCACAAACGTGCAGTGGCAACAAAATAAATACATTTTTAAAAGCCTTTAAAAGCCTTTACAGGTTACCACTTTAGATTTACAGAGGAGGTCTACTGCAAAAATTACTGCCCTCGATCTGACCTTCGCGGCGATACCTCACATGCATGGTGCAATTGCTGTTTACGTTTGACGACAGACCGCCGCTTGCGTTCGCCTTAGCGCGAGAGCAGGGGGCAACAGGGGTGCTTTTTTTTTTTTTTTTTTTTTATTATTTTTTTTGCTTTTTTATCTTATTTTTAAACTGTTCCTTTCATTTTTTTTTTTTTTTTTAATCATTTTTATTGTTATCTCGGGGAATGTAAATATCCCCTATGATAGCAATAGGTAGTGACAGGTACTCTTTTTTGAAAAAATTGGGGTCTATTAGACCCTAGATCTCTCCTCTGCCCTCAAAGCATCTGATGACACCAAGATCGGTGTGATAAAATGCTTCCCCAATTTCCCAATGGCGCTATTTACATCCGGCGAAATCTAAGTCATAAAATGCTCGTAGCTTCCGGTTTCTTAGGCCATAGAGATGTTTGGAGCCACTCTGGTCTCTGATCAGCTCTATGGTCAGCTGGCTGAATCACCGGCTGCATTTTCAGGTTCCCTGTTGAGACAGGAGAGCCAGAGAAAAACACGGAAGACGGTGGGGGGGGGGGCTTTCCCTCCCACGGCTTGTAAAAGCAGTCTAGAGGCTAATTAGCCACTAGGATTGCTTTTACATGAAAGCCGACCGCTGGCTGAAAAGAATGATACAAAGATGATACCTAAACCTGCAGGCATCATTCTGGTATAACCATTCAAAGTCGTGAATGGTGTACCTGAAGACAAAAAAATGGTTAACAATAAAGCACAGTAAACGGTAAAGTATAAAAAATTGCATACCTGAAAAGCAAACATGATAAAACATAATAACAATAAAACATTGCAGAATAGAATACAGTAAAAAAAGAGCAGAACAAGAGAGAGAGAATAGAGAGAGAGAGAGAACAATAAAACGACAACTATTTTTTTTTATTTTATATATTTTTTTTTTTTTTTACACTTTTTTTGTAACTAACTTTTATAACTGTAACCGGTTCCAGGTTCGGGTCTCTCAAAATGCGATGGCATCTTGGGAGACCCTGTGAAAGTGTGCCTAGTCTGTGCAATGCTGTACCCTACGCTAATACTCAACTAGTGAATGGTAGCGTTCAAAACATTCACCAATGCAAAGACTAGGATTGTCAGGACAGGAGGGACAATAATAGAGGGTGTCACGCCTATATTCGCGCTTGCTGCAGACACGACATCTTTTTTGGGGGTTCGTTGGGTAGGGGTACTCGGGAGGACATAAAGAAAATGCCTCCCATGCAGCCGACTGCATTTGGTTGGGGATGTGAATGGGGGAAGTACGGGCGCTGCAGAAGCGGTGGGTTCCCAATTAGGATTGGCGAATGCAGCAGGAAGGGCACTATGGGCACGACGAGCCTGTGTTTGTCTTCTTGGTGGCAGCGGGACACTACTTGTGTTTGCCACCTCACCAGCTTGAACTGCACTTATGGGACTCGCCACGTCACCAAGTGTTACTGCAGTGCTGGTTTACCAAAAAACTGTTAGCGATCGCAGGGATCAGGCCTGACTCTGCGAACGCTGCAGTTATGCGTTAAGTGTTTTGTAAGTGACAGTGATCGATCAATACTGCACTTGGGTGGGCTGGGCCGGGCGGAGGGGCAAAATGCAGGTGCTAGCAGGTATCTGGGCTGATCCCGCTAACACTGCGTTTTTGGGAACCCTAAACTGCTGGGGACGCTAGTATAGATCTGATCGGATCAGATATTGATCCGTTCAGATACTATACCACTAAGGGAGGTGTACGGTGCGTGCGTGGGTGTTAGCGGTACTGGCGCTAATCTGACGCTGCTTGGGGCTGGTGCTTGCCAGTTCACCAAAATACTACCAAAAAAACTGTTAGCGATCGCAGGGATCAGGCCTGACTCTGCGAACACTGCAGTTATGCATTTAGTGTTTTGTAACTGTCAGTGATCGATCAATACTGCACTTGGGTGGGCTGGGCCGGGCGGAGGGGCAAAACGCAGGTGCTAGCAGATATCTGGGCTGATCCCGCTAACACTGCGTTTTTGGGAACCCTAAACTGCTGGGGACGCCAGTATAGATCTGATCGGATCAGATATTGATCCGATCAGATACTATATCACTAAGGGAGCTGTACGGTGCATGCGTGGGTGTTAGCGCTACTGGCGCTAACCTGACGCTGCCTGGGGCTGGTGCTTGCCAGTTCACCAAAATGCTACCAAAAAAACTGTTAGCGATCGCAGGGATCAGGCCTGACTCTGCGAACGCTGCAGTTATGCGTTTAGTGTTTTGTAAGTGACAGTGATCGATCGATACTGCACTTGGGTGGGCTGGGCGGAGGGGCAAAACGCAGGTGCTAGCAGGTATCTGGGCTGATCCCGCTAACACTGCATTTTTGGGAACCCTAAACTGCTGGGGACGCTAGTATAGATCTGATCGGATCAGATATTGATCCGTACAGATACTATACCACTAAGGGAGGTGTATGCTGCGTGCGTGGGTGTTAGCGGTACTGGCGCTAATCTGACGCTGCCTGGGGCGACGCATATCACCGCCGGGCGATCAGGGGGCTAATCCTTTATTCGGTAATAAACGGCAGGTGCCCCGACACTATAAAAAATAAACAAACTAACCAGCGTCACCCGTAACAGTTATACGGTGATCAGTGGTGAAAGGGTTAACTAGGGGGCAATCAAGGGGTTAAAACATTTATTCGGTAGTATATGGGGGTCCCTGTCGCTATAAAATGCTGACGGCGAACCTAAATATTTAGGTCCCTAACTAGCGTCACCAGCGACACTAATACAGCGATCAGAAAAATGATCGCTTAGCGACACTGGTGACAGGGGGTGATCAAGGGGTTAAAACTTTATTAGGGGGGGTTAGGGGGGTATCCTAGACCTAAAGGGGGGTAATACTAACTGTCCCAACACTGTAACTGTCACAAACTGACACCAATGCAGTAATCAGAAAAAAAAAAAAAAAACTGCTGGTGTCAGTTTGTGACGGGGGGGTGATTGGGGGGGGATCGGGGGGCGATCGGGGGGGGGGATCGGGGTGTTTAGTGTGCCTGGCATGTTCTACTGTGTGTGTGTAGTGTTGTGCACTCACATACCTGTCTTCTCTCCTCGGGCCGGAACGGAAATTACCGAGCCGAGGAGAGATGACATCATTTCCTTTGCTGCTGTTTAGCATACAGCAGCAAAGGAATGATGTGATTGGCCGGCGGCGATCGCGAGGGAGGGGCCACTAATGGATGGCCTCCCCCTCACCTCTGATCGCCGCTGGACAAAAGACGACCGCCTTGGGCACCGGGGGGGGGTCCGATCGGACCCCCCACCCGCGGAAGGCAAATCACGTATATGTACGTGATTTTGCCTGTCCGTGCCACCTTGCCGACGTAAATCGGCGTGAGGCGGTCGTCAAGTGGTTAAGTTCACTGGAGCTGGTCAAAAGTACGTTTGAAGATCACCTATAATTCCTTCTATGCCATATACCTTACGGCAGTAAGGTGAGAGGCTTGTGCACACAGAGGTGCCACCATTAGAAGATTAGCTGGGCATCGATCGATTGATTGCTCATGGTGGAGGGATTCACTATTTGTGTGGAACATTATTTCAGACTGTTACAGTGGAATTTGTTTCTTGTTTTATCACTCTCACTACCGGACTATATTGGTTTTATCCAGCTTTATTGCACACTCAGTGGTGCCTGTTGGACTTTATCACACTGTTTATTAATTTGTTCACTTATTTGTTCAATGTCACATTTTGTTATATAGATTTCATATATTTGGTTCTAGACTTTTTTTCATCACATGGTATGTTATATATTTTGTATATTGAGTTGATACACATTTGTATACCACACACAGCAAAAGAAACAAAAGTGTGGCGCTATATATCACATCCACAGCCGTGTGTATTATAATAAAGACATATAAAAATGGTGAATACTACCAAAAAATGTATGACCATAAAATGGATAGTGTCAAATAATTAATCAGTGTTGATCACATATAAGGTAAATACACAATAATACTTAATCATCAGATGTGCCAGTGATTAATAAAAACCTGTGCTGGTTCCATGAGCCAGACACCAAACATAAAAAACATAAAACTTTAGAAGTCCATAAAAAATGTGTAGACAAATAGTGAAGAAAACATCAACAGAGTTCAAAGGGGGTGATGCATGGCCAGATGGTATTCACAGAATTTTAATCGCACCAAATCTGGCGAGTGGGCAGAAGGGAGACCACAAGTGTGCATAGATTGTACATCAGTGCCAGGGCCAACACCAGGAGTAGAGGAGGCTTACCGGAAAGAATTGACCTGAAATGGCGTACGCCAGACAAGTCAAAAAAGCATAATAACCACTGGTTCTGGGAAATGCGTCTCGTCAGATGTCATCAACAGATGGTGGAAAGAAAAGGGGGGGGTCCGCACAGCTTCCTCTCCCATAGGTAATCCAGCATAAGCCAAACGTGTAGTTTCATATGCCATGCAAGGAGCAAACAAAACTCACATAGCGTAAAAACGTTTTAAAACACTAGTTTATTAAAATAATAAAAAACAGGGTGGACTCCTCACGATCGCCGCTATTTGATATTTTAACTCTGTTTCGTTCTTCCAAAATGTGAGTCTGTTTTTTATTATTTTAATAAACTAGTGTTTTAAAACGTTTTTACGCTATGTGAGTTTTGTTTGCTCCTTGCAGGGCATATGAAACTACACGTTTGGCTTATGCTGGATTACCTATGGGAGAGGAAGCTGTGCGGACCCCCCCCCTTTTCTTTCCACCATCTGTTGATGACATCTGACAAGACGCATTTCCCAGAACCAGTGGTTATTATGCTTTTTTGACTTGTCTGGCGTCAAAGGTCAATTCTTTCCGGTAAGCCTCCTCTACTCCTGGTGTTGGCCCCGGCACTGATGTACAATCTATGCACACTTGTGGTCTCCCTTCTGCCCACTCGCCAGATTTGGTGCGATTAAAATTCTGTGAATACCATCTGGCCATGCATCACCCCCTTTGAACTCTGTTGATGTTTTCTTCACTATTTTTCTACACATTTTTTATGGACTTCTAAAGTTTTATGTTTTTTATGTTTGGTGTCTGGCTCATGGAACCAGCACGGGTTTTTATTAATCACTGGCACATCTGATGATTAAGTATTATTGTGTATTTACCTTATATGTGATCAACACTGATTAATTATTTGACACTATCCATTTTATGGTCATACATTTTTTGGAAGTATTCACCATTTTTATATGTCTTTATTGTAATACACACGGCTGTGGATGTGATATATAGCGCCACACTTTTGTTTCTTTTGTTTTTTTTCTACCTTGAGTCTATAGGTGTGTTGGCTGCTTTTCACTTTCTTTCTAAACGTAGCGCTGTACTTAATTTTTATTTTTGCTTTCTATACCACACACAGCGCAATGCCATCACGTATACATTTACATGATTTACTGTAGGTGTTATTTTTTTTAATAGGTTGCTTTTGAAAGTAGCAATTCTTCAGCAAAGTGATATGGATTCCTAACCCGACCTGAATCAGACAGGAAGGATGACAGGTGTTAATTATAGGGTACATCAGCATTCCAGTTAGGGCTTGTGCACAGAGGTTATTAAATGCCTCACGCACACTGGGTATTTAGTCTCATTGCATGAGATTTTGATATTTAGGTACATGTATGTGGTCTAGACTCGATGCTCACCAGCTTGTAAAGCTCTATGATAGGCTGAAAGCTGCTGTGGCTGGATGGTGCAGTAACAAATGTTTGGGGCAGCATGCATCCAGGGACAAATGCCCAGAACACAGATTATTTTCATTCTAGTCATTCATCCCTGGGATCATACTATACATTCATCCCTGGGTGTAAACACTAATACCATTTGGTGCACCATATAGCCCCATCCAGAAAATCAGCTTTCAGTCTCTCAAAGAGATTTACAGGCTACCAACAGTGTGGCTCCAACAGTGGACCAGGGGTGGCTCCAGACAATTTTTTTGGTTGGTGCTTTGAGAAAAAGTGGTGGAGCTAATGCAGCGCACGCAGTGCATCACGGTCTCGTGGGTGTGGCCAGAAGTGGGTGTGGCCAAAGGTAGGCATGACTGAAAATTGGGTGTTTCTTCACAGTCCTTCCTCTTTATATAGACAAAATAGTGCATTTGGACACACAGAATTGATTGTTGGAGTAAAACAAGCCCAAATGGGAATAACAATGATAACCCCCAGCAAGTGTCAAGGTCAGCAATAGCTCCCAACAAGTATAAGGGCCAGATAATCTCCAGTACATGTCAGGGCCAGCCATAACAACCAGCAAAACATAATAACTAACTAACTAACACAGAACAAAAATAAACCCCCAGCATAGCACAAAAATGAACCACAAGCATTGCACAATATTGAACCACAAGCATGACACAATAAACCACCAATATTGCACAATAATTAGCCCCTTAGCATGGCAGAACAATTAAATCCCAGCATGGCACAATAATGTAGCACAGCAATAAACCCCCAGGAATATGCATTAATAACTACCAGAACTACACAATTAACCCCCAACACTGTACAATAATTAACTTCCAGGATTATAGCAGTCAGTGAGCTCCTTCATTGTAAAACTTACAGCAGAGAATATACAGTGAAGAGGTCAGCACTATATGTAGTCACCATAAGTGCCCAGATTAGGAGTGACACCCTAGGATGCCCAGAGCAGGAATGCCCATTTAGACTGCTCAGAGCAAGAGTGACCCCTAAGATCACAGTGCCCATATAAGCTTGCTCCTTAGAATGCCCAGAAGAGGAGTGCCCCCTCAGAGTGTACAGAGCAGAAAAAGTGTCCCCTCAGAGTACCCAGAGCAGCAAAATGTCCTCTTAAAATGCCCAGAGCAGAAGTGACCCACCAGAGTTCCTAGAACAGGAGAGTGACCCCCTGAGTGCCCAGAGCAGGAGAGTGACCCCCTGAATGCCCAGAGCAGGAGAGTGACCCCCTGAGTGCCCAGAGCAAGAGAGAGACCCCCTAAGTGTACCCAGAGCAGGAGAGTGACCCCTCCAGAGTGCCCAGAGCAAGAGAGAGACCCCCTCAGAGTGCCCAGAGCAGGAGAGAGACCCCCTAAGTGTGCCCAGAGCAGGAGAGTGACCCCCTCAGAGTGCCCAGAGCAGGAGAGTGACCCCCTAAGTGTACCCAGAGCAGGAGAGTGACCCCATCAAAGTGCCCAGATCAGGAGAGTGACCCCCTCAGAGTGCCCAGAGCAGGAAAGTGACCCCCTCAGTGCCCAGAGCAGGAGAGTGCCCCCCTCTGAGTGCCCAGAGCAAGAGAGAGACCCCCTAAGTGTACCCAGAGCAGGAGAGTGACCCCTCCAGAGTGCCCAGAGCAAGAGAGAGACCCCCTCAGAGTGCCCAGAGCAGGAGAGAGACCCCCTAAGTGTGCCCAGAGCAGGAGAGTGACCCCCTCAGAGTGCCCAGAGCAGGAGAGTGACCCCCTAAGTGTACCCAGAGCAGGAGAGTGACCCCATCAAAGTGCCCAGATCAGGAGAGTGACCCCCTCAGAGTGCCCAGAGCAGGAAAGTGACCCCCTCAGTGCCCAGAGCAGGAGAGTGCCCCCCTCTGAGTGCCCAGAGCAGGAGAGTAACCCCCTTAGTGCCCAGAGCAGGAGAGTGACCCCCTCAGTGCCCAGAGCAGGAGAGTGACCCCCCTCAGAGTACCCAGAGCAAGAGAGTGACCCCCTAAGTGTACCCAGAGCAGGAGAGTGACCCCTTAAGTGTGCCCAAAGCAGGAGAGTGACCACCTAAGTGTGCCCAGAGCAGGAGAGTGAACCCCTATGTGTGCCTAGAGCACGAGAGTGACCCCCCTAAGTGTATCCAAAGCAGTGTCCCCCTCAGAGTGCCAGATTACTTATCAAGATCAGCCCAGGGGTCGAGTCCTGCGGGAAAGCATGCGAACAGAGTTCCTGCACTTTTCCCACAGCAGGAACGCCTTTCCCATTTGCATCCCTCCTGCAGGACGCGGCTGCTCTCAGTGGGGTTCCACAGATTGCATGGGTGTCTGGCTGGCGCCGCTCAGGGGTGCCCACGAGCTGACGAAACACCGGGCCGCACGTCCATGTGGGGGAAGCAGCTGGGCTGCTCCTTCAGCTTGCGCCACTCACCCCGCCTATTCGGTTCAGCAGGTGAGTGACCCCCTGAGTGCCCAGAGCAGAAGAGTGACCCCCTAAGTGTACCCAGATCAGGAGAGTGACCCCCTCAGAGTACCCAGAGCATCCATCCCCCTCCACAGTGTATCCCCACCCAGCATCATCCATCCCTCTCTAGTGTATCCCCGCCCAGCATCATTCATCCCTCTCCAGGATTCTGATGGGGATGGGGATACATTGTAAAAAGGGATGGATGATGCTGGGCAGGGACGGGGATACATTGTAGAAAGGGATGTGGATACATTTATTTTTGAGGTGGGGGGGTGGAATCTTGGGTGAGTTCCCACACTTTTTTCCCCAGGACTTGACCCCTGGGTATGCCCCTAGATCAGTGCCTGCCACCACCATAGAGAAGAACAGGAGTCCCCTCCAGTCCCCCCTTGTCTCAGCTCAGATGCTCCATAAGGAACAGGCACTGCCTGGTATGGGGAGGGGCTGGCACTGCCTGGTGTGGGGAGGGGCTGGCACTGCCTGGTGGAGGGTTGGCACTGCCTGGTGTGGGGAGGGGCTGGCACTGCCTGGTGGGGGGAGGGGCTGGCACTGCCTGGTGGAGGGTTCTCACTGCCTGGTATGGGGAGGGGTTGGCACTGCCTGGTGTGGGGAGGGGCTGGCACTGCCTGGTGGAGAGTTGGCACTGCCTGGTGTGGGGAGCGTTGGCACTGCCTGGTGTGGGGAGGGGTTGGCACTGCTTACTGACAGAAAAACAATCCTTATCCTTCCTCAATTGATTAGGACTGGAGTCTAGAATAACACTGCCTGTCCCTATCCCCTCCCAGCTCAGCAGCTCCATAATAAGGATCAGGGCCAGACAGGTGATAATGCTGACAAGAAATCCTTCCTCCAGGGCTGGGTTAGGAAACTTCCTTCTTGTCCTGATCTTGGCTCAGCCCACAGCAGCTCCATAGAAGCGCCATAGAAGCACACACAGCTCACAGCCTGGCTTCCATGCAAGGAGAGAGAGGGACAAATTCCTTCCTGCACGGCTGGGCTGGGCTGAGAGCTCTTCCCTCCTTCCTTTCCTTAGTGCGGCTTGCAAGTACAGAGGCGCCACATGTCCTAGTGCTTTTAAAACATAGCGCCTCTGTACAGCACTGAGATCAATCTGCCACTAAAGACTCACTGAAGAGCAGCGGCTTATGCGGTCAGAACTGCAGTATACCTCCTCTATATGGAAGAGTCCCCAGACTTTTTTTTGTCACACAGAGCACGCAGGTAAAAATGTATTTAAAAGAATTCTGTGACATATATTGGAAATTCAAGTGTGCACATTTTGAGGGTGCTATGAGGGTGCTTAAACAATTTTTGAGGGTGCTTTAGCACACCCAAGCACCCACCTGGTGCTGCCCCTGGGCTGGACAGTGCGTCTGTGGCTTCTGCCTGCAGCAAATCACTGGGATCTCTTGCACGGGGGCTAAACTCCCAGTGTGCATGGGACCAAATATCTTGCATTCAAAAGAGGAATAATGCAGCAAATAGCTATGTTTAACCTGCTTTTCTTCAATCCAAATTCAATCTCAATAGGACCAGTTGCATCCAAACAAATGAAATGCAAAGGAACATACCTGTTATCCACCATCATTGAGATAAATGAGAATCTGCATATCAAACACAGGGACACAACCTCTCTCTACAGAAGCCCTAAAGCATTGTGAGCTTTTAACCTGGGCAGGAGTGAGGTAGCGCTAGGTTGACTTGGTTGGCAGGGTGGAATTTGCCCCCTAAGCCAGTACAAATAAAATATATTAGGATGGTGGCCCTGAGTGGAGATACTTCACCATTCCGCCATTGATCAGAACAAGATGTAGTCAATGACACATGGTGGGCAATATGTAGCTATCTGCTACCCATTTAGACCTATGATCACAGGTTCCTTTGAGGCTTTGAGATGTCACGTGATCAAATGCCAATAGTCACAATGGAAGCTGATGCTAGATGATGTGAAAAGTTGTGTCAAAATAAACCATGTCCTTTAGCACCATCCAGCTTTTACCATGCCTACTAATTACTGCAGCACCATATTTACTGCGGCAGGGTAGCTGTATTGTGCGGAAATCACATACCTGTACATCATTTTGTGCAATAGATACTGTGGGCTCGCGCCCATTGGACAAAGGGGGAGCCAATCAGCTGGTCAGGAGGACCCGATGTCTGCCGGCCACCCGCGATCGTTCCCCAGAGAGGCAGAACAGTGATCTGCCTATTTAAACAAAGCAGATAGCCATTCTGATGGGTATCTCTGTGTTCACCCAGTCAGTCCTTCTCCCACACAGCAAGGAGACACACTTAACCCTTTTATCGCACCTAGTGTTAACCCCTTCCATAGGTGTCATTAGTACAGTAACAGTGGATATTTTTAGCACTGATCAATGTAATAATATCACTGGTTCCCAAAAAAGTGTCAAAAGTGACAGTTAGGTGTCCGATTTGTCAGCCACAATGTCGCAGTCCCGCTAAAAATCACTGACCGCCACCATTACTAGTAAAAAAAATAAAGAAATAATAATGCCATAAAAATATCCCATAGTTTGTAGACGCTTTAACTTTTGCACAAACCAATCAATATTCGCTTATTGGGATTTTTTACCAAAAATATTTAGCAGAATACATATTGGTCTAAATTGATGAAGTAATTCGATTTTTTACATTTTTTATTGGATATGTTTTTCTAGCAGAAAGTAAAAAATATTGTTTTTTTTTTCAAAATTGTAGCTCTTTTTTTGTTTCTAGCGCAAAAAATAAAAACTGCAGAGGTGATCAAATACCAAAAAAAGAAAGCTCTATTTGTCGCACGACTGCACGGTTGTCAGTTAAAGTAATGCAGTGCCGTATCACAAAAAATGGCCTGGTCATTAAGGGGGTAAAACCTTCTGGGGCTGAACTGGTTAAGCCAGATAAAACTGTCTCTATCATAAAAGGGCTACTGAGTTGTATTGCCCCCCCAAGTTAAAGGTTTCCAGTTCTTTCCTGAGCAGCTCCACAGCATATAATCATTGCTAATTTAACAGGGTGCTGCAGAAATACAGCAAAGCATCTCAGACATCTACAATGCTGTGAAAAAGTATTTGCCCCTTTCTGATTTTTTTTTTTTGCATACTTGTCACACTTAAATGACTCAGATCATCAAACAAATTTTATTATTACACAAAGATAACCCTAAATACAAAATGAGGTTTTTAAATGATGGTTTAATTTATTAAGGCAACAAAGTTGTCCAAACCTGCCTGGCTTTATGTGAAAAAGTAATTACCCCCTTAACCTAATAACTGGTTGTGCCACCCTTGGCGGCAACAACTGCAATCATGTGTTAGCAATAACTGGCAATGAGTCTTTCACATTGCTGTGGAGAAATTTTGTCCCTTTCTTCTTTGCAGAATTGTTTTAATTCAGCCACATTGGAAGGTTTTCCAGCATGAACAGCCTGTGTAAGGTCATGACACAGCATCTCAATTGGATTTAAGTCTGGGGTTTGACTAGGTCACTCCAAAACCTAAATTTTGCTTTGTTTGAACCATTTGGAGGTGGACTTGCTGTTGTGTTTCGGATCATTGTCCTGCTGCATAACCCAAGTGCACTTGAGCTTGGGGTCACAAACTGATGGCCGAACATTCTCCTTTAGGATTTTTTGGTAGAGTTCAGATTTCATGGTTCCATCAATTATGGCAAGTCGTCCAGGTTCTGAAGCTGCAAAGCAGCCCCTGACCATCACGCTATCACCACCATGTCTGACTGTTGGTATGATGTTCTTGTTTTGAAATGCTGTATTAGTTTTATGCCAGAGGTAACGGGACGTACACCTTCCAAAAAGTTACATTTTTGTCTCATCAGTCCACAGAATATTTGCCTAAAAGTCTTGGGGATAATCAAGATGTTTTTTGGTAAATGTGAGATGAGCCTTTGTGTTCTTTTTGGTCAGCAGTGGCTTTGGCCTGGGAACTCTCTCATGGATGCCATTTTTAAACAGTCTCTTTCTTATTGTTGAATCATGATCACCGATCTTACCTGAGGCAAGCGAGGCCTGCAGTTCTTTAGATGTTGTTCTGGGTTCTTTTATGACCTCCTGGATGAGTCGTCGTCATGCTCTTGGAGTCATTTTGGTTGGCTGGCCACTCCTGGTAAGGTTCACCACTGTTTCAAGTTTTCTCCAATTGTGGATAATGGCTCTCACCGTGGTTCGTTGGTGTCCCAAAGCCTTCGAAATGGCTTTGTAATCCTTTCCAGACTGATACCTGTCACTGACTTTGTTTCTCATCTGTTCTTGAATTTCTTTAGATCACAGCATGATGTAGTGTTTTTTGAGATCTTTTAGTGTGATTCACTTTGTCAGACAGCTTCTATTTAAGTGATTTTTTGATTGTGGGTGTGGCAAGTGAAATTTAACTCAGCTTTCCAAAAAATTGTGGTTAATCACAGTTCATTCATGAATCAGCATGGGAGGGGGCAATTACTTTTTCACATAGGGTCGGGCAGGTTTGAACAGCTTTTTTCCCTTAATAAATGAAATAATAATTTAAAAACTGCATCTTGGATTTACTCGGGTTATCTTTATGTAATAGTAATATTAAAATTTTGCAAAATATAAAAGAATACAGCGCTGTCAGAAAAAGTATAATATGACATACATAAATTGATCTGATGTATAAACTTTAGGTTGAATAATAAGCTGCGGTCACAAAAATGCGAGATACCCACAATGTAAATGTTGAAGAATATAAGAAACCGCGCTACATGAACTTAAATAATAGAAGGTAAATGCACATCAAACTAATAAGTCCATCAAGAGAAAATGATGTCGATAATTGTCCAACAGCAGATCACCATGGGATACAGATCTTCATCCCCAGCAATAGTGACATCACACTCAGTTCACCATGGAAAGTAGTGTTAGGGATAGGACAGTCCTCCACCTTTAAAACAACTGCCTCTTACCAGCTCCCTTGATCTCTGGTCAGGAGATCAAATGCGCCTTTTGGCTTATAACCCAGCCACAGTCTCAGATAGGGATGGGTGAAAGGTCAAATCAGCTCCTCCTATTGTCCTAAAAGCCCATACACAACTGCCACTAGGACAAGACAAAGAAAGGATAATGCTGATTGTGGATGTTTCAAACATAGCAAAGTCCAACTCTGACATCCATGAGCTGTCTCGTTTGGGCAGGAAAAAAAATAGTCCTTGTCAATTCCAACTGCCAAATGAACCTCCAGCCTGTTTACAGGTTATAGAGATGGGAGAGAGAGAGAGGGCTGACCAGAGATCAAGGGAGCTGGTAAGAGGCAGTTGTTTTAAAGGTGGAGGACTGTCCTATCTCCAGGCATGTACTGGCCATTGGGACTACAGGGAGTTTCCCGGTGGGCCGATGGCTCAGTGGGCCGATTTCAGTGACAGTGGACCGCTGCCTCCCTCCGGTCCTCTGTCCCCCCCCCCCGCAGTGCTCACCTCCTCTCCCTGGCTAGTTATGCAGCGCGCCTGAATACAGACATGATGCTCAGGAGTCAACACTGAGAAGCTCATCATATGATCTGGAAGGAGGGCGGCCTCACTTTCCTGCCTAATCTTGTCCCATTCGGGGGGGGCGCCAAACTGATTCTTTGCCCCAGGTGAAATAATGTCTAGCTTCCCCACTGGTACTGCCTATAAGAGAAATAATGTAGAACGGCTAATGGCTAGTGGGGGGGGGGCTTGGGTGGCAAGCCGGCATGGGAGAGATCTGTCAAAGTGGGCCAGTCTGGATGAAGTCCAGGGCCAAATTTTTGTCCCAGTCCAGCCCTGCCTATCTCTAACACTACTTTCCATGGTGAACTGAGTGTGATGTCACTATTGCTGGGGATGAAGATCTGTATCCCATGGTGATCTGCTGTTGGACAATTATCGACATCATTTTCTCTTGATGGACTTATTAGTTTGATGTGCATTTACCTTCTATTATTTAAGTTCATGTAGCGCGGTTTCTTATATTCTTTAATATTAAAATTTGTTTGATGATCTGAATCATTTAAGTGTAAGAAACATGCAAAAAAAAAATTAGGAAGGGGCAAATACTTTTTCAAAGCACTGTGTCTTGAACAGGGCATAGAAGGTGTTATGTGACATGTAAAAAAAATCAAAATGGTGTACATTGCAGCCTACATATTATTAGCAAAAATAAATAGTTTACAAAATATACAATCTTTTATACTGTGTATTGATAACAAAGAACAGAGAGGTAGCACATTTTGTCTCCTAGCTGTGCTTTTCACAGTTTAACACTTTGCTTAACACGTTTGACAGTAAACTAACAAGACAGAAATGTCTAGTCTTTTTTAATGCTTGCCATGACTTTTGGGAGTTTTGTGCTTGCTTCTGCTGTGAGATTCTGAGGCAATCTGACTCTGGAATAGAAATGTACACATGTATGTCTTTTCATCTGAAGGCTGCAGTAACCGGTTTTCATCTTTTTTTGCAGAGTTGGATCAATGTCTCACTCATAAGCAGTAAAAATCTAAAGAAATATAATAGTACATTTTCTGCTTGGTTTTAAGGTGGTTTAATCCCTAGGGGCCTGTTCACACTATTTGCAGTGACTGGTGTTTTGCTGCACTTGATCAATGCCTGTCATTGCTAGGGCACATAGAAAACAGACATGCTGCTTACCTGAAGTCACTGTCCGTTTTAATGTAATGTCACATTGACACTTCAATAAAGCTAAAAAAAGGAAACAAAAAGTAAATAGCACCTTGCGCTCTGGTACCCCAACTCACTAGAAAAATGTAAAATGTAAAGATACCACACTTTTTGACAAGTCCTTAAAATAATAATAATACAAAAATCCCACTATGTAAATCCATAGTCAATCATGTCATGCAGTGATGAAGATTTGTCAGCCACGTTGAATGGTGCCTGCTGATTGGCTGAAAGTAAAAACCCACTAGCCGCCTGATCCTATCTCTCACTCACGGTGAATACCAACTTGCAGAGCTGTCATATAGAATGTAAACAAAGGGTGGGGTGTACCCAGTGATGTCATTGACCAAACATGGCCATCAAAGGGGCAGTGACATCAGCCATTATTCCTGCCTTTTGTTTACATTGCTAGGGATTCCCTGCAGCAAATGAATTAGACCGAGTAACATCACTAGTTGCTAAGGTGCCTGTGCCTTCTGCTTCCTTAAAAAACACTGACAGTAGTGTTATATATTTTGTTTATTTATTTTATGAGAATATTTTGTATTATTGGGATGTTTCGTTTTGTAGATGTTCCTGTGATGTCCCTGAGGAAGCAGTGTTTATACTGCGAAACGTGTTGGACAGACTCTGCAGGAGCACACAAGCATCCATTATTGTATTTATGTAGAACCCTTTTATGATGTTAAATAATGTTTTGTCAAACTGTGGAAATATGTACGGTCATATAGACCAGATTTTTTTTAAACATTCATGTATATTGGAATAAAAAATATGTTTTTATGGAAATTGTGTAATTACCTTGAGTACGAAGCCTTAAAAGTCCCTATTAGAGATAGGTCGAACACCCCCCTGTTCAGTTCACAGCAGAACTCCCGAACAGGAGAAAAGTTCTGACCCAAACAGTGAACCCCATTAAAGTCTATGGAGCCAAACAGGAAAAATCAAAAGTGCCCATTTTGAAGGCTTATATGCAAGTAATTGGCCATAAAAGGGGTATGGGGGTTGGGGTACTGCCCTGGGGGACCTGTATCTGTGCAAAAAGGAGCAGTGATTTTAATTATGCTTAAAGTGCAACAAAAAAATGAAAAATTCCTTTAAATTTAGTGGGTCCCCTTAGTCTGCTTGTAAAGTGGCACATCTGTAGCATGTATAGAACATTCTGCAGCAAATGACATTTTTAAAGAAAAAAAAACAAGCCAAATCACATTTAAATTGACTTGCGGTTGCAATTGCCAACACACAGCTATTTAAAAAAAATAAAGAAAAAAATGGCGTGGAGTCCTCCCCAGTCCATACCAAACCTGAAGTCCATGGCAAAATAAAAAAAAAAAACGGCACAGGGTCCCCCCCAAAATCCATACCAGACCCTTATCTGAGCATACACAAAAAGGGGAGGACTTCCCTGGTATTGCTATCAGGATCCACAAGCGGCTACTTCTGCAACAAAAGTCAGGGTCTAAATCGGTTCTATAAAATTACAAAGTTTATTAATCTCAATGTGGGCACAAACTACACAAATTTAAAATGTGGATTTGGAAGAAGTGCACACATTTATAAATTCATTGAACAACAACAACCGTAACATTTGGATAACTTACATCGTTGATGATCCCTTTCCTCGATTTATTGATTTCAATTGAGGAAGGAAGACTGTGCACTTCCGCGAGGAGACAGCGACCAATACCTTCTTGAGGGCTGATAGTCATCATCCCCCCTGGCTTAAGAATGGGATTCCAGTCGGCCAATTCTTAAGAATAAAAAGGAATTGTACCAGGCAAAGTGACCTTAAAAGAGAAAATGCCGAACTCTATAAAAGATTTTGTGAGCGGGGGTATTCCCATAGACAGATCTAGAGGGCCAGGGTCAAAGCAGCGTGTCAAAATAGAGAAAGCCTTCTCTCCCCTAAACCCAAGCTGAAGACCAAAAAACAACTGGACCCCGGCCCAGTAAGAGTAATTACCTCTTATGGAGCCCAGTGGGAATCTGTACGGGGGATTTTGGAAAAACATTGAGGCATTCTGCTAAATGGCCCTGGCCTGGCGGATATTGTGGGACCTTCACCCAATCTAGTGGCCAAGAGGGCGAGGAACATGGGTGATATTCTGATTCATTCAGAGTTCACAAAAGCCCCAATTGACTGAATACCCTTGGAGCAAAAGGATGTACCCTTGCAACCGATGTCAGATCTGCCCATTTGTGGACAGAACGGCCGCTTTTATTTATGCCCAAGGCCAGCAATCTTTTGAGATCCATGACCTCATCAATTGCTCTACAAACAGAGTAATTTACATGCTCACCTGCCCCTACCCGAAGATCTATATTGGAAAAACCAAAAGATCCCTTAAAACTTGGATATGTGAGCATCTACGTGAGATTAAGGGAGAAAGGGAAAGAGACCCTGAAAGAACCCAAGAAAAACCTTTGGCGAAACACTTTGCCTTATGTCATCAAGGAAAACCTGATGGCCTAAAGGTTAAAGACATTTATGTACTCAAACTACCGAAAAGAAGAGGGGACTTCAACCACATCCTCCTTCAGAAGGAGAAGAAGTAGATTTACCGGTTGGGGTCCCTTGTCCCCTCTGGGCTCAACACGGAGCTGAACCTCCAGCTTTTTCTCGGAATCTGAATCCCTCTGAATCCCCTTTGTTCTCAATCTCTTCTTTCTCCCAAGTCAACATTGCCTTTCACTAATTCACTAATCAACTGTTATTGCCAACTGTAGGGCTCATTAATATATTTCATCGCCCCCTAAATAGAACAAACCCCCCCTTTTCTCTCTCCCTCCCCACTTATAGTATAGGTTGTGTTGTTATTCTTGGTGTGTCTTGTTGTCTCCCCCGATCTCTTCCCTTATTTTTAAGCACATTTCATATCAGTGCACAACTTACTATATTTGGACCGGTTCGGCCCCAATAAGTGTGGTGATTGGTGCACTGTTTGAAATGAATGAGTCATTGTACTCAGGTAACTCTCAGCGCTATACTTGCTTTGAACTATATGGGATTTATTGATCGAGTTCTTGGGATAGGACAGTGTGAAGACGTGCCTAATAAGTAACAAATAACAGCCACTAGCATTAGCAACAATTACTTTGTTCAGACCCTTTATGGATTATCTCATTCAAAAAATCGGAATACGAACTGTGTGTATCCCTTTTATGAAATTTTAGGGCGGCGCTGTCGGAATGGTTCCATCAATAAGAGAAACTGACAGCCCGTAGCCCCACCTAGTCCAGACGAAGCTAAGCTAATCATCTAGCTAAATGCGTTGACGTCACAGCAGTCACGTGACGCCGGCTAACGTCATGCCCAATTCAAACTTTAGCGCTGGGTAGGAGACGCTAGCTCTACACCCACCTGAGGAGTTCTGTGTGCACGTGTGCACCCCGCACGAGTGACACTGCAATTTGTGAGGACCCAGCGGCCCAGTTTTGATGGACAGGTTTGTCCCACCGCACAAGAGGCATTACGGAGGCACTGACACGGTAGGACCCCAGCCCATGCAAGGACCGAACTGGACACAACAATAATGACTCTGAACGGTGTGGTAATGTATTGAAGCACTTCTTCCTTTCTCCCCTGAATCATAGGTCAATGATTGCTGGAAAAGACTGTATGATATAAGAGCTGCCTGATTATTCAATTAGAAAGCCATTAGATCTAGGCACAACAGTACTGGATAAAACTGACTAACCAGCATTTTTGAAATCGCAATCAGTTCACAACTGGATATATGCTGAGTTATTATCGTTTTCTACATTTCTGGATATGGAACATTGCCCCATTAATCCCTTGTAAGACATCTGTTAAACAGCTGGGATATTTCTTATCATCAAAACCACTCTGATTGTCCCTTTTTGGACGGTACTACATCAAAGATTAAACTTATATCAGCTGGAACCACTCCATTATGTCTATGGAAAAATGTGAAGGCTATCTATCCAAGATTGTTTTGATTTATTAATCAAGGACTCACTATTTGACTAAACTCAGCGTTAATATCAAATCGTCAGTCAGCAAGTGTCATTTTCTTTGCACTCTCTACTTTGACCAATAGAATTTTCACATGATTTAGGAGGTATTAGCAATATCGTCATCCCCCCGGGGGCCATTCACTATGAAACTGAAACACACAACTTTTCCTTGTTGGAATGAGGTATTTTTCCCTATGTTTTTCCTCTATATGCCACAAGTGCATTGATGCAATTTTTTTTTTTTGCAATTACAATTTTTATTGATTTTTTTATAAAAGAAAGAAGGAGCAAAGCCCCGAACATACCAGAGCGGTATATAACAGTTTAAGGGGGTCGCAGCCTCCCGACAGTATAGCATTACATAAGATAACATATATATAGAAAGGTTTAGGAGATCCAATCCGTTAACATGTGATTGCTACTAAAAGGTATATTTTCCTGTGAAGACATGTAGGAGTCCTCTAAGTAGGTTTTCTAGCTGAATTCCAAGTCTTTCTTAGATATTCATTTATTTTAATCAGAAGGTAGCTACCCAAAAGGAAGGCAGAAAAGTAGAGAAGTTAGTAGTAGATAAGAAAGAGGAAAAAAATAGATAGGGGTGAGAGGGTAGGGAAGGGGAGGTGTGGAAGGAAATAGGGGAAAGTATTGAGGGATATTGGGGGATAGGGTGGTGGGGGGGGGGAGTATCGGCGGATACCTATATTTAATTAGATCTTTTATGTCGGAGATGTTATGTGATTCTTTAATGGTCTGGATTACCGAAAAGTGCTTTCCCTTCCTGGAATAAACATATTCCACAATGTCCAAGTTTTTGTATAACTTGCTTGTCTGTTTTGAGCTGTCAATATGAGGTCTTCCATCTTGTTAATGTCTTCTACTTTCTGTAACCACATTGAGGTGGTCGGTGGGTTTTGCTGTTTCCAGAGCATTGTGATGCAGGCTTTGGCTGCATTTATTAAATGACGTAGAATGGACTTTTTATATGTTTTAAGTGGTATGGAGGATATATGGAGTAGGAAAAATGCTGGGTCATTTGGAATCTGAAAGTCCGTGAACTTTTGGGAGATAGAGCGGACCTTGGACCAGAAATCTGTCAATTTAGAACAGGACCAGAACATGTGAAGTATCGTTCCCACCTCTTTGCGACACCTCCAGCAAATATTTAACGTATTGGGAAACATCAAGTGCAGGCGACTGGGTGTTAAATACCACCTAGTCAGGATCTTATAGTTTGATTCCTGCAGTTTAGTACATATTGAGGATTTAAGGGAGAGAGCAATCATGTTCTGCTTCTGTACTGTCGTAAAAGAGCGTTGAAGGTCAGTTTCCCATTTAGTAATGCATGGCAAGTTAGGCAGCATACATCTTAGATAGGACCTGTGGTAATGGTTCTGCGTCTATGCAAATTTCTTCAAACGCAGTCATAGGTCTAGAGTAAGATTTAGGGTTTGGAATTGTCTCAAGAAAATGGTGTATTTGTACCGCACTCCAAAAAGGCAGATTAAACGGACCAGTCGAGTCTACTAATTCTGAAATAAAGGGCCATTTGTCTTGGATCACAAAATGTGAAGCACTAGTACAATTAGAGCACTTTAATGATTGGAATTGTCCAGGTGTGAGTCCCGAGGGAAATTTGGGGTTCCCCAGAATTGGGGTCAGGGGAGACTCTTTAGTCGTTAAAGAAGCCTGTAATGTGGCATGTAGTCCTTGCTTAATAGTGTTGCCTATGAGGGGGTGAGATCTCAACTCCAACGGAAGGAGGTCCCAACACCACATCGCTGTCCGTAAAGGTATTTTGGTTTGATGTTGCTCTATTTGTGCCCATAATTTAGTTTCCTTATGTCTATTCCAATCGACTACTCTGCCCAAATGAGCTGCCAGATAATATTTCTTTATATCCAGAAGTGCAACACCTCCATAATGTTTTGGTAGGAATAACTGTGATCTCAGGATGCGCGTTTTTTTATGTGCCCTGATAAATTGCATAAAGAGATTTTGCACTCGTTTAAAATATGTGGTGGATACCTTAATGGGTAAGGTTTGGAATAAATATAAAAATTTGGGTAATATACTCATCTTGATTAAGTTACACCTCCCAAACCACGAATGTAACCCAGTATCCCAGTTATCCATTAATTTTTTGATCTTATTTAGTAAAGGGGGGAAATTGTTGGTAAATAGTAGGGACAGATCTGACGGTATTTTCGTACCTAGGTAGGTCAAGGCTGAGTTAGTCCATCTAAATCTAAAGCTCGACTGCAAGTTTGAGAGGATATTGGTCGGTATGGAGATTCCCATCGCTTCGGATTTGGTAAAGTTAATTTTTAAGTTTGACATTTTCCCATAAGTTTCAAATTCCTTTAAGAGGTTGGGTAGGGACACCCCCGGGTTGGTCAGGGAGAAGAGTAAGTCATCTGCATAGGCAGAAATCTTATGTTGCATGGGTTCTACCAAAACTCCTTGTATGTCGGGATTTAATCCTATCCTGAAGAGGAAGGGTTCCAGGGAGAGGGAAAAAAGAAGAGGGGAGAGGGGGCACCCCTGTCTTGTCCCATTCGTTATTGGAAAGGGATCCGACAGGACTCCATTCGCCTTCACCTGCGCTGTGGGATTGGAATATATACCGGCTATTCGACTGAGCATCACCCCCCCCAAACCTATATGTCTGAGCACTGCGAACATGTATTGCCAACTCACCCTATCAAATGCTTTTTCTGCGTCGGTATTAAGGAAGACACAAGGTATTCCTCTGGATCTGGTGATATAGATTAGATTTAGCACCTTTATAGTGCCATCTCTAGCCTCCCTAGATGGAATAAATCCAAATTGGTCTAGGTGGATAAGCTGTTGGAGGTGATGCGCCAGCCGAGTCGCCAAAATTTTAGTGAACAGCTTGAGGTCGAGGTTTAAGAGTGAGATGGGTCTGTAGCTACCGCAAGCCGCTGATTCCTTCCCCTCCTTATGAATTACCGAAATATGGGCCCCCAGGGTTTCTCTAGCAAAAGCTTTACCCTCTCCTATTTTGTTAAACAACGTGACCATACGGGGTCCTAGTGTAGGGAAAAGTGTTTTATAGTATTGCAATGTGTAGCCATTGGGGCCTGGGGCTTTACCTGGTTTCATCGTTTTAATTGCTGTTTGTAATTCCGTCAAAGTTATAGGAGATTCTAGGTCATCTCTAATCTCCTGAGGGAGAGATGTCATTTGGGAAGACGTGATGTAGTTTTCTATTTCATTTATGGAAGAGGTTGCCTGTGGTAGGTTGTATAATCTAGAGTAAAACTGTCTGAACTCTTTAGTGATTTGTGTGGGGAAGAATGCTCTTGTGCCTTTAGAGGTGGAGATGTGCGGGATGTAAGTCGCTGATTTGTGTTGTCTGACCATTTTGGCTAAGAGTTTCCCACACTTGTTCCCCGATTCATACGTCTGTTTACGACATATCTGTATGGCTGCTTTCGCCTTGTATTGTAAGAGGTCTGTTATTTTCCATCAAACGGTCATCAGTTCTGTCTCAGAGGTCACTACAGGGGCACGTTTGTGTCTGGCTTCTAGGGTGGCTAGTTCGAGTAGCAATTGGGATAGCTGTCTGTTTCTCTCTCTTTTGATACGGGCCCCGTGAGATATGAGAATTCCCCTAAGTACCACTTTGTGAGCTTCCCATAATATTCCCGGATCACAGTCTGATTGGTCATTTTCTTGAAAGTATAAATTAACTGCCTTCGTTACTTCTGTCAGTATTTCCGGGTTTTGTACATTGATGCAATTTTGTCACATGTCAGTTTCATCGTGAATGGTTGGCTGGCATCCGGACTTACCTGTGTTTTGGTTTGTTGGTTGTCTTTTTATGTATTGTCCTACATGTGTGTCTTTCCTGTTTTTGAATGTTTTCACAACATTATTCCTCTCGAGCAATCTTATCTTTTGAGGAGAAGCTTGAGGAGTATGTTTTATGAAACTGTACCAATACCCAAATCCACATTTTAAATTTGTGTAGTTTGTGCCTGCATTGAGTTTGATAAACTTTGTAATTTTATAGAACGGATTTAGACCCTGACTTTTTGTTGCAGAAGTAGCCGCTTGTGGATCCTAGTAGCAATACCAGGGAAGTCCTCCCCTTTTTGTGTATGTTAGGTCTGTTTGGCTATAGCAACAATACCATTTTTAGCTAAGCAGGATAGAGGTGGCCAAAATTTATTTTTCACCGTCGATTTTTGGTTCAGCAGCTCTGGTTTTTTCCTTTTCTTCTCTTGTTTTCCTTATCTGAGCATGCATCCTGGCAGGTCAGGAAAAAGGGGGACGAGCGAGCGCCCCCCCTTCTGAACCATACCAGGCCACATGCCCTAAACATGGGGGGTGCTTTGGGGCAGGGGGGGCTCTGTTCCCCCTGCCCCAGAGCACCCTTTCCTTATGTTGATGGGGACAAGGGTTTCTTCCCCACAACCCTGGGCTGTAGTTGTGGGCATCTGTGAGCAGGGGGTTTATCGGGAAAAAAAGGGGCCCCCAAGATCCCAGCCCCCCTATGTGAATGAGTATGGGGTACATAGTACCCCTACCCATTCACCAAAAAAGTGTCAAAAAGTAATAAAAACACAGAAACAGGTTTTGACAATAAAAAAAAAAAAAAAAAACAATGTCCCCAATGTAAATCCATCATCAATCACAATGCCTGCAGCACTACCACCCTAAAAAAGAAACGTGCTGCACATTGACACCCAACCACAAAATGCCTCCTCCACCGGTTGACAGTTCTTTGACAGCATGCACCTGTCTGTGATGTCTAAAGGGGGGCGATGCCACCAGGTGATGTTTCCAGGTAGCCCCGCCCTTACCTACATAAGAACTGTCAAACATCAAGCCAGCCATTCAGTGGTTTGCCTGGCGATCGGAGAGATTTTTTTTTCCCCAGGTCTGGCGGTGCTGCAGGTTGCTGGGAGGGTGTCCATATACATGATGCCTGCAGGGGGCATGCACAGCTCGCTCTGTGATCAGCGAGTCCATGAGACTTAGCTGATCACAGATCATAGTAAGGGACCGATCAGCTGCCAGCCAATGACAGCTGATCACGTGATGTAAACAGAGCTGTTAATCTGCTGTTTTTCCCTCACAGCGTGAGGAGAAAAAAAAAAGTCGATTACCATCTGGAGTAAACGGGACATCGGTCCCCCACACTCCAGACCCACTGCTGCTAATTAGTGCCCACCGGTGCCACCTACCAGTGCATATCAACACTGCTAAGCAGTACCCATCAGTGCCACCTACCAATGCCCATCGGTGCCTCATTATCAGTGCTGCCTATCAGTGTCACCTACCAGTGCCTATCAGTGCCCATCTGTGCCATCTATCAGTGCCCTTCAGTGCTGCCTATCAGTGCTCATTAGTGCCACCTATCAGTGTAGCCTCATCAGTGCCGCCTAATCAGTGCCCATCAGTGCCACCTTATCGGTGCTGCCTATTAGTGCCCATCAGTGCAGCCTCATCAGCGCACATCAACGAAGGAAAAAAATGACCTATTTGCAAAATTTTATAACAAACTATGAAAACTATGTTTTTATTTTTTTCAAAATTTTTTTTGTTTAGCAAAAATAAAAAGCACAGAGATAATTAAATACCACCAAAAGAAAGCTCTATTTGTGTGAAAAAAAGATACAAATTTCATATGGGTACTGTAGCATGACCGCGCAATTGTCATTCAAAGAGTGACAGCGCTGAAAGCTGAAAATTGGCCTGGACAGGAAGGGGGTTTAAGTGTCCAGTAAGCAAGTGGTTAACGGGAAAAATAGCTGTTTCTGTGTTTTCATTACTTTTTGACACTTTTTGGTAAATGGGTACCCCATACTCATTCACATGGGGGGGCAGTATCTGAGGCCCCCCTTGTTAAAGGGGGCTTCCATGTTCCACTAAGCCCCCCCCACCCACAGACGCCCTTGTTAAAGGGGGCTTCCATATTCCGCTAAGCCCCGCCGCCCACAGACCCCAACATGGGGACATGGGGACAAGTTCCTTTGGGGTGGGGGGGCAGAGCCCCAATGCCCCCCAATGTTGAGGGCATATGACCTGGTATAGTTCAGGGGGGGCGCTCACTTGTTCCCCCCTTTTCTGACCTGCCAGGCTGCATGATTGGATAAGGGTCTGGTATAGAGTTTGGGGGTGTCCCCCTGCCGGGTTTTTTTACATTTTGGCATGGGGTTTCCCCCCCACACCATTTTTTTTTACTATTTTTTTTTACCTGTAAATGTTTTTTTTTTATTCTGTTGTCAGTGGGGAAGCCCCATGACAGCTGATGACTCATTGGTTGTTGAGGAAGCCACGGCTAGCTTCCCGGCCCCCCTCCTTAACAACCAGCTTTTACTGCGCCCTGATTGGGCAGCTTAGAATGCACTGTGCAGCATTGCAGGGCGTTCAGTGGGGTGAAACCTGCCGAACACCCTGCAAACTCAGGTGTTCCTGAATGGGGTGAACAACCAATGTTTGGCCTGAACTCATGCTCGGACCAAACAGTTCACCCAACACTAGTCCCTATATTTCTCTTAGGAGTGTTTCACTCCAATAGTTGCTTGCTATCAACAGGCAATTACTTTGGCTTTACTACTACAAATAATAAAAAAATGCACTATTACATTTAACTGTTAGAAAGGGAGCACTTTATGGAAATTACATTTTTGAGTTTACAAACTCTTCAGACTAACTGTACCTTAACCACAAA
The DNA here is from genome assembly GCF_042186555.1 of Aquarana catesbeiana. NCBI lineage: Eukaryota > Metazoa > Chordata > Amphibia > Anura > Ranidae > Aquarana > Aquarana catesbeiana. The sequence continues at coordinate 142,423,338 of NC_133333.1, forward strand.
TCTCATCCCCTAAACCTTTACCTTAACTAAACCCTGAATATTAAACTTCAAGCCTGCATTATTGAGTGCCAAAGTCTTGGTGCCAAAAACTTCCTCTCCTGGGCTGAGATCTACCAATGCTGAAATCTCAATGCCAACAGCCAGTGGCTCATATTTGTGTCAGCCAAGAGATGTATACTGCAGCAAACTGTAGAATATAGACTTAGGCCTCATGTACACTGCTGCTGGCAAACTGAAGTTTAGGATCAGTTGGGCATTTGTTTCAACTGCTCCTGAACTCTCCTCTATGTTATCTTATCAGTACATGTACACAGGGTCGTTAAGACCCCTTTCACACTGGGGCGGTTTGCAGGCGTTATTGCGCTAAAAATAGCGCCTGCAAACCGCCCCTAAACAGCCTCCGCTGTTTATTCAGTGTGAAAGCCCGAGGGCTTTCACACTGAAGCGGTGCGCTGGCAGGAGAAGAAAAAATCTCCTGTCAGCCGCTTCTTTGGAGAGGTGAAGGAGCGGTGTATTCACCGCTCCTCCCCATTGAAATCAATGGGACAGCGCGGCTATACCGCGGTAATACCGCGGCTATAGCCGCGCTATACGAGGGGTTTTAACCCTTTTTCGTCCGCCAGCGGGGGGTTAAAACCGCACCGCTAGCGGCCGAATACCGCGGTAAAACAGCGCTAAATGTAGCGCTGTTTTACCGCCGACGCCCCCTACAGTGTGAAAGGGGCCTTATAGTCATTTCTAGGCAGTTGCGTTTAGAGGCTTTTTTTGGAACCAAAAAAAATGCGTTCAGAAGTTGTGTTAAGAGGCATTTCAAACGCCAAACGCGGCTAAATGGGGTAACTCCCGTTTAGCCGCGTTTCGTTATTAAGCGTTTTTCATTTTTGGCTATTTTGAAAAAAAATAAAAACAGACGTTTTAAATGTGGGTTACTATGTGTCAAGTTAAATCGATCAGGAGAGGTTGTAAAAACGTCTGTGTACATTTAGCCTTACATGTACAAAATACACATACAGGATAGAACACTTTAACCTTTTTTTTTGTTAGCAAGTTGGATAAAATCAAACACAACTCAGTTGGTATTTGTCAGCCAACAGCAGTGAACAAATTATACTTGTCTATAATCTTGTATATATGTTTTTTTGTTTGTTTGTTTTTCTTGACAGTCTGCATTATACATTCAGTTTCTAAATGAGCAACTGAAGACTTATGCGTGAACTGTACTACATAGATACATGTTTTGTCACTGTTAAAAATAATGTGTGTTACAAATTTAGATACAGATAGGCCCATCAGTAGACTGGAGAATGGTCTGCTGGGCCCAATGTATGCACCCGAAAAGTTAAATAAAAAGTACCTAGTGAGGATCAGTCATTTCTATTTATTATTTCTACACATCAGTCATGCCTGCCTCTGAGCTGATCATTCTACCCCCAGGGCCCTTGGTCACATCATTCCTGTCAAATCTCACTGTGTACAACAACTTCAGCAAGTCACTAACATGACTGATGGCTGCCCTCTGGCTACAACCCACTCGCCATCTTCTGCTGCACTTGCATTGCTAGGCAGCAATGTACTTAGAAAGTAAGGGCTGACATTGGACCACTTGCCCCCCTCCTCCCATTGGCATCCTCCACAAATCAAATAAAATCTAGCCTGAGCAGGCACACACTGGGAGCCTCTGCAAACTGTGCTGAAGAACTGGCTGACAGTGTGGGTGGGGAATTTAGGAAGGGAGAGATGTATAGCATGGCAGTGGGTGGCCATCTTCTTTAGTAAGTAAAAAAGAATAAACAAATCTTAATAACTGAATGACTAAAATTAAAAAAAAAAACTATAACCAGAGGCACATTAAGAATGATATCACTTATTTGGGGGTCAGCCATTCTTTAGTAGAATGGACATGTACAGTAATGCTGGGGGTTGGACAGTCATATTCTTTAGAAAAAATGTACTGATTTAAAAAAACAAAAAAACAGCAACTATATCTAAAGTATTGAAAGAATGGTATCATGTATTTGGGGCCCTGGGGCTCACTCACTTCTGAACTGGTAAGCTGGGATTTGTGAGATTTGAGCAGCCATCTTTAGTAAGTGAAACAATAAAAACATAAAGTAATCTTAATAATTCTTTTGTAAATACCAATAATGGCTTAACACTTAAACCCCTTTCAGATGGGGTGGACTCCTTTAAGCAGAACCACCTGCTTAGTGGCAGAACACAATAGCGCTGCAGAAGGGATTCCCCCATCAACATTGACTGCAAATATTTACACAAATGTGAGGGGTGTACTCACTTTTGTGAGATACTGTATGTTTTCAGAAACAGCCTGTTTCTAACTCTGCACCATCTTCAATGTCAAGCTTGTTAGTGACCAGGTGAAAGAACAGATATCTTTACAGGAAAGTATAGATGGTGACAAAGGGAGACCAAGAGAGTGTGACCAATTCTGAATGTAGCAAACCTTGCACTTTATGTTCAGATGTGCCTTCAGCAATAGTAGAAACTGTTATCTTCTGTGCAGACATGCCTCTTTCAAGCACTGCATCTGCAAAATTTGTAAAGTCCTGCTCTATTATGCCTTTCCGCATTTTCAGAGTTTGTAATTTCTTCCCAATACAGTAAAACCTTGGATTGCGAGCATAATTATTTCCAGAAACATGCTTGTAATCCAAAGCACTCTTATATCAAAGGGAATATCCCCATAAGAAATAATGGAAACTCAAATGATTTGTTCCACAACTATTTATTAATTTTAAAAAAGTATCGGTACTTGTACTCGGTCTTAAAAAAAGTGGGACAATCCTACTGGAAATGATAGGAAATTACTCAAAAAATAAGGGGATGCCTAGTTGTCACCAGGGTCACGAGAACTAGTGTCTCCATGAAAGTTTTCCCTCTGTACTCGTTCTGGGAACAACCCAAAATTTGGGATTTTCTTTCACTTTTCTATTCCGTGATAACAGTAAACAGGACAAGTAGAAAGGGTGAATCTCCCTAATAGGGGCACGGTCAACAGTAAGAACCTGCCAGGTGTTCTAATCTCTCTCCACTCTATCCAAAACTAAGAAAAAAAAGTTTTGCCTTTAGTTATACTTTAAAGACGTATTAATTTGGCATTTTTTACCATTTAAAAACAACATGGCATACGTTTTAATTTTACTTTAACAGAGGTGGATGAAAGCCATGTACTGTTGAACATAATGAGCAGTTTTATATGTATACTCAATTTGAAAAAAAAAGTCTACACATCTCTAGCAATAGTATATTACTCTAGTTTCACAAATTGAGCAATGCTGGGTAAATTTGTGTCTTTATATACAGGCAGCAGAGTCAAGAGACTGGTAACATGCATTGTTGGTTAGATTGATCAGTTGACAGGTGTATTTACCACACACTGAGGTGCAAGTTGTGGACATTATCCTGCCTGACAGTCATTTGTGCTGCAGTACAGTTCTTTATCTGATCCTGGACATGAGCCAACAGTGTCTCGGCGAATGAAGACATCTGACTGTAATTGGGAATTTTCTTCTGAACAAAAACATGAGTAGTCTTTAACGCATGTACTACTTTAAGGAGCTCCGGAGCTGTACACCCCACTCCTAAAGCGCCCCTGCCCATTGAAATGAATGAGCAGCGCCACCGAACAGCCGGCCGTTCTAACCCTTTTTTCGGCCGCTAGCGGGGGTAAAAAAATGCCCCGCTAGTGGCCGAAAACCTTTGCAAAAAAGGACGTTACTGCCGACGCCCCAGTGTGAAAGCTGCCTAAATGAACAGCGATGAGACGAGAATACTGTGTTATAGATGGACAGCACATTGAAATAAAGTCCAAAAAAGTGTTAAAGTGAAAAAATGTTAAAGTGAAAAAAAAAAAAGTCCAATCTTGTGGATGGAAATCAACAATAAAAAAACATGTAGTGTAAAAATATAGATTTAAATGCACAGTCCCATGATAGGATCAGCAATATAAACTTACTGGTGAAAACACAATAGCTCCGTGCAAAGATGTGCATAAAAATTTGGTGGTGACTTGAAAAGTGAAGAGGTGATCCAGTATAGTGCCCCAGAATCATCCACCGCACCCCTGTGAAATAGACACTCCCTGGAAAAGCTGGCTGCCCTTACAGCAGCAAACTCAGTGTAGATCCGCCATCTGTTGTGGGGAAGGCTGTTCAGCAACTCACACCATCCAGATGTAGCTGTAGTAAATAAAGTCCAGATGAAGTCTCCATAGTGTAGTATTTATTGGAATTGTATGTTAAAAGTCAAAATAAAACGACTAAAAAAAATATGACAATGAGTGCCACTGCCAACCTGGAATCGGACAGTGGCCTGATGTCAGTACTAGTGTCCAATAGGACGTTATCAAGGGGTAAATTCACAGTTATGCCAACTGGACATTTCCTCTTAATTTGACTACTTGCAAATCACCCTAAATGTTTTTTAAATTGAGGCTGGTTTTACATTGTGTGCGAACAGCAGGGGTCTGGTGCGTTCCTATTCTCCATTTCAGGGACAAATCAGGCCCTGTACATCTGCTTTCCTGTGCAATGCGCTCGCGCAGCCACCCTGGAAATGTCTGAACCGGCTCCATTGAGAGCCGGTCACACTCTCCTGTAATGCAAATTGGATGCAGGGGAACCCGCATCCAATTTGCATCAAAGAGGAAGCAAACCTTGATGGCTTTTCCTTCCTCTTTATTCCCCTGCAAAGTAAAAGCATAATGGGCTAGTATGCATCACATACTAGCCCATTATTTGGCACTTACCTGCAAATGAAGCCCGCACTGTCCTCGCTGGTGGAAGCATCCATCTTCTCCCTTCTTCCTTCCGGTACCGCGGACTCCGGCTCTGTGACCGGCCGAAGCTGCGTGACGTCACTCCCGCACATGCGCGTGGGAGCCGCCAGTCACGGCACACGCTAGGTAGGAAACGGCTCAGAGGGCTGTTTCTTCACTGCGCATGCGACGATGACCTCGTTTGTGCACTACAAGGCAAATATCTCCTAAACGGCGTACGTTTAGGAGATATTTTCAGTACATATAGGTAAGCCTTATTATAGGCTTACCTTCATGTTAAAATGTCTCAGGGGAGTTTACAACCACTTTAAAGCAGGAAAAATTTGCAGTTAATACAAATATTTAATTTAGTAATATTTGCTTGCCATTTTTCCTTGAGTAGTGTTACGTGTTTATCGCACCCATAAGAATAAGTATGCCTTTGAATTAAACATGTTTGGCTACAATAATATATTTGCACTGAAACAGCCTACTGTAAGTGACCCTTGTGTTTTTGAGATATTGATCTGTCAGGTGTACTTTGAGATAAACAAAACCCTCTTAATGTGTCTATGTCATTTTATAAAGTTATGTTTAACAACCGCTTAGTAAGTAATTCATTGTTTAAATATCTACATTTAGTTAAATGAATAACGGGATGCTTATTGATTTTGGTTTAGTGCCAGATTGAAAACCACAAACTGCATGATGGACCTAGACAAGAGGGAGCCTTCTAGCTGTTGATAATCTACAAGGATAAGGCCCGATACATCTCACTTGCTATCTCAATTTTCAAACACAGCTGGTTTGGCTTTTTGGCTTTTTTTTTGTACAACTCTGATATTTTTTAAGTTGAACAGAATTTTGATGTAAACCTGTCATGAGACAAATACGGAGGCTTGCCATTACTCTATAAAAGCGTGTAGCAAATTTGGAGAAAAGTCATTGATCTTAATGATTGTCATAGGTCAGAAATGGAGAAAGTATTGAAGTAAATGGAACAGTATGACAGCCAGGTACTGACTCAGAAAGAGAGGTCAGCAAGGGAAGCATATATATTTCTTTCATGAAAACATTCAACATAAAAACAGCCTATGTACAAATAAATCACATTAAAGGAAAAGACCACTATGCTAATTCCAAGGGAAAATGTGATTCCTTAGGAAATAAAAACACACCTGATTCACCCAGCTGCCAGCATATCAGTGAAATGTTTTCCTTAACTCTTCTCAAAGGATGAAGTGAATTTTAGTATCCAGTAGGTAGAAGATACAGTCCTTCATGCAGGGAATCCCCTCTTCAGCACACTAGAAAAGGCTCATGTATACTGTGACATCACAGGCTCTATTCTGTGTACTGCATCTACCAATTTGTAATCTCAACAAAGCAGTTCTGTTTCCTAGGAAACTGCAAATTGATCGCATAAAGTCTCTGGCTTCTATGCCTCCCCAGAATGATGCTAGTTAAAGAAAAGCAACCCCCTTAAAGCCACACTCTGCTGCTGAATTCCAGATGGGGTGTGAAATCTTCTATAGAGGTAAGGGTGTGTAAGTCAGTAGCCAAAATAAAGAAATACATGCAAAAGAAAATGCATTAAAAAATGGGAGTTTATCTGCCACTAACCACTCACAGTCTTGGTCATTCAACAGTTACCTATAGCCAATAACATGAATTTACCTTTCACTGACTTGACCGCCATTAACAAAGATTGATTGCTGTAGGCTACTGAAATTGGTATCATCCTCATCTTTCCTTGTTGCCTTGATAAACCTGTTATGAGCTTCATTCATTTAGGCTCGGTTCACCCTGGTGCGATGCTGAAACCCTGCGAATCCAGTGCAGGTCCCCGCAGGTCCCCGACTCACAGGCAGTTCACACTGTCCTATGCGAACCGCTGGGAGTGTCAATACAAAGTTATTGACACCCCCAGATCAGTTTGCATATCGCAGTGGGAACTGTCAATTCAGACAAGAATCGGATCGCATGCGTGTGAACAAAAAAAAGGGTCCTGCATGAGTTTGGTCCGAATGCGATGCAAATTTAGCCATACGTTATGTATGGCTGAATTTGCATCGCACAGACATCACATGTGATCCGCACAGCAGTGTCTGGCACGGTTGCAGTGTGAGGCCCTAAAACTGGAGAAAAAAAGAACAGAATAAAATAGGGTTTAGTCCATAAAAATAAAAAAAATTTCAATGTATATATTATGGAAAGTTTAACCACTTACCAACCAGCCACTGTATATATACGTCATTACTTTAAAGATGGTTATCTCGGTAACGGCAGCAGCTGCTGCCACAACCGAGATATCCATCTTTAGGGCCGGCGGTTCTGTACACGATAATGGTGGTCTCTGCGGTGGGTTCGCCGCAAGATTACCGTTATTGGCGGCGGGAGAGGTGCCACCCCCCTCCCATCGCACTCCCGCGCCCTCCGCCGCTTACCGGAGCCGTCGGTAGCGGCGGAGGCGATCGGGTCTTTTCACTTTCTCAGTATGGAGACGAGTGAGGCTAAGATGGCGCCCACTCGTCTCCATACAATAGGACGGCGTGAGCGACGTCATTACGTCAGCTCCGCCCACTTGTCTTAAAGGCACATTTTTTTGTGTCATTTTTTTTAAGCGACTTTTTTTTTTTGCATTAAAGTCTAAATATGAGATCTGAGGACTTTTTGACCCCAGATCTCATATTTAAGAGGACCTGTCATGCTTTTTTCTATTACAAGGGATGTTTACATTCCTTGTAATAGGAATAAAAGTGATCCAATTTTTTTTTTTTTTAAACAATGAAAAAATAAATAAAATAAAGTAAAATAAATAATAATTAAAAAAAAATGTTTTTAAAGCTCCCTGTCCCGACGAGCTCGCGCGCAGAAGCGAACGCATACGTGAGTAGCGCCCGCATATGAAAACGGTGGTCAAGCCACACATGTGAGGTGTCGCCGCGACCGGTAGAGCGAGAGCAATAATTCTAGCCATAGACCTCCTCTGTAACGCAAAACATGCAACCTGTAGAATTTTTTAAATGTCGCCTATGGAGATTTTTAAGGGTAAAAGTTTGACACCCAAGTTTTATTGTATCAACCCCTTAGTGTCTTTTTGTCATCTTTTATACAAAAACAAATCATACATACTGTATGTGATCTTTGCATAAAAAAAAATATTGTTTCTCTTACATTATGATTCTGGCCTCAGAAGTCCACATGGTATTGTGGCCAGCAGGATGTTCTGCTAGCTGACTTGTATATAGGTGTGGAAAAGTATAGGTAGCCTCTAAAGTCAATTATAATAATTAAAAGAGGTAAAGAGAAGAAAGTTGTACCATCATCCAAAAATTTAGAAATAAAGGAATCGGGAGCCTGATCCTCAGCCAGGTCTCCGCAAGAGAAGAAGAGGTGCAAATGGACTATCTCGGTACTTCTTCTCTTGGGGAGACCTGGCTGGGGACCAGGCTCCCAATTCCTTTATTTGTATATAGGTGTGTTTTATAAGCAATATTTACCAGAAAGCAATAGATCTAACAAATTAATTTGTTAAGTGATTCTAAAGGTTGTGGGTTTTTTTTTTTTTTTTTAAGAACAAACATGTTATACTTACCTGCTCTGTGCAATGGTTTTGCACAGAGCAGCCCCGATCCTCTTCTTTTTGGGTTCCCCACTGGCAGTCCTGGCTCCCCCTCCTTCCTAGTGCCCCGGAAAGCAAGCCTCTTGCTATAGGAGCACTGCAGCAGGCTCGATCCTGAGCCGTACTCGTTTGAATAGACATTGTCCATTCACACACAAAGTGTGTCTCCCCCTCTCTATCCGCTCTCCCCTCATTGACTTACTGGCTGTGATTGACAACAGCAATAGGCAATGGCTCCCGCTGCTGTGCAAACCAAAGAGGAGAGAGAGACCTGGGAGAGCCGCTGCCCTCATGCACATCACTGGATCAAGATGGGGCTCAGGTAAGTATAGGGGGGCTGGGGGGCTGTACCCAGAACATTTTTTTATCTTAGGTAAAAAAAAACCTTCTGCCTTTAGAACCACTTTAATGTTGCTTATATGCAGTAGTTCAGGTGCTTCTAATAAAGCAATGCAAGAAATAGTTTGCTTCATCATTTGTTATTGCTTTAGTATGATACGTGCATTAGTGGTGGTATTATCTTTCAGTTTGACATTTGAAAACTAAAAGGCTTTATAATAATTCTGTTATATTGGCATCATCATATATGCATGTGCCTCTTTCTTGACATGCTTATTTTACCACAGTGGTGTAGTACTAAAGGTAGCAACCCCTGATGGATAATTGGTAGTGGGTAGCCAAGTCAGTCTTAACTGAATCTTCAGTAAAATGGTCAAACTGTGGCTTGAAGGGTTTGGTCCTTAAAAGCTGGCCAGAGATACCTGGTGCTGCTCAGGGTGTCCACTGGAAAAAAATAGGGAGGAGGGAGAGTCCTAATAGTATAGTAAATTCCTTGAAAAAGGATAAATGGTTTGAGAAGTGGTTCCGCAATAGGAAAAGAGAAAATAAAAACATTTAACAATTACTAACATCTGTTGAGGCTATGGTCATCCCAATGGTGAGGAACACGCAACTTCTCCAGGTATGTGGGTGGAAAAAAACCTGTCTCCACGCAGTATAAAGGTGGTCGTTCTCTATGCCTCAGGGGTTCCCATTCATCAAGTCCCAAAGATCTAATAAGATCTGATGACATAACCCAAATCTCATATAAAATCAATGTTATCACCCATGAACTGAGGACATGGCAAATTATAATGAGGAAACATGTTTCATTTGGTAAATAAGGAAATCTGTTTATAAAGCAGACAACTTCGACCCATTCAACATAAGACTTCAAGTGTTTCTGCTGATTGGACCAACGATGAGTTTTTTTTTTTGAAAATTCTTTTTATTAAAGATTTTTCACATAAAACAAAACAAAAAAAATAATAAAATATACAAACTTAGAAACGTAGTAAACATGTAGGACTACGATTCAAAAATACCAGTGTACAATGCAGCTCCCAGACCAAATAAAAGAAAAAGGTAGCAATCCTCCCAAGTAAAGATTATAGTAAGGTGAATAAAGGGTACATACAATACATATTCACTGTAAACAGTATAATATCCCCCCCTCCACACTAATAGGGATAGTATTTGGTGGCCATCAAGGCTTACACAAATCTCACTATTCGCCACAAATAATAACCCTCAACCAGGAGGCAATTAATCCGATGCTGTGGAGCTATTTTCTGTCCAACCACCCCATGCCTTTTGAAACTTATCAGGCACCCCTCTATTAAGATATGTGGCTTTTGACGTTTTATGGTGATCGTAGTGACCGACCTAACACAATCCATCACCCCCACCTAGAAAACGATGAGTTATTTTTGAAGACTCCTTTTGTAAGTCAATTTATTTAAAGTGTACATGTGCCCAATCTTTGGACATAAAGGAAAAAAAAAAAGAAGATATATACATGGTATTGTCAAAAGTATTGTGACACCCGCCTTTACACGCACATGAAATTTAATGGCATCCCAGTACTAGTCCTTAGGGTTCAATATTGAGCTGGCTCACCCTTTGCAGCTATAACAGTTTCAACTCTTCCGGGAAGGTTGTCCACAAGCACATTTGTGAGGTTAGGCACTGATGTTGGACGAGAAGGCCTGGCTCACAGTCTCCGCTCTAATTCATCTCAAAGGTGTTCTATCAGGTCGAGGTTAAGATTCTGTGCAGGCCAGTCAAGTTCCTCCACTCCAACTCACTCATATATGTCTTTATGGACCTTTCTTTAGGCACTGGTGCGCAGTCATGTTGGAACAGGAAGCTGCCATCCCCAAACTGTTCCCACAAAGTTGGGAGCATGAACTTGTTCAAAATGTCTTAGTATGTTGACGCCTTAAGAGTTTCCTATACTGGAACTAAGGGGCCAAGCACTACCCCTGAAGAACAACCCCACACCATAATCCCCCCTCCACCAAATGATTTGGGCCAGTGCACAAAGCAAGGTCCATAAAGACACGGATGAGCGAGTTTGGGTGGAGGAATTTGACTGGCCTGCACAGAGTCCTGAACTCAAATTGATAGAACACCTTTGGGATTAATTAAATTATTTTTAAGTAATTAATTTTTCCTTTGATGGCTCCCATTTCCTCCAGGTACAGGGTGTTACGATGTGGACATCTTGTGCCCCATCGTACGCTAACCTGTACCTGGGGGAATAGGAGCAGTCTTTCCTGTCTGATGAATCCCTTAGATCTCATACTCAACATGTGGTGGCCTGGTTCCGATATATTGACAATATTTTGGTACTATGGGAGGGCTCGGAGGCAGAGCTGGAGGAATGTATTTGTATGATGCAACTTAATACCTTTAATTTGAAGTTCACTGTAACCCACAGTGAGACCAGTGTCATGTTCTTGGACACTATTATAACCAAAAATAAGGATGGCAGCCTCTCTAGTGGACTTTTCTGCAAACCCACAGCAGGGAACACAATATTGCACGCCTCCAGCTCTCATCCTCAGCCTCTCCTCCGTGCAATCCCTTACAGCCAATATTTGAGGCTGAAGCGGAATTGCTCCGATCAGGAATCATGACTATGGGAAGCAGCTGTCCTTAGAGATAGGCTCCTTTTGAGAGGCTATTCTCACTCTATTTTGAAAAAGGCATTTAGGCGTGCCAATGGATGAACCAGACGCGGGTTACTATTTGGCCATCAAAGAAAAACTGATGACTCCCCGGTGGTCAGGATGATCACGAAATTCAGCAACCAACACCAATCAGTCAAGTCAATCTTTAATAGGATTTGGCATCTATTATACGCTGACCCTACCCTACGTTCTCACTTATCTGAGTGCCCGGCAATCACTTACCGACGCATGAGTTTACTAAGGGACCAGCTCGTCCACAGTGAATTTGTGGGTGAGTTTCCTAGTGATCCCTGTAGGAGATTGGGGACTTTCACCAGCGGTGGATGCCCGATATGTCGTTACATGAATACTAGGCAGGACATCATTCTCCCCACTGGATGACCATATAAACCTTATCACTTTTTCAACTGCAAAACCGAGGGGGTGGTATACCTTCACACCTGTCAGTGTCAACAATTTTATGTTGGGAAGACTAAGTTAAAGTTTTACTTACGAGCCTCTAGACATATTACATCTATGAAGAAAGCCAACCCAGATCTCCCTCTGGGAAGGCAGGTTGCCAGTAAGTATCACTGCATTCTCCCAGGGATCGAGTTCCTGATTTTAGATAGAATCCATCCCAATCCGAGGGGCGGGGATTGGAACAAGGCCCTTTTGCAGCGAGAGACCCGCTATATTGTGGACCTTGCTGTCACCTCGCCCCTGGACTAAATGAACAACTTAGTTACAGACCATTCTTGGAGGGATTCTCATCTGGAGGATGTGAGAAGGAGTAACCGTCTCCGTTGTTCTGTTGTAGAATATGTGCTTTTATTTTTATTTTTATTTTCATATTATTTTTTTTTTGCTTGTCCCTTACAGTACACTGCCTTGCCCATTTTTGCCATTTTATATGTTTATTATTTCCTTGCATGTTCTATGTTCTGCCTGCTCATTTGTCTCATGATTTTTTTTTGGAATCTTCTTGCCATGTCCGTGGTGGGCAACTGTTGATCTTGGGAATATCTGCTGACCTCTCCTTGTCCCGCCCGGCGCAGGCGGGCCTCCTGGGATCATTGATCCTTGGGGGGGCCTTTCATTTTGATGGCCAGTCGTGGGTGGTGTCTGCTGGGCGACCTGGGGCGGCCCGGCGGATGACTACCTGCATGGTCGCCTTCCTGCGTCGGTGGGCCGTCGTTGTAGGACTCTTTTCGCAGGTTTACCCTGCAGGGGCACCGTGCAGCGAGAGCTCAGGGTCCCCTTCTGGATGCCTGTGGTACTGCCCCCCTTGGAGGTATACGAGATGACTTTATGTTTCTCCCTCAGTTTGGCCGACCGGTCTGAGTCTCCGGTTACTTTTTGTGTTTCACATTTGTTATCTCTAATACTTTATTTCCCTAGCTCTCTCGATCAGTTGTTATGATGCCCCCCTGTTGCTAGGCAATCGGGTCTGTGACGGGAGTCACTAATTGGGCACAGGGTGAATGAGAACCCCACTATGATCTGTGCTAGTCAGAGACTCAATGCTGTATATATGTGTACTGTTTGCTTTGCTAGTTTGGGGTGGGGCTGTATTCCAATGTTCTATTGTGTTTGTCTGCCTTGGATCACAGGATGTGTATTGCTGTGAGGAAAGAGGGAGGGGGGATTCCACCAGCTGCCCCCCTGTTAAGACTGTTTACTGATGAGAAGTTAAGCACACCTGACCTGTGTGTCCATTGTCATTGGACAGTTTAACCCGCCCTGTTTTCCAAGGGTGGGGGGGGGGAATGTTTTGAAGTGGGATCTGTATAACATGTGTTTTTTGGAATAAAGATTCATTCCTGCTTGAAACCTGAAGACAGAGCCGTGTCTCGTTTTTGGGGTGGATTATTTGTATGGGTTCCTTGTTTGGCTGATTGGAGTGTTCGGTAGCTGCCTTTGTGTTCGGAAATGGAATGTCCTAAACGACTTTAACCCCTTTCATACTCGGGGTGTCGTTACAGGGTCCAATGCTCAGTGTCCTCTCACGCATCTGTGGGAGGTGCCTCTCTAATCTTGGTCTATCTCCTTGTTATGCGAAGTGATTGAGTAGGGACGCCGCACATAGAGCGGCGCCGCATCACGACCATTCCAAGTTAGTTTGTCTTCCCCCCTCCCCTGGGCGGTGACGTAATGACGCGATGACGCTGCACATCGAGCGGCGCCGCGGCAGACGCCATTATTCTTTTTAAAGCCATGTTGGATGTGGTACATTGTCATTGCTCCGAGCGGCGGAGGGTTGGACGGTTGGATGATCGCTGCATTTGGTGCATATTGGAATGAGCTCCGACTACTATGTAGGTGTTTTTCCTGTGGAACTTAGTTCATTGGGAGGTTTTTATACTGAGGAATGTCTGTTGACACTTGGTCATTGTCATTCTATTATTTGCAGAGTCTCTCTGTGCGAAGAAAAACAGTTGAAGCATACCATTTAGGAGCATTCATTAATATATTGTACCACACACCTTGTCTCAGGCCCAATCTTCTCCTCCTCTCTCCCCTCCCTCCTGCTTTCTTTGGGCTTCTACTACGTCGAGGTAGGATATTATTGATTCACCTGGTCTAATCAATAGGCTCCAAGATGGAAACATATGATCGTTTGGCTATATACGATTTTGAATACATATATACCCTTTCAGATACAATTCTGGTCTACATCTGGGGTACTATCCTCCTTGGTGAGCTCTGCCTCTTTGGTGTTGCATGGGTGGCCAGTGTGGATAAGGTGGATCCAGCCACACACCTCGGCTTCCTTTTTTGGACCTTGGGGTAGTGTTTTTTGACACAGTCGCCGCCAGGACCTCGGCAATGAGATTCCAATTTTGATATGTCTGGGTATGTTTTTTCTTTATGTGATTACAATGCTGAATGGTTTCTATGATGTAGAGCAATTGTCTAATATATTTATGTAACAAATTACTGATATACTCTTTCTTAATTTTGATTCTACTATATAGTGTGATTGTTGGAGTGAAGAAGTGTGGCGCTAATGGGTGGTGGGACTCCTGTTGCTAAAACAGGTAGAAAAAGTGGTTAGGAGAGAGTGAAAACTCCTTTAGTGTAAAAGTGTTTGTAAGGTATACATAAAAATATATATTGGGTAATAAACACAATACAAGTGAAAACCCAGTGTGTGTTAAAGAATATAAAAAAACTCAGTAAAAAAGAAAATTTAAAAGAAACTAGTTAAGAAACAATCAAAAATATACGGTACAGCAAATACATATCAATGCAAGGTGAGCTGAGTGTGTTAATCCACAGAATTGGAGTTCAATGGAGGTGGCAGACCAGAAAAAGAACACCGGTATCCCCAAGGGGAAAAAATAAAAAGATAAAAAATATATATACAGAGGAACTCAAAAGTCTTTTAAATGGCAAGATGGGATAGTCTCATTCAATCCCACAGGTAATTAGATGTGAACTGTCTTCTCAAGGGGTAACCTGAGGGTTATTGGGAAAGAACCCGACCAATGTGTTGGATCTTGGCTCAAATGGATAATTCCCACCAGGAGAAAGGCAGAAGCAAAAAGCAAAAGAATGCCCTTACCAGATCCGGTGGACTCACGGGCCGTAGCGGTGAGTCAAACGAGCCTATACCGTTAAACGGTGTGGGGTAAAGGTGTGTGGGAGAACTTGTAAACCATCTTGTCAGCAGTCCTCATACGAAGCACCGATTTGGAGTCCGGGGTCCCCAGGGTATGGTTCCGATCAGCAGATCACCGTTTCCTCAGAAAACCATCATATGTGCAAATAGGCAAAAAAGGAAAAAAAAGGAAAAAAACTCCACATAGTGTAAATCCTTGATTAGCAAAGAGCATAAAAGCACTTTATTTAGGGAGTGTACTCCGAAAAAATGTTGTTACAGGCAAGGGGCGGTAAAAACTCGGCCCAAAATAAATTAAAAACCGGCATAAAAGTAATAAAAACAGGCGCAGTAGATAGTGGTGGGGTATAAACATAGGATCCGACGCGTTTCGCCTCCCCAGCAGAAGCCTTGGGAGGCGAAACGCATCGGGTTCTATGTTTATACCCCACCACTATCTACTGCGCCTGTTTTTATTACTTTTATGCCGGTTTTTAATTTATTTTGGGCCGAGTTTTTACCGCCCCTTGCCTGTAACAACATTTTTTCGGAGTACACTCCCTAAATACAGTGCTTTTATGCTCTTTGCTAATCAAGGATTTACACTATGTGGAGTTTTTTTCCTTTTTTGCCTATTTGCACATATGATGGTTTTCTGAGGAAACGGTGATCTGCTGATCGGAACCATACCCTGGGGACCCCGGACTCCAAATCGGTGCTTCGTATGAGGACTGCTGACAAGATGGTTTACAAGTTCTCCCACACACCTTTACCCCACACCGTTTAACGGTATAGGCTCGTTTGACTCACCGCTACGGTCCGTGAGTCCACCGGATCTGGTAAGGGCATTCTTTTGCTTTTTGCTTCTGCCTTTCTCCTGGTGGGAATTATCCATTTGAGCCAAGATCCAACACATTGGTCGGGTTCTTTCCCAATAACCCTCAGGTTACCCCTTGAGAAGACAGTTCACATCTAATTACCTGTGGGATTGAATGAGACTATCCCATCTTGCCATTTAAAAGACTTTTGAGTTCCTCTGTATATATATTTTTTATCTTTTTATTTTTTCCCCTTGGGGATACCGGTGTTCTTTTTCTGGTCTGCCACCTCCATTGAACTCCAATTCTGTGGATTAACACACTCAGCTCACCTTGCATTGATATGTATTTGCTGTAACGTATATTTTTGATTGTTTCTTAACTAGTTTCTTTTAAATTTTCTTTTTTACTGAGTTTTTTTATATTCTTTAACACACACTGGGTTTTCACTTGTATTGTGTTTATTACCCAATATATATTTTTATGTATACCTTACAAACACTTTTACACTAAAGGAGTTTTCACTCTCTCCTAACCACTTTTTCTACCTGTTTTAGCAACAGGAGTCCCACCACCCATTAGCGCCACACTTCTTCACTCCAACTTTCACTTGCAACGGTCATATTGCTGTGTTGGCTGCTTCACTTCCATCCAAGAGCTGGCGCAACTTTTACATTTTTCCTTATATAGTGTGATTCTTCTCCACAAGTTTTCCCTGATGAAGGGACGTCTTGCATTGTCCCGAAATGCATAGGGCCGTGTGGAAGACTTCACAAGCATCACTACCACTTCATACCATTGCTTTTAGTGGTTTTATTACTACATATTTCTTTATTTATATGTATATATCTATATTGTCATTTTGTATATCTTCTTTTGTACTTAATAAAATTGTTCTTCTAATTACTTGGTTGCCGTTAAAGTCCCATCAACCTTTTTTTGGGGGTATTTTTATTCCTTGGGATTAATTAGACGGCGAGCCAGGCCTTCTCGTCCAACCTCAGTGCCTGACCTCACAAATGCGCTTCTGGAAGAATGGTCAAACATTCCCATAGACAGACTCCTAAACCTTGTGGACAGCCTTCCCAGAAGAGTTGAACCTGTTAGAGCTGCAAAGGCTGGGCCAACTTATCATTGAACCCTGTAGACTAAGCGTCCCAATAGTTTTATTAATATAGTGTGTGTTGTATATATATATATATATATATATATATATATATATATATATATATATATACGCGGTATAATATATAAATATACAGTATATATACAGTTAGATAATCTTAGCAGTCAATTAGCTTTAAAACAAGCTCTTACTGGCCTCTGTAGCTACCGACACTGAGGAGATTATAATCATTCATCTTCTAAATTCACAACAGAGACATTGAAATCACCTTTTTTCCAGCAGCCTGCTAGCATTCTAATGTTAACAGAGAACAGGTGCTGCAACCAGTAGGAAACTGATTGAAATCCCTCTTCAGAGTCTGTGTTGTGATTTTCGAAGACAAATAATTCCAAAATACCTGCAGCTACAGACATTAGGGCACTTTCACACTGAGGCGGTGGGGGCGGTAGCGGTAAAGCGGCGCTAGTTTTAGCTCCGCTTTACCGCTGTTTAAGTGGCGCTTTGCCGCCGCTAGCGGTGCCCTTTTAACCCCCCGAAGGGGTTAAAAAGGGGTTAAAAGCACCCGCAAAGCTTTGGCAGCGCTGCCCATTCATTTAGATGGGCAGGGCATTTTAGGAGCGGTGTATACACCACTTCTAAACCTCCCCAAAGATGCTGCTTGCAGGACTTTTTTTAATGTCCCGCAAGCGCACCACTCCAGTGAGAAAGCACTCAGGCTTTCACACTGGAGTGACAGGAAAGGCGCTTTACAGGCGCTTTGCAGGCGCTATTTTTAGCGAAAGTGTGAAAGTGGCCTTAGTGGGGGATTATTATAAAGCTTATTGTAAAAGCTTTAATTTATTCTGGGCACTGGTGCACTTTAAAATTGGTTGTTTCTTCCCATTTTAACTGCACTGAAAGATTTATCACATTGTCCACACATGTAAAATGCACGTGTAGCTGTTAAACAAAATGTAGAGAATTCTTGTTCACATTTTGAAATGGAGCACCAAAAAGCTTATCTTCGCCTCTGTTGAATTCTAATGTTTAAATTTATTCTATGAATTGCATATATTGACCTAGTTATACCATGTTGTATATGCAGTATTAAAAAAGGCTTATTTCCATTTTTTTAGATTAATTGTAACATGGTTCTGAAACTGTGTGATAATCCTTTTTCTCACAAATAGAACACATTATTGTCATAAAAAAAGCTCCAATTTCTGCACCAATACCAGTGGCAGCTGGTGGTATAGTATTTTTTTTTTCGGACTCCGTGTCCGGCACCCCACATGTAGATTAGGGAGCCGGACGCATGGATAGGGGGGCGGCTCCCCTGCGCCCTGCGTTACAGGGCACCACTGACCAATACCAAAGTAACGATATACCATCACCGTTAAAAATGACACATCTGTCAGTAAAAACCAGCAAAATCAAGCTACCCCCACACGCACCATACACATTCAAACCACGCTAAAAATACAAAGCATCTCTCTAAGCATAAATGCTCCTCTTCTGGGGTCCTCAGCCGGTGTCTGCCTCATAGCAAGCACTTGCTGTAGGGGCAGTTGTGCAGGCAGGGCCGGTGCTACCACTAGGCAAACTAGACAGCCACCTAGGACGTATTGCTGCCTAGGGCACCCGGCCACTGCCCTCTTCTCTCTACAGCAAGCAACTAAGTTTCAGCATCAGCAGGCATTCGCCGCTCTGTTTGCACATAGTGTCAGAGGCACAGCTGCAGTGGAGGACTGTGTTTGTTTCCTGACTGCCTAATGAAAGGAAGCAAGCAAACATTCATTGATGGGCACTGGTAGGCTGCATTGATGGGCGCTGGTAGGCTGCATTGATGGGCGCTGGTGAGGCTGCATATGATGGGCACTGGTGAGGCTGCATTGATGGGTGCTGGTAGGCTGCATTGATGGGTGCTTGTAGGCTGCATTGATGGGCGCTGGTAGGCTGCATTGATGGGCGCTGGTGAGGCTGCATTTGATGGGCGCTGGTGAGGCTGCATTTGATGGGCGCTGGTGAGGCTGCATTGATGGGTGCTTGTAGGCTGCATTGATGGGCGCTGGTGAGGCTGCATTTGATGGGCTCTGGTGAGGCTGCATTTGATGGGCGCTGGTGGGCTGAATTTGATGGCTTCATTAAAAAGGTGGGGTGTACATGGGCAGGGCAACAGGGGAGGAGTCAGGGGTGGAGCCAGGGGGGGCGGCAAAATGAGGTTTCGCTTAGGGTGTCAAAAATCCTTGCACCAGCCCTATGTGCAGGCTTGCTCTTGAGCCAGATCTGTGCATCAAAAGACACACACAGTGTGGTTCGGCCCTGCCCCGCCCCCTGCTCTCTACTCACTGGCTTTGACTAACAGTAGTGGGAGCCAATGGCTCCTGCTAACCTCCAACTTCCTGAAGATGGCCCGTTTGATTGGCTGAAATGCGCATAGAGGTTGGTCCGCAGCATTGTGTCATCGTGACACACTTCCGGTCCTGGAAATCAACCAGTATACTGCGGCGGCAGTGGCATACCACTGCAATTGGGCAGATTTCCTAGGAACTTCAATGCAAGGTTTTTTACCTCAATGCAGAGAATGCATTTAAAAAACCTTTAGCCTTTATAACTATTATAACTATTGTAAAGCTGAACTCTAGCTAACACTTTTTTAAGCAGTTACAGCAACAGTTTGATTTTCCTTTTGTGATAAAGGTTTTATATAAACAAATAAAAGCTGACCATTGTAAGTACCCAGTCATTGTTAAATATTTTGTCTCATTTGTCTAACTGCCACTTTTGCTGGACAGCTTGGTCTATTGAAGGAAGTTGAGAAATAACCTTTTACTGCCTGGATCACCAGGTGAAAATAAAGGAAACAAGCCTAAAAGATGAAAATTAATGCAGCCACTACATTTAAGAACTGGTAAGCTGCAATATAATATTTATTTGTTTTTGGAATAAATACTCATTTAAGAGACAATTCTGAGAAGAAATACTACATAATTTGCCCTGGCAGATATTTTAAATAATAGACCATTGCAGGTGCAAAAGGTAGTTCATGACTTTAGCATCCCACCAATAACATTTTCAAACTTGATGGAGCTGTCCATATTCCAAATAATGTGAGATACTATAGATCAATCAAAAAGTATATTGTGCAATGTGATTGCATATGGATATTGATCTGTGTTAATATTGGTTGGCTCACATAGTCTGTTTCAAAGGCATGCAGATGAGTCCCAAATTAAACATCCCCCATGGGGTTTAAAATCCTCACTTCACAGACTGTTTAATTAAGTAACTACTTCTTGCTAACAAAGCACATCTTAAAATTCCCTTTTTCAAAACCACATACAGTAACTGTGATTATTGAGCTTTTCTAGGCATATACAATATAGCACTGCTTATTCATGTGTCACCATCCAATGCAAACTGACAGTTCGAACAATCTTAAAAGGTAAGTTCACCTTTTTCACAAAAAAATAGGTGGACTAACTCCAAATATCCTGTCCACCTCTTCAGACCCCACTGCGCATCGCGGCCATGATGCCCCATGCTGCCGTTGTAGGGGTATGTACACCACAATACACAATCCCAGATTGAGTATTATTCATAATGAAAAGGGCCTCTTTCTTCTGGGACATGTTACTGGAAGAATAAACCTCAGATGCGCTTTTCATTGGTCAGCACAGATGTCCATCTCCTATTACCCAGTCACAGGCAAACTACTTGTAAACTTCCCTGCTGGATCAGTGAGCCATAATTCATCCCAGGTAGCCCAATAAAGTGGTAAGTGCTCAAATTCCAGCATGGTCCAATGTCAGGGGAGCTGCATTGCATCGTCATATTTCGCTTATACTCTGAGCTTCATTGGGATACTCTACCTTATTTCCCTATTTTTTTACTGTCAGCGGGTATTTCTAATTTAAACAAAGAGCAGGTGTTGCAACCTGAGACAAACTGAGTCTCTCTTGAGATTTTTGGAGATGCATTATCCAAAATAACTTCAGCTACTGACACCAGCAATGGCTTGTTTTAGCTGTTTTCATGCTTTATCAGAATATATCAGTCTGGATGTCACACCACTTCCTCAAACTCAATCTATCCAAAACCGAACTTATAATTTTTCCTCCCCTATATGCCCCTTCCCCTGATCTCTCTATCAAAATCGATGGCACAACTATAAGCCCATCCCCACATGCCAAGGTTCTAGGTGTAGTCCTGGACTCTGAACTCCCTTTAAGCACCATGTCCAATCACTGTCCAAATCCTGCCGCCTCAACCTCCGCAACATCTCCAAAATACACCCCTTTCTATCCAATGACACAACAAAGCTCTTAATTCACTCACTGGTCATCTCTCGCCTCGACTACTGCAACTCACTTCTCATTGGCTTACCTCTACATAGTCTACCACCTCTTCAATCCATCATGAATGCTGCTGCCAGACTCATCCACCTTACCAATCGCTCTGTCTCTGCTACCCCTCTCTGTCAATCCCTCCACTGGCTTCCGCTCAGCCAAATAATTAAATTCAAAATACTAACAACTTTGTACAAAGCCATCCACAATTTAGCCCCAGCTACATCACTAGCCTAGCCTCTAGTTCTCTTCATTCCTCTCAAGACATTCTGCTCTCCTTCATCACCTCCTCCCATGCTCGTCTACAGGACTTTACCAAAGCCTCTCCAATCCTATGGAATACCCTACCCCAATCTGTCCGCTTATCCCCTACTCTATTAGCTTTTAGACGATTCCTGAAAACACTTCTCTATAGAGAAGCCTACCCTACCCACACCTAACAACAACTGTTTTTTTCATTTTCTCCATCAGTTCACCCCCCACAGTTATTACCTTTTGTTTCCACTTGACCCTCCCTTCTAGATTGTAAGCTCTAACGAGTAGGGCCCTTTGATCCCTCCTGTATTGATTTGTATTGTAAGTGTACTGTCTGCCCTCATGTTGTAAAGCGCTGCGCAAACTGTTGGCGCTATATAAATCCTGTATAATAATAATAATAATATATAAAAAATGTACTGCCCACAGTCTGGGCACTGGTGCACTTTAAGATTGTTTGTTTCTTTCTATTTTACTGCACTGATGAAAGTGTCATATTGTTCACACATGTAAAGCATGTGTGGCTGTTATCAAGATGTGGAGGATTCTTGTTCACATTTTGAAATAGAGCACCAAAAAGCTTTCCTCTGTTGAATCCAGGTGTTTAAACCTATCCCATGCATTGCATATGTTGGTCTAGTTATGCGTTATATACACACTATAATACCAAAGTATTGGGACGCCTGCCTTTACACGCACATGAACTTTAATGGCATCCCAGTTTTAGTCCGTAGGGTTTAATATTGAGTTGGCCCACCCTTTGCAGTTATAACAGCTTCATCTCTTCTGGGAAGGCTGTCCACAAGGTTTAGGAGTGTGTTTATGGGAATGTTTGACCATACTTCCAGAAGTGCATTTATGAGGTCAGGCACTGATGTTGGGCAAGAAGGCCTGGCTCGCAGTCTCCACTATAATTCATCCCAAAGGTGTTCTGTCGGGTCGAGGTCAGGACTCTGTGCAGGCCAGTCAAGTTCCTTCACCCCAAACTCGCTCATCCATGTCTTTATGGGCCTTTCTTTGTGCACTGGTGTGCAATCATGTTGGAACAGGAAGGGGCCATCCCCAAAAGGCTTCCACAAAGTTGGGAGCATGAAATTGTCCAAAATGTCTTGGTATGCTGATGCCTTAAGAGTTCCCTTCACTGGAATAAAGGAGCCAAGCCCAACCCCTGAAAAACAACCCCACACCATAATCCCCCCTCCACCAAATGATTTGGACCAGTTCACAAAGCAAGTTTGGGTTGGAGGAACTTGACTGGCCTGCATAGAGTCCTGACCTCAAACCAACAGAACACCTTTGGGGTGAATTAGAGCAGAGACTGTGAGCCAGGCCTTTTTGTCCACATCAGTGGCTGACCTCACAAATGTGAATGGTCAAACATTCCCATAGACACACTCCTATACCTTGTCGACAGCCTTCCCAGAAGAGTTGAAGCTGTTATAGCCACAAAGGGTGGGCCAACCCAGTATTGAACCCTACGGAATAAGAAAGGAATGCCCTTAACCTCCCTGTCCCTATCCCAAGTGTGGCTCGGGTTAAATTTCAGTACCATTAGTGGTAACCCCGAGCCACACTTGGGATTGCACTGCAGAATCCTGGTCCAGGTTACATACCTTGTCACCAGGATCCTGTGATGTCCCCCCGCTGTGTCTGCGTGTTGTGTCCTCCGCCCGATGCTCTGTGTGCCGGGCTCCATTACCTGTGAGCGTCACGACGCATGGGGGCGGAGCCCGGTGGCAAATTCAAAAAGTGCACAAAACGTAACACATACAGTAAACGTTCTGCCTGGAAACTTGAAATTGTCCATGGCAGCCAAAAAGTGTCCCTTTACGTCAAAAGTGGTTTTAGACCAGCTAGAAAACAATGATAGTAAATTAGAACACTTGCAGAATTGAGCGATAGTGAATCGTGGGGAAATAAATTTTATTATTATTATATTATTATTTTCTATAATTATTTATAGATATTTATTATATTATAATTCATGATATCGTGTTTCAAACTTTATCATACCTGAGATGTCTACTAGACTCTTGTTTAGACAGATTTAAGTGTGTTATTACTAAGAATTACAGGCATACAATATAAAATGCCAAATTTCTATGCAAAACAATGTACCGCTTTGAGATGCAAAAATCTAACATAATCATAATGCCAGGGTGGGTACAGTTCATGTGCATGTAAAAGCATACGTCCCAATACTTTTGGTAATATAGTGTATGTAGCAATATGGCTAGTGTTGGGCTATACATCCATATAAAATGGTCACTGCAGAGATTTTGAATACCTGAAATTCAAATTGATGTTTTTTTTTTTTTTAACTATACATGGATTTGAACAATTCGCTAACCAAAATGTTTCACATACAAACACATAACAAACAACAATACATATTAATACTTCACAGTGTCTTCCAAAAGCCATAAGCATATAAATGCAGTAAAATCAAGGTAAGACATCTATTTATCAAGCGACACAAAAGTTATGCCCTATACACACGATAGGATTTTCTGATGGAAAATGTGTGATAGGACCTTGTTGTTGGAAATTCCGACCGTGTGTAGGCTCCATCACACATTTTCCATTGGAATTTCCGACACACAAAGTTTGAGAGCTATCTATAAAATTTTCCGACAACAAAATTTGTTGTCGGAAATTCCGATTGTGTGTACACAAATCCAACGCACAAAGTGCCACGCATGCTCAGAATAAATTAGGAGATAAAAGCTATTGGCTACTGCCCTGTTTATAGTCCTCACGTACGTGTTTTATGTCACCGCGTTCAGAATGATCAGATTTTTCCGACAACTTTGTATGACCGGTGTATGCAAGACAAGTTTGAGCCAACATCCGTCGGAAAAAATCCATGGATTTTGTTGTCGGAATGTCCGATCAATGTCCGACCGTGTGTACAGGGCATAAGACTGATGTCCTCCAACTTTCACATGCCAGTTTATTCTAAAATATAACACAATGGGGTTGATTTACTAAAACTGGAGAGTGCAAAATCTGGTGTAGTTGTGCACGATAGCCAATCAGCTTCTAACTTTAGCTTATTCAATTAATCTTCAACAATAAAACCTGGAAGCTGATTGGTTTCCATGCAGAGATGCCCCAGATTTTGCACTCTCCAATTTTAGTAAATCAACCCCAATGATGATTACTCCACTAGGGTTCTCAGCGTTGCCCCCTACCCTCTATCATTACAAAGTCTGGTCATTCTTTCTGTGCTGCATCCTCCATACAGAAGAATATATGGGGAATCCAGCTATATGTCTATTGGGAGTCCTAGGTGTAGTAATCCATATCTAAAGTTAGCCTTGCCGAATAATGATACAAAAACAGTTTAATCTGCATGGGCCAAAGACACAGATTTATTAAAGTAGTACAGTTTAATACCAACTTCAGAAAAGAACCTTACAGCCATAACCTTGTGCTAGTCACACATATTGTATACTGTGAGCATTCCTGGAGAATATTCTGAGTAGTATCCTTAAAATGTAACCAAAGGCAAAACTTTTTGTTTTCGTTTTGAAAAGAAGGGAGGGGCATTAGAACACCTGTCAGTTTTTATTGCTGGCTGTTTCCTCCGTTGAGGAGATTTACCCTCTCTATGTGTTCTATTTACCAGTATCAGTGAAAGTGAAAGTAAACGAAAATCCCCAATTTTGAATTGTCCTCAGAAAAGTAATAGAGAGGAAATCTTCCAATTGGGACACTAGTTATGGTAGTTATGGTGACCTGGGGGTCCCCAAAAATTATCTTAATTTGCTATATTTCCTCTCACTTCTTGTTTACCTATGGGACAGAAAGTAAAGGGAAATTCACCCCCCCCCCCATGGGACCCTCCCTTGTTTTATCCAACACGAACAAAAAAAAAAACATTTTGCCTATAGTTCTACTTTAATGTTTGTCCTTACTAGAAGTGCCAGACTGGCATCCAACTATCCCAAAGTCCAACTCAATATACTGGCAGGGCACTGGCCTTTCTATTCAGGATGTGGCATCTATCTATAAAAACAAACAATAATGCTTTTCACACTTTTTGTTCTGATGGATCTAGAATGTGTTTAGCTGATTTAAACTCAACACATATTTGGGTTTTTAAGCACGTAAACCAAAACCTCTAATTTTAAATGGTACATTTCCAACAGTTAAGGCTTTCTTCACTAAGGCTCAAGGGGACAGCAAGACTGATTCTTTGTGTAAAAACATTGGCAGAATGGCTGAGTGTTGCATGTCTGTCTTGCTACTATGGTCCCTGAAAAAGTTACTACATGCTTGTAGTCTACTACCAACCATACCCAAAAGATACGCTTCAGGCATAGTTGACATTTAAAATGGACATGTTTTGGACAAAAATGTATAGAATGACACTTTCAAAAGAAAGCAGGTACAATAAAGAACTATTTTACTAAGGCCCCCTAAAGGTTCGGTGAAAACACAGAATTATTGGAACTTATAGGCAAAGCTATACAATGGGGGGAATAATTATTTGATCCCTGCAGATTTTGTACGTTTGCCCACTTACAAAGAAATGAAGGGTCTATAATCTTTTATCATAGGTGTATTTTAAATGGTAGAGACAGAATATCAACCAAAAATCCAGAAAAAAACATAATACAAATTTAATTGCAGGGGATCAAAGAATTATTTTCCGTACTGTACCTGCATCCAGAAATGCACTGCTTAGTTCTTGTGCAAATATTCTATAGACTCAGGCATTGCTGCATGGGAGACAGTGGGTGCAGTTAAGGTACAACTTTCAGAAGCTAATGGGGAACAGTTTGAGCAGAGGAAGTGGAGACAATGTTGCATTTCCTGAGAAAGTCATACAAGTTCAAGTTGAAACTGAGCCAAGAGTGATCATACTGACAAGTCAAGGGCACAGTTTTAAAACAATATGTATTGTTAAAATTCATGCATTAACTGATGCATTTTAAATGTTCCCCCCGGTCAAGTCTAATTTGAGCTTTAAATATGTTATCAGTGGTAAATTCAGCATATATTTGATGGACCAGTCCTCTTTAAAGTGATAATTTAGTTATAGGTGGAGTCAAGTGGGCTCAGTCAGGCACTGGCTTCCTTTATGTCCTGGATATTCCAATAACAAATTTTCCCTGCCATTATCACTGATCATGTTCCTGTTCTCCTGGGGGCTTGGGGCATTTCTGCCCACTTTTTGCGTGTTTCAGTATAATCTATTGTATATAAAAATGTTAACATAAAAATGGGAGCACTCATAAAGGCCACAACAGGTATACACAGAAATTGAACCATGGAGACCTCATCAATAGAGTCCCTGGGAGATGTAAAAAATATTGTCATGGGGTTTAACGCTGCAATGTCTAACAAAAACTGAAATATCACTTTTAGGTGGTCCTATCCTGTAAAAATAGTCTTCAGTAACCTCTTTCCTTATTTTTTTAAATTATCTTTTATCTGTAATAGATTTTCACACTTTGCCAGCCTCAATTCCTTGGTTTCCAAAAGCCTAAATGACCACCTTGTGACAAAATAGTCAGGACAAAAAATAGGAGTTCCTATGGATTTTTGTCTAAACTCCTTGATGATATAGGGCCCTGAAGAATGTAAGAAAATTGATGTAGATTGTATCACCCCTATTAGGGAGTTAATATTTCTCTACATATGTGCTAACAGGCACTAATTTATTTCATTATGTTCCAAAATTGCCCCGTTTTTTAAGGGCAAACATAAGGGTAC
Source organism: Aquarana catesbeiana (assembly GCF_042186555.1). Lineage (NCBI taxonomy): Eukaryota > Metazoa > Chordata > Amphibia > Anura > Ranidae > Aquarana > Aquarana catesbeiana. The sequence continues at coordinate 142,450,585 of NC_133333.1, forward strand.
CTTTAAAGCAGACATGGCTATACAAGTTAAAATACTAAGGCTCCTTCTGGCATAGCCAATCATAATCAATCCTTTTTTTTTTACTTTTGGCATACCGTCAGCAATTTTGTAATTCTGTTCATAAACTCTTGCTATTTACCCATCCCTGCCACATTGCACAGCCAACAAAAAAAAAAAACATTTGCTACTTCCTCAGTTCCAAATGACCATTGATTAATGATGTTGATTCATTTGGATTGATTGAAAAGGTGCAGGGACTGTGTGAAGGTTCACCAAACTTAAATTAGTTGAAGCTGTATTGAATACTCAATCATGTGCGAGGGAAATAAAAAAATAACAGGATTTTTTTTCTAACATGTGATTGGATAATTAAAGTGAACACACCCTTACTTAAGATTCTCAGGACAGGACACAGGAAGCTACAAAGTAAAACCAAAAAAACGGTGTGTTACCTGTCCAGCTGTTGGCAGGTTTAAATAAGGCATGAGACCATCCAAACAGAATTGCAAACCCAACTGCTTGTCTGGAGTTCTACTCTGAATTATACATTTTGATCTATAAGTTTCCTTCTGATGGATCCCAGTTGATATTCACATATTCTAATTGTTTGGATTGCTCCTTATCTCTATGTACAGTATGATCTACATTTACTAAGTCGGTAAATTTAAGGTGAAAGATGGATATAATGTAAATATTCCATGTATGTGAAAAATGGGAATTATACAACTGGATACAAGAATAAAACTGGAGTTGCTGTCTATATTGACTATTTCAAATATATGAAATGAAGGGTAAAACCTGATTTGCTCTTATAAGAAACTACTCCAATGTTCTGATTTTAATTTTTCCAGTTCTACTATATCAGCATCCACTATGTTATACAACCGAAAAAGTGCACTAGTCACAAAACACAGAGAGTGATACACTTTGGCCTTGTGTCAACTAATAGGAAACATTATCAAATAGATTAAATCTTGCCCATGCCTTCTTTCCTGATTTTGCTTATATACATAACTGACATATTGGTGAATGACGTAATTTACAGGTTTAACTGTGGTGGTAAAGCCCATATGGCTGGATGGCCTGCAGCACTCCCTACATTTGCAGTAGAGAACTGGACCCTCTGTATGCTTTCTAGCAAGTCTGTGTGTTCAACACCACTTCTTGTCAAGGTCTGTGTAGCACTCTCCATGCTCAGAAACACCTGGATTCCCCTGCTTTACATAGAAGGTCATAAACTGACATTTTTCTATATTTATTGACATAGACAGCAGGTCGATCTGGAGTGTTAAACTTGTTACAGATTATAAACGGATTTTACTTTACACTAAGTTTAAGTTGAAATGCTCAACACATCTCAAAATTTGTATAGTCTTTGTAGATGACCAAAAATCTATGATTTTATGGCGTTAAAAAGTGTTTAATTGGAGCTATGCAGTCTGCATGGTGTTACGATTGTACCAGGGATGGACATACCATCTGTGTGAGCTCTACTGAGATAATGCCCAATGCTTCTCTCTATTCCTCTCAATACTATTTGCACTGGAAGCATTTGGAGTATTCGCTGTCTGACCCCAGTTGTATATTATGAACCATAAGAGAGCTAAGAATAAATATCTAGTTATCTATTTATCATGAATAAAGCTGGCTTTAGATGGATCAAAAATTGGCCAGTTCAGCAAAGGCCAAATTTTAATCCATCTATGGCTTTGAGAGAAGTTGATTTAATGATCGGCTTCTCTCACTGGGAAATGTTAGAAATTTTCATTCGGTCAGCACATGAAGCCAATTGGCTGCAGCTCTGGTCAGTGTATTCTGACAGTGGAGGAGTCCCTTCTGTCAGAATACAATAGCACAGTGGGAATTAATCCGTTATCCACCTCAATTGTGTAAATGGGGGAATCTGTTCATTTTATTCTGATCAACCTGCTGGATGATTGAAAAAACTGACCTATCTATGGCCAAGTTAAGTGTCTGTACTTGGGCAATAGTTGTCCCACACAGGGGCCATTTAGGGACTATGACTGTCAATGGATTGCTCTATGCTTTATAACACTCTATGTGTAGCTGTTGAAACCTTCAAGCAAGTAGGAATTTCTTATAATCTTTTTACAATACACAATGTCCATTGCATGGCAACATGTTATGCTGTGAATGGTGCTATTGAAAGACAGTAATTAACAACAAGCAAAACACACATAAAAAAACTATACTGTTAGAAAAGACTCTTACATGTGTGACCACTGCCAGCTTAACATATCAGTCAATAAGTAACATCATGAACAACCTCTAAGAATAGTCACAAAAATTACTATACACTATGTATCTGATATAAGTCTACTTTATACTTCACAAAACTCCTTTGGTTCTTTTCATTGGAAGTCCTCTCATGGGTTACTTATTACTGCTGTGGCATAGCGTAAGTTAAAGTGTAAAATGAACACCACTTCTTATGGTACGGTGCCATAGATTCATAAATACAGTTTCATTCTATTTAAATCAGTGTTATGGTGCTCTTTTTTTATAGATATATACATCTTGTACCATTTTATATCATTAAGGCATCATTATTCAATACAGAAAGTGAATTCCCAGTTGTAAAAACTCATATCAAGCAATCAGAAATGTGTACTGGTCTGACAGATCTCTGTACCTGGCTTCTCAAGATAGCACACCTGCTGTGGTCATTAAGGGTCTCAATTTCCCAGCTGGAATTTCCTTTATTTTACAAAACAGAGAACATAACAGTACGACAATCTTGCTACAGTAGGAGGAATCAAACTGCATGATCGGGGGGAGCAGAGCCGGAAACTCCAGCGGGAGATCTTGTTGATGGAAGGCCCAGGAAACATAAGAATGAATGACTCAACCCACTACTGTCCACCTCTAATTGAAATATCCAGTTTGATTGGATTGATCTTTTAAATAAGACGAACAATCAGCCAACATTGGGCACAGAATATTTAACTGATTGATGCTTAGTGGTTAGGGCATTCATCTCAGAATAGTTCACCTTTCCTCCTCACAGTATGAAAAGACATGGCATAATATTTCATGACTGATACCAGTTACTGCTATCTAAGTACAACAATTCCATAGCACCAACAATGAGTTAGGTGCCAGTGTGAAATATGACCTCATTAACACTTGATATCCTGCAGGGGGCTGCAGTTTATCATTAGGCGAGGCATCGTAGGCAACAAGAGTTAACGTTCCCTATGGATTTTAAAAGGCCTATTTGTTGATCTTCCTGTTAATGAGATTGATCTGGAAGGGTAGATGTCACATTATGGTCGAGGCAATTTTAATACGTAAATATGAAATTAAGTTAGATTACCAGCAAGGGCACATATGAAATGACTGGCAATTATGGATGTAGCTTAAAATTGAAAGAAGCACACTCCATTTCCTATGATAAGCTGTAGTTTGCTATAATTTATCAATATAGTCTTTCATTACAACCAGTCGTACAGCATTACCATAACCATTTATCCATGTTATGGCATAAAAATTAAAATAAAATAGGCTTTAAACACCATACCATGGCACAAACTATATGAACGGATCTATAAGACCTAATTAGTTATGCACAGCCACCCACAGACCAAAAAACAGCTCACCTAATACCTCCAGTCTTGCTGTGGGAAGTAAAATCCCCGGTCTGTTAGCGTTAGTTTAGCAGCCACCTGCCCACAGCCTGCTGAAGGGCTGGAGAGGGCACTTCTACTTCACATGTACATTTTATGGAATGATAAAGATCATGTCAGTGTTTCAAATACCACTAGCTGGGAGGAGGGAAAGGACAACAGAAATAAAACAAAGTGGCTTCCTGAGCCCTCTATCTTTCTAGGAGACATTCATCTAAGTAAAATATATCTGTTTAGGGACCAGTGCACAGGCAAGTCAAATTCACTTGCATAATACACATCTGTGCTACATTTTGTCTGGCATGGCATAAGCATGTATAATGTATGGGCATTACTAAGTCAAACAGATTGCTGCACGTTCTGTAAATGCATAGAACAATAAAACAGATAGATAGATAGATAGATAGATAGATAGATAGATAGATAGATAGATAGATAGATAGATAGATAGATAGATAGATAGATAGATGCAAGCACATATACATGCACATTTGTGTTGGAGCGAACCTATCCTTACATCATATATATGACATATGAGCATTAAGTAAATAAATTAGCTACATACGTTCATTGGATATATATATATTACGATTTCCCTTTTGCCACCCAAACTCCTAACCCCACAACTGTAATTCATTTAGCACCACTTGCTAATCAGTCTTTTGCTATATGTCATACATCACCAGCTGATACAGAGGATACATTAAAACTAAATGATATCCATGTAAAATAAAAAAATAACCATGTGTCCCTCTTTAGCGGATAGCATTAGAAAACCAGTTTGCTAATTGCCAGCATTTGCCCAATCCCTTTTGAAAATCCAGATAAAGCCAATTGTTAAGCATGTTACTAAGTATCTGTTGCATTTTCCAAAATGTTATGACCGCTGATTACAGATGGGCTAGAAGGAAAAAAAAACTGATAGTCATGCAACAATTTTTTTTTTCTTTTAGACAGGCACTGTATACAGATAGACACATGTAAATAATAATGATTGAAAATATTGGGTATTATATACATGAATGAAATTGGGTAATACACATATAGAAAGTGCTGCACAGCTGACAAAAGCTGATCCTGTAGCTAGCTACCATGTTGCTAGAATGATGCTCTTACCTTGCTTAAATCGTGTGCTTGGATGAGAATGTATGTCTGTGTGTCTATAGGATGATCAGGAGATGCTCATATAAATCCCTGGATGTATTAGCGTCTCTCCCTCATGCCCTGGAAGGTTCTGTGGAATGGCATTTATTTTAAGAGGGGATATTTTGCAGAAAAGGAGAAAGACTTCAGCATCCTGTTATTATGTCACTGGGAGAAACCACTGTGAAAAAAGTACACGAGAGAAAAGGGGAGAGATGGAGGGAGAGAGAGAATGAGGCGAGAGCATGTACACAGCATTGGGATTGAGGTGGGGGAGGGGGGAGAAAAGCAGAAGGAAAAGAGTGGGACAAAGAGGTATAGACGTCGGTTTAATATGGATTGAATGCAGGGATAGCAATAAAGGGAAGGTGAGAAAAAAATAGGGATTTTCTGGGAAAGGATTTACCATGGATCAGAAAGATCAGCAGTGATCCCTAAAATCAATGAAGCTGATAAAATATAGAGAGATTTTGGTTCTCTTCTCACCATCTATATTATAATATTCATATTTTTCTGATAGGAACATGAAGCAGAGCCAGGCTGGTCCATGAATCTGTAGGGAGGATGTTCTATTAGGAAAGCAGGGAGGATGCTGAAGAGAGGACCACAGGCAGGAGAGGAACAATTTAGAACTGGTAGCACTAATGTTGTGAATGATGATCACACATACAGCAAAGGATGCAAATACTTCATCAGAGAGGTCTATAGAAGGGACAATAGGTAAGTAGTCCTGGGTTGACGTGTGTATTGGCAGTGTCCCCAAGGAAGGGATCAGCATATGGCTAAATTGCTTGTGTTCATTCACTTTGGTTAATTCTGCTGGAATATACGAATGTGCCGTAGCCAGGCCTTTTCTCCCTATTCCAGCTCTCAGGGTCTCCATGGCAACGTGAGATGCTCATCTCCAATAGTCTTGTGATAAAATCATTTACAAGGATAAAGTGGTTCCCATTCACATGCTTGCAAACCTGTTTCTAATCACAGGGGGTGGGCTTCCACCACAAGACCTCAAAAGGTCATTTTTTATGGGAGTTATAGAACTATTAGAATTATTGGAATGACATGCAAGGAGCTTTGATGATATACAAAGTGCTGCAGCTCACAGTAACCACCCAGATTCACCTCATCGGCTCCAGAAAAATACAGACTGGCACATAGGATGTAATGGATTACTGTATTTTATACATTGCACCATAACATAAAATGCTGGATACTGGCATCAGAGAGTACACAGAGCATAGATAGATAGATAGATAGATAGATAGATAGATAGATAGATAGATAGATAGATCAACGTAGATAGATAGATAGATAGATAGATAGATAGATAGATAGATAGATAGATAGATAGATAGATAGATAGATCAACGTAGATAGATAGATAGATAGATAGATAGATAGATAGATAGATAGATAGATAGATAGATAGATAGATAGACCTCAAGTTTGTGTAAATGTTTAATCTTCATATAAGAGTCTTAAGCCGGCTATACATAGATCGAAATTCGGCCAGCACACCAAGGACTGGCTGGATTTAGATCCATTTATAGGCTTGCTGGTTGAACACAAGTTGATCTATCGATCGATTTGTGAACAACCAGCCTGTCAGGTTTTTCCCAAACAATCAGTGCCAGCAACGTTGATGACTGAATTCTGCTAATGTATGTCCCAAATATTGGGTTATTCCAGTAAGAATGACTATACTAAATACTTAAAATATAATAAATAAAATAAGTATATGCATATAAGTATGCATATACTACACAGTACCTGTGGGACTGCTGGAGAAGTGGAGAACCAATGTAGTAGCCATCACTACTACAGGCAGTCCCCGGGGTAACAAACAAGATATGGTCAGTAGGTCTGTTCTTAAGTTGCATTTGTAGCATAGGGAAGGGTTAACACCTCTGCAATGTATGTTTTGCTGTCTGTGCCTCTGTACAGAAGATTTCACCTCACTTTCTGTCCCCATGACAGTTGAATTTTAAAGATTTTGGGTTGTCATGGAAACAAGGATAAAGCTTCAGTGGAGACACCTTTTTCCCATGATAACTATAACAAGAGTGAATTTCCCTTACTAGGGGTAGATTTCCTCTCGCTTCCTGTTGTCTCCCTCCTTTGGAAGTATGAGTTGTATGTAGGTCAGATGTAGAGTTGCCACCTGTCCAGGATTCACCCGGACAGTTCAGGTTTGGAATCATGTGTCCGGGTTTCAGACTGCCTGAAACCCAGACACATTATTCAGAATAGACTATATCTTCCAGCAGGGTTGCCATCTGCAGTTGTCTAAGCTGAGAGTGTCTGTTACACTCTCTTTCATGCTGCCTAAAGCCAGCACTAACAATCCCATCCCCCAACACACACAGACAGATGGGAGAGGAGAGAGGGCTCGATCTGCACCTCTTCGTCCTGCCCCAAACCCCCCCCCCCCCCCCCCTGTTTGCCCACACTCCAATCCCTGGCACTGTGCCTCAGAAAAGAAAAGCGGGGGCTGGAAATTTGAAGTCCAGCAGCCTCAGATATATCTGAATAAGAGGTACAGACTGCCAAGGGGTGAGTGGGCTCACCATCCATCCCTGTCTATGACTGAAGTCTCCCCCCTCCCCCCTTCTCTCTCCTGACTCTGAGTGAGTACACTGAGGTAAATCAGGGTTCTCAGAGCACCCCTTACATCAGAGTTCCCCTTTACACCAGAGACCAGAGTGTTCTCCCTTACATCAGAGTTCTCAGTGTCCCCCCTCTTTAAATCAGGGTTCCCAGAGTTCTCCCTTACATCAGAGTCTGCAGAGTCCCCCATTATAGTGAAAGGGAACTCTGTAAGTTCAGATGTAAAAGTGGAACTCTGTGGACTCTGATGTAAAGGGGGACTGATTAAAAATGTTATTTATTAGCAAAATATATGTATAGTTTATACAAAAAAATAAAAATGTCGGGTTTGACTTGAAGAAAAGGTGGCAACCCTAGTCAGATGTTTTTAACTCGGGGACTGTCTGTACAGTGATCGTAACTGACTTCTGGGTGCCCAGCTACATAGTAAACATGGGGTCACTCGCTTGGCATGGACATCATTGAGAGAATGCCTTGCATTCATTAAGAAAATGCAAGTCCTGGTATCAATGGTCTCCAGGACAATAGAGAGATTACATCTTCTCAGAAGGAAGAGAAACAGGAAAAAAAAAAAAAAAACTTGGTGGAAGTCCTAACCCTCCCCTACACTATCAAAAGCAGGAAAAAAGACTTTAGGAACAGTTAAATCTAGATTGAGCACTTCCTTGAACCTAAAATACAACCTGAATAGGGTTGATTCACTAGAGAAGAATACTTCAAAAACTTTTATAAATGTTTTGTACAATTTTTAGCTCAACTCCAACCAAAAATGTTTTCTTTCATTTTGAATAGGGCCATGAAGGGTTAGAACCTCTGTCAGGTTTTTTCCCCATCCTTTTAGGATAGGAAGTAATGGGAACCCCCCCCCCCAAAAAAAAAAAAAGTGTAAATAAATAAATACAAAACACAGTTTAGTAGACTCGAGAAGAATTAGGGCAACTGATAATACCTTTATTGCTGTTTGTGCATTGATGTCCTGGTGACAACTGCACTGATCATTTCTGTCACAGGATGTGACACAGGGACAGGAAGTCTCAAAAGGGACATGAAGTAAAACAAAATGTCTCTAATTGGGTCACATAGAGAGATGAATATCTTGCAAAAATTTCAACTCTTTTTCATTCTAGCTTAAAAAAGTCCAGTGGTGTTTGGAGAGATCATTTGTGGTGCTTTGCTAAAGATGGCCATGCACATAAAGATTTCTCTCATTCTATCCAGTGAGAAATCCATAGACTGCCCCATCCAAGCTAAACAGCATGAACGAATGAATCTTCCACTGACAGCTATTGTATTCTGACAGCCACCACCCACAGCTGTCAAAATACCACAAATAGTGATTGCAGGTGATTAGCTGCAGTCACTGTTCAGCCAACTCCAATCTGTCGAGCCATGTGGTGTCAGCAAGGCCACCAATGGCTTGAATTTTGTCCGATTCACATGAATCTGACAAAATCCAAGTCATGTATGGCCTGCTTTTTTCATTTCCTACTCTGTCCACAGAAGGAGGGCTTTTACACAACCCAAATCCCTTTTTAAAAGCGTTCACTAGTTTCTGAGCATAGAGGTGATCCCATGTAATTGCTACAGTGCAGCGCTAAACCTCCACCATTAGTCACTGTCTTTTCTTTTTTCATTCATCAAAAACCTCAATACGCTTTCACTCCTTTGCTATACACTCACAGAAAGGCATGTGCTAACTGGAAGTGATTTTGCTTCGCAGTTCTGATCCCAACTGCTCACCTAAAAATCCTGGTACTTCCACATAAGGGGAGCACAGAAAAACCATTATGCTATGTGTGCCTATGTATCCAATAGGCCCAGTGCTGTCCTGTAGAGCAGAAAGACGTGCCATAGGGTGTACGAATATAGAAATTGTAGGGATGGCCACAAGGATCATACTAGTGAGGGCTGAGCTAAAGATAAATATAAATAATAAGATCTTTTGGATTTTCTTTACCACTTAACCTCCGTAAGATTTACCCCCCTTTATGACCAGGCCATTTTCTGTAATACGGCACTGCATTGCTTTAACTGACAATTGCACGGTCACTGTACCCAAATAAAATTGATGTAATTTTTTCCCACAAACAGAGCTTTCTTTTGGTGGTATTTGGTTACCCTTGCGGTTTTTATTGTTTGCACTATAGACAAAAAAAGACAGACAATTGTGAAAAAAAAACACAATATTGTTCACTTTCTGCTGTAAAACATATGCAATAATAAAAAATTGAACAAATCAAATTTCTTCATAAATTTAGGCCAATATGTATTCTGCTACATGTTTTTGGTAAAAAAAAATCCCAAGAAGCGTATATTGATTGGTGTATGCAAACGTTATACGGTCTACAAACTATGGGATATATTTATGGAATTTTTATTTATATTTTTTTTATGCTAGTAATGTCAGTAATCGGCGTCTTATACCAAGACTGCGACATTGCGGTGGACTATCGGACACTAACTGACACTTTTGGAACCAATGACACTAATACAGCGATCAGTGCTAAAAACATGCACTGTCACTGTATTAATGACACTGGCTGGGAAAGTGTTAAACATCTAGGGCAATACAAGAGTTAACTGTGTTCCTACCCAGTGTTTTTGTGTGCACAGTGTGCTGCTTTCACTAGGGGAAGAGATTGGTTCTAGTCCTTGCTTTCGGTCCCTTACCCCATGTCAGAATTGAGATATGCCTTGTTTACATATCTCAGTTCTCTGTGTTTTACTGACGATCAGCAGGTGCTGAAGGACATTGAGTCCCTGGCACCCGCAGATTGGATTCTGCTGTAAATTATCACAGCAGAAGCGGTCCACTAGTGGTGCGCACACGCCCCCTGCAGGAGGAAGTCTGGAATCATGTATATATATATATATATATATATATATATATATATATATATATACACATGATCCTGCGCACAGCTGCCACCCAGTAGTAGTAAAAGTGTTAAAGGGCAGTCAGCAAGTGGTTAATAAAGGTTTACTTTAAATACTTTGGGGCATTTGCTTTACAGAGTAGTGTCTTTTTAGGGTTATTTTGATGTTGGGCAATTGCAAACAATGGCCAATAGCTCCTGCTGCTGCCTGAGTCCCTGTATGAAGAGGAAGAGAGGTGAGAAGGGATGTTGGATCTCTTTTCCCCTCTCTTCCTTCTCACACAGGGAAGAAGGAAGGACAGTGAGCTATAAAATGTTTTTTTTTTTTTTTTTTTTTTTTTGGCTTAATGCAGGGAATGCACATAGCCTCTGATTTCAGTTACATAAGGGTGTTAAGCCCCATACACACTATTAGATTTTCTGCAGATTTTTATCTTCAGATTTACCAAAACCATGTAGTGCAAGGGCTTACCTGATTGCATACAAATTGAAACTCTTAAGGTTTGACCTCATATTATATGGTATTGGTAAATCTAATAGTGTTTATGGGGCCTTAGAGAGATGGGGGTGAAGGCTGTGGGGAGGGGAGGGGGGTTCAGCAAGAGGCAGGGAGAGAGCAATACACTGGTCTACCCAGTGATTAGCTGTGCAGGGGGTGTATCACTATAAGTCTAACAATTGGAGGACAGGCAGGCTGTGCTCCCAGTCAGGGTTGTCTTTAATATTGATTGGACCCTGGGCAAACATTTTCTTGGGTCCCTTCCATGAATGTTTGCTCTCCACCTGCTCTGAGACATACAATAAATAGCAGATAGACTCAAAGTAAGATTATTGAATCAGATCAGGCAGTGATTGCCATTGGTTGTCAGAGGTTACAGTGTATCATTACCGCTCACTGACTCACTGGCTGCTAGAGGTTACAGCACACATTATGGCTCACTGATTATTTGCTAGAGGTTACAGCACATGACTTCTGTTTGTTAATTAGTTGCTAGAGATTACTGTACATCAATACTGCTCACTGATTGGTTGCTAGAGGTTACTGGACATCCTTACCACTCATTAATTGGTTGCTAGAGGTTACTGTACATTATTACTGCTCACTGATTGGTTGCTAGTGCCCATCATTACTGCTCACTGATTTGTTGCTAAAGGTTACAGCATATCATTTCCTCACTGCCTGCACACCATGGAATGGGGACGTGAGGGGGCCCAGCAATAGACAGAAAACTCCTAGGAATCCTAGGACTCCTGGGATCAGTGGCAATGCTGGGGGGGGGTGATCAGTGGCAATGCTGGGGGATTGATGGAATCAGTGGCAGTGGTGGAGGGATGAGATTAGTTAGGAGGCAGTACACTGTGGCAAATTCTTAATCATGTAGAGCAAAGCTGGATATCTTTGTCAAGTATATAGTGGGAGATTCTACACTGAGCACCAATGTGAGGGGGGATTTACACTGACCACCAATGTGGGGGGAATTTGCACTGACCACCATGTAAAGGGAGATTTTATGCCACCCACCAATATAAAGAGGGATTTCTACACTGACACCAATGTAATAGGAGAATTTACACCAACCACCAGTGTAAGGGGGAATATACAATGACCTCCATGTAAGGGGGAAGTTACAACCATTGATGAGATTTGTACTGATCACCAATGTAAGATGACACTTCTACACAAACCACCAATGTTAGGAGGGATTTACACTGACCACCGGTGTAAGGGCAGTTCTGCACTTACCACCTATGTAAAGGGAAATGTACACTGATCATCAATTTAATTAGGAATTAACACTGACAACCAATGTAAGGGGGACCTTCACTGTCAGGTCACTTGAGTCCAGGTGACAGATGCACAGATGGAACTCTGGGTGGTTCAGGAAGTCAGGTCCACTGGAGCAGCAAAATGGATCCCACTGGGAGCTAGAGCATAAGATTCCCCAGGGCACGGAGTGTAAGAGGCAGCAGGTGTTCACCAGAACCCCTAGTGGTGAGGATGGACTGCGCTGTAACTGGCTCCAGGTCACAGCCCCCAGGGTCTCTCAGCTCATGTTCACAGTAGGTTACAGGAGGATAGAGAGGAAGCAGCAGCCCAGGACAACAAGCGATAGTCAGGAGATAAGCTAAAGGTCGAGGCAATTAGCAGACAAGGATAGACAGAGAACACTCTAAAGGTTAGGGTAACACGTTTATTTGACTTAAAAATAAAACTTGTGAGCATATACTGTAGTAAATACACAGATATAAAGCATAATCTAAAACATAAAATGTTTAAAATAAAATTGACTCCAAACCACTATAGTTTCACTTTGACCATCATTAAAGGAATGGCTAATTTTTAGTGCATCTGTGCCTAGACTTGACATAGAACTATTGGAAAAAGATTCTTTTTCCATTTAGGATAGAGAGCGGAAAGGTTATAACCCTGTTTTTTTTTTTGCCAACTGCATCCCAGTAGGGAGATTTACCTTTACTTCTTGTTTTATAGCTAAAACGGAAATTAAAAGAAAATCCTAACAAAGTGGGGTGATCCCTGGGTATCATCAGGATCACGAGAACTAGTTGGAAGATTTCTCCTCTTTTTCTGTTCTGAAGAAAAACTACAACTTTGAATTTTGTTTCACTTTAACCCTTGGTGATTAAGGTAAACAGGACAAAAAGAGATAGTGAATCTCCATAACAGGGACACAGACAGCAATTAAAACCTGACAGCTGTTGTAATCCCACTCCTCTATCCAGAACTTAAAAAAAATGCTTTTGGTTATAATTTAACCACTTGCTGACTCGCCACAGTACGTATACTATGGTAGGCCGGCATGAGCAGGCACCATCTCGCACATGTACATCATGTGCCTGCACTGGGTTTTGGAGCATGCTGCATGACCCCCCCCCCCCCTGACCAATGTGTCTGCCAGACAGTGGATTGCAGATCCCGGTACTCAGGGCTCGGTAATCATGTGATTGCTATGTCAAGAAAGCTATTAGGAATGAATTCATTCGTAACAGCTGTGTTGCCTATGCCGTGATTGGCCCATATCTATCACATGGTACCTGTGCCAATCACAGCACCCTGTACCATGTGATTGCTGTAGCCAATCACAGATCACTAGTGATCACTGCTGTCATGAATGGTTAACCCATTCATGACAGCTAAAAACTTTGCTATTACAATGATATACATTGTAACAACAAACAAAATGTAAAAAAAAAAATCTCTGATCATCCCCAGAGTAGTACACTGTTACTGTGGTGACACTGAACTACTCTGATGACAGGAAAAGAAATAAAATAAAATAAAAATATTGATTTTACTGTCACCGGTCAGTGTCCCTGGTCACTGCCACGTCAGTCATATGATGACGCTGTATTGTATATGTAGGTACATTTATACAATTTCATCATTTAAAAAAAAATAGTGACAAAAAATTACAACTTCAAAAAGCTCACCATGCCTCTTACTAAATGCCTCAGGCTGTCTTCTGTCCAAAAAGGGGTCATTTTGGGGATATTTGAACTATCCTAGAATTTTAGGGCTTCAAGAAATGAGATAGGCCATCAGTGCATCAGAACTGATCAATTTTCAAATATATCTATCATAGTTTGCACTGTATAACTGTCACACAAACAAATTAATTTATATCTATTGGGATTTTTTTATCAAAGACATTTAGCAGAATACAGTTTGGCCTAAGTGTATGACAAAAAATAGAAAACCCAGTGGTGATCAAATATCACCAAATGAAAGCTATTTGTGTTCAGTGTTGCATGACCACATAATTGCCAGCAAAAAATGCCCTGGTCATGCTGGTGGTAAAATCTCAAGTGGTTAAGGGTGCATTTATTTAGCATTTTGTACTGTTTGAAAACAGCGTGGAATAAGCCTTAATTTTACTTTATCAGAGGTGGAAAAAACCCACGTACTGGTAAACTTTATGGGTGGGTAAAAAGTTTTGCCTTAAAGTTAAAATTTAAACTTTCACTTTTCATAACAAGCAGTAGCTTTTTCCAATGTCATTTCTGGCCCAGCCATCCCAGTGTGCTTTTCTCTCACTTACCTTGTCCACATGATGATTAAAATCTTGTCAGTTTATTTGTATTTTTGAACAGTTTTTAAGATTCCATCACTTCCTGTAGCTTGTATCAGCATTCACTTTCTGTTAGGTCATCTCCCAGAAGCCTTCACTTCCTTGCTGCATCACAGAAGAGGGCGTGTCATGGTGTGTTCACTACTCTGGATGACGCACTCTCGTTACAATACCACCTTCCACCTACCTATACAATCTGATTGTAAAATCTCCTTTAGATCTCCCATTAGCTATGTAGTGCAAGGGCCTGTCTTGGTTTTGGGTGTTTTGAAGTGTTTTCACACATCATGCATAGGGCAGCGTATTTACTTGAATGGCCTGCTCTAGGCATGACAATTGCCCCAGAGAAGTTCCAGAACTTTTTTTGGAGCAGAGCATGGTGTGTTACTGCAATTTTTGGTGCATTTGCTGCACTTGGGGAGCATTTAACATTTAATGACAACTCAAGCACGATGCACATTTCCAGCATTTCTGAAACACATGGCAAAGCACGCATTTTCTGTGCAGTTTGCCATGTGCCTGAAACCACACAGATGTGAATAGAGCCTCATTGTTCTTCTGTAAATTCAATATAATTTTCGGGCCCCATTCACACCTAGTGTAGTGGGAGTGCATATTTTTGGCTTGTTTTTCCAATGACACACATACTGCAGCCTGTTAATTTTAATGGGCTGGGCTACACCTGGCAAAGTAGCTCGTGGGACATTTTTGACTGTTTTTTACTGCATTTGTCACCTGTTTTTTCATGTGCCAAAATGTGTGTTTGCTTCTGTGTTTGGTGTGTCGTTAACAATTAATGACACTGAAAGCACAACTAGATAATTTTACAATCTGATTGTACAATCTCTGTACAATTTCCTTTAGATTTACCAAAACTATGTACTAGGAGGACACACCATCAATTCAATTACTCTGTATCTACTCAGGCAGGCCCTTGCACTATATCATGGGTGTCCCGTGGGCTGCATGTGGTCCCAGGGAATTTAGCATGCAGCCTGAGCCCGTCTGAAGGGACGCTGGTGAAGCCAGGCAAATGCATGCATGGAGGAATGCCGGAGTGCTGTGAACTTAGTTGATGGGTAAAGGTGTGCTAATGAGGTCAGCTGGTAAACTCCTTCCTGTGTCATACTGGATAGTCTGTCCTGTCCATATACCAGGGAGTTTCTGAAGTGATTTTCAAAATATAGCCATAGATGAGATAAGGTCTTGCTTCCTGTACATCAGTTCGCAAAAGCAGAATAGTGTGCCTGCGGGTCCCACGGACTCGATGTCCACCGGCGGCCCATGATCGCGGCAAGGAGAGGCAGAACGGGGAACTGCCTATGTAAACAAGGCATTTCTCTGTTCTGCCTAGTGACATGACAGAGATCTTCTGTTCTTCTGATCGGGAACAGTGATCTCTGTCATCTTTCCGTAAGCCCACCCCCCCTACAGTTAGAACACGCTAAGGAAACACACTTAACCCCTTGGTATATAAAAATATATGTGACTCCCGTGCTGTCAAAGGGTCTATACTAAGGGACACGGCTGAAACACCTGTGTAACTGATCCAAGCAGAAAGAATGTAAATAAAAAAGTGATGGTGATTGCGCTGTGAAACAAAGGGGGTGGGGGGGGGGGGGGGAATGTGGAAGGGGCTAAAAAGTACTGAATACGAGTGTGGAGGTGAAAGCAGCAATGATGAAGGTGAATACAACCAAAAATACACACAAATGACACAGAATGTGTAATGTGATAAATAAATCCAAAACAATAAGGAGGAATAGGACTATGTGAAAAACAAATGGCAAATGAGTAGATCCAATGCCTATATAATCATAAATACGAAAAGTCCAAAAAATCGTGCAAACTATCTGACACAAAATAGTATAAGTAACATAAAAAATATATAATAAATTATATGATATATAAATCAAAGAAAACTAAATGAGTCCATAAGCCGTGAATATGAAACAGTCCTACCACCAAGCAAGTGTACCAGAAAAAATCTTCAGTGATAGCACCTCTGTGTCTGCAAGTAGCTCACCTTACTGCTGTAAGGTGTACAGCATGTGCTGATCGCCGCAGGTAAGCTTGTGGATGCAAAGTTGAGAGGATAACCAATCCAATGCTTGGATGATCCCAGTGATGGATATTCAAGACGGTATATAAAAAATGACATAAAAAAATATATATGGTGTGACTCCGTGATGACCACAGTGAAACAGGGATGGACCGAAAGGGGATGCACTCACGTTTGTTGAAATGAGTGTAGGCACATATCCATGAGCGCCGAGTTCGTATGCCCTTGTTGGTAGCTTCAGTCAGTTCCTGCTCACAGATGCTCGTCAGATGTGGTAAGTATAAATAAAATACAGAGAGAGGATATACATAGCATAATCCCGTATGGAAATCCGATTTAATTGAAGAAAATAGAAAAACTCATGTTTAAAAACAAAACTGCAGATCGAAACATCCACGAGCGCCGAGCTTGTCTCCTGCCGTCAGATTGTGACAGTACCCAGTGCTCCAATCCCGGCGCGTATCGACACATCATGTGACTTCATCAGGCGATAACACAGGGTAAGAGTACATGCCTATAAATAGTCTGCAATTAATGGACGCCTGGCGGCCATTTTCCCGAAGTCCGTCATTATAGTGAATAGCATTATTATTGCAAAGGTCCGTCGGCCATTTTGCTGAGGACTCACACATAGACACATAATATAAGAAAATAAACTAATGACAAATGGGATGGTCTATGTGGGACTAAAAATGAAGCACAGCAAAAGGCAATGACTAAAGGGCACTAAGACCAAAATAAATATTAAAATTAAGTAAAAGAACAAGGGGAAAAAAGTACATGCCTATAAATGGTCTGCAATTAATGGACGCCTGGCGGCCATTTACCCGAGGTCCGTCATTGATATGAATGACATAAGTATTGCAAAGGTCCGTCAGCCATTATGCTGAGGTCTCACACATAAACACGCAGTATAGGAAATTACATAGCTAATGACAGATGGGATGGTGTATGTGGGACTAAAAGAGAAACACAGCAAGAGGCAGTAACTAAAGGGCCAAATAAATATATTAAAAAAGAGTATTAAAAACGAGGGGAGAAAAGATAAATATGATAAATGTGCACGGGAAGTGCACAGAGAAATGAGAAACACTAAACCACACTCTAATATGATAATAAAAATATGTATAAAAAATATAATAGATAAATGAGCATAAATCCACAGAGAAAAAGGGAAAAAGGAGGGGAAAAAAAAGGACATCAATTTGTTTGGGTACAACGTCTCACGACCTGTATCGCCGTATGCCGTATTGCAAAAAATGCTCTGGTCATTAAGGGGGTAAAACCTTCCAGGGCTGAAGTGGTTAATGGTATATTAGTACATACAGTCATGCTCAAAAGTTTGCATACCCTGGCAGAAATTGTGAAATTTTGGCATTAATATTAAAATATGACTGATCATGCCAAAAAACTGTCTTTTATTTAAGGATAGCAATCACATGAAGCCATTTGTTATCACATAGTTTTTTGGATCCTTCCTAAATCATAATGATAACAGAAATCACCCAAATGGCCCTGATAAAAAGTTTACATACCCTGGAATGTTTGGCCTTGGTACAGACACAGAAGGTGGCACACACAGGTTAAAATGGCAATTAAAGATTCATTTCCCACATTTGTGGCTTTTTAAATAATGAAATGATGTGTGTTTATATAAGGGCTAGTTTACACTTGCTTCAAAACAAGGCTTTGGACACGCTTTGTTAAAGCTCTCTGAATGCCAGTCAAAACTCCTGTCACTAAATAAAATGGTTAGCTTACAGTTTACACCTTGCGTTTGCTTTGCTTCGGCTTAGCTTCAAAAATTTTACCCCATGTTGCTTTAGTGGTGCTTCAAAGCGTCTTCAAAGCCTCCATAGAACTCTATGACAAAGCTCGCTTGAAGCTCGCTTGAAGCACCTGTGGCTTTTGAGAGGCTTTAATTCAGCTTTAGCTTCGTTTTTTTTGGAGAAATTGCAGGTATGAGATATCCACAAACACATACAGGGCATCTGTCAAGCTTCAACAAAGCTTCAACAGAGCATCACGGAAGCATCACAGATGCTTCACCGAAGCATCACCGAAGCTTCATCGAAAGCACCACCGAAGCATCAAAAACACATCATAAAAGCACGTTGAAGAGGTAGGTGCTTTATTGTGTGTTGAAGCCAAAGCAAGTGTAAATGAGCCCTAAGAGAGTTTGCCAACTGCCAAGATTCTGCTGCAATAGAGAGTGATAGAAAAAAGAGCTGAAATTTCAATGCTTCTGTTGGGAATTGTGAGGATGAATTTCTCCACATAGGAGCTACATACTGTAGGTCAATGAGGGCTTATTTTAAATTTGTTTTACTGCTTGTTCACAACATGAAGAGACATAGTCTGGGTATAGGTTCAACTTTAGAGATTTAGGTAGGGGAAAGTTAAAGTAAACCTGTCATAAAAAAAATACTGTGGCTCTCATAGCTGGTCTCCATTAAAAATATTCAAGTCATCCTGTTGTAATGCTGACTTTTTGCTTTTTGACGTTCCTGACCCACAACAAGTGTTCCAGGTGGGGTTGCCATCTGTTATGACACACATCTGTAAAATATCACTCTAGGTTTACTTTGTAGTAACCATTTATATGTCTCCAGGAAACTACAATTCTTTGGAGCAGCTGTTCCTAGGCATAGGGATGATTCAAGTGATTTTTGCAAGACTGATTTACTCATGAAATTACCAATTTCAAAAGCAGTTTCTCATTTCCGCTCATTGAGCAGCTTAGGTGAAATTGTTGAAGAAAAATATATTTTATTTATGTTGCACCTGTGCCTAGACTATGGACATTAAAGTATTTAAATATTCCTAAACAGCAGTTAAAGTGGTTGTAAAGGAAGGACATGTTTTACCTTAATGCATTCCCTGAATTAGGGTAAAAATGTGCCACCTGTGGTATCACCCCCTTCCAGTCCTATTGCGATCCAGCGCTGTGCCCCTGCAGCGTTTCTCTCCTCTCTCCTCACAGGACTGGGCGCGAACCCGTAGATTTACCCCCATGTCCAATGATGATACACAGAAAAGAGCAGTAGTGCAGGCAGGGGACCCAATAAGAGGAGGGTCAAAGCTGCTCTTTGCAAAATCACTGCACAGAGCATGCGAGTATAACATGTTTATTATTTAAAAAAATAGTTTACAACCATTTTAATAGCTTAAAACAAGCACACACTGATCTGTAGGTGCTTGCATTGTGAAGTGATAAAAGTGTTATTAAACCCAGACTATTAAAACTCTCATTACATGTTATATAACAGAGTGTGCATACTCACAAAGCCACTAAAGCATTCATTTTCTGTAGAGTGAAATATGCCTGCTTGATCCTGCCTTCAACTGTCCCTGCCATTCTCTCTGTTCCCCATTTCAGGCTGAGATTGTGTAGACCAGCTGGTGTCCTCTACTAAGCATGCTCATATTTCTTCTAAGCTCTTCATTTTCTCCCTTTTCTTATCTGTGCAGCCCTCATGAGTATAGAGTCACACATTTGGGCATATACACAGCTGTAACTGACACCCCCTCCCTCTTCCGTGACCTCCAATTGCTAAACACTATGGGGGTGGGATATAATATGCTGATTAATTATATTTACTAGGAAACTCACAAAAAGCGTACGTTTAATATATATCAGTGTTAAATATAAATATATATATATATATATATATATAATGTAATTGCTAATGCCTAATTAAAAGAAACAGGTGCGCTAATCTATAAGAATATTCACAGTGGAAACATACACATGGCAAAAATGTAAGGCCATAAAATCCACTCCTGCAAAAACAAGTGTATGAAAATAAATTTAAAAAATGATAAAAAAATTGGATGAAATGACTCATAAAGTAAAAAATATATGGTTGATTCAGTTCATAAAAGGTGCATAAAAATGTGCATGCAAAGATGTGCATAAAAAATGTCCCTTATACAAAAGGGAACTAAGTGAACCAAGTATGTGAAAAACTTCTGTGCTCTTCAAGGGAATTGGGTGATCCAAATATAAGGCAACTTCAGTGCTCCTCAAAACACAAAGACTTTAATATACCATCACCATATAGATTCACTTCTTACCAGATAGCAGTAGTTTCAAGCATTGGATAATAATTCCACCATGCTCCAACAGACTGGGCTGTAAAAAACAAACCAAATTCCATATAACAGCAGTATCAGACACTGGACAATGATCCCATCAGGCTCAAACACCTTAAGCTGTAAAAGTGACCCGGTTTTTCACTGGACGCAGGAATCTCAGTATCTTTGGAAAAGCTGAAATCCAATCTGGCAGCTCAAGGGTAAATCCCAAAACATAACGTACTTCCTGTCCCTACTAGCTGGGTCAGATATCCCGATTGGAGAACAGTAATGTTATTTAAAGGGGAATTTCATAGAAGTAGATACCGAGGACTGAGCCATGTTACCTCGTTCACACAGGCTGTATTTACCCAGGTCAGATGCAGAGACTATTAGGCAAGTATTCATATGTTCTAATAGTTTAAATGCAGCTGCCCATAGCTTCTCAAACGTGTATCCAAATCCTTGTGACAGACTTATCCCTGTCCTATTTTTATTATCTCAAATGCACAGTGCCAGATAGCTAGGTCTGTACTACTGTATGTGTGCAGTGGTCACCTTCCAGTATATCAGTAGGTGAACCTGTTTACTACAATAGAGTTTATATGCAGCTCCTGTTATTTCAGATAACCCTGTCCTTTCTGGTCTGAGATTGTATAGCGAGTTTTAGCTCTTGGGGCTCAAAAACCAGCATAGGCTACATCAGGATTAGGCTTCAGACAACCACTTCTGGTAGGTAGAAGTCCGGTTGCATGACAGATTAGAAACTGCTAGGGACTAAGACACATAGTAGATAGGCTCACTCTGAGTTCCAGTGTGACACCACATTTTTTGCTGGTGAGAATCTGCATGCCAGGCTGGTTGGACAATGGTTGGGGGATCTTCCCATTACCACTGATCTTCTCTTTAGGTCTCTGACACAAAGACATAGGTCACATTGCTGCAACATTTATCTGGAGGTATCTTTATTAATAACTGTATATACCAGGGTATATGTGCACAATTCCACCAGGACTCCTGTTGGGCCCTTTGTGATAATACCTGTTTGTACATTTGATGTATGTGCTATTATTAATCTTTTCTTATATAAAGCTTGTATTATTTCCATACTGTCCGTACATCGATATACTCATGGGTAATATATCATATGCTGGTTGAAGTAATTCCTCTGTTCCCAAAGACTTACTTTATTACTGATTAGATTAGATTGATTACTGATTAGATTACTGCAAATGAGAACAGAGAGACATTGCACATCACCAGCTTGTCAGATAGAAAGAGATGTAAAGGGCCTCAGCTTGTTACTCCTCCTGAGGCCACAGCTGACGAATTTCACCCCACCCACTGGTGCTTAATCGTACAGGTGTGAGGCCCTCACTCTTCCACTTAGCAAATATTCTGGTTCTCTTATTTACCTTCAAGTTTAGAGCACTATCCTGTTTTGTGGGGGTCATTTCTCATAACCCCCCAAAAGAAGGCTGCACATTGAAATAGTGCATTTGTATTGTTTAAATTTTTGAGGTGTATGATTATATGTTGTAATATTGCTTTAAATGTTTTATTAACCTCCCTGGCGGTAATCCCGAGTGTGGCTCGGGGTGAATTCTCAGTACCAAAAGCGGTAACCCTGAGCCACACCAGGGATCGCATCGCAGGATCCAGGCAAAATTACTTACCTTGACCCAGGATCCTGTGATGTCTCCCGCTGTGTGTGCGAGCCGTCCTCCGGTCGATTCATCACAGCGCCAGGCTCCGTTCCCTGCGAGCACTGCGACTCATGGGGATGGAGAACGGTGCCAAATTCAAAAAGTAAAACACACACAATACATACAGTACACTGCAATCATACAGATTACATTACTGTATCAAATAATGTTACACCCCTTTTGTCCCTAGTGGTTTGTCCAGTGCCCTGCATGCAGTTTTATATTATAAATTCTGTTCTTTCTGCCTGGAAACTGGAGATTGTCCATAGCAACCAAAACCGTCCCTTTACATCAAAAGCAGTTTTAGACCAGCTAGAAAACAGCGATAATAAATTAGAATCACTTGCAGAATTGAGCAATAGTGATTTGTGGGGAAATCCGTCATCAAACACTAAAAGTAATGACAGTGACAATTCTGCAACTGAGCAAACTTCAGTGTTTTTGATTTAATTACATTATTGAATAATTTTTATTATTATTATATTTTTATTTGTTATAATTATTTATAGTTATTATATTATATTATAATTTATGATTTTGAGTTTCAAACTTTATCATACCTGGGCTGTCTACTAGACTCTTGTTTGGACAGATTTAAGTGAGTTATTCCTAAGAATTACAGGCCTACAATATAAAACGCCAAATTTCCATGCAAAACATTGTACTGCTTTGAGCATCAAAAATCTGAAATAATCATACCGCCAGGGAGGTTAAACTTTTTTTTTCACTGTCTGTTTTTCTCTTTCTGTGGAAAAAAATAAAGGAATCAGACTAATGGAGGTCATTTGCTCTCAGGTCAAGGATAGTCGAAAGAAGCTAATTGTAACCCTCAGGAGTCATTTACAGCCTTTGCATACTTAAAAACAAACAAACCCATCTCAATTTTACCTTCCTTGTTGATTGAATGCATTTAACTAAAAAGGATACATTTTCTATAAAATGTCCACATTTTTCAGAGGAATTAAATAAAAAAAACTCTTATTTTGCTCACCCCTAATAGACAGGAATTTATCTTTAGCAGTAACAAGACAAGCTCACTGGACTTACGTGATTCACAAAACAACTCATGCAAAGCAGCCTGCTAATCAACCAACACAATGATCAATATCTAGAGACGTGGGAAGGACTAGAAATTTGCAGTAAAGAAAGGACCTTGGGAAAGGGGAGAGGGGGAACTATTTGAATTTTAATAAATGTTTACTAGTATTAACAAAAATAATAATTCTTAGAGAAATACATAAAGTACAGATTTGAACAGTAAGCAATAGATATTCAACACAAGATTGTGTGTGAGTCTCCATTATTGAAAGCCACAGAACAGTATCAGAACTGAAAGGGCATGCCTAAAGAAAGGTTGGCACACAGGACATGCCATCAGCCACTTGCCTCAATGTACACAGATAAGAACATTTCATGAAAAAGGAGGAGATATGGATCTTAATAAGATCTCTGTAAGAAAAAAATGTAAACAGAAGGGGATGGAGAAGTATAGAAAGGGCAGAGAAATAAATGGAAGCAGGAAAAAAGACACAGTTACATAGTTAGTCAGGTTGAAAAAAGACACAAGTCCATCTAGTTCAACCATAAAAATAAATAAATAAACAATAATATTATGCAATCTCATATACACAACCCTATATCCATAGTTGATCCAGAGGAATGTGAAAAAACCCCCAGCAAAGCATGATCCAATTTGCTACAGCAGGGGAAAAATTTCCTTCCTGATCCCCCTAGAGGCAATTGGATTTTCCCTGGATCAACTTTACCTATAAATGTCAGTACCCATTTATATTATGTACATTTAGCAAAGAATCCAGGCCTTTCTTAAAGCAATCTACTGAGCTGGCCAGTACCATCTCTGGAGGGAGTCTATTCCACATTTTCACAGCTCTTACTGTGAAGAAACCTTTCCATATTTGAAAATGAATGTGCTCCCTTGTTCTCTGTGTTGACCCTAAAGTGAATAACTCAACACCAAGTTCACTATATGGACCACTTATATATTTGTACATGTTGATCATATCCCCCTTAATCTCCTCTTCTCAAGAGAGAATTAATTCAGTTCCTCTAATCTTTCCTCATAGCTGAGTTCCTCCATGCCTCTTATCAGTTTGGTTGCCATTCTCTGCACTTTCTCCAGTTCCCCGATATCCTTTTTGTGAATCGGTGCCCAAAACCGAACTGTATATTCCAGATGAGGCCTTACTAATTATTTGTACAGGGGCAAGATTATAGCTCTCTCTCTGGAGTCCATACCTCTCTTAATACAAGAAAGGATTTTGCTTGCTTTGAAAACCGCAGCTTGGCATTGCATGCTATTATTGAGTTTATGATCTACCAAAACCCCCAGATCCTTCTCCACTACGGATCCCCCCAGTTGTACTCCCCCTAATATGCATGATGCATGCATATTCTTAGCCCCCAAGTGCATAACTTTACATTTATCTACATTAAACCTCATCTACCACATAGTCGCCCAATTAAACAGTGCATTGATGTTGGCTTGTAAGCTGGAGACATCCTGTAAGGACGTTATTGAACTGCATAGTTTGGTGTCATCTGCAAAGACTGAAATGGTACTTTTAATCCCAGACCCTATATAATTTATAAAGGTATTAAAAAGTAAGGGTCCAACGCTGAACATTGGGGTACACCACTTATAACCTTAGACCATTCAGAGTATGAATCATTAACCATTACTCTCTGAATTCTGTCTTTTTGCCAGTTTTCTATCCATTTACAAACTGATCTTTCCAAGCCTGCAGACCTTACCTTACACATGAGCCGTGTGTGAGGAACTGTGTCAAACGCTTTTACAAAATCCAAGTATACCACCTCCATATCCACCCCTCTGTCCAAGGTTTGACTTACCTCTTCATAAAAAGAAATCAGATTTGTTTGACAACTTCTGTCTTTTATGAACCCATGCTGTCTGTTGTTTAAAATATTTTTTTCCAGCAAGAACTCATCTATGTGGTCTTTTATTAAACTCTCCAGTTTCTTCCCAACTATAGAAGTTAAACTAACAGGTCTATAGTTATTTGGAAAAGACTTTGTTCTCTTTTTAAATATAGGCGCCACACTGGCCCTACGCCAGTCCAGTGTTACTATTCCAGTCATTAAAGAGTCCCTAAAAATTATAAACAATGGCCTTGAAATGACAGAGCTCAATTATTTTAGGATCCGCGTGTGGATGCCATCTGGTCTAGGTGCTTTATCTACCTTTATTTTGTCTAAATATTTCTGGGCCATATTACTTTTGAGCCATTGTGGCTCATTTGGTGCTGTGTCACCATTATCATCCCCATTATTGACTTGAGCTCCCCCATGCTCCTTTATACACACAGAACTTAAGAAAATATTTAATACGTTTGCCTTCTCTTTGTCTCCAGTCACCCATTCTAGATTATTTCGCAAAAGGCCTACAAGCTCAGACCTGACCTTTTTATTATTAATATATTTAAAGAATTTTTGGGGGTTTGTCCTATTATCATTTGCAATCTGTTGTCCATTTTGAATTTTTATATCCTTGATTTCCTTTTTACATATTCTATTATATTCTTTGTAACATTTTAACAATAATAGTGTTCCTTCAATTCCATATTTTTTAGAAGCTCTTATTGTTTATAGCTTTTTTAACTTTGGCTGTGAGCCACATAGATATAAATAATAAAGTACAATTCCACCCACACTTAAAGCAATGGAACTAACCTCCACCACTAAAAAAGTGACATAGTGCAAAGTGACAGTTTCACCACCTGGTACCCTCAACAGACATACCAATAACCTCATAAGTACATAGTAAAAGACCACCCTATTAACCCACTACTGGGAATAAACGAAATAACATAAGAGTAAATCTTACAAAAAGGGCAGACTGTACAATCAACGCTAAGAAATCTGAGGACAAATCTGGAAGAAAACTGAAATGGATCCTGCCTGAGCAGGTTGCTGAAATAGGAGGACACTGAAACCTAAAAAGAAAAAAGTCCTGTAAAAAACAGATCCTAAGGACAGTGTTGATGAAGACAGTCCTGTATCCTGTTTATATATGCATGAGATTATAATGGAACAAATAATCTAATCAAATGACAGACGATCTACACAGTTCTAATATGATGTTGCAAGACACATACCTTCCATCCTCTACCCCCTGTATACTCCTGTGTGTGGGAGGGGGAAGGGAAGCAGCGGGTCTCAGGGAATGCAAACAGGGGCGATCAGATTGCTGCTACGGGGACACATCGGGGCATGTGTGGCAAAGGTATCTTTCCCACTTGTGCAGTGGCTGCCACATATGGATCCGAAGTTCCCTTGCTGTGGAGCGTGAGATAGCCGAGGCCCCGCCGAACTTTGCACTGTGTAGACCCAAAGAGCTTCCTCGTGGACGCCAGGCACAACAGCCGTATGGCGTATATGAGAGGACTCAGCACTTAGTGGTTCACAGCTGGGACAGAGCGCTCTGCAGTCTAGCTCAACTAGACCAGCTAGTAAGATGATAGATCAAAGTCTGATGTGGTCTCAGCTGTTGAAGGCATGTGGGATCTGAAAGGCAGTAAAAGATCTCAAGTGTGTGTCCATCCAAACAGTATCCTTACAGAAACGTAGGGTTGAGAGGATAATAGGAAAATTCCATGAATTATTGAGGGGATGAAGAAGTCATTCCAGGTGGTGGCTGCAAACAATAGGGGCGTCCAGCTGACACGTTTCAATCGGTGACCCGATTTTCTTCAGAGCTAGAGCCAAATTGAAGCACAGGCAGCTAAATAGTAAGATGATGTGTCTAATTGGCTACCATGTGTTCCCCACGGGCTGCCCCCTTCTAACAATTAACCCTAAAAGTATCAATAAAAAGTGTGCATCTAATAATACCTATGAAAAAAACACACTCACATAGACAAGAAGAAGGTAAAAGGTGTGGATGTGAGGAAAAAAGAGGGGGACGGAAAAATCAGGAGGGGGAGGGAGAGAAAAAAAAAAGAAGGGGAGAAGGAGGTAAGAGGGGAAAGGGACGTGGATTAAAAGGAAAAGAAAAGGAACGGGTGAGGACTATACATAAGTAAGTATACAAACAAAGTACAAATCAAAAAATCCAAGGCTCTGACAACACCAATAATAGGTGGTCAAATACGCCGGGCATAGACATTGCCACACAGAGAAAGGGGAATACAAGTAGCCGATATACAAATTAAATGAGTTTAATAAAGTGCAGAGGGCACTGTGGAGATGCTAATTACTCCTGTATACCTGAAAACTGTATATATTAGAAAACAACGAGGGGTCCAACTAAGATTCTAAGAAGCATGCTAAGTTGCACTCATTGTTCAGGCCCAATGGCTGGAGGCTGTTTAAACGATAGATCCGCATTTTCTCTTTTTGATATAGAAGTCGGTCAAAATCTCCCCTCCTCAGGGGGAGATTTAGCCTATAGATACCCTTCACTCGGAGACCCTTAGGGTCTCCATCATGTTCTGTCAGAAAATGTAATGGTAGGGGTCGCTCATCGTCCTTTCTCAGGATGCTCTGGATGTGTTCACTGACCCTAATTTTGAGTTGTCTCTTGGTCTTGCCTATATATATCTTCTCACAAGGACAGGTGATCATATATATCACCCGAGTGGTGTAACAGTTGATAAAGTCTTGGACTTTAAATTCTTTTTGGCTCAAGGAGTCAGTGAACACATCTGTCCTATCCATATAACCACACATGGAGCATTTACCGCAAGGGAAGCTACCATGTAGGGGAGGCAAATCGGTAAGCCAGTTTTTACTGGGTGATCTGATGTATTCTGAGTGGGATAAAATATCCCCTATATTTTGGGATCTCCGAGCTGTCATCATCGGACGGTCGCCAATGAACCTCCCCAGAATGGGTGCCTCAGATAAGATGCTCCAATGTTTCGTACTTAGTAATGATTCTTATTGGGTCCTGAGAGCTCCGCTCTTTTATGTCCACGGGTGTATCTGTCAAGAGATCCTCTCTACTTGTTTTGATAGCTCTTTTTTTGGCCCTTCTAAAGGACCTGTGTGAATAGCCTCTCTCCCTGAACCGTGTATATAGCTCAGAGGCTTCCTCCTGGAAGTGGGCATCCAACAAACAATTCCATCTGATCCGAAGGAACTGTCCAATTGGGATTACCTGGATCAGAGAGTATGAATGATGGCTGGATGCCTCCAGAACTGTATTTGCAGCAGTCTTTTTCCGAAATGTTTTGGTAACAAGTCTATTGTCCTGTATACTGATCTGTAAGTCTAAGAAGGAAATCGTGATTGGATGGTAAGTGTGAGCTGCAGATTTCGATCATTAGTGTTCAGTTGGCACATGAATTCATCCAACTGGGGTACCGTACCCTCCCAGACCAAAAGGACATCATCAATGTACCTTGCTGTGGCTGAGGTACAGCGGCAACTTGTAGACCACCTCTTCCTCCCACAGACCCAGATGGAGATGCGCAAAGGAAGGGGCCCATGGGGCACCCATAGATGTTCCCTCCTTTGTTGGTAAAAGGAGCCCAAAAATTGAAAACAATTGTTGTGTAGCATGAACTCTAAAAGTTCAAGAAAAAAATTTGTTTTGGGCAACCAGTAGTGGAAAATTCTTCTCTAAGAAATGACCAACTGCTCGGAGGCCCCACTCGTGGGGAATCGACGTGTAAAGTGATTCCACGTCGATCCCGATGAGAAGAGCCTCCACAGGGCAGCACACTCCCTGTAGTTGTTTTAATACATACCTTGTGTCTCTGACAGAGGAAGGCAAGTCACTTACAAGTGCTTTGATCATAGCATCAGTATATTTCCCTACCCGTTCAAGGGGTTCTTTGATAGCGGAGACGATAGCTTCCTGGGGGGTCTGTGAGGGATTTATGTAACTTAGGAATAATGTAAAAAATGGGGGTGTTATATTCACGTACCGTTAGATATTGAAGTTCTTTTTTGGTAATCAGACTACTTTCTGAGGCAAAACGAAGCTTCTCATTAAGGATCTGGACAATCTTGGGGAATGGATTGCCTGTAAGTTTACAATAAGTGGTAGTGTCTTTTAGCTGACGCAACACTTCTTTCTCATATTTATCTCCCATAAGGAGGACTATATTTCCCCCCTTGTCACTGCCCTTAATTACTATATCCGGTGCCTCTCGGAGTTCTTTTAAGGCCTGTCTTTACCCTCTTGTTAGATTATCCAGACCTGTCCACTCCCAGTTAATCTTCCCAAGATCTTTTTGTACTAGGTCCAAGAAAAGTTGAATCCATTTAATTTTGGAAATAGGTGGCATCTTAAGTGATTTAATTGTCAGATTAGAAGGTCTGTTGGTCACGTCTGTATGAACAGACAATTCCTGCTCACTATCAGAATCTGAATTTTCATTAAGTAAAGCCACTAGGTTATTAAATGCTTCCTGTTCTTCTGAATTGGTTAAATTTACCTTTTCTATATTTTCACGAGTGGAATGCCAGGACCTGAATATCACTTTGCGCAAGAAAAGACTAATGTCCTTAAAGACTTCAAATTCCTGCATGGTGGATTTTGGCGAGAAAGACAAGCCTCTCTTGAGCAAGGAAATATGGTGTTTGTTGAGAGGGAAGTCAGTGAGATTAATGACAGTCATGTCCTGTGACTCCAGAGGTGAAGACTCCGATGTCTGGTCTAAACCAGTCATCTCTAGCGTCTTCGTGGATGGGATCTCAGTTCCCTTAGATTCCTTTTTCCTTTTCTTTTTCTTTTTGGGTTTTGTGTCTTGTCTGATGAGTTTTGGGATTTTGATTCTGTGTCGTTTCTGCAGTTTCTGTGTCTCCACTTGCTGTCCCTTAAAAACCAACTGATTTAATTGGCAAGCCCATTTTTTTGCTTATGCTCTGATCTAGAGGAACATACCTGCTTGTCTCTTATTTTGCAGTCATACAAGCAGGTTTTTTGGCTATTGCTCCAGGAATGGGTCAAGGGTATGTCTTATATACTAGTGTATGACCCTCCCTGGAACATGTAATGATAGTTGTTACCCTCTCCTTCTCTTCCGTATTTTCTATTGTGAGCCACATAGGTTTTGTTTTTAGCCTTTTAAACTTATTGCCCATGGGTATATACTTTGCAGTGAGTTCACATACAGGCTTTTTGAAGAATTTCCATTTCTGTTCTGTGTTCATCAATGCCAATATTCCCTCCCAGTCTAAGTCTTTGAGAGCAGCCCTCATCCTTGGAAAATCTGCTCTCTTAAAGTTAAGTGTTTTTATCTTTCCCGTATGTGTTTTTTGCTTACAGCTAACATCAAATAAAATCATGTTATGGTCACTGCTACCCAGATGTTCCTTTATATGAACATTAGCAATAAGCTCTGCATGGTTTGAGATTACCAGGTTCAACAGAGCATCATTCATAGTTGAGGCCTCAATAAACTGGACCATACCATTGTCCTATAATAGGTTTATAAATGTTTTGCCCTTTAACTGTTCCAGCAATGATATTACTCCAGTCAATTTCAGGTTGTTAAAATCCTCCATTATTATCACTGTCCCAGCCCTTGCAGCCCTTTCCATCTCTGCAAGGAGCTGAGTCTCCACCTCCTCATTAACATTGGATGGTCTATAAGAAACTCCAATGATTAACTTTGAACCACGCACATCTATATGCAGTTCCACCCATAATGCTTCAGCCACATCACACTCTCCATTAATTAGGTCCTCTTTCACACTCACTTTGAGATCACTTCTCACACAGAGACAGACACCGCCACCTTTCCTTTTTACCCTGTCTCTCCGAAAGTGTGCATAGCCAGGAAAAATAATAGCCCAGTCATGTGAGGAATAAAGCCAAGATTCACCAATACCGATAACATCATAGCCCTCCTCATGCACCAGAGCTTTCAACTCACCTATTTTGCTTGGCAGAATTCTGGCATTGGTGTCAAAAGTTGCTAGGACGCAGGCAGCTAGAAGGTTGTAATGGTGCTCAATGAACACCTGTGACTTTGTGTAAGTAAAAGGCAGGCTTGATTGACCTGTTTACTTATATGCAATTTTTGGGCAATTTTTAGGCATTTTGCCAAACACCCCTGAAGAAACCTGAAGGCATCCTGGTTGAAAAAGGCTGCCCTAGATCATGTTCTCAGGTTTATTACAACCGCTGAAACAATGGGCACCTTAGGAAGGTGGTAGATGTGCCGATCTGAAGGGCATCATGTACCAACAGATAGGAACCTTAAACCCTGCTGCAACTGGGGTAATATAACATGTTAAAACAACAAGAGCTGCGCTTACCCAACTACTGAAATCATATATGTGATGTGTTATAGCAATCAGTAAGTGTAATAGGTGCAATAAAAAATAATAATTCATATGTTATAACAACCAAAAAATGGTCCACTGGGCAAATATGTTAATAAAGTGCTAATGCAGTCCAATATAAAGTGCCAAGTGCCATAATAAGTGCCAAAACAAGTGCCGTAAAACTTCTTAGATACAGGTGACCAGTGCTCTGTGCCAATCCACTGCAATACTAAAATCTGTGCTTAGTCACCCCTGTCCCTTTCTGGGACCAAACTCTCCAAAAGATCTTGACCTCCAGAGTTTACAAGAAGGTAGGTTAATATGCGTTTGTGTCACAGCCTCGCTGTATATGTCGAGGGTTACTGCTCACATATACTCAACGCCCATAAAGGAGGAAATCAGAGAGAGAAATTTCTCATAGCATATCACTGTGTATTAAAACCAAAACAAACAAAAAGAATCACAGTCACATACTATAATGCCTGAATCGGCACCCGGAATCATCTGCTAATACTCATACTGGAAGCAGCGCTGTTCCAGTCCACTTAGGAGCTGACATGCATTCCACTAGACGGAAGTAGCTTAAACCAGAAGTTCCTACCTCTACGCGTTTCGCCACATCCGGGAAGTCATCTGGAGGCATTCTTCCTAATGAGGCCCCGGATGTTCCGAAACGCGCAGTTACAGAAACTTCCAGTTTATGCTACTATCCGCCTAGTGGACTGCATGCCGTATGAGTACTTGCAGAAAATTCCGGGTGCTGGGTCTGGCACTATAGTATGTGAGTGTGATTCTTTTTATTTTGGTTTTAATAAACAGTAATACGCTATGAGAAATTTTCTCTCATTGATTTCCACCTTTATGGGCATTGAGTATATGTGAGCAGTAACCCTCAGCATATACAGCTGGGCTGTGACACAAGCGCACATTGACCTACCTCAGTATAAACTCAGGAGGTCAACATTTTTTGGTGAGTTCGGTCCCAGAAGGGGACAGGGATGACTGAGCAAAAATTGAAGTATTGCAGTGGATTGACTCAGAGCACTGGTCATCAGTATCTAAGAAGATTTACAGCACGTTTTTGGCACTTTTTATGGCACTTGGCACTTTATATTGGACTGCATTAGCACTTTAATAATATATTTGCACTAACAGTGGAGCATTTTTTGGTTGTTATAACATGGATTTTTTTTTAATGCAGTTATTACACTTATTGATTACTGTAACATATCACATACAGTATATGATTTTAGTAGTTGGATGAGTGCAATTCTTATTGTTTTAATGTGTTATTTGGTATATATTTATTACACATTCTTTGGGCAGCAGCTGCCCATATATTTAAAAATATCACTTGAGATAATTTTTTGGGGGTTAAAAAACAAAACATTTTGCGCTGGGTTTATTGTATTGCTTTGACCCACTCAACTGGGGTAATATCAAGAACAGTGAGCGACCATGGACCAAATTTGTTACCAATCCTCTTCGGTTTTTGTGCTCCTGAGATTTCCCATTAGGGTGGGCAGTGGGCTTAGTCAAGAGGTTAACTTAGGAACAGATAAAAGAAATCAGTTTGGGTGAGAGGGGTGCATGATATTCAAAAGTGTTAGGTGACTCTAGAACAGGTGGGAAAAGCGAATTATCTAAAAGCTGCAACAATAGTAAATAGGGTGGGATATGTTTACTGAAGTATTTAGTGGTGTTCCAAACAGCTAAACTATGTTTTATCAGAGGGCTAATGGATGAATGTTTGGATTAGGAAGAGAGCCAATGGAGTTCTTGGAGATGCACAGGAAAAGGGGCTGCCCTGGTCTGCAAAAAGGAATGTCAATGGGACAACTTAGACAGCTATTAAGATTTGTGAAAGTTAGTAACTCCCAAACTCCCCAGTGTTTTCGTATAAGCTTTTTATACGTTTAGCAATTCTTGGTGCTTTATTAGACTATATAAGCTTTGTTATGTTTTTTTCAAGCAATTTAAATGTTTTACATGAAAATGAGACAGGACGAATGTGGAATAAGTAAATGCGTTTTGGCAAGACAGTCATTTTTATAGCATTCATTTGATCTAACAATGAGATGTTATGCTAAAACCATGCGAAAATAGGTTTTTCAGGCTTCAAAAAGCTGGAAGATAGCTTGTCAAATACAGTGATTGATATGATGGAGTCAGGCATATACCCAAAAATTCCACATGTGATTTTGAAGTTGGGGAATGTGATAAGTGGTGGTATAAGTGTTAGGATCATATCGTCCACAAATATGTTTAATTTGTATGAGTTGAAATGTAAGTCTACTCCATGGATGTTTGTGTTGTTCCTGATAAGTTGTGTTAGATGTTCTAAAACTAATATAAATAAAATGAGAGTGAGGGGACACCTCTAATGGCATTCCCTTTGTTATAGGAAAAGTGTCAGAAAAGCATTTGAGATATCGTACCTTGAAAAATGGTTGGTGGTATAGTGATTGGAGCCAGAAAAGAAAATGATCCCGGAATCTCCATCTTTGTAAAGCATAAATCCAGGACAAAGTCAAATCAAAGAAAATCCTTTATGTAAATTAAACCACAAAAGCATGCCTTGGACGAGTTTGTGATACTTTGGGGTACAAAACCCACCTGATGCTTGAGAAACTTTGAAGGGTGGTTATATTAATAATAATAAAAAAAAAAACACCACCTACAACCCTATTGAACTATGTATGGACATAGCTTGCTTAATCACTAAAACTGTAATATCAATGTTTTGAGTTGGGTTACTGTTAACTCATGTTCAAAAATCATGTAATGTTTATTTTTGTGATTGGTTATTTCATATGCCTTAATCAAAAGTTAGATAGATAAAGTGATTAAGGGTTTCATGTGCAGCCTGTTTTCGCAATGTAGTGAAAACATCCATAAAGCGTATTAATTGAGACATCTTTGAGTCATGCTGAGTTCCAAATGCTCCAGCAAGCAGCAGTATATTTAGGCCAATATGCACAAGCCTACCAGCCCAGTTTTCAATGTTTACGCATGGTTTGTTAACTGTATGCCATGGTAATCTGAAATCTATAATCAAGTGACAGTTTTTTTTTATACTGTTTATGTTTTTTATGTTTTATATTTGATTAAGCCCAGAATTCTAGAGAAGTGTTTCTCAACTGGGGTGTCGCAGCACCCTGGGGTTCCGCCTAAGGTTGTTAGGGGTTCTGCGGCATCCTGATTGAGAAAGAGTGTGGATCAAGCTCTGTGCGCTATGTACAGCAGTGAAATTTTGACCACAAAATTATCGGTCAAAAGTAGGGTTTACAGCATTGTGCTGAAAAAAGTGCTGATAATGGCTTTCCGAAACCGCTGCAGCATTGAATTTCATTTGCACTGACAATTTAATTACAGCTTGCGACTTACTTTAACAGAAGTATATGCAAGTCGTAATTTTTATAATCACGACGATATGAACAGTTCCATTGCCAAAAATATGCTGCGACTTGTCATGCGATATGGAACTGTCAAATCACATGTTGCACCGGTGTGAACTAATGGTGTGTTTTTCATAGGTCACGTGACTCAAAAAATGCATCAAAAATGCAACACGGGTGCATTCTTGATGCATTCTGGCTGCATTTTCAATGTATTTCAATAGGGAGGTGCGGTTTTAGTGTGATTTGGCAAATATGCACCAAAAATGCAGCAAGCAGGATTTTTAACACTGCTTTAAAAGATGCCGATAATGGCCGACAATAAATTCATGATATTAATTAAAAAGTCCAATATAATACAATTATTTATAAAAAATATGCAGTATATATTTCAGTTTCAGCCAATTGCTTCCCGAATTTTTGGTTTCGGTACCAAAATGTTAATTTCAGTGCACCACTAACAAATATATATACTGTACATACAGTATGTTATGCATGTGTGTATGTAGGTTTATACATTATTTTTAATCCTGACCCTCTAATCCTGTAGATCATAACTGCTTTTCAAAGATAGCGGGACTGCTTTTTTTTTTTTTAGAGATAGTTGGCAATAGCGAAATGTATTATCGCTTCTCTGGAAAGCGATCCATGCTCAAGCCACTTATTAGAGGCATTTGATAGGCAGTGAGGAGGTGATATGTCCTACAGTCACTGTCGGTTTTAACCCCCTGAATGCAGCACCACTGTGTGCAATGCATGCAGTTGGAGGGCTGTTACAGCATAGCCCCATTCAATTGAATAGGTCACATTCATAAATTTACATCCCCCTAAAGCCCCAGTGTTGCTCTTTCTTCCTCCTCATACACTGATAGATAATTTAGGAGCAAGTTCACTTACCATGCTTGGGTAAATTTCTAACAGTCCACCCATGCATTTCTGGGTGCAGTTCTTGCTAATTACTCTTAAATGGAGTAAAGTTAGGGAGTCCCCGCTGCTGGTTCTTGGGGCAAAATTGTACATTTGCTTGGCAATGCCTAACCAATTCAGGGGGTTATGCTTCTTCCTGGTTCCCTGCATGGTGGATACATGCCACTGGAGAGCACTAAACATCGGGCAATATGTCACTTCTGGCACAATAGGCAGCAGAGTGTTTCAAAGACCAAGGCCACATGTATGGCTGTGGCGAAATACAACACCTGTAGGTGGAGTATTATGTCTGGTGGCATATTTAAAAGGAGTGGCAGCCTGTCATAATGAACCAAATGCACACTAATGCCCCTTACACATTGGACATTCCAACAACAAAATCCATGGATTTTTTCCGATTGATGTTGGCTCAAACTTGTCTTGCATACACACGGTCACACAAATCTTGTCGGAAATTCCGAACGTCAAGAACGCGGTGATGTACAACACGTACGACAAGCTGAGAAAAATGAAGTTCAATAGCCAGTGCGGCTCTTCTGCCTGATTCCGAGCATGCGTGGAACTTTGTGCATCGGAATTATGTACACATGATCGGAATTTACGACAATGGATTTTGTTGTTGGAAAATTTGAGATCCAGATCTCAAATTTTGTGTGACGGAAATTCTAATGGAAAATGTTCGATGGAGCCTACACACGGTCGTTCGGTTACTTAGGAAAGTCATTGTCACCTTACTCTTCAAAAGACTGAAAAAACATAATCTGCACCACAATGAACTGTATAATTGTGTTGGATTCAACTTCTGTGTATTATTGAAGAGTTAAGCTGCCTGTGGATGGTGCCGAATCAGCAGGTGACCATACTGTCCAGACAGACTGGGTCTAAGAAGGTATGTCAATGCAGAAAGCAAGCAGCATTTGAAACAGAACAACTGAAATTGTAAGTGGTATGTTAGCTATTGACATTCCGCCACAGCTTTTAGCCACAAAAGCAAATGGGAACTGTACCATGAGTACTCAACCCCAGCAAGTATCACCTATCCCCAACACTTATCAGCACTGTAACACTTAACCTGTCCCTCACCTTAACACTTAACCTACCTCTTAAATTAAACCTTTATATCTTAAGGCGGATCTTCACTCTGAAATAAAAGTTCCATCCTATCCACCTCTCTGCCTCTTTGCTACACAAATAGAGCACTTTTACTACTGTTTATTTTTATTATTATTTTTATTACTCTTTTTTTCAGTTAAAGGATTCTGCCCCCCACCCATTCACATCACTCACCTAGGCAAATTGATGTGCTCTATGCTTGCTGTGCCTCCTATGCTATGGCACATCACATATCTCAGAAGGCATAGTCCTTCATCAACAAGAAAGGAGAGGGCAGGCTTAGAATCCTGTCAATGGGAGGCTCGTCAGCTCAACCTGGAAGAGCTGGCAGTCTCCCTATGATGTCAAATAAGAACATGGAGGTGCAGGACTGAGCAAGGTCTGCTGAGAAGAGGATCTCAGCAGGACAATGCTGGATCCACTGGGTGGGTATCTGAACTATGCAGAACACAATATCAGGTAAGCAGAGGTTAAAAGCAAAAAAAAGTGGGGTGGGGGGCTGAAGATCCACTTTAACCTGTTCCCCTCTGCACTATAGCCAAATGACGGCTACAGCGCGGACCTACATTGCCGGGAGGCTGTCAATAGACGTCCTTCCCTTTGCACGTTCCCCGCGCACCCCATGTGATCACTGAGTCAATGGCCCCTTACCACGTGATCAGCTGTCAGCCAATGACAGCTGATCACGTGATGTAAACAGAAGATCGGTAACCATATTTTTTTCTCCTCACACTGTCAGCGTGAGGAGAAAAAAAAGCCAATCACTGGCTTCTGTGTAAGGGACATCGGTCCCAAGGGAGGAAGAGGCACAGCCACCTCATCTGTGCCCACCAGTGCGGCCTTCCAGTGCCACCTGCCAGTGCCCACACAGTGCATATCAGTGCCCACCAGTGTATATCAGTGCTACCAATCAGTGCCAACTATCAATGCCCACGAGTGCCACCTATCAATGCCCACCAGTGGTCCCAATCATAGCCTCATCAGTGCCACCAAGCAGTGCTGCCTATCAGTCTCACCTACCAGTGCCCATCACTGTCCATCACTGCCACCCATCAGAGCCCATCACTGCCATCTATTAGTTCCCATCAGTGCCAGCTATCAATGCCACCTATCAGTGCCACCTATTAGCGCCCTTCAGTGCCACCTATCAATGCCCTTCAGTGTTGCCCATCAGTGCCATCCATCAGTACCACCTCTCTGTGCCACCTCTCAGTGCCCACCAGTGCCGCCCCATCAGTGCCCACCAGTGCCACCTTATCAGTGCCCATCAATGCAGCTTATCAGTGCCCATCAGTGCACCCTATCAGTACCCATCAGTGCAGCCTCATCAGCGAACATCAGTGAAGGAGAAAAGTTACCTGTTTACAAAATTTTATAACAAATTATAAAACTGTTTTGTATTTTTTTTTTTCAAAATTTTTGGTCTTTTTTAATTTCTTTACCAAACTATAAAAAACCCAGAGGTGATCAAATACCACCAAAAGAAAGCATGTATTTGTGTAGCATGACCGCGCAATTGTCATTCAAAGTGTGAGAGCACTGAAAGCTGAAAATTGGTCTGGGCAGGAAGGGGTTTACGTGCCCAGTAAGCAAGTGGTTAAAGCGAAATTAAAGTCTTGTTTTTTTTTTTTTTTTTAAATAACAAACATGCTATACTCACCTGCTCTGTGCAGTGGTTTTGCATAGAGCAGCCCCGAAATCCTACTCTTCTCGGCACTCCTGACCGCTCCCTCCTGCCAAATGCCTCCAGAGCAAGCTGATTGCCCTGGTGGCACCCAAGCAGGCTCACTCCTGAGCCGCGGCTCTGCATGTCCATCCACACACAGAGCCATGGCGCGGCCCTGCCCCTTCCCTCTCCTAAATGACTCACTAGCTGTGATTGATAGCAGCAGGGATGCCAATGAGGAGTAAGAGTCTCCAGAGAGCCTAGGCTCCCATGCACATTGTTGGATCGAGATGGGGCTCAGGTAAGTGTTGGCGGGGGGGCTGCTGCACATAGTAAAAGCCTTGAGCCTTTAGAACGACATATACCCACCGAAGTGGCTATCATCTGGTGATACACAGGGATGAAACAAAGCCACCTGCATAAGTTGTACCTGTTTATCCGCAGCCACCTCTTCTCCAGGCCCTCCTAAAACACACAGATTAAAGGCTATTTCTCAGCTCCAACAGGTAGGGGGTGGGGATTTGACATCACACACTGCCCAGCATGGGAGGAGAGACCTGACTGGGGACACACACCCCCTCTATACAGTCTCTTTGGGAAACATGCACAGCTGAGGCTGTCAATCACCTGCTGTGTGCTGGAGCGAGGATGGGGCTATCACTAGACATGTGCACAACAAAAAAAATAGTTTTGTTTAGTTTCTTTATGTTTCCGTTGCTTCGTAACGATTCGTAATTTCGTAAGGCACGAGTTTTAATATTCAGACTCGTCCGTATTTTCGTAACAGATATATTTTCATTGATTCGTAATTCCGTTAGTCTAATGATTAGTAATTTCGTAAGACGTGGGGTTTCATATTCAGACTCATATTTTCATAACAGATACAGTATATTTTCATATTTACGAAATGATTCGTAATTTTCCTTGATTCAAAATTCGTAATTTTGTTAGATAATAATTTTTGTTTATTCGGTACACTACTTGTAATTTAGTAATTGTTACTTTTGTGAGATTGCCTTTTCCGTTGATTCATACTTTCACAGGAAATAAAGAATAATAACCCTATGCTTGCCTTTCTAATAAGTCCTGTACTTACTCCAGTCCACTCCCTCAGTCATGAGACCTGACTCATTCTAAAAAGATTCATGAATGCAGTTTGACTCAGACACAAAAGGGATAAGCTGATTGGCTAAAGATATTAAGTAAGATACATCACTCACTAATACACTGTCCATTCAAAAGACCGATTTGAGAACACGAAGAAATGAAATTACGAACAGACGAAGAAATAAAAATTGCGAACACACGAATGAAAATATGAACATACGAAATTATGAACAGACAAAGGATTGAAAATACAAAATGTAAATCTTTCCTTATAGATGCCATATTCTTTCTTTTACTGTTTCTGAGTTTCGTATTTTCCTAAGTTTGTCCGTTCATAAGTTCGTATTTTTGCGCGTTTCTTATTTTGCTTATTCGTAATTTTGTAACTTTCATATTTTGGTTCTTTCAGCTATTCGGATGTTCAAATTGATCCGAATGTACGAATACTAACAAATTCGTATGAAAATCTTTTCGTTACGAACCGAATCGCACATGTCTAGCTATCATCTGGGAGTCTGTGGTGTCAGTTACACTGTCAGAAGTGAGTCATACAGATAGCAGGGAGAGAAGAGATCAGGGAGGATCCACACTAGGTGCTTTGGACTGAGACAAGTACGTACTATGGAGGGATATACTTTGTTAATTTTTCATGTTAGAGGTTTATACCCACTTTTAGCTAATGATAATACTTAACGTTACTCCCCCCTCCTCCTTTAAAAAAAAGTAATATACTTTACATGTCCTACTTACCCTTTCCACACTCCAATGCCAGCCATGGCTTCCTCCTTGGTCCAGCAGCGACAGTAGTCTTCAGGAAGAATAACAGTCATGTCATTCTGCCCAGTCCCTGTGAGCCCAGCCTGTCGTTTGCATGCCCCCCCTAGGGCCGTGTCACTATACAGGCTGGATTTACAGTACTCCAGGACTGAGCAGCGCTCACATGTCATTATGGAATTAAAAATGTCATTCATCCTCGATAATTGTATTATTTTTTTAATGTCAGTTTTGTTGGAGTACATCCTACAGATGCATCACTTCATGCTGGTTTAAAAGACAAGTTCATCTTTGGGAACATGTTATATGTTCCACTCCTTTTTAGAGTAGAAAATGTAACATGTTCCCACTGCAGCAGCCTCTGCCAGCTTTGCTGCCTCTAGTGACAGCAAGTGGGGGATTTTCAGCCCCCGTTTTCTGTCACTATTTAAAGGGGTTGTAAAGGTAAAAATTTTTTCACCTTAATGCATTCTATGCATTAAGGTGAAAAAACTTCTGACAGAACCGCCGCCCCCAGCCCCCCCGTTTTACTTACCTGACGCCTCGAAAGTCAGCTTCGCGTTCCCGACATCTGTTCCTCCGCTCACCCTGGCCGCTGATTGGCTGCAGTGGATGGATTGAAAGCAGCGCAGCCATTGGCTCGCGCTGCTGTCAATCACATCCGATGACGCGGCGCGCCGGGGGGCGGGGCCGAGTGATACAGCGAGCGGCTATAGCCGCCGGCTGTATCACGGGAGCGCGCCCGCAAGCACTCACCACCGTGCGAGGGAGCTCGCATTAAGGTGGTGAATGCTTGCGGGGAGGAGCTGAAACAGCCGCCGAGGGACCCCAGAAGACGAGGTTCGGGGCCACTCTGTGCAGAACGAGCTGCACAGTGAAGGTAAGTATAACATGTTTGTTATTTTAAAAAAAAAAAAAAAACACCTTTACAAACGCTTTAAAAAAACACAGCTGTGCGGGGCACTGCCCCCAGACGTGTCATTCATTCACAGGGATCTGTGAATTGGAAACTACAAGTACTGACAGCCTTTGAGGCTGTTGGCTTGTAGTTCTCAATGATCTACCATGGCATTGGCATTGTTGAGAGCTCTGGTAGTTCATTGTATCTTTCTATCAGTGTGTATTTGCCTGGCCGTATGTGGTACGAGCAGACAGATACACTCACATGTCTGCAGGAGTCCTGCATGGCACCTGCGATCTGCTGATCGTAGGTGCAATGATTTACAGATTCCAAGAAAAAAAATAAAATAAATGCACATTTTTTACTTGAAAAAAGATGTGAATTTAATTATTTATTTATTTTTTAAAAGGTGAATTTATCTTTTAAGGCAGCCCTAACATAGTTGCCAACATTGTAAAAAAAATTATAGGGACACTTTTCTGCCTGTAGGCAGAGTCTTAATATAAATAAGGGTGGGGCATTTGTTTGTAGGCGTGACATAGTGGGAAAAGAAAAATGTGCGTCCTGAAAAATGTGCAGGGTTTAAACTAAATGGTGGGCGTGTCTTAAATGGGCGTGGCTCAAAAGGGTGTGGTTAGAGTCTGAGATGAACGAGGGATGGAGGGAGAAAGCAAGGGAGAAAGAAAGGGAGAAAGAGGGAGGGAGAGAGAGAAAGAAATAGATAGGGAGGGAGGGAAGGAGAAAGAAGGAAGGAAAGAAAGAAGGATGGAGGGACAGCAGGCCCAGATCCTACACCACAATAGCAATATGTGTATTCCAGAAAGTTTAACAATCAGCAGATAAGGATATTCCAAACACCTGGTGTTAGCGCTTCAATCATCCCAACACCAGGGTTGTTATGGTGTCAGGATGATTGAAGTGCATTATTTCTATTATTACATTGTAATATAAAATGAAATAACTCCACTCACCATAATGCAGAATCAGTGGGAGCCCTGAGCGTGTGACTTGCCACGCCACCTGCCACCAGATGCCATCAGGTGTCCCCAACAGAGTCCCTCCTTACATAAGGAATTCTCAGCAGAGTCCCTCCTTACATCAGGCATTCCCAGTAGAGTCCCACCTTACATCAGGCATTCTCAGCAGAGTCCGTCCTTACATCAGTTGCCCCCACAGAGTCCATCCTTACAACAGGTGCCCCCAGCAGCGTCTGTCCTTACATCAGGTGTCCCCAGTAGAGTCCCTCCTTACATCAGGTGCCCCAGTAGAGTCCCTCCTTACACCAGGTGCCCCAAGTAGAATCCGTCCTTACATCAGGTGCCCCCAGTAGAGCCCATCCTTACATCAGGTGTCCCCAGCAGAGTCTCTTCCTACATCAGTTGTCCTCAGTAGAGTCCCTCCTTACACCAGGTGTCCCCAGTTACCATTGGTTGGTGTCACTCGGTGCGGAAAAACATGGTGTCACCCCCCACCCACTATAGTCCTCTGTCAGTACAGACGCCCATCCCTCAGTATAGATCCCCCTCCTTCAGTACAGACCGCCCCTCCCACAGTATAGATCCCCCTCCCTCAGTACAGACCCCCTCCCACAGTATAGACCCCCCTCACTAAGTACAGACCCCCCTCCCACTGTGCAGACCCCCCTCCATCAGTATAGACCCCTCTCAAGGCAGACCCCCCTCCATCAGTATAGATCCCCTTTAGTGCAGACCCTCCTCCATCAGTATAGACTCCCCTCAGTGCAGACCCCCTCCATCAGTATAGACCCCCAGAAC
Organism: Aquarana catesbeiana; assembly: GCF_042186555.1. Lineage (NCBI taxonomy): Eukaryota > Metazoa > Chordata > Amphibia > Anura > Ranidae > Aquarana > Aquarana catesbeiana. The sequence goes on from NC_133333.1 coordinate 142,493,713, forward strand.
AACCCACCTCCCTCCATCTGTAAAGACCCCCCCAGGACAACCCATCTCCCTCCCCATCAGTACAGACTGACCCGGGACAACCCACATCCCTGCATCTGTACAGACCCCCCAGGACAACCCACCCCACTCTCCTCATGCACCTGGGCATGTTATTTAAAGGAATTGAGGATGTATTTTGTTTAAATGTTTTTACACCAGTACTTCTTTCTCATGGCAGTACCCAGCCCCTCATGCCCTTTTTTACCAAAAGCTTATGAATTGGCCTTAGCTAGAAAAAAAATCAGCTTTTACAGACCTCAGTGGGGTTTGGGTGCTATTTTCAGGGTTTACAGATTTTGTTCAAGTTTTCTGTATACATCCAGCACACTGAACTTTGCAAGGTTTGCACTTCACTCTTTTTAATTGTTAGACAAGACAATTTGGTTTGTTGCAGGCTAGCTGGTAAGTTGAGCTGGGAATTTTTCTTTGTTGATTTTTGACATGCGTCACCCTTCCATGTGCTCCTTGCTCAGTTATAGGCCAGCTATAGGTTGGGGCAGTTACGTTTATTTGTACCATTGGTTATTTCGTTAGGGAACCCACTGGACACCATCGATGCCATGGTGCTATTTGCTGGGTGTCCAGTGCACCCCTGTGCCTTTAAGGAGGGTTGGGCTCCCTCCAGGCATACCTGTCCTCAATATATCAATTAATATATATGTAGTATGGCCTCCACTACTATGGAGGCTCTCAAATTAGGACTTGAGATAATACTGGAGTGCCTTGAAGTGGCCTCTGCAGCTTGTACATGTACAGTGTCTCACAAAAGTGAGTACACCCCTCACATTTTTGTAAATATTTTATTATATCTTTTCTTGTGACAACACTGAAGAAATGACACATTGCTACAATGTAAAGTAGTGAGTGTACAGCTTGTATACCAGTGTAAATTTGCTGCTCCTTCAAAATAACTCAACACACAGCCATTAATGTCTAAACCACTGGTTTACACTCCTAAGTGAAGATGTCCAAATTGGGGCCAAAGTGTCAACATTTTGTGTGGCCACCATTATTTTCCAGCACTGCCTTAACCCTCTTGGGCATGGAGTTCACCAGAGCTTCACAGGCTGCCACTGGATTCCTCTTCCACTCCTCTATGATGACATCACCTAGGGTTTAGGTGGCATGCTTGGCCAGTTCATCACCTTTACCCTCAGCTTTTTTAGCAAGGCAGTGGTCATCTTGGAGGTGTGTTAGGGGTCGTTATCATGTTGGAATACTGCCATGCGTCCCAGTCTCCAGAGAGAGGGGATAATGCTCTGCTTCAGTATGTCACAGTACATGTTCCCATTCATGGTTCCCTCAATAAACTGTAGCTCCCCAGTGCCGGCAGCACTCATTCAGCCCCAGACCATGACACTGCCACTACCATGCTTGACTCACTTCTTCAAGCATGGCCACACATGCTGCCTGGTTGCTGTGACACACGCTTGACACCATCTGAACCAAATAAGTTTATCTTGGTCTCATCAGACCACAGGACATGGTCCCAGTAATCCCTGTCCTTAGTCTGCTTATCTTCAGCAAACTGTTTGCAGGCTTTCTTGTGCATCATTTTTAGAAGAGGCTTCCTTCTGGGATGGCAGCCATGCAGGCCAATTTGATGCAGTGTGCTGCGTGTGGTCTGAGCACTGACAGGATGACCCCCCACCCCTTCAACCTCTGCAGCAAAGCTGGCAGCACTCATACGTCTGTTTCCCAAAGACAACCTCTGGATATGATGCTGAGCACGGGCACTCAACTTCTTTGGTCGACCAAAGCAAGGCCTGTTCTGAGTGGAACCTGTCCTGTTAAACCACTGTATGGTCTTGGCCACTGTACTGCAGCTCAGTTTTAGGGTCTTGGCAATCTTCTTATAGCCTAGGCCATCTTAATGTAGGAAATAGTTGCGCTACTAAAAAACCTTAAATGTATAATTATGTTATTCATAAACTAAAAATGTGTGCACAAATGAATGAATCTAAAGTGAAACAAGATTGAAATAATGTAAGAAAGAAGGGTCTGACAGGGGAGCCTAGATAGGGGTGTGCCACATCCCGAGATAACTAGAACCAAAGAAAAATACCCCAAAATGGGACTTTGGAGGCACTACCACAAACGAGAAATGAATAAGTTTAAATCATTTATTATACAAAAACAATATATATCAAAAATAGAAATAGAAAGATATATAAAAAATATATGGATGCAAATAGACATGAATACAAAATGGAAAAACAGATGAGATGGTAAATCAATATGACTCCTTGAACCGACGCGTTTCAGGGAAAACAATTCCTTTGTCAGGGTTCTTTATGGAGAGATTGATATCTGGGGGTATGTAAAGTATCAATGATTAATAATCAATACAAACAGTTTCTATCCCAGATCGATTACATCAGAAAAGGTCACTTACATTGTATTCCTTAGCATCCACAGAATTAAAAAGAGCAATATGCAACCTCACGCCTTGTTCCTCACACGCAGTGCCCTGATGGATTAGCCCATAGTATGTTTAACTGGCAACTAAGATGTGCCAAAGGGGGACTGAATAGTGTCCCCTACTGGCATCCAAAAGAGACCGCGTCCTGGTCTGGGCGCAGCTCCTGTATGTGAGCTGGGTTCCAAAACGCAGACCTAAAAAAAAGGCACATCAAACCAATACATAAGGTTGGAATCCAAATGAAGGTAATCCATAAAAAATGTTGTGCAGAAGGTGGAAAGCCTACCTAAAGATGTACAAATCCGCATATACTGGCAGGTGGGGTGGTATGTTTTGTTCCTGTACATGCCTCCTCGCGTTTGTTCTCTTCACGCTATGCCCAGTTTTGGATAGGTAATATATAAATTTTTTTATTATTTTTTTTTTTATTTTTCATTTTGTGGTTGGGGTGTCATCCCTACATATAATTGGCAGGGGACTCTTATACAGTAGGGGACATCATTTACTATTTATTGCTTTATTTTTCCTCCTCGTCTCTTTTGCATATATCTGCATTAGATCTGTGACATTGAGGTTGTTATTCTAATAGCGAATATATTCCCCTTTGCTGTCCCTGTTAGATGAGTTGTTTTCTTTCTTTTTCCCCCCTTCCCCCTTTACAAGATGTGTCTATGTGGCATCCGTTTATGTCTGTGCACCCGGCACGGCAAAGACATCCGTCCAGGATGGCTGGTGGGAGATTGCCTATTTCCATCTGGCATTTACTCCCCCTTATACCTGGATCTGTCCTTGCTGACAGTTCCCAGGGTAGATTGCCATGCCAGTGGGACCTGTCCACGGCGCACCTCTCCACGGCGAGGCTGTATGACGTTCCTCCCCTGTGTGTTCCAGTCTGGTTTTTGCGCATGCGCGGGAAGTTGTCGGCGCCTGCGCTGTGTGGAGGTCTCAGGGGGCCCGTCGCGGACCTCTGACTCAGGCACTCCCCTCCAGCTGATTTCAGTGTGAAATCAGCCGGGGCTGAATGAGCAGGGCTTTAGCCCTGCTCTTTCACTGTCTAGCATGGCTTGTGGTTTGTTGGTCTGAGGAAATCCTGGCTGAAACACACAATAAAGTAAGTCAATGACAGTTTTGTACTTTGTTACTCTAATTATGTGGGGCATTCCTCTGACCAATGTAGTAACACACTGGTCCTGGTTTTGTTTTCCCCTCTCCCCCCCTTCTCTTTTTTACATGTACATTTTAGTGACCTCCCGGTTTTACATTGTGGATTCCGCGGTGTTGCTGGGTAGACTTCTTTACCAACTTCCATGCCATTGACTGACCACCCCACCTGTAAGTATATGCGGATTTGTACATCTTTAGGTAGGCTTTCCACCTTCTGCACAACATTTTTTATGGATTACCTACATTTGGATTCCAACCTTATGTATTGGTTTGATGTGTCTTTTTTTTAGGTCTGCATTTTGGACCCCAGCTCAGATACAGGAGCTGCGCCAAGACCAGGACGCGGTCTCTTTTGGATGCCAGTAGGGGATGCTGTTAAGTCCCCCTTTGGCACATCTTAGTTGCCAGTTAAACATACTATGGGCTAATCCATCAGGGCACTGCATGTGAGGAACAAGGCGTGAGGTTGCATATTGCTCTTTTTAATTCTGTGGATGCTAAGGAATACAATGTAAGTGACCTTTTCTGATGTAATCGATCTGGGATAGAAACTGTTTGTGTTGATTATTAATCATTGATACTTTACGTACCCCCAGATATCAATCTCTCCATAAAGAACCCTGACGAAGGAATTGTTTTCCCTGAAACGCATCGGTTCAAGGAGTCATATTGATTTACCATCTCATCGTTTTTTTTCATTTTGTATTCATGTCTATTTGCATCTATATAGTTTTTATATATCTTTCTATTTCTATTTTTGATATTTATTGTTTTTGTATAATAAATGATTTAAACTTATTCATTTCTCGTTTGTGGTAGTGCCTCCAAAGTTCCATTTAGGGATATTTTTCTTTGGTTCAAGATTGAAATAATATATATATGACAATATAGATATGTGCACAAAAAGTCCACGTGAAAGAATCCAAATGAAAATCACATAATGTACATAAACATATATGTGCAAAGTCCACGTAAAGAAATCAGTGAATCCAATCCAGAAGTGAAAAAAGATTACAGAGAAGATGGGAAGATGTTCTAAATTTTCCACCACCACTGAAGGAAACTTGGGATGAACATATCCTTGGGCTATACACCGGAAGAAGTAAAAACTCTTACCAGATAAACAGGACCTCCTATAAGAAGCGAGGTCACCAGCGCCTGCAGATATAGCCCTTTGCGGGGTCTGAAATGAGTCCGGGATGCCGATCCCACTGCGATCCAGGCATCCTCCTCACTTCAAAAAAGACCTTCCATCCACTGCACTCAGAGACACGCTCTCCCAAACAGGAGCGTATAGGAGAATAAAAAAGCCCCCAATAGTGTGTTATAGTTTAAAAACAGTTTATTTATTAGTTCAAAAAAAGATTCCAATGTGATATAAAACTTTAAAATCTGCCGGCAATAAAAATATGTATGTACACCCGTGCTTCTGGGGTCACGTGGAGCGTGATGACGTCAGTGCATGGCTCCGCCAGACATGTTTTGTCATATGTGACGTCTATGTAAAATGCCTATGTAAAATGCATGGCATTGACAAGTCATCAAATAAATCACTCCACGAGTAGCACAATCAGCATATTGTCTCGATTGGAACCATTGGCCATTAGGCAGATATATGCCAGCACCCTCACAGATCCATGGGCAGCGGCTACATCTACCACAGATATTTTTGTAAATTGACTGTTGTAAGTTTATGCCGTACAACGAGAGTCCATGTTGCCTCCACAACTGTCCAAATTTCTGGATTGGATTCACAGATTTCTTTACGTGGACTTTGCACATATATGTTTATGTACATTATGAGATTTTAATTTGGATTATTTCAAGTGGACTTTTTGTGCACATATCTATATTGTCATATATATATTATTTCAATCTTGTTTCACTTTAGATTCATTAATTTGTGCATGCTTTTTTGGTTTATGAATAACATTATTATTCATTTAAGGTTTTTTTAGTAGTGCGACTATTTCCTTTTATACACCTTGTTTTCATGAGTTTATTGCATGTTTTGTGCCGCTGCTTCTTTCTTCACAATTAGTTTATTAATCCTTTTTCATTAACGCGGTATATACCCCTCTTTATTACATCTTTAAGTAGAGCAACAATTCTTTTTTCAGATCCTCAGATCCATGAGGTGCCATGTTGAACTTCCAGTGACCAGTATGAGAGAGTGAGAGCGATAACACCAAATGTAACGCACCTGATCCCCATTCACACCTGAGACCTTGTAACACTAGCGAGTCACATGACATCGGGGAGGGAAAATGGCTAATTGGGCCCAATTTGGACATTTTCACTTAGGGATGTACTCACTTTTGTTACCAGCGGTTTAGACATTAATGGCTGTGTGTTGAGTCATTTTGAGGGGACAGCAAATTTACACTGTTATTCAAGCTGTACACTCACTACTTTACATGTAGCAAAGTGTCATTTCTTCGGTGTTGTCAGATGAAAAGATATAATAAAATATTTACAAAAATGTAAGGGGTGTACTCACTTTTGTGCGATACTGTATTTGTAAGTGTGTGCAAACTAAACCCCTGTTTTTAACGTGAACTGTTAGACAGGAAAATTCGACTCATTGCAGGCTGGCTGGTAAGTTGAGCTGGGAATTTTTCTTTGTTGTTGTTTGGCATGCGTCGCCCTTCCTTGTGCTCCTTGTTGTTAAGGCCAGTTCCTAAAAATTATCACTAGTTACTACAAATTATTAAAATTTGAGCACAATTACTGCACTGTGCCCTGCTCTTTTAAGCAAGGATTTATTTTTCCAGCACAAAAAAGAGATTGACTACTAACACCTAGAGGTTGTCTTGGGTAATCTCTCTAGTTTTCTTTGCGCATTTTTTAAAAATTTGTCATAGAGCCTTTTACAGGTGTTTGCAGGATATGAATCAATTTCATATTATGCCATTCATACTAAAAAATAAGCGCTGCCTTGTAAATTAACTCACTATTGTTGCAGCATACGGTAACTGCAACAGATGCATATTTCATATTTTTAAGGGAAAATTATTTCAATTCATGCTTTTTAGTGAAAAGCTCCTTTCGACTCCTACTCATCCATCTTTCTGTGTATTCTGTTGTCTCAAGGTGAAAGTATGTCAAGGAGGAATGTGTAGCATCACTGAACAAGAGCCTCCAATTTCCTTTTTATACATGTATGGTTTGATAGTTTTCTTCAAAACACATTGTGTAAAATAGAAGGCTGACTAGATCTATCACATATCTTGATTCTATGTAAAAATATGCTGCACAACATTTTTTAAACAATTACACTCGATTCAAAAAAATGTAGCAAATAAGCATAATCACTGGTGTAATAGATGCTTTTTTTCTTATAGGAGCAAAGATAATCAAACGCTTCAAACTTCATTCTGTTATTATCTGCCTGATTCCTATGAGAAATCCTGTGAATCATTCTATATTACTTTGTTTACCATTTTGTGCAAAATAAAATAGTATAAAATGGTGCACATTCTACTTAAGAATATAACTACAAGTATGCAGGTGGCATCACTGTGTTTAGAGAGTTGGAAAATATGCAACCATCATCTATGCTGTTGCCTACAGGTATAGGTCTTGTTATAGTTAGTAAGGGAGTTTATCCAAGCAGGGAAGGGCTTAACCACCTTTAGGCTCCTTTCGTGTTTTTTTTTGGGCCCTGCCTGCCCACTAGACATGTTCAGTTCGTTTCTTTCCGAATTGAAATTCAGACTAATTTATATTTTTTCGAGATTCGGATGTATTCAAACTTCTGAATTACAATAGTACCGAATTTAAACAAATCCGAAATATCAAAAAAAATCAGACAAAAATCAAATTTGAATCGATTCGATTCGTTTTCAAATCAATTTCAAATAGTTTTCGAATTTGAATCGTTTTTGAATTTCCAAAAAGAACAAAATAGAATAGAAAATAAAGGAATATAATAGAAAAAAATAGAATAGAAAAGGATATAACAGAAATTAAAAGAATATACAGTGGCTCAATATCCTGAGGACGTCATATGACGCCCAGTCAGGATATCGAAACCACTTTGCCGCCGTCATTCTGCTATATGGTGGGCGGCAAGTGGTTAAGGAAGGATCCAGTTCATCCTGGAGCTTTGTATAGCACATAAGCATTCAGCAAAGCCAATTGAAATAAGTATACAGACACTTTTTTGTACCAGAGTCAGGCCTTACAGGTAACTAGGTACGGCACCAACAACTGGTCGTTGAGGTCCACCCCTCCCATATTAAGGTTATATTCGTGGACACAGAGGGGTTTCTCCACAACACCAGTCGCCGTAGGAATTTAGACTGCCGTGTCTGTGTGAAAGGAGGACAGAGCAAAAACATTCCGATTATCTCTCCACTTCACAGCGAGCAATTTTTACACTTAAAGCAGGCTCTCTCCCCCAGCCTAAGATGGGAATCTACAAGCCACATGTGCCAATTCAATGATCAAACAAGTGACTAAGAAGTGGCACGCTTGTGTAATAATTGTCCACATACAAGTGGTACCCCTTTCCAAATAAGGGTGACACCAAGTCCCACACAATCTTGCCAGCGCTCCCTATGAAGTCTGGCCAGTTCTCCAGCTCTACGTGACTATCTCTTCCCTCGTAAACCATAAAACTATATGTATAGCCTGTGGCCCTGTCACAGAGCTTATACATCTTGACCCCATATCTGGCACGCTTGCTGGGAAAATCCTTAACCACTTCAGCCACGGAAGAATTTACCCCCTTCCTGACCAGTGCGTTTTTTGCGATTCGGCACTGCGTTGCTTTAACTGACAATTGCGCAGTCATGCGACGTGGCTCCCAAACAAAATTGACGTCCTTTTTTTTCCCACAAATAGAGCTTTCTTTTGGTGGTATTTGATCACCGCTGCAGTTTTTATTTTTTGCGCTATAAACAAAAAAAAGAGCGACAATTTAAAAAAAAAGCATTATTTTTTACTTTTTGCTATAATAAATATCCCCAAAAAATATTTAAAAAAACATTTTTTTCCTCAGTTTAGGCCGATACTTATTCTTCTACATATTTGTGGTAAAAAAAAAATCGCAATAAGCATTTATTGATTGGTTTGCGCAAAAGTTATAGCGTTTACAAAATAGGGGATAGTTTTATGGCATTTTTATTATTAATTTTTTTTTTTTACTAGTAATGGCGGCGATCAGCGATTTTTATCGTGACTGCGACATTATGGCGGACACATTGGACATTTTTGACACATTTTTGGGACCATTGTCATTTATACACAATCAGTGCTACACAAATGCACTGATTCCTGTGTAAATGACACTGACAGTGAAGGGGTTAACCACTAGGGGGCTAGGGAGGGGTTAAGTGTGTGTAAGGGATGTGTTACTAACTGTGGGGGGGCGTGGCTACATGTGACACGTCACTGATCTCTGCTCCCAATCACAGGGAGCAGAGATCAGTGACACTGTCACTAGGCAGAACGGGGAGATGCTTGTTTACATTAGCATCTCCCCGTTCGTCCTCTCCGTGAGGCGATCGCAGGTATCCCCACAGCGATCGAGTCTGCGGGACCAGCGACCCGACTCATGGAACTCCCGGCCGGCGCGTGCGCGCCCTGCCGACGGTGTGCAGGCACGCAATGGCACGACGGCAAATACAAAGGGACGTACGGGTACGCCCATTTGCCCAGCCGTGCCATTCTGCCGACGTACACCGGCATGCGCCGGTCGGGAACCGGTTAATCAGGGACTCATCAATGCAGACAACTTGATGGGGAGTAAACAGGGCTGAAAACTGTTGGTTGAAATGGTTTATCGTATCCAGGGTCACTCATAGGACGACAGAGTTCATTGTCATTGAAGTGCATGAACCGCAAGATCTGCTCGTATCGTGCCCTGGCCATGGAGGCAGAGAACACGGGAATATGGTGAATTGGGTCAGTGGACCAATATGACCACAACCCACTCTTTTCAGTTATGCACTTATGGGACTCGCCACGTCACCACGTGTTACTGCAGTGCTGTTTTGACTACGACCAGGGTGTACTAGGCCGCTGGTGTTTGCCAGTTCACCAGAAGGATGAGTGGCACTAGTATTGGCTCTCTGCTCCATACGAGAGCCCTGCGGCTCTTGCTCCTCAACGACAGCAGAAGATCGGGGTCTGGAACTCCTGACCTTGGCAGGGACCACAACTCTGTCGTCAGACCTATCTGTCAGGGTGCCACAGCTGTCTACAGGATCGTACTTTGAGCCTGAATCTGACAGATGAGTGACTTCCTCTTCACTATCTGTCATGCTCAGAAATGTGTAGGCCTCTTCACTAGTGTACCTTCGATTTGACATTTTGGTCTCTAAATTTACTGGTACACTAGTGAGACTCACAGGAAAAAAAGCTCCTGACTGTCAGTGACTGATTCAAACGCTATCAAAAAAAGCTGTTAGCGTTCTCAGGGATCAGGCCTGACTCTGCGAATGCTGCAGTTATGTGTGTTGTGTTTTTGTAAGTGACAGTGATCGATTGATACTGCACTTGGGTGGGTTGGGCTGGGTGGAGAGGCTAAACGCAGGTGCTAGCAGGTATCTGGGCTGATCCCGCTAACACTGCATTAGTGGGAACCCTAAACTGCTGGGGAGGCTAGTATAAATCTGATCAGATATCACTAGACACTATACTATTAAGGGAGGTGTATGGTGCGTGCGTGGGTGTTAGCGCTACTGACACTAATCTGACGCTGCCTGGGGCGGCGCAGACCCTGACGGTAAAACTGATATCACCCACTGGGCGATCAGGGGGTTAAACCTTTATTGGGTAATATACGCCCTGATTTGCACATTTGTCCACCTGTGCCTTTCTGCCGATGTACATCGCGTGCGGCGTTCGGGAACTGGTTAAAGAAAAAAAAAAAAAAACGTAAAGTGCAAAATGCATGAAAACTGCATGCAAAAACGCATAAAAAACACTGGTTTAAAAATGCAAAATGTACTGAAAAACATGCTTGAAAAAAATGCATCAAACGCAGCTGCATAGATGCGAAACTAGACTTAAAGACTTCTTATGTGCTGAAGAATGTTGTGGGAGAGTTGAGTGGAAGCTGGTGGTGGTGGTGCTGGACATTGCAAGAAGAATTCACTGCTTACAGTATAATGTACCTGTGACTTCTATCAAAGTGTCAATGGCCTAAACTGTCCAGAGAAAAAAAGATCCATTGCAATTTAGGAAAAACACTCTGACTGCTACTATTTGGTCATAGATCTGACCTGGTATCTATTAAGGGTCCAACAACTATCAAGAATTCAGAGAAAGGAAAAAAACACAAAGTTACACTAAATTGGGGTTTGTAAATTGAGAGTCACCATGCTACTTATGTAGTCCAGATTTTCTGCCATGTTTTTTCCGGTATGCTCTATTTCTAACTCCTCGGCTCAAAGTTGATTTAGCAATAAAATACAAAAAGACTAAAGTAAATGCCATCCAACTTCTTAACCCCACCATACAAGAATCCAATCCTCAGAGTGAAATGTTAGTCTGCCTAACCATCCTATGGGAAGGGGGTTTTTCCACATCACCTTGAGAGGAGGAGTGCTTCAATTATCATTTTTCCCATTCCTGCAATCTTCACCTTGTGGTTTTGCCTGGTGCTGCACAGCCCGTGCAAGGATAACACCTTGACCAGCTTCTTTTCCTACTGTTCAAGCATGCCACAGCCTCATGCACTCTTTCCTTACCTCCACGCCAACCTTTTTATGTCAACCACCATTATACCTCTAAAGTACACATTCAGTTTTTTTTTTTTTTTTTTTTCAACCAGTGGGTTAAATGAAAAAATTGACAGATCCCCACATTAATACAAATGATGTATGATGGGTGGATCTCTCCCGCTAAGCTATTGTAGTCTGACAGTTGGATCCCCCCATCAGAATACACAGATAAGTGCTGCAGCCATGCTGAAAGCGCTGATCACTTTGACCGTTTGGTTCTTAGACCGACTTCTGTTGAACAGTGAGCAGTACGCACAGACTGAAAGTTGGTTGATCCATGTATACTTTAGGTGTGCACAGCTTATTACATTAGAGTGTGCACCTCATAGCTCAAACACATATGTGTGTACATGTGTATATATACTGACAGTGTCAGTAGGGCAGTGGACGGTGTCAGTAGGGCAGAGATTGGTGTCAGTAGGGCAGTAGATGGTGTCAGTAGTTTTTATTTTTATTATTTTAAATTGTATTATTTTTTACAATTTCATTTTATTTTTTTATTTTTTTACACATTTTTTGGAGCCCTGTTATTGAGCTTTGGTGAAATATCAGGGGTTTAAACGGGGGGGGGGATCTGCGCCACACAGGGTGATTAGGGTATGCCCAGGGACATCTGTGCGCATGCCTATAGTGTATACCCTAACCCTGCTTAGGAATCACATTATCCAAATTAGATGTAACTGCTGCCCAAAGCTGGCCATACACAGTTAGAATAAATCATTTGCAGGAACATGCTGAACTAATTTTATTCAAAAGCCTTTAAAATTTCATCTACACCTGCTGTGTCAATGGAATCCCTAATTTAATAAGCAGGCTTCTCTACAATATTTTCAATTGTTCCTGAATGAAAACCACATTCACAGTTAGAATTTCATTCATTCAAGAAACAATTTCCATCCTGTTCCAAGTTTTTTTCACTATGGTCAAAATTGAATTTTGATTTGAAACCACATTAAATAAATGTTTTGAAAATGAATATGTTCAATGAAAATTCCACACCAGGGGAGTTGAATTAAAATTCACTGAGGTCCGGTCACTAAAATTTTCATCCAGCAGTGGGTCAAGTCTCATGTTTGTGCTATGACTCAAATCCTTCATATCACAGCCCCACCCCCTTACATTACAGTTTCCCCTTTACAACAGTGTCATCAGTATTCCCCTTTGTATCCCAGTCCCCCTTCACAATACAGCTCCTCTTTATGTTACAGTGCCTGCTTTACATTACAGATCCCCTTTGCATCCAAGACCCCTCATTTTAAACCCCAGTGCCTCATTTACATCAATGTCCTCTATCCCCTCTTCACATCACAGCCTCCCTCCTTACATCACAGACCTCCACCCTTTACAACAGTGTCCTCAAACCCCACCTCACTTCACACATCAGTGTCCTTTGTCACCCCTTCCTTGCATCTCAGTCCTCTTCACAGCCCCTCCTCCCTACTTGAATCACAGTCCCCTTCACGACCCCTCTTCCTTGCCCCCCAGTCCCCTTTACAGCCCACCCTTACTTGCACCTCAGTCCCCTTCACAACTCCCCCTTCCTTGCACCCCAGTCCCCTTTAAAGTCCCCCTTCCTTGCAACTCAGTCCCTTTCACAGCACCCCTTACTTGCATCTCATTCCCCTTCACAGCCCCCCTTCTTTGTGGTCCTCTTCACAGCCCACCTTCTTGTATACTGATCCCCTTTACAGCCCCCCTTCCTTGTATATTGGTCCCTGTCACAGCTCCCCCATCCTTCCTTGCAACCCAGTCCTCTTTATGTGAATGTCCCCTCCCTTACATCACATTTTCTCCCACCAATCACAACCCTTCTCCTGCCTTACCAATCCTACCTTACACAGCAGGTAGAAGGCAGAAGGAACGGCATGTCCAGACAGAGGGTGGGAGCTGACCATGCCCTTTTCATGTTTACAATCAGGTGAATGGTTGCTAGAAACAAACAAATCACTGGCTTGTCAACTGAAAAAGTTGGGCAGCTCCCGCCCTCTGTCTAGACATGCGGTGACTTCTGCCTTGTACCTTCTGTTAAGATGAATGCTGTGGTGGCAGCAGTGGAAGGAGGATATCACCCGGTAAAGGACAGCCTGGCTGATAATTGCCAGAGCCAAAGTCCAGATAGTACCGTCATTCGGTCCAGATTGAGGTCCGCCATTTAGTGATGCCTGTTCTAAAACAGGCCTAAGGCAGAAAGGCTGAAAAAAACACTTTACTCAATCTTCACCTTGACACAATGACTAGAAAAACACAACAGTTTTTTTTTGCTGTAGTCTTTAATCTGTGAGTACAATGTTTAACTAAACTGTACAGGAGCAGCAACATTGAGGGCTCAGAAAGCTTGCACTGAGTAGGAGGTGAAAGTACCCGTACACTCAATGACTGAAACCTAGTAGATTCCTCTATCCACACTAAACAGCATGAATGAAGGAATTTCCCCTGCCGGCTATTGTATTCAGAAGCCTGAAGGACCTGTGGCTGCTGAATACCCGAACAGTGGCTACATGTGTTTGATTTCAGCCCTTGTTTGACCAACAAATTTCCATCCAGCTCGTTTGACAAAAGTGGATTGAAAAATTGACTCTTGTCTAGTCAAATGGTGCCAACTTCTGTATTTATCGCCTAGGTGAGAATGACACTTTTTCCTCCCCGTCTCTTGTGTGTGTGGGCAGATGTGCCATAAGGCTTCGGGTCCTGCGAAAGCCCTACAGCACAGCTGCACATGTGCTGGTTTCCCTGATCACCTGCGCATGTGCAGGGTTTCCCGGGCGTGCACAAAGATGGCTATCAGGGAAGTCCCAAACCTTCCCCATTGTTCCACATGTGTGGAAAATCACCTGCGTGTGTGCAGATGTGTTGGCTGGCTCTTCCAGGACCCAAAGGTCAAGCAGAACACTTTGACACATCTGCTAAGCTTACTACCTCATCCCTTTAAAACACATATTAAATTACACAGGTTCTGTGGCTGATTAAGGTGATAATTAAACTCACTTGGTGCCTTTTCTGCATTAAATTAGCCTCAGAACCTATGAAATTCATATGTGTTTGGGTTTAAAGGAATGAGGTGGCACAGTGGTGTAGTGGCTAGCACTCTCACCTAGCAGTAAGAAGGGTCGCTGGTTCGAATCCCAACCACGACACTACCTGCCTGTAGTTTGCATGTTCTCCCTGTGCCTGCGTGGGTTTACTCTGGTTTCCTCCCACACTCCAAAGACATGCTGGTAGGTTAATTGGATCCTGTCTAAAATTGCTCCTAGTATGTATGAATGTGAGTTAGGGACCTTAGATTGTAAGCTCCTTAAAGGTAGGGACTGATGTTAATGTATATGTAAAAGCACTGCGTAAATTGACGGCGCTATATAAGTACCTGAAATAAAAATAATTAATAAAAATAAATAAGTCACCTGCGCCATAACAGTGGCACCGTACAGGTTAGGGGGTCAGAGCCTCCTGAGAGGCGGACTGAAGTTCCTCTTAAAGATAGCAGTCTGCAACCTTTAATTGTACATTGGAATGTTCCTCCCCTGGCCCATGCTTGCCAACTGTCCCAAATTTTCTGGGACATTCCCAGGATTTAGACCTTTGTCCTGGTCTTACCGATTCCCGTGAAATGTCCCGGGAAATCGTTTTTTTTTTCACTTTTTTTCTTCCCCGCTGCTGCTAGAGATCCGTGGCACTGGTTAATTCTGTCTCCATTGCCATTTTACAGAAGACCAGCTCATAAGGAAGAAACAAGAGGCGGAGCCTGGGAGGCAATGAAAGCGGCTGCCATTAGAAACAGAGCCATTTCTATTGGCAGCCGCTTTCTTGCCACCCAGGCCTCGCCACTTGGTTCTGTAAATGGCGTGGAGACAAGCACAGTGACCATTCTGAGAGTCCTGGGTCCCGGCACCGCGCTATCCCGGTCTGAGTGAGATTCTGCTCTGTCTCACTGGCTGCCTCCTATCACAAACGCACGGCCCTGGGAGTCAGTGACAGTCTGAGCAGGCAATTTCCTGGGGGGTCTGTACTGATGG
Source organism: Aquarana catesbeiana (assembly GCF_042186555.1). NCBI lineage: Eukaryota > Metazoa > Chordata > Amphibia > Anura > Ranidae > Aquarana > Aquarana catesbeiana. Next base: position 142,509,081 of record NC_133333.1, read on the forward strand.
GGGGGTCTGTAGCCCTGGGAGGGTCTGTACAAATGTAGGGGTGGTGAGTTGTCCTGGGGGTCTGTACAGATGGGGGGTGGGTTGTCCTGAAGGGGTCTGTACAGATGGGGGGGTGGGTTGTCCTGGGGGGGGTCTGTACTGATGGGGATGGGTTGTCCTGGGGGGTCTGTACTGATTAAGGGGGTGGGTTGTCCTAGGGGGCTCTGTATTGATGGGGGGGTGTCCTGGAGGGGCTGTACAGATGAAGGGGGGTGGGTTGTCCTGGGGGGGTCTCTACAGATGGAGGGGGTGGGTTGTCCTGGGAGGGTCTCTACTGATGAAGGGGGTGGGTTTTCCTGGGGAGTCTGTACTGATGGGGAGTGGGTTGTCCTGGGGAGTCTGTACAGATGGAGGGGGGTGGGTTGTCCTTAGGGGATCTTTACTAATGAAGGAGGGTGGGTTGTCCTGAGGGGTCTGTACAGATGGAGGTGGGTGTGTTGTCCTGGGGGGGTCTGTACTGATAATGCGTTTCAATCATCCTGACACCATAACAAACATGGTGCCGGGATGATTGAAGTGCTAACTCCAGGTGCTTGGAGTATCATTATCTGCTGATTGTTAAACTTTCTGAAATACACATATTGCTATTGCGGTGTAGGTTCTGGGGCTGCTGTCCCTCCATTCCTCTTTCTTTCCTTCCTTCTCTCTCCTTCCCTCCCTATTTTTCTTTCTTTCTTTCTTTCTCCATCCTTCATTCATCTCAGACTCGAACCACACCCCATTTGAGCCACGCCCCTTTAAGCCACATCCACTATTTAGTTTAAACCGCACCCATTGTTCGCCACATTTTTCTCCTCCCCGCTATGGCACACCTACAAACGAATGCCCTGCCCACCATTGTTGACCGGGCCTACAGACAAAAAAGGGTCCCTGTAAATTTTTTTCACAATGTTGGCAACTATGCATGTCCTGTGTTGGCTTTTCAGAAATACAGACCAGGATTTACTTTGCAGGATTCACAATGCCCTTCTTTGTCTCCTTTCTCTGTTTACAGATTTCCATTCTCTAACAAAAAGCAAATACACTGAAAAACAGCCTTTAGTCTAGTAAATGATTTTTTTTTTTAAGGAAAACAATTACTTGTAAAAAAAAGGCAAACATAAGGTGGAGAGCAAAACAAACATTAGCTTATACTTTCAACTACAAGTTGATTAATGGCTTTACTTGAAGCTGAAGTACCTGGAGGATTCATTTTAACGTGCATATGACCCAGTGGGCTGTTGTTTGCTATTGCAGTGTAAGTGCTATAGATTTATCAGGTCTAGGATGCAGATTGTTCATGTATAAGATACACAAACTGTGTGCCTGCTCCACACAGATGGAAAGCCCAACTTGTCTGAAATAACATCATTTCAATGTCATATTTCTCTTGCTGAGTCCAAATCATTTCACTGAACATATTCTATAGCACATAAAAACTCAAGATTAACCACTTCAGCCCTGGAAGGATTTGCCCCTTTAATGACCAGGCCATTTTTTGCGATACAGCACTAAGGTATTTGATCACCTCTGTGGTTTTTATTTTTTGCGCTATAAACAAAAAAAAGAGTGACAATTTAAAAAAAAACACAATTTTTTGTACTTTTTACTATAATACATATCCCAAAAAATGTTTTAAAAAAACAAATGTCTTCATCAGTGTAGCGCTGACAACTTTTGTTTATAGTCATATGTGTGTTGTAAAGGTAAAAAGTTGATATAGGATATAAAAGGGCTGGGAGCAGCCATCTTAGGTCACTTGTTTCTGGGACGCGTGGACTGCCAGCAGAACTCTGTGGGTGTGAGTGTCTCACAGGGTTGCGGCCTACTTTGTGAAGGAGCGGAGCAGCAGCAAGAATCCTGCTATTGATCACAGAGTGCTGGAGCAGCAGAAGTGATCATTCCGGAGACCCGTGGAGGAGATAACCGAGGACTCCTGGTCGTTAGTGAACGGAGCGGCGTGACAGCGTGGTTGTGTCTCCATACGGACTGAGAACTGCTGAAACGCAGACATCCATCTGTCCGGATCCGGTGTAGTGAGAGGGTTAACGCCCAGAAGTTTGTTCTACATTACACACATTTAGAGTTGTTACAGAGTGTTGCTGGGACTGATAGTCCTACGGAACAATTGAATTAGAAAGCATTACATTTACACAGACTTCAATATCCAGAGACTGATACTAGATGTCTGTCTACTTCAAATAAGAACAGTTACTCAATTTGCCTTATGATAATCACTTTTGTGTATCAACTTGCACTGCGCAACACTTCAGAAGAACTCTCTTGTGGATTACAAATACTAATTTGTAGCTAGCTGAAGATTGAAGACTACAGGACTATCTCTTTTATTGCAGGGCCCTGCATTTAGTCATAAAGCATAGTGACTTTACTGTTTAAAGCAGGGGGAGCTCCTTAGTACCTATATCGTGGGATATTCGCATTCCTGTGTCTTTGCGCTTGCTACAATGTGCTGGAGGTGGGAAGGTGTTCAGAGTTAAGACGAATTCACTTTGAGCGCTGGTCCCACCTGGAGACTCACCAATAAGGGGATTTTTCAGGAAGGTTCTGTGTACGTGGATATATTGATGTATATTTGTGTATGTGTACAAAGACTGTTGTAAATATTTACTGTACTGTCACACTACGTTGGTGTGGTAGTATAGTCACTGTAATAACTTTTATATATACATATTTTTCCCAGTAAAAAAAACTTTGGTTATCACAGAAGTTTATGTGCAGTGTTGTTTTTCTCCTGCAGGTGGAGTCACAAGCACCCAGGTATATATATATATATATATATATATATATATATATATATATATATATATATATATATGTGTTAGATATATGTATATATTGTGAGCTATAATTGGTATTAGTGTCATTACAACACTGCACTACATTTGTGTCAAGGGGATTGAACAAATTAAGAGGGGTGAAGAGATCAAAGAACAGGCCCGATCTAAATCAGCAGCTCCACCGTTAGTGCTACATGTGGGGGCTCGTCTGGGACAACTGTTATTCTGCAAGCAAGCCCATCCCCTTGGCACCAGCATGGACCTTGACATTGTGCTTTAGAGGCACAGAGAATTACTCACCTGCGTAGAGGCGAGTGTGACCGTTGAACACCCTGGAAAGGCCTGGGAGGAAGAACGTCAGTCCAGGGTCCTGGGAGCGACCGCTGACATGATGTCTTGGTCCCCAGCTATCCAACAAAGCAGGGGGAGCGACCCTGAATTGGAGAAGCTGACGCTTCACCTGCAAAGAGAGATGACCAAGATGATGAAGACGTTGATCGAGTCATCGGATCTCATGTCTGAGTTAAACACCTTGAAGATGCAAGTGTCTCAGATGGCAGAGATGATGAACAAATTGATGGCAGAACGTACTGAGTTGTCTAGCCAGAAGCCCACGGAGCAAGATGTCTGTCAAAACTAGGGATGAGCCGAACACCCCCCTGTTCGGTTCGCACCAGAACATGCGAACAGGAAAAAAGTTCGCTCGAACACGCGAACACCGTTAAAGTCTATGGGACACGAACATGAATAATCAAAAGTGCTAATTTTAAAGGCTTATATGCAAGTTATTGTCATAAAAAGTGTTTGGGGACCCGGGTCCTGCCCCAGGGAACATGGACCAATGCAAAAAAAAGTTTTAAAAACGGACGTTTTTTCAGGAGCAGTGATTTTAATAATGCTTAAAGTCAAACAATAAAAGTGTAATATCCCTTTAAATTTCGTAGCTGGGGGGTGTCTATAGTAAGCCTGTAAAGTGGCGCATGTTTCCCGTGTTTAGAACAGTCTGACAGCCAAATGACATTTCGAAGGAAAAATTCCATTCAAAACTACCCGCGGCTATTGCATTGCCGACAATACACATAGAAGTTCATTGATAAAAACGGCATGGGAATTCAACACAGGGAAACCCCGAACCAAAATTTAAAAAAAAAATGACGTGGAAGTCCCCCTAAATTCCATACCAGGCCCTTCAGGTCTGGTATGGATATTAAGGGGAACCCCGGCCAAAAAAAAAAAAAAAAAAATGACGTGGGGTTCCCCCTAAATTCCATACCAGACCCTTCAGGTCTGGTATGGATTTTAAGGGGAACCCCGCGCAAAAAAAAAAAAAAAAACGGCGTGGGGTCCCCCCAAAAATCCATACCAGACCCTTATCCGAGCACGCAACCTGGCAGGCCGCAAGAAAAGAGGGGGGGGACGAAAGTGCGCCCCCCCTCCTGAACCGTACCAGGCCACATGCCCTCAACATTGGGAGGGTGCTTTGGGGTAGCCCCCCGAAACACCTTGTCCCCATGTTGATGAGGACAAGGGCCTCATCCCCACAACCCTGTCCGGTGGTTGTGGGGGTCTGCGTTTGGGGGGCTCTTCGGAATCTGGAAGCCCCCTTTAACAAGGGGACCCCCAGATCCCGGCCCCCCCCTGTGTGACGGTTCTTAAATAACGGGGGGCGGGGCCACCCGGTGACCCCGTCCCCCTCTGACGCACGGTGACTTGACGGGACTTCCCTGTGACGTCACGGAGAATGCCACAGGGAAGTCCCATCATGTCCCGTGCGTCAGAGGGGGCGGGGTCACCGGGTGGCCCCGCCCCCGTTATTTAAGAACCGTCCGACGAGGAGACTCCGTCACAAAGCGGGAGCCTCCCTCCATGCCAGCATGGACGCGGAGCGGCCCGGAGAAGAAAATGAAGAAGAGAAGAAGAGAAGAAGGAAGAAGAGAAGAGGATGAAGAAAAAGATGAAGAGAAGAGCGGGAGCCTCCCCCCATGCCATGGGTGCGGAGCGGCCCGAGGAGAAGAAGATAGAAGACACCGCGGAGGAGATGCTGGACGAGAACGCCGGAGGAAGAACCAGAGGAGCCAGAAGAACCAGAAGAAGAAGAAGATGAAGGAAGATAGAAGAAAGAAGAAGCATTTAAATAAAGGAATTGTCAAAAACTGTCTCTTGTCATTTTTAACATTTTTGACAGTTTTTTAGTGAAATGGTAGGGGTAAGTACCCCCTTACCATTTCACACGGGGGGGGCGGGATCTGGGGGTTCCCTTGTTAAAGGGGGCTTCCAGATTCCGATAAGCCCCCCGCCCGCAGACCCCCACAACCACCGGCCAGGGTTGTGGGGATGAGGCCCTTGTCCTCATCAACATGGGGACAAGGTGTTTTGGGGGGCTACCCCAAAGCACCCTCCCAATGTTGAGGGCATGTGGCCTGGTACGGTTCAGGAGGGGGGGCCGCACTCTCGTCCCCCCCTCTTTTCCTGCGGCCTGCCAGGTTGCGTGCTCGGATAAGGGTCTGGTATGGATTTTTGGGGGGACCCCACGCCGTTTTTTTTTTTTTTTGGCGCGGGGTTCCCCTTAAAATCCATACCAGACCTGAAGGGTCTGGTATGGAATTTAGGGGGAACCCCGCATCATTTTTTTAAAAAATTTTGTCCGGGGTTCCGCTTAATATCCATACCAGACCTGAAGGGCCTGGTATGGAATTTAGGGGGACTCCCACGTCATTTTTTTTTTTTTTTAATTTTGGTTCGGCGTTTCTAAACACGGGAAACATGCGCCCCTTTACAGGCATACTATAGACACCCCCCAGCTACGAAATTTAAAGGGATATTACACTTTTATTGTTTGACTTTAAGCATTATTAAAATCACTGCTCCTGAAAAAACTGCCGTTTTTAAAACTTTTTTTTGCATTGATCCAGGACCCAGGTCCCCAAACACTTTTTATGACAATAACTTGCATATAAGCCTTTAAAATTAGCACGTTTGATTTCTCCCATAGACTTTTAAAGGGTGTTCTGCGGCACTCGAATTTGCCACGAACACACCAAATTGTTCGCTGTTCGGCGAACTTGCGAACAGCCAATGTTCGAGTCGAACATGAGTTCGACTCGATCTCGAAGCTCATCCCTAGTCAAATCTGTGGAGGGGTAGGTCATTACCAGCAAGTATGTCCAAGTCCACGAATGGAGACAGAAGACTGGCAGAGACCTCAGAGTGACCCAAGGATGAAGAGAAGATCCGGGTCTTCAAGAAGAATTTTCCCTGAGTCTGCAAGGGAGCAATGGAGAACACCTGCTGTTTATACTGTTTCAGTGGGAAATGCCTATCAGTCTCTAAACAGACGATGGAAGCGGTGTGCCCGGCAGCGAAGGCTGAAGAGAGCACAAGTCCAAGTATGCCAATCTGTGGTTACAGATGTTTCTAACAGGCCTCCTACCCAGTTGGTAGGCCCTTTGCCTGTAGTGCCTGTTCTAATTGAAGGGATCTATACCAGAGCCATCTTTGATACAGGTGCCCAGGTTACCCTCATGACCAGAGACTTTTACAAGAGGTATTTGTCATACCTGCCTTTGGAAAAGTTGGGAGACTTAAAGGTTCAGGGTGTTCAAGCGGAAGGGTACTCTTGTGATGGATGTCTGCGGATCAGGTTGTCGTGTGACCCATTGAAGACTGGGAAGTCCCAAAATGTTGAGGCATTGGCCATTGTCTGTTCTTGGTTGCCAGGGTCCTCAAGAAGTTTGTTAATCATTGGGACCAACACCGATTTGGTGAAGCGGATGTTAGCCCCTGTTGTTCCCAGATGTGACCCTCTTCCTTTGTTGCTAGAAGAAGGGTCGGAAGTGTCTCCTTCTCACAAAATGGATGAAGAAAGACCCAAAACAGAAGTGGGAGAAACCTACCTGCGGGAGTCAGAAGTAGTTGAGCTGAAGGAGAGGGCTAGTGAGCCTGTTGTGCCTGAACCAGTGAATCAGAGGAAACGAAGAGTAATTTCCAAACTCAAGAGTCCCACCTGTGATGTGTTGGACAAGAGTTCCACAGAAGTTATTCTCACCCCTCAAGGGTTGTCAAGAGAGCCTGATCTTCTCACCACAGATTTGGTGAAAGGTTACCCTAACTCACCCCTTGACACATCTGTACCAGACACCAAGGTGTCAGCTGTGGGTACACAGAACAGCTCCCCATCACCTGAGAATTGGTGGGAGGCTCGTCTGTCGGTCCTGTGCACTAGTCTAGAGGCCAAAATGTGTAGCAGGAACAAGGTCTTGCATATCTTTGGGGACCAAAGATTTAAAGCAGGGGGAGTATGTAGCGCTGACAACTTTTGTTTATAATCAAAAACAAACAGTCAGCGCAAAAACCAGCACATAAGAAAAGCTGCTGAACATTAAAGGCAAATATATAAGTTCTTTCATGTAATACAGTAAAAAAAATAGTGCAGTGCTGAAGAAAACTAAAACAACTAAAAATAATGAATGAAGGTCTTACAGGCATTCACCACTTATTAGTGGTCGGGGTTAAATCTTGACTGGATAGCCGGGAACCTCTTATAATGGCTAATATAATGGCTTAAAGGTTTTCATCCATAATCACATGTAATATAGAAAATAATATAGTGCTCTCTGTATGGCTAAAAATCAATTTACTTTATTAAAAGAGAGGTACTCACATAAGAGCACTTTACCCAGTGCTAGGAAAAAAGGTGAATAAACTTTAAAAGTGACAGTGAATGATAAGGCGGCTGCAGTGACGTCTAAGGGATAAATCCAATCCGCACGCGTATCGTCCAGCAGGACTTCCTCAGCACCATCTAGTGGCCAACTATAGAGATACAAGACTTTTATTTTTCTTCATTTTGAGAAGTGACATGGAAGTGATTGATTGTTTACTTCTGGACATTAACTATGACCTACCCACAATGCTCATGGACCAGAAGAGAACTGAACTGCATTGTGGGGAGGATATAAAAGGGCTGGGAGCGGCCATCTTAAGTCTCTTGTTCCTGGGCCGCGTGGACTGCCAGGAGAACTCTGTGGGTGTGAGTGTCCCACAGGGTTGCGGCCTACTTTGTGAAGGAGCGGAGCAGCAGCAAGAATCCTGCTATTGATCACAGAGTGCTGGAGCAGCAGAAGTGATCATTCCGGACACCCGTGGAGGAGATAACCGAGGACTCCTAGTCGGCGTGACAGCGTGGTTGTGGCTCCATACGGACTGAGAACTGCTAAAACACAGACATCCATCTGTCCGGATCCGGGGTGGTGAGAGGGTTAACGCCCAGAAGTTTGTTCTACATTACACACATTTAGAGTTGTTACAGAGTGTTGCTGGGATTGATAGTCCTACAGAACAATTGAATTGGAAAGCATTACATTTACACAGACTTCAATATCCAGAGACTGATACTAGATGTCTGTCTTGCTCAATTACACTTACTTACACTGTCACACTACCTTGGTGTGGTAGTATAGTCACTGTAATAACTTTTATATATACATATTTTTCCCAGTAAAAAAAACTTTGGTTATCATAGAAGTTTATGTGCAGTGTTGTTTTTCTCCTGCAGGTGGAGTCACAATCACCCAGGTATATATATGTGTGTGTGTTAGATATACGTATATATTGTGAGCTATAATTGGTATTAGTGTCACTACAACACTGCACTACATTTGTGTCAATGGGATTGAACAAATTAAGAGGGGTGTAGAGATCAGAGAACAGGCCCGATCTAAATCAGCAGCTCCACCGTGAGTTAGTTTAGGCCAATATGTATTCTTCTACATATTTTTGGTAAAAAAAATTGCAATAAGCGTATATTGATTGGTTTTAGCATCTACAAAACAGGGGATAGATTTATGGCATTTTTATTATTATTATTTTTTTTTTTTTAGTAATGGCGATGATCAGCGATTTTTATCATGACTGCGACATTGCGGCAGACAGATCAGACACTTTTGATGCTTTTTTGGGACCATTGACATTTATACAGTGATCAGAGCTAAAAATAGCCACTGATTACTGTATAAATGTCATTGGCAGGGAATGGGTTAACACTAGTAGGTGATCAAGGGGTTAACTGTGTTCCCTATATGTGTTTCTAACTGTGGGGGGCGGGAATGACTGGGGAAGGAGACATGTCCTTGTTACTACATAGTAGGAACACATGATCTGTCTCTACTTCACTGACAGAACCGGGATTTGTGTGTTTACACACACAGATCCCCATTCTTGTTCTGTCAGGAGCGATCGCAGGTGCCCGGCAGACATCGCGGCCACCCGGCTCATGCATCAGTTCCGAGGACAAGCTGCGGGCGCGCCTGCTATAGCGTCTCAAAAAGCCGATGTATAGCTCCAGGGACTTGCGCAACCTGCCACAGTGTAACTGCAGCAGCTGGTTGGCAAGCGCTTAAAGAGGGGAAACAATGGAAATGAAAGAAAAACTACACGCAAGAATAAGAAAAACATTTTGCACAGCCGTGCCATCCTGCCGCTGTATAACTGCGGCAGCTGGTCGGCAAGCGGTTAAAGAAGGGAAACAATGGAAATGAAAGAAAAACAACACTCAAGAATAAAAAAAAATACACCTGTAAATGTACATACATTCAGGTTGTAAATGTACACTTTTTATTTCTATTAAAACAAAAAACTTAATCTTACAAACATGATTGAAGTTGGAGTAAAAGGTTTTCTTAAAGCGGAGCCCACCCAAAGGGGGAAGCTCTGATTGTTTGCACCCTCCCCCTCCACAGCCACATTTGCCACTTTTTGAGATTGATGGGGGAACGGATACCTGGTTTTGACAGGTACCTGCTCCCACTTCCGGCTCAGATCGCTGCGGCGATCTACGAGCATGTTTGGCCCCTCCTGCTTCCCCCTGCAGCCTTCTGGGACACATTCAGATCCTAGAAGACTGCGGGACCAATCACAAAGAGCAGAGCAGTAGGAAACCAGCTGTGAAGCTGGTTTTACTTACTTACAATACCGGCGTCTGCACCCGGAGCAGATTGAAGAATTGGCTTGGGTGCTGACATCGCTGGATCCCTGGATAGGTACAGTAAGTGTCCTTATATTAAAAGTCAGCAGCTACAGTATTTCCTCTTTAGGCCTTGGTTCACACTATGAACTGCTTGTGAATCGCAGAGGAATCACAATGCATTCCTGTTCAATTTACATGTGTCTCTGTGCAGTGCAATGTGAGCCCAATCATTTTGAATGGGCTCAAATCACACCTAATCGCAGTAAAGTCCTGCATGTACTAATTTTGAAACTGTGCTGCAACCAGATCGCATGGTACTTTTGTACCATGCGATCTGGTGCAATCCAGTGGCGGAAAACGCACTGCGTTTGGAACCCGAGTTTGGGACGTCATTAGGATTTCACTGGCACCCACTGCAGATCGCAAGGTCAATGAGATTTGAATGCCATACAGGAAACGCACATAGATTATGGTGTTTCCCGCACCACATTAGTGTGAACCTGCTTATTTGCTAAGGGTCCTCTACCTGTGCCAAAATGCTGTACTAGGTTAAAGAGAAAAAAACGTGAGCTTTGTACTGCAGGAATGAGGTCACCTTCCTTCAGACGAAAACCCAGTAGTCCAAATCTGGCATGCTGTCACTCTCACCTAGGCACCCTGAGTACTGGGGTAAGGTAAGCACGTTAACCACTTTTTTTCACCCATCAGTAATTCTTTTTATTGCAATGCAGCTTTTTGGCACAAGGCCCTTGGTAAATAAGCAGACCATACATTTTTTGTGCAAAATACACTTTAAAATGGAAACTTAATTGTATCTGGTCACCACAAATCGAAAACACTATTTAATTTTTTTTTGTAATTGTTTATTTATAAAATTATAATACATTGTATCATAAGGTACAATAGGTAAAACATTTCAACTTCTGAGAATACAGAACAATATAGAAACGATCAACTAGAACTTAACAGGGATACAAATATGGGCAAGTAATAGCGACTTCGATCATTGGTTCATTAAAGCAAAATTTCCATACCGTATCTCATATCAAACCTAATTAAATAAGTATGTGTTAGAATAAAACATTAGGATAAAGGATATTCAGAGGTTATTTCTAGGGAGGTTCATAAGGTTGTATGATTATCGGATTCAAGAGGATATACTGAATCATCCCAGGCTTTCCATATCTTATCAAACAAGGTACCATCGATCTTTGCAGTCAGATGTTCCATCCTGCGTATATCTGCTACTATAGAAAGAAAGTGATGAAAGGTGGGAGGGGAAGTAGAGAGCCAATGCCTAGGAATGGCTATTTTTGCTGCCAGGAGTATAAAGGACCCAAGTTTCTGTAATGTTCTAGGATAGGGGGATACCCGGGATAGGGGGGCCTAAGAGGAAATGTATAGGATTCAATGGAATGGGTGTAGAAAGTAGTTTTTGTAGAAGATTTTGAATCTCATCCCAATATGGGCCAATGGCAGGACATTCCCAGAAGATATGAAAATGAGAGCCCACAGACACACCACATCTCCAGCATAGGTTAGAAGCGGTGGGGTTACATGCATGTAATAAGTCAGGGGTTCTATACCAAAAAAACAATATCTTAATGGTAGTTTCCTTCTGTGCTACACATCGCGTGAGATTTTTGATGACGATTCCCATATTTTTCCCCAATCTAATAATGAGATTGGCCGATGCAATGTTAGGGACCATTTTTTCATGTAGTTATGTGTGGAGTCTGTTAGAAGGGGAGTCTCATGTAAGATTTTATATATGGATGAGATCAATTTGGGTTCATAAGGGCCATTGGAACATAGAATCCCATAGTCTGTGGGTTTCTCCAAGGATAGTGAGTTAGTATTGAGAAAATGTACGAGTACAACGAGAAAGCAGGGAGGTCATGTTACGTTTGTAGGTCTGGGAAGGACAGAAGCTTGCGTGTAACCGGGTGCACCAGATGTCGCAAATGAAAAACTCCCACCTGGGTCCATGGGAGTGTTCGCATGTAGGACTTTCCGTCAGGAATGTCCGGATTAAAAAGAATGTTCAGGAATGGAGAGCAAGGGGAGGATCGGTCTGCACATTTTCTCCAAATAGATATGGTGAAAAGCATCGGGGCCAGACAAAGGGATCGCAATTGGGGCATAAATTTATTTGAGGAAGGCCATAACATATAACAGGGGTGTACTGTAACAGTGATCCCCATTTCAATTTTAGCCCACCTATTTGGAGCTTTCATAGAAATCCAGGAAGTCAGTAGCCTGAGGTGAGAGGCATAGTAATATTTTAAGATATCTGGTGCAGCCAGCCCACCATTAGATCTGAGAGCAAAAACTACTGATCGAGCAATCCTATGGGAGGCATTATTCCATATACAATTAAAGCATTTTCTCTGGAGGTTTTTCAGCTGCGATAATGGGACCGGGTTTAGAAATGTTTCAAATAGGTACAGTAATTTAGGTAGGATCAACATTTTGAGTATGTTGATTCTGCCAAGGAGAGAGATAGGAATAAAAAAAAAAAAAAAAAAAAAAGCAGGGGTGACAAAGGGCACCCCTGTGTGGTGCCATTGCTAAGGGTGAACAGCTGTGACAAATAGAAGGACATCTGAACCTGAGAGTTGGGGTGGGAGTACAGGCTTTGTAGGGCCTGTACGAAAGGGCCCGAGAATCCATATCTAGCAAGGACCGCGAACATAAATGGCCAGCTTAAACGGTCGAAAGCTTTTTGTGCATCTAAGCTTAAAACGATAGTGGGTTGTTTAGATTTAGTTACTAAGTCAATCAGGTCTTTGGACCTTCTCGTGTTGTCCCCTGCATGCCTTGTTGGGACAAACCCCACTTGGTCCTTATGGATCAAAGATCTTATAGTCCGAATTTAATAAAGCAATGGGGCGGTAGTTGTCAGGTAGTGCAGGATCCTTACCTGGTTTAGGGATGACTGTTATAAATGCGTGTAAAAATTGTGAGTGTGGGATGGATCCTTTAAGAAGAGAGGAGTATAGGGACTGTAAGTAGGGATTTAGAGTCGGGGAGAAGGTTTTGTAATAAATGTAAGGGAGACCAGGGCTTTTTTTCCCAAACAATAGGTGCTGGAACTCATCCACGACCCCCCAAAACCCCTCCTCCCGCACACACTCTCCAAATCACATCAAATAGTGGGTGTGATCAGTCAAATTTCACAAACAGTAGGAGGGTCTTAAAGGGGCATTAAATACCAGGATTGCATTACATACAGAGTGCAGAGTTCAGGGGGGGTTACACACAGAGTGCAGAGCTGTCACTTGTAAACACAGAAACTGGACTTCTGTGTTTACAAGTGATTGTGGTGAGCAGCCTAAGGGTCTGAGCCAGAGGTGGTGGAACTGAGTTCCACCAATTTCCCCCTGAAAAAAAGCCCTGAGGGAGACCATCCGGACCTGGAGATTTGTGAGCCGGCAAGTTTTTGATCACCTCTGCTATCTTTTCCGTGGTAATTGGGGCTTTAAGTGTAGAAATTTGTTCAGTGGACAGTTTGGGTAAAGTTAGGGAGGACATGAAGTTATCAAACTTCGACTGTGGGAATTGGGAAGTCGAGTCAGGGCTTAAACAGTTATATAACTGTTTGCAGAAGTCACCAAATACTTTAGACATAGCTTTAGGACAATATGTAGGTGTGTCATCTGACTGCATCAAGTGGTCGGGTATTGATAGAAAGGGATGTGGTTTTAGCCTGTGTGGTTGTGCCTTACTCTCCAGGTGTCAAAAAGATTATGTGATCTAGTTAACTTACGAAAAGAGGCAGATAACTTCTGGGTAGCGATCCGTGGAGTGTCTTGAAATAGAGCTTGTCTATATTTGGTCAGGGACATGCAAACATTGAAATCGCCTCCCACAATCATAAAAGGCTGAGAGAAGGAATGTAACGTCTCAAAAACCGTTGTGAGGAAACTGATTTGTCCTACATTTGTAGCATATATGTTAGCCATAGTGAAATGGGTGTTCAGGTGACTACAATTCAGGAGTATGAAACGACCATGTGGGTGTTGATAAGATGAGAGGACCTGGATCGGGCAGGATCGTTTGATGAGGATTGCTACACCAGATGGGTCTGAGGCCAAGTAGGCTACGGGAAAATGTTTGGAGGCAAATTTGAATGAACTATCGGATTTGAAGTGGGTCTCCTGAATCATAATCACCTCTGCGTTGGGGGCCCTAAACTCCTTCAGAGCTTGCCATCGCTTCTCGATGGAGTTCAGGCCTTTAACATTAAATGAGTATATTGTAAGAGCCATATCTAAGCAAGTGTGGGTATTGCTAGCGTACTATAAACTTTAAAGTTTATGAACATCCATGAAGAAAAACATATAGAGGCACATAGACATAGAAGTTGAAATGGTGTCACAGAATTAGCATTGATAACCGTATAAAGGTCAAAAAAGGGACCTGTAAATTGAAACATCAAAAAAGAAAAAAAAACATTTTTTGAAAAACCTCTAACGTCTCCTCTAAAGTAGCATTCAGGACTGGTCAGTGGTAAGAGGCTGGTTGAACAAAACAGAATAAAAAAAAAAAAAAGGGGGGAAAAAATCAGCTTCCAGAAAAATATAGGTGGCGAGGTTTATCAAAAGGAATAAGGTATGTATCTCTAGGTAAGAGAAGGTGACTCCTCTCCAAGGGGGTCACTAGCATAGCCAAACTAAAAAGAAATTGTCTGGCTATGGTAAGAGAATACTAAAAAGTGATGGAGGGAGGGCCTCTTCAGGTTGGGAATCTGTGAGGGTTAGCCCGCTGAGGGGTGGAGATAGCCTTCTGTGATCTTCATTGAACTGAGGTCCAGATCTTGGCAGGGGTAAAATCATTAATGTTGACAGAGTAAGTATAGTTCTGCTTTAATAATGCAACCAAATTCTCCCTATACCTTCCTTCCTAATACCCACCATCATACCTCCCAGCTTTTGAACTTTGGAATGAGGGACACTTATGGGAGAAAGCGACTGGCAGCGTGCTACGTGTATCACGGCAAAAGTGGGTGTGGCCAAACTCTTAACAGTGGGAGGGGCTTAATGGATACAGAGTTTATGAGAGTGCTAGATACACATGTGGGGCTCTGGAGTGCGTTATATACAGGAAGGTGGGTTCTGGCGTGTGCTATGTATAAGTACAAAGTGCAAGGCTCTGGAGTATGTCATGCACAGGGTGCAGGGTTTTGTAGTGCATTATGTACAGAGTGCAGGAGAGTGCTAGGCACAGAGTGTAGGGTTCTGGAGTGAGTTACATACAGAGTGCAGGGTTCTGGAGTGCGTTACATACAGAAAGGTGGGTTCTGGAGTAAGTTATACACAGGGTGCAGTGTTAAACAGAACGCTAGAGGACCATTCATCAGTCCATTCATCTATTCACATCTCACTATTGCACCTCTCCTCAGCTATAATCTACACACACACAAACATACAAACACACATTTACAAACACATACAAACCGCACACATACAAATCACACACATACAAACCACACATATACAAACCACACATATACAAACACACACAAACAAATCACACATGTACAAACACCTGTCCTCTGCCCTCCCCTTCCTCAAAGCTCTACCATTTTCCACATGGTTACTTATGTAAAAGTACCTTTTTATAGCTGGCTCTGTCACAGTTTCATTTTCTTTTTCAGTGCACACTCTTCTCATTTTCGGCTCCCAAACTCCCAGCAGAATTATGGTGCAACTCACCTCCTCCCCTTCTCCCCTTGATCATTCTGCAGTCAGCCAGACCAGCACTTGTCTCAGCTCTCAGTGCGGAGCAGGGAGACTTCTGTAGAGGGGGAGAGATGTTACTTTTAACTTTTTAACTGCAGAGGCCGTGGTGTGAAATATAGCTGGAAAAAAACCCGGTCAGCAATGCATGGGCTGTTTCTCTTTTTGCTGATTACTTAACAAAGGTGCAGGTATGAGTAGCAGTCCCACCCATACCCAACATCACGGCTTGAATCTGACAGCTGCAGCTGCACAGAGCACACTCAGCGGGTTTTCTGGCCAATCCATGGCTGTGCTTGATGTTAATGCTTGTGCTGGATGTTACTATATAATCAACTGATACAGTGATGCAGGACAAAGCTCTTGTATAGTGGGACAGCGGGACAGAAGTAGAAATGCGGGAAAGTCCCGCCCAATCCGGGACTGTTGGGAGGTATGCCCACCATTGTCACACTCCCCTATTGTTTCGCTAATCTGTTGGAGTATTTGGAAAAAGCTGGTACTTCCAGATATGAGAGGAACATTTAACTTTTTCCCCTTCCTCTCAGGATGTACTGCTTAGGGTATGAGGGGCCAGTCGCCAGGCCCAAACACAACTGGCAAAGCAAGCTGTATTTTCTAAAAGGAAGGCCCAGTACAGACTGCAAGCTTTGAGGTGACCAGTGTTTAACTTACTAAAGTTTCAGTTCTAGGGGAGAGGGCAGCCCATCCCAGTACCCATCTAGATCTGGACAGACTTAATTGGCTTACATTAGTTGGCTTACAGGAGTCAGGCCCAGCTCTAGATGGGTACTGGGATGGGCTGCCCCCCAGATTTCAGTTGTGCCATCCAGGTCTATGAGAGTGTATCCATTGATCCATGAGGCAGCCAAAAGGTGACATTTGATGTAAATAGACACTCCCCTGGACACATTTGATGTAGGGGGGCACTCTTATGGGGATAGTTGATGTAAGGGGAGCACTCTGATGGGGTAAGCAATGTAAGGGGACACTCTGATGGGGACAATTGATGTAAAGGAGCACCCCAATGGGGACACCTGATGTAAGGGGACACTCTGATGGGGACACCTGATGAAAGGGGGCGCTCTGATGAGGACACCTGATGAAAGGGGGTGCTCTGATGGGGATTACTGATATAAGAGGGGCACTTAGATGGAGACACCTGATGTAAGGGGACACTCTGATGGGGACACCTGATGTATGGGGACATTCTGATGGGAACAGATGATGTAAGAGGACACTCTGATGAGGATCCTGAGGTAAAGGAAGACTCTTTACCTCAGGATCAGGAAGATGATCTAAGGATGGGGGCGGGGGGGCTCTGATGGGGACCCTGATGTAAAGAAGGACTCTGATGAGAACTCTTTATGTGAGGGGACTCTGATGGGGACACCTAATTTAAGAGGCACAGGTTCTGCTTATTCATCCTAATATAATGATAGCCTAATACATACTAGTGTAGTGCTACCCCCGTGAGGGCCGCTAGTAGAATCAGTACCTCACTGGTTGCTCCTGACCCTGCAAGTCCTCCGCTACCTCTGACACCCTGGGTTCAGACATTTTCTATCAGTAACAGTGACAAAAGAGACACACTACAATCTGATGAACCAATAAGCTTTGTTTACTGATATGATAATGGCAATTAAAGGCAAACAACATTAACTTACACTCAATAACAGGCAAAAGAAAGGCAGAGGAATGGCTCTTAGCTATGTCAGACCACTCCTCAACCCACAGGTGCAAACAATAAACACAATGGCACAACCTTCAGCAAACTGTTATAAATAGTGGAATTTAAACTGCTCTCACAAGAGTTCTAGGCAAATTCAGACTTTGTGAGCACGGTAAAGAGGATTCCTTATGCTGGGGGGGGGGGGGATTTTTTGTAGTCCTGAATTGTAAAGATGAAGTCCTTATCTCTTCAGTTAGCATTTAGAAGAATGGTACTGGAAGAAATTCCTGAATAGGAAAGCAAAGCAATTTGACTGGTCTGGTTTCAACAAGCAAATAACAGGGGCGTGGCCAGGCAGCGCATGTAGCAGGACACACTTCTCCTCAGCTCCGCCGAAAATCCTGGTAATCATCCTCCAGATCACTCATCCAACCCGCTGACACCTCCGATCGGAACCGCACGCTATCCGGGCCACAGCAGACCCAACCACCCGACCGATCTGCAGCAGAAAAACATGCCAAAACGGGACAAGAATGGTGGCGGCCTGCCCGCAGCACAGGCCCAAGATGGCGCTCTGCCACAGCGATCTCAAAAGGAAAAATATAAGGAAGCAGCCCAGAAACTCCTGTTTGGTAATAAATCATCAAAAGAAATACCATCACCCACATCTGACCTCAGTGAGGAAGAAGCAAACCAGCTGGAGATGGATAATACTATGCCACTGGAGGATGGCGCTGGATCCCCATCTGACTGGGCCACAGTGAGTACAGTATCACATCCCTATCAAGGCACTCAGACACCAAGTATCCCCCTGGATGGCCCTGAACCCACTCTCAGAGATATCCTCTCCGCAGTGACTATATGCAACAGATCTATCTCAACCCTGACTGATGAAGTGAAGGGTGTTAAAGCTGAAATATCCTATGTGAGACAGGACATGCAAAAGCTGAGAGAGCGCACAGCTGCAGTGGAGAGTAGGGTCAGTGTTATTGAAGATGACTTAGTACCCATGCAGAGAGATTTAAAGTATAACTGCCATCTTGCTGATCAGCATGCTGCGCGTTTAGATGATTTGGAAAATCGCATGCGCCGCAACAATGTCCGCGCCTTAGGATTCCCAGAAAGGATAGAGGGTAAAGACCCTGTCGCTTTCATCGAACAATGGCTCCTCACTACATTTGGTAAAGAAGCATTCTCTCCGCTATTTGCGGTGGAGAGAGCGCATAGAGTGCCATCTCGCCCACTACCCCCTGGCAATCACCCGCGTGCTTTTCTATTTAAGCTTTTAAACTACAAGGACAGAGATGTCATCCTTGCTAAAGCCAGAACCATGGGCAGTAAGTTATCCATTGAAAACTCCAAAATCTCCCTGTTTCCGGACTTTTCAGCTGAACTCCAGAAGCAGCGAGCAAAGTTTATGGATGTCAAACGAAGATTAAGGGACCTTAACTTGCCATATGCGATGCTATATCCTGCCCGCCTTAGGGTAGTCGCACTCGGAGAAACACGCTTCTTTGAACGCCCGGACATGGCGGCCCAATGGCTAGATCGTGAGGATAGGGCCCTTAAAGCTGCCAGACCACAAAGAGATGTCCCTGCTTAAGAGATAAGTCCTGGATATGCAATGACCTGGCAAGACCAGGTCTATTTTTGTTGGGATAAATCCCTGGGCCATGAAGAGGCCTTAAGATTCAAAATAATTGTTGTCTATGGAGGACAGTTTTTACTCTCACATCCGATGTTCAGGCGGCCGAGGAGAACTGTTTGTTTGTATCACTCTCCTCCCCACAGGATTTTCTTTTCCCCTTTTTTTTTTTTTTTCTATTTTTTATCCTTTTGCTCCCTTTTCTGTCCGCATTTTTGCCTGCAAATAATGAAGCAATACATGCCTACCGTAGCTGTGAAACCCCTATGGAAACTAACCTACTGGTTGTCTAGGAGTTTTCAAGGCTTTTACCCCCCCCACACCTGTTGTGTGGGAAAAGTTAATGCTGCAGCCAAGTGGCTGTGTAAACTGTTGACCTTTAGATTCTTGCCATGCAGAGTAACATGCATTAACCCAATGATTTACTGTCTTCTGTACCTATGTACTAACCTAATAATGTATTTCTCCCTGCCTTGCAACATGATTTCATGTCTACAAATGCCTACATGTTCTCTGAAAGGAGAAAACAAGCATAATTTGGAGAAAAGGGGCCTATCCCCCCTTCCAGATAACATGTCACGGTATAACCCGGGAGTCTTGTCGAGAATTATGCCGGCCTGGTCAATGATCCTGAAACAAAATGGGGATGACTAAATTGTCCATTGTGACTTGGAATGTCAGAGGACTGGGAAATCTAGTTAAAAGGGGGGCGGTCCTTAGACATCTCAAGTCGCTGAATGCGGGGGTAGTCTGCCTGCAGGAGACCCATTTCTCTGCAGACCCTCCTCCAAGCCTCTGTCCACGACTGTATACTAACCAGTTTCATGCAACCCACTCCACTTACTCAAGGGGAGCAAGTATACTGTTCAGAAAAGATATTCAGTTCAACTGCATTAGAAAACGCATTGACCCGGCTGGCAGATATGTCTTTCTTTTATGCTCAATTACAGGCCTCAAATGTATTCTTGCTAGTATCTATATACCCCCACCGTATAACTCAGAGGTTATCCGACACCTAACAGGTTTTATGGCCCAATACCCAGAAGTACCCTGGCAATGGGGGACTACAATAATCTCTTAAATCCTCTCAAAGATAAATTTCCTGTACCTACTGCTGGCACATCTCAGATGAAAAGTAGTACCCCCTTCGCCAGATTACTTGAAGAAACAGGGCTGATAGATGTCTGGAGATCCAAACACCCAAATGATAAAAAATACTCCTGCCACTCAGCTTCACATGACGGATTATCCAGAATAGATTTGGGCCTTGGGAATGACAAGATGCTACATTTAATAGTGGAATCTGACTATGCAGACAGGCACATATCTGATCACTCGGCACTTTGTGTAACCATTTCATTACCAAGTAGGTACAAACGGCCAATGTGGAAACTTAATCCCTTTTGGCTCTCGTTGTTTGCCGAGCCAGATCCTATAGCCAGAGCACTTACATTGTTTCTGAGAGATAACATTGGCACGGCTGGGCTGGGGCTGGTTTGGGATACAGCGAAAGCCTTTTTGAGAGGACAACTTATCAAAACAATATCACAGATTAAAACTGACACCAAGGCTTGGGAACTATTGATAAGAAATAGAGTCACCGAGACTGAAAACGATTATATTAACAATCCCACAGGAGACAATAAGAGAGCATGGTTGAGTGCACAGACAATGTCTGGACAACTGGCGTTGCAGCTGGCGGAGAACAAACGTTTTTTTCTCCAACAGTCACATTTTGAGGAGGGGGAGACGACTGGTCATATGCTTGCAGTACTGGCGCGGTCTCAACAGTCGACCTCTCTCATCTCCGCCATATGTGACGCACAGGGTGCTCTGAAATGCTCTACTCCTGATATTCTGAAGGTCTTTGGTGATTTCTATGCTGATCTATATACGTCTAAAGTTACGCCCACTGATAGTGCAATAACACACTTCTTAGATAGCTGTGAACTCCCCAGTCTCTCACTAGAGGATAGGGTCATGCTCAATGCCCCTTTAACTGCAGAAGAACTGGATATTGCCCTATCTCAAACTAAAAACAATAAAGCACCAGGTATAGATGGCCTCCCTGCAGAGATATACAAACGCTATGCAGACTCCATGCTCCCCACA
This sequence comes from Aquarana catesbeiana, assembly GCF_042186555.1. Classification (NCBI taxonomy): domain Eukaryota; kingdom Metazoa; phylum Chordata; class Amphibia; order Anura; family Ranidae; genus Aquarana; species Aquarana catesbeiana. Next base: position 142,530,031 of record NC_133333.1, read on the forward strand.
CTGCTGAAGGTATACAATGAGGCATTTAAGGAGGGTTCATTGCCAAGCTCAATGAATGAGGCAATCATTATTGTTATATTAAAACCGGGTAAAGATGTGAATTCCCCAGGATCTTACAGACCCATCTCACTGCTCACATCCGATATCAAGTTGCTGGCCCGGATGTTAGCAAACAGATTGGCCAAGGTAATTCATAAAATAGTGCATAGAGACCAATCCGGGTTTATCCCCACGAGATCCACGGCCCAAAATATAAGAAGACTATTCCTGAACTTACAGCTCCCAGTGGACAACACAGGCAATAGAGCAATTTTTTCGCTGGACGCAGCTAAGGCTTTCGACAGTGTCGAGTGGCCTTATCTGTGGAAAACATTACAAAATATGGGATTGGGAGATACCTTTATTCGATGGATACAGCTTTTGTATGCTGCGCCCACGGCCAGAATACGGATTAATGGGGAACTTTCAGAACCCTTTCCTTTGTTTAGAGGCACCAGACAGGGGTGCCCACTGTCGCCCCTGCTGTTTGCCTTGGCCCTGGAACCTCTGGGAGCAAAAATCAGAGGAGACTCTAGAATAGCGGGATTCCAAAGAGGTATGAATAAAGATGTAGTGTCCATGTACGCAGATGATACCCTGCTCTACCTAGGAGACACAAAAGACTCATTAGAAACGGTTATGTCCCTCATCAAGGACTTCGGGGAGTTATCGGGCTTCTCCATTAACTGGGACAAGTCAGTGCTGATGCCGCTTGACCCCCTGAACATTCCATTACCACTAGGTGCAGAGATGATACAACAAGTAGGCTCATTCCGCTACCTAGGGATCCAGGTGACCCCTAACCCAGCCACTTATGTTGAACAGAACCTAACACCCTTATTAACCAAATTCCGCGAAAAAAGCAGGGCCTGGTGTAAACTGCCCCTGTCTGTTGTTGGTAGAATTAACCTTATTAAAATGGTCTGGGCACCACAACTACTTTATATTTTTAACAATTCCCCAGTTTGGATACCAAAAAAATGGTTCGATAAATTAGAGACCCAATTCAGAGAGCTCATATGGAGAAAAAAAATAGCGAGGATAAAATTATCAACGTTACAATACGGCAAAGAGGAGGGAGGACTTGCAGTCCCTCATCCTAGGATGTATTATCTCGCCTCCCAACTACAACAACTAGGAGGATGGGGCCTGCTGGACCCGAAAGACCCGATCCGTAAACTTGTAGTGCTGGAAGACAATAACTATTCAGCACTGACAAATTTGGAGGCGGGATTCTTACACTTAGACCCGGAAGCTCCTACAGTTAAATTATTAAACTCACTTTGGGCCTATGTCAAAAAACGAATGGGCATCACGGGCTTTCTGTCCAGCACGCCTCTCTGGCGAAATAGACAACTGAAAGAAATACAAAAACTAAAAGACTTCAAGGGTTGGGAGGACGCAGGCATCAAATATATCTCACAGTTATACCAGGGCAACACTCTCAAATCATTTCAACAGATCCACACAGAGTTTGGAATCCCACATAATAATTTTTATAAATACCTCCAATTGCGACATGCCTTACAAACCCAGAATAGAAATGCTAGAATCCAACCGACAGAACATCCGATTATACAGGATGTATTTATGGATGAAGTTAAAAAGGGCATGATATCTAGATGTTATAATACACTTATAGCACGAATACAAGACCCCTCTAGATTACCATCCAGACAGCGGTGGGAGGAAGATATAGGAGCAATAGATGGAGACACCTGGGAGATATGCCTTATGAATGCCCCCTTGGTGTCACTTTCTGCATCACAGAAACTTTCACATCTTTACCTTCTACATAGGGCGTACAGAACCCCTCTTCAACTCTATAAGTGGGGAATTAGAGATTCACCCCTGTGCCCAAAATGTGAACGGGATCATGGAAATCTACTCCACATGATCTGGAAATGCCCCAAGCTATTCAGATATTGGAAGGAAGTACTGGACACGATTTCAGAAGTATATATGGTATCTCTTGAGAGAACTCCGGTGGTCTGTATACTGGGGGGAATAGACGAAGAGTTTGCACCTCCACCTACACGTATAGCGCTTCTTCGTTTACTATACATAGCAAAGAAATTAATTGCCCAGTGGTGGATTACCCCGCGAGTTCCCACCAGGGGGCAATGGATAGACAGCGTGAATAGGATCCTAATAAGAGAAAAAATAACCTACCAACGTAGAAAGGCTCCACAAAAATTCCTCTCCATATGGCAGGCGTGGTTGGACGTTCCTGGTTTGGCCCCGCATCAACTAGTTAGGGATAGGTTACTCTTGGGTTGATGTAGACTTGACTACTGTATAGTAACTATGCGCATGCAAGGAAACGTGAAATTTAAAAAAAAAAAAAAAAAAAAAGACAGCCCCTGGGGAATATGAAACAGTATGTATGATGAGGTACTGCATGGCAAGGCTTTACTCTGTTTTGTTTCTATCCCTTTTTTTCTGTTTTTCCCTTCTATTTTATTTCCTTACTTTAAAGATGAATATAATATTGAACTAAACATAACGAATCAAGTTAAGGTTGTCGGAATTATAATACAGTAAGAGTTGATTCTGATATTGCTGTTGAATGAACAACAGGTTCACTATTTTTATACTCTAATATGATTGGAAATCATTAGAGCGCTCAGCATATAAGGGTACTATTATTATAGCTGGTATTTGCTTAAATCTGTACCTTGTATGGAGTCATACTCCCTGCGAAATATATTATGTGTTAGACCTATTATAATTAAAAGACATAAGTAAGACAGGTGATGCTCCTGGTAGCGTATCATTGGAACAGTCTACAATAATCTAAGGTAGTTGATAACTGCTCCTGTGACATGCTTTATGAGAATCCAGAAATTTGTACATGCCATATACGAGTATCTGTATGCTACCTGTATTTGTTTCTTTATGCAAAATAAAAACCTTTCTGACTAAAAAAAAACAAGCAAATAACAGAATCTTCTGGTGTTGGTTAAGTGCAGAGAGAAATCACTGTAATTGTTGACTTAAAGGTATTATATCTTGTGGTACTACAACTAACAGCAAGGTGAATGTAGACAATGGTGTCTGTATACAGTGTCTATGTAGCTGGATGAACTTGTCCTGTAGCATTTCAGGTAACAGCAAGATGAATGGAGACAATGGTGTCAGTATACAGTGTCTATGTAGCTGGATGGGCAAGTGCCCACTCACCGATACTGCAATAGATGAAGATGGTGGCGATGAAAGTGACTTTACAGGCTCTCCCTCAGGGTGCTGGATTAGGGAATGTCATCCGGCCTCCACCGCACCGTGCTGCGGTCTACACAGATCAGCTGCAATATGATCTATATGAAGCAGAAACGGCCTCCAGGCTGCCCTTGGGCAGTGAAGCAATGCTGCAGATGCCTCGAAGATAGACATGGGATGACTCTTCTTGCGCAGGCCTCAACTCAGCCTTAGCACTCTCCAACACAGAGTCCCTGCTTGCAGATCCTGGCTGGGGTCCCAAGAGAGTGATCTAGGCCTAGACCAACCCCTTTTATCTTCTCTCCCAGCAGTCTGTTCTTCCTTCTCAGCCTCTTGTAGTTTCAAAACAGTTTAGCTGAAAGGAAAATCCCAGCAATCTAAACTACACATCCCAGGATGCTTTGCTCTGCTCTAGTTATTACATTCAGGATGTGACAGCGCAGAGTCCAAGCTCAACAGTAGAGGGAAACAGCTCACAACAGTCAGGATGCACAATGTCTCCTGCTTGCAGGCACAAACAGCCAGCTCCTGGCTACATTAGCATTCCCTGTTCACTCCTGCACCACCTCTGCACTACTTGTCAGATGTTACTTCTGGGTTGTAACTCATGCCTCTGTCACACTGTTGACATTATAACCCCTAACTTTTTTTTACTGCACTCCCAGAACAGATAGCCTTGATCCAGCCGTGCTAGGAGTTACTTCTGAAGTTCTTCCTTTCTTGAGTTGGTTTTACATTCACAATTGCATGGAAGAGAAAAGCAAACACATGTCAGTGTACACAAGCCCTAAGATGTCCTTGTTTTAACTGCTTGATTTATTTTATCTCACTATAATTTTCATATCAAAATGTTCAGTTTGCATACATAAATATACATAAAGGTGCTGAATCATTTATTTATGCATGAAATAGTTATATAACCCCTGAAGGAAGCATTATTTTATTTGCACTTTAAATTAATCTATCCTGTGCTCTCCGCATAAGTACCTCAAAGAACCACACAATCACTGCCAATCAAAAACTAGTGATATTTTAAGGAGCTATTATGTGTGTGATTATATTTCTGAATTTAACTGATGCATACAAAATACAATGGACGTTGTGTTTTAAAATTGCATACAATAAATTCAGTTGATCTGTGTGATAAATGTTTTTTTTATTGAATTAGGAACACCCTGAACATAATATATGTAATGCTCAGTAATAAAAATATTACATATGTATTGCTTTAATGAACTGACTGCTTGCCCAGATGGTCCTATCAGTCTTATAGCAAGTCTAAACTCAAAAACAAAAATGTAATTTGTTGCAGCTTAACAGTCATCAGATATGGCGGCTTCTTAGTTTTACTATTTCAGGTTTTTCAGCTTTAATTTCACCTAATGATCCTGCCACTAACACATTTCTTGTCCTAGTATTACAGTACTGTATCTATAGAAAGGTAATGTTCCTGCGCTAGACTGCTCTCCTGATTAGGGATGAGCCGAACACCCCCCAGTTTGGTTTGCAGCAGAACATGCGAACATGCAAAAAGTTTGTTTGAACACGCGAACACCATTAAAGTCTATGGCACACAAACGTGAAAAATCAAAAGGGCTAATTTTAAAGGCTTATATGTAAGTTATTGCCATAAAAAATGTTTGGGGACCTGGGTCCTGCCCCAGGGGACATGTATTAATGCAAAAAAAAGTTTAAAAAAAAGTTTTTTTTGGAGCAGTGATTTTAATAATGCTTAAAGTGAAACAATAAAAATGAAATATTCCTTTAAATATCGTGCCTGGGGGGGTGTCTATAGTATGCCTGTAAAGTGGTGCAGTTTTCCCATGTTTAGAACAATACCACAGCAAAATGACATTTCTAAAGGAAAAAAAGTCATTTAAAACTGCTTGTGGCTGTAATGTATTGTTGGGTCCTGGCAATATAGATGAAAATCATTGAGAAAAATGGCATGCCCCCCCCCCCAGCCCATTACCAGGCCCTTTGGGTCTGTTATGGATATTAAGGGGAACCCCGCACCCAAATAAAAAAATGGCGTGGAGGGCCCCCAGGCACTATATACTCTGAACAGAAGTATATATACTATACGGCCTGCTCTATATACTCAGCAGAAAATTGGCCCTTAGGTGTTGATGGTACCAGAACACTGTATGCCCTCACAGTTACTCTTGGTGAACGCAGGAACGGGCCCTGCTGTGAAATATTAGATCAAGATTTGTAATTACAGACCCCTGTTAAACAGAAGCAGAAAAAAATGGGCCTTTGGTGGTGGTGGTAGTGGTGGTGCCACAACACTGTAAGCCCTCACAGTTACTCTTGGTGGGCGCAGGAACGGGCCCTGCTGTGAAATATTGGATCAAGAATTGTAATTGCATTCCCCTGTTAAAAAGAGGCAGAAAAACTGGGCCTTTGGTGGTGGTGGTGGTGCCACAACACTGTAAGCCCTCACAGTTACTCTTAGTGGGTACAGGAATGGGCCCTGCTGTGAAATATTAGATGAAAAATTGTATTCACATGCCCCTGCTAAACAGGGGCAGAAAAATTGGGCCTTTGGTGGTGGTGCCACAACACTGTAAGCCCTCACAGTTACTCTTGGTCGTGCAGGAACGGACCCTGCTGTGAAATATTAGATCAAGAATTGTAATTACATGTTCCTGTTAAACAGGGGCAGAAAAATTGGACCTTTGGTGGTGGTGGTGGTGGTGGTGCCACAACAATGTAAGCCCTCACAGTTACTCCTGGTGGACGCAGGAATGGGCCCTGCTGTGAAATATTAGATCAAATATTGTAATGACATGCCCCTGTTAAACAGGGGCAGAAAAATTGGACCTTTGGTGGTGGTGGTGGTGGTGCCACAACACTGTAAGCCTTCACAGTTACTCTTGGTGGGTGCAGGAATGGGCCCTGCTGTGAAATATTAGATCAAATATTGTAATGACATGCCCCTGTTAAACAGGGGCAGAAAAATTGGACCTTTGGTGGTGGTGGTGGTGGTGCCACAACACTGTAAGCCTTCACAGTTACTCTTGGTGGGTGCAGGAATGGGCCCTGCTGTGAAATATTAGATCAAAAATTGTAATTACATGCCCCCATTAAACAGAGGCAGAAAAATTGGGCCTTTGGTGGTGGTGGTGCCACAACACTGTAAACCCTCACAGTTACTCTTGGTGGGCACAGGAACGGGCCCTGCTGTGAATTATTAGATCAAGAATTGTAATTACATGCCCCTGTTAAAAAGAGGCAGAAAAACTGGGCCTTTGGTGGTGGTGGTGGTGCCACAACACTGTAAGCCCTCACAGTTACTCTTGGTGGGTACAGGAATGGGCCCTGCTGTGAAATATTAGATCAAAAATTGTAATTACATGCCCCTGTTAAACAGGGGTAGAAAAATTGGACCTTTGGTGGTGGTGGTGCCACAACACTGTAAGCCCTCACAGTTACTCTTGGTGGGCGCAGAAATGGGCCCTGCTGTGAAATATTAGATCAAAAATTGTAATTACATGCCCCTGTTAAGCAGAGGCAGAAAAATTGGGCCTTTGGTGGAGGTGGTGCCACAACACTGTAAGCCCTCACAGTTACTCTTGGTGGGCACAGGAATGGGCCCTGCTGTGAAATATTAGATCAAGAATTGTAATTACATGCCCCTGTTAAATAGAGGCAGAAAAATTGGGCCTTTGGTGGTGGTGGAGGTGCCACAACACTGTAAGCCCTCACAGTTACTCTTGGTCATGCAGGAACGGACCCTGCTGTGAAATATTAGATCAAGAATTGTAATTACATACTACTGTTAAACAGAGGCAGAAAAATTGGGCCTTGGTGGTGGTGGTGGTGCCACAACAATGTAAGCCCTCACAGTTACTCCTAGTGGGCGCAGGAATGGGCCCTGCTGTGAAATATTAGATCAAAAATTGTAATTACATACCCCTGTTAAACAGAGGCAGAAAAATTGGGCCTTTGGTGGTGGTGGTGCCACAACACTGTAACCCCTCACAGATACTCTTGTTGGGCACAGGAATGGGCACTGCTGTGAAATATTAGATCAAAAATTGTAATTACATGCCCCTGTTAAACAGGAACAGAAAAATTGGGCCTTAGGCAGTGGTGGTGGTGCTCTAAACAAAAAATATTTTTGGAAGCTAGCATCATCAAGATTGAAGAGGAACAGGATAGTCACTGAGCATAGGCAGTCTTCAAGGGATCCCACATCCATAGAAAAATCAATCAGTTACATCAACATCAGGTGCTTGATAGCTGCTGATCCAAGACTGATTCAATTTTATGAATTTGAGCCTATCAATGGAGTCTGTGGGCAGGCGCACTCTATGATCCGTTACCAACCCTCCAGCAGCACTGAATGTGCATTCAGAAAGAACACTGGATGCAGGACAGGCCAGTAGCACAATTGCATATTGAGCAAGTTCTGGCCAGTGATCCATCCTCAAGACTCATTAACCCAGTGGATGGTCTGTTAGAAAGGTCTCCAAGTCTGCTCTTGCCCCTAGATATTCCTGTAGCGCTATGAAGAAGGGTCAAATATAGAGTCTATGGACTGACAGTTCAGAATGCATGTATCAAAAGGAAAGACATCCTTGGGAAAAAATGAAGAATCCTCCGGAAACAGATCTCATCGAGAGTGTAAACCATCTGGGGAGGAAGCCCACACACCACCACCAAAAGTGAAAAGGCTAACCGGACTCGGTGGACCCAACAAGGCATACGCCAAGTGGAGTCAGACAGGCTTAGGTGGTGCTGGACTGCAGGTGGCCCGGGAGGGCAATGTTGGTGGAGTGGCTTCCACGTGGCTGTGTTCCTCGAACGATACCGGACCCGAAGGTGTGGGGTGAGGCACACGTGGATCGTATCCCTCAAACCGGCGTTGGAACCAGAAATAACAGCAGCAAATGAAGGAAAAGAAGGAATGGCCAAATAGTGTAAAACCGTATAAATGGGAATTTACTATTTTTAATAAACACTCACATGTAAAAGTATCTAAAACAGCGCTGTGAAGAAGTGGCGAAAGTGGGGTCCTATCCAACGCGTTTCGTCTGCATAGACGTCGTCTGGGGGGTTCCCCCCACTGTAGCCACCAAAGTATATATAGGAAGTATATCAAAATTAATGAAAAACAGCTCCACGGTTGTTAAAAACGTCACTTCCGGTATCGGGGGAAAATGGCCGACCGGCGTGCGTTCCACTCCTCTCATTAGTATGCACCGGAAGTGAGAAAGACAAAATGCCACTAGAATTATCGTAAGAGATTAACCCAATCAGTGGTCATAAATACAGAAGGATCCGAAATGTCAATAGGTAGACAAAGGAAGTGATATAGGGTAGTATTAGGAATGTGTGCGGCGCAACGATGTGCGCACGCATCCAAATGGGGGGATGTGCACAGCGCATGTGCGTGGGGCGCGTGCGTAATGGGACAGTGAAGGGCGGAACAATGGCACTAGAGATGACAACAAAGGTCTGAGGCCGAACGGTGTGACGTGTCAAGTACGTGCGTGCTGAGAACCTCCCAAGGAGGCGGGCAAATGTAAATGCCGGAAGAGCAAAAATGTGCCGGCTGGGTAACTATAGTAATGAGCACAACAACGGCATTACGTGCATGTAGGGAAGACGTAAACAACGCAACGGGACAAACAAATGTCCAGGTATCAAACGTGTGGCGGCCTGGTGACACAAATGTGTATATAGTGTCCCCAAATGAAAAATGGCCACTTGGCCATAAATAAATTGGCGAGGCTAGGGGCGAATTTGGCGCCCATAGCCACGCCACGTAACTGAAGGTAGTACTGCTGGTCAAACCACAAATAACTACGCTTGGTGGCGAGCTCCAGTGATTCAACGACAAAAGCACACTGAAAAGGAGTGATGGTAGGTTCCTTTTCCAAGAAATATCGGACAGCCTCCAATCCCTTATCCTGGGGTATACAAGTATACAGGGAGGCGACATCAGCGGTGGCAATGATGTGGTCACCCTGCAGCTTCAAACTCTCAAGCAGGTGTATAGTGGCCCCTGTATCCTTCAAATAAGAAGGCATACGCCTTACAAGGGGCTGCAAATAGAAGTCAATGTATCGGCCTATACGTGAGGTGACAGAATCTATCCCACTCACGATAGGCCGACCGGGGGGTTGCACTGGGTTCTTGTGCACCTTGGGTAAATAATAAATAGTTGGAACCCTGGGTGCCAAGGGTGCCAGAAAGTCTCTCTCCTTTTTGTTTAAAATACCTTGATCATAACCCTTCCTTACAATAGCAGAAAGCTCTCTTTTGAAAGAAGAAGTAGGATTATTGGGCATTGTTTTGTACGTATTGGGTTCATTCAGGATCCTATACATCTCAGATATATAGTCCTTCTTGTCCAAAACCACGATGCCACCCCCCTTGTCAGCCGGACAGATGACAAGGTCCCTCTGTAAACACAGGGATTTGAAACCTTGATTGGAAAAGGGGTGATGATGTATGCGTTTGTCAGGGAGTTCAGCCAAATCTTTAAGGACCAAATCCCTGAATATGCTAATGGCTGGCGCCATGGGAACAGGTGGAGTAAATAATGAGGGGTTGGACAAACCAGAATGGACTGTCCCAGAAGTGGCGCTGATCTCATTTCTAACAGGGTTAGAAACAAGATAACGCTGGATATGTAATTTGCGTGTGTACTTATGGATGTCCATAAAAGTGCCAAACCGATCGAGAGTAACCTTACAGAGTAAGATCGCCCCAAACATTATTAATCCTCCCGTACGCCAACCCCTCTTCTATGAGATGGAGGGATTTTATTCTTGTAAAAGATGTATTGTTTGCCAACATAATTCCGGCATAGGGAGAAAAACTGTATCGTTCATGTCATCAGTTACCCACAAAACATATTCAATCAAACAATTCTGTACCTGCACTACCAGCTATATTGTGTACTTAATTACATGTCATTGTGGGAAACAATACGTGGGCAGCACCATCCGTTCCTTTGCCATAAGAGTGGCGGAACATATCGTGCTCATTAAAAGTGGGGACACCAAACACACTGTCCCCCCGCCATTATAAGTTACATCACAACCGCGTGATTGACGGGACGCAATTTGTGGTTATCGACAGATACGTCCCCCCCTGGAGGGGTGGTGCCATGACCAGGGGTGTGTCCCGTTTAGAGACCTACTGGATCCATGAGCTCCGTACACTCTTTCCATTGGGTATGAATGTTGAAGTAGATGTCAATGCTTTTATTAACAAAGCCTGATTTTGTCACCCTAATTTTTGCCTCCCTTTTTTTGAGGTGATTCTCTCTCCTTTTTTATACATTTTTTATACATTTTGTATATTTATTTTATTTATATTTATTTTTATGTATTTTACCCCCTTTTCATTCCATCTACCTGATTTTGGCCATACGTGTATATATATTTATCTATTCTAGCCTTATATGTATAGATATTCATCTAATTTAGCCTGTAATAATGTAATTCAGGTTTGCGGATATGTTGCATATACAGATATATGACATCCATTGTATATGTTTATTTGTGATTACTATATTTTATCACATCATGCAAATCAGCTCCACGAGTTCGAATATTAACTGGTATTATTATTATTCCTTTTACGGTTCAACAACACCAGTCACTTTATTTATTTTTAATGCCCACATAATTGTGGTTTCATTGCACTTCATCCATGTATTTGTCCCTATTTTTTGTATACATTTTTCATTTGGGGACACTATATACACATTTGTGTCACCAGGTCGCCACACGTTTGATACCTGGACATTTGTTTGTCCCGTTGCGATGTTTACGTCCTCCCTACATGCACGTAATGTCGTTGTTGTGGCTCGTTACTATAGTTAACCAGCCGGCACATTTTTGCTCTTCCGGCATTTACATTTGCCCGCCTCCTTGGGAGGTTCTCAGCACGCACGTACTTGACACATCACACCGTTCGGCCTCAGACCTTTGTTGTCATCCCTAGTGCCGTTGTTCCGCCCGTTCACTGTCCCATTATGCACGCGCCCCACGCACATGCGCTGTACACATCCCCCCATTTGGATGCGCGCGCACATCGTTGCGCCACACACATTCCTAATACTACCCTATATCACTTCCTTTGTCTACCTATTGACATTTCGGATCCTTCTGTATTTATGACCACTGATTGGGTCGCTCTCTTACGATCATTCTAGTGGCATTTTGTCTTTCTCACTTCCGGTGCCTACTAATGAGAGGCGTGGAATGCACGCCGGTCGTCCATTTTCCCCCGATACCGGAAGTGACGTTTTTAACAACCGTGGAGCTGTTTTTCATTAATTTTGATATACTTCCTATATATACTTTGGTGGCTACAGTGGGGGGAACCCCCCAGACGACGTCTATGCAGACGAAACGCGTCGGGTTGGACCCCACTGTCGCCACTTCTTCACAGCGCTGTTTTAGATACTTTTACATGTGAGCGTATACTATTTTTAATAAATTGCCATTTATACGGTTTTACACTATTTGGCCATTCCTTCTTTTCCTTCATTTGCTGCTGTTATTTCTGGTTCCAACGCCGGTTTGAGGGATACGATCCACGTGTGCCTCACCCCACACCTTCGGGTCCGGTATCGTTCGAGGAACACAGCCACGTGGAAGCCACTCCACCAACATTGCCCTCCCGGGCCACCTGCAGTCCAGCACCACCTAAGCCTGTCTGACTCCACTTGGCGTATGCCTTGTTGGGTCCACCGAGTCCGGTAAGCCTTTTCACTTTTGGTGGTGGTGTGTGGGCTTCCTCCCCAGATGGTTTACACTCTCGATGAGATCTGTTCCGGAGGATTCTTCATTTTTTCCCAAGGATGTCTTTCCTTTTGATACATGCATTCTGAACTGTCAGTCCAAAGACTCTATATTTGACCCTTCTTCATAGCGCTACACTTATTTTGTTTTTTGATATTGTTTACACTTGCTGGTTGTGTTAGCTGCTTAATTTTTCCCTTTTGGTAGCGCAGAATTATTGTGTATACATAGTCTTGTTTGTTTTTGAGAGCGGATTCTGCTGCAGCCCATTTTAGATTCATAGCAATATGGATGTCTTTGACTACAGAGCCTCCCGAACCGTCAACACGGAGGGTGTCTTTGTACTCACAAGTAGTGACACCGAATTAGGTGGTTTATTTTTGAGACTCAAAAACATCATGTCCTCTGAACTCCACCTACAGTGGGAGGTGGCGTTTTTGGAACAGTATGTCTCTGAACGCATGGTTCCCAGAAGTCTTAGGTGGGATGTACACCCACCACAAGGTGAACCTGAAATCGATTCTTGGTATAAATACTTTAACGAGGCAGGAGTTAATCTCCTAGGTATCCTCATTACCAAGAAACGTAATAAACTCTCCATGTTAGATAATGAGATTAAAGAGCTTAAAGATAAACTTTTAACTCATAAGAACTCCCCTGAATACACTGCCCTCTCTTCCAATCTCCAAAAACATCTTGAGAAGGAAGATAAGGAGCAGAGAAGTAAAAAACAAAAAAAGTATTCCAGGAATGTAGGTGACTACAAGACTGGAAATGTTTTTGGTTGGCAAAAATTGTATACTGCCAATCCGGTTGTCACCACCACCATGCCGTCCATGGTGGGTCTTCCTAACACCTCTGTTCCAAGAATGGCTTGCACGGAGGCTCTACCGACAGCCACTCTGGTTGGCCTTATGAGGAGAGAAGATTCCAGATATGAATCCCCTTCACGCAATAGACCCACACACCCCCATACTCCCCATGGTAATCAGAGAGGTAGGGGTTACAATAGAGGTAAACGTGGGGGAAGGGGTCAGCGAGGTCACAATACGTATCCCTCCAACTCATATTCAGGACAACGCAATGCTTCTCTATCCCGAAGGGTGCCTATGTTGATACTTATTCTGCCAATTCCCAGTACTATGAACCACCCCCCCTGCCACCCATAACAGGTTTCTACCCCTTAGAGACACATGGGATGATGAATACAGGGACCAGTATAGATATGATTCTGGATCCAGGTATAACCAGTCACCCCACGTGTACCATCCACCTAGTACTAACTCACGCAGTGGACAGGTTTTTCACGAGGACCAAAGACCCAGAAAAAGGGGCGCAGACCTAAGAGAGGCACAAGGGGAGGGTGGAGAATTCGAAGGAGGAAAAAGAAGGAGACCATGAGAGGCCAAGGTGTCTTTAACCTAAGTACCAAACCACTCACTATTGAAGAGCTTTCGGTACTTGATAAGGGACTCAAATTTGCCCCCCCTAAGAAGCTCGATCGGTTTGGCATTTTTATGGACATCCATAAGTACACACGCAAATTACATATCCAGCGTTATCTTGTTTCTAACCCTGTTAGAAATGAGATCAGCGCCACTTCTGGGACAGTCCATTCTGGTTTGTCCAACCCCTCATTATTTACTCCACCTGTTCCCATGGTGCCAGCCATTAGCATATTCAGGGATTTGGTCCTTAAAGATTTGGCTGAACTCCCTGATAAACGCATACATCATCACCCCTTTTCCAATCAAGGTTTCAAATCCCTGTGTTTACAGAAGGACCTTGTCATCCGTCTGGCTGACAAGGGGGGTGGCATCGTGGTTTTGGACAAGAAGGACTATATATCTGAGATGTATAGGATCCTGAATGAACCCAATACGTACAAAACAATGCCCAATAATCCTACTTCTTCTTTCAAAAGAGAGCTTTCTGCTATTGTAAGGAAGGGTTATGATCAAGGTTTTTTAAACAAAAAGGAGAGAGACTTTCTGGCACCCTTGGCACCCAGGGTTCCAACTATTTATTATTTACCCAAGGTGCACAAGAACCCAGTGCAACCCCCCGGTCGGCCTATCATGAGTGGGATAGATTCTGTCACCTCACGTATAGACCGATACATTGACTTCTATTTGCAGCCCCTTGTAAGGCGTATGCCTTCTTATTTGAAGGATACAGGGGCCACTATACGCCTGCTTGAGAGTTTGAAGCTGCAGGGTGACCACATCATTGCCACCGCTGATGTCGCCTCCCTGTATACTTGTATACCCCAGGATAAGGGATTGGAGGCTGCCCGATATTTCTTGGAAAAGGAACCTACCATCGTTCCTTTTCAGTGTGCTTTTGTCGTTGAATTACTGGAGTTCGCCACCAAGTGTAGTTATTTGTGGTTTGACCAGCAGTACTACCTTCAGTTACGTGGCGTGGCTATGGGCGCCAAATTCGCCCCTAGCCTCGCCAATTTATTTATGGCCAAGTGGGAGGAGGATGTCGTCTATACCAATAGGGATCCATCCCTCATCCTGTGGGCACGGTATATTGACGACATCCTCCTCCTATGGAAGGGAAGTGCTGAATCACTCGATTCATTTTTTGAACGTTTGAACAACAATGATCGTGGTATTTCCCTATCCCATACAGCCAGTAATCATAAAATTAATTTTTTGGATCTAGAAATAGAGATATGTGATGGTGGTTTCCAGCTCCAGACACATTTTAAAGCCACAGACCGGAACAGCTTCATACCACTGGATAGCTGTCACCACCGGTTTTGGCTTGATTCAGTACCACGGAGCCAATTTCTTAGATTACGAAGAAATTGCTCAAACGTTGATTCCTTCAAAGCACAATGGGCACTTCTGATGGCCAAGTTCACCGATAAGGATTACGATCCCTGTCTCGTTGATCGTGAGTTTCAACATGCCCTTGAAACCAATAGGGAATCTCTTTTAGAAGATAGGCCTAAGAGAGAACCAGATGATTCCTTCAGGTGGTCCTTGCTGACCTCCTTTTACAATCAACATAGACATATTAAAGCCATTCTCTCAAAACATTGGGACATCCTCAAGAACGATCAAATTTTGGGCACTGTACTGCCTGATAAGGCCAGAGTCATCTTTAAGGGTGCCCCAACCTTACAGAGTAAGATCGCCCCAAACATTATTAATCCTCTCGTATGCCAACCCCTCTTCTATGAGATGGAGGGATTTTATTCTTGTAAAAGATGTATTGTTTGCCAACATAATTCCGGCATAGGGAGAAAAACTGTATCGTTCATGTCATCAGTTACCCACAAAACATATTCAATCAAACAATTCTGTACCTGCACTACCAGCTATATTGTGTACTTAATTACATTTCGTGGGAAACAATACGTGGGTCGCACCATCCGTTCCTTTGCCATAAGAGTGGCGGTACATATCGCGCTCATTAAAAGTGGGGACACCAAACACACTGTCCCCCGCCATTATAAGTTACATCACAACCGTGTGATTGACGGGACGCAATTTGTGGTTATCGACAGATACCTCCCCCCTGGAGGGGTGGTGCCATGACCAGGGGTGTGTCCCGTTTAGAGACCTACTGGATCCATGAGCTCCGTACACTCTTTCCATTGGGTATGAATGTTGAAGTAGATGTCAATGCTTTTATTAACAAAGCCTGATTTTGTCACCCTAATTTTTATATACATTTTCTATATTTATTTTATTTATATTTATTTTTATGTATTTTACCCCCTTTTCATTCCATCTACCTGATTTTGGCCATACGTGTATATATATTTATCTATTCTAGCCTTATATGTATAGATATTCATCTAATTTAGCCTGTAATAATGTAATTCAGGTTTGCGGATATGTTGCATATACAGATATATGACATCCATTGTATATGTTTATTTGTGATTACTATATTTTATCACATCATGCAAATCAGCTCCACGAGTTTGAATATTAACTGGTATTATTATTATTCCTTTTACGGTTCAACATCACCAGTCACTTTATTTATTTTTAATGCCCACATAATTGTGGTTTCATTGCACTTCATTCATGTATTTGTCCCTATTTTTTGTATACATTTTTCATTTGGGGACACTATATACACATTTGTGTCACCAGGCCGCCACACGTTTGATACCTGGACATTTGTTTGTCCCGTTGCGTTGTTTACGTCCTCCCTACATGCACGTAATGCCGTTGTTGTGGCTCGTTACTATAGTTACCCAGCCGGCACATTTTTGCTCTTCCGGCATTTACATTTGCCCGCCTCCTTGGGAGGTTCTCAGCACGCACGTACTTGACACGTCACACCGTTTAGCCTCAGACCTTTGTTGTCATCCCTAGTGCCGTTGTTCCGCCCCTTCACTGTCCCATTACGCACGCGCCCCACGCACATGCGCTGTACACATCCCCCCATTTGGATGCGCGCGCACATCGTTGCGCCGCACACATTCCTAATACTACCCTATATCACTTCCTTTGTCTACCTATTGACATTTCGGATCCTTCTGTATTTATGACCACTGATTGGGTCGCTCTCTTACGATCATTCTAGTGGCATTTTGTCTTTCTCACTTCCGGTGCCTACTAATGAGAGGCGTGGAACGCACGCCGGTCGGCCATTTCCCCCCCGATACCGGAAGTGACGTTTTTAACAACCGTGAAGCTGTTTTTCATTAATTTTGATATACTTCCTATATACACTTTGGTGGCTACAGTGGGGGGAACCCCCCAGATGACGTCTATGCAGATGAAACGCGTCGGGTAGGACCCCACTGTCGCCACTTCTTCACAGCGCTGTTTTAGATACTTTTACGTGTGAGTGTATACTATTTTTAATAAATTCCCATTGATACGGTTTTACACTATTTGGCCATTCCTTCTTTTCCTTCATTTGCTGCTGTTATTTCTGGTTCCAACGCCGGTTTGAGGGATACGATCCACGTGTGCCTCACCCCACACCTTCGGGTCCGGTATCGTTCGAGGAACACAGCCACGTGGAAGCCACTCCACCAACATTGCCCTCCCGGGCCACCTGCAGTCCAGCACCACCTAAGCCTGTCTGACTCCACTTGGCGTATGCCTTGTTGGGTCCACTGAGTCCGGTAAGCCTTTTCACTTTTGGTGGTGGTGTGTGGGCTTCCTCCCCAGATGGTTTACACTCTCGATGAGATCTGTTCCGGAGGATTCTTCATTTTTTCCCAAGGATGTTTTCCTTTTGATACATGCATTCTGAACTGTCAGTCCATAGACTCTATATTTGACCCTTCTTCATAGCGCTACACTTATTTTGTTTTTTGATATTGTTTACACTTGCTGGTTGTGTTAGCTGCTTAATTTTTCCCTTTTGGTAGCGCAGAATTATTGTGTATATATACCTTAGATATTCCTGCACCATGTAATGCAGACGTTAGCGATGGTTGCTTGAACCGATCAGACCTTGGCGCTGATGACTGAAAAATTGTCTAAAGGCGGCCGGCCACCTTCTCCACCGCTCTTCCTCTGACTGAACGAAGCCTCAGCAACACATTGTCCAGCACCAGGAAATTGTAAGCTCCCAGGGTCTGGAAACACATTGAACAAACCTTTCTTCAAGGCCTCCTGAAGATTTTTCATCCTCTGCTCCCTCTGCGAAGGCAGGATGAGTTCATCAAACTTACCCTGGTAACGTGGATCAAGAAGGGTTGCCAGCCAGTAATGATCCCTCTCCTTGCTACCACGAATCCTAGGGTCCTTTTGCATGCTTTGCAGAGGCATTCGATTCTGAGTGCTCTGGGTCACTAAGGATCACATGATCCATAACAACCTCCTCCCAGCCACGTGCAACTCCTTGGGTTTCTGGGGACTGAAAACCATCCTTTGAAGACTGCTCCTGAGTGTTATCCTCCACGTCCATGCTGACACAATCTTCCTCCTCCTCTTCTTTCTGTGTGTTTGGCGGGCCAGCAGAAATACTATCTGGATAAAGGGGGCCTTGAGAGGTAAGGAAGTCCTCCCGCTGTGTGGTCCAACAGGAAGACAAGAGGGACAGTATCACTGATGCATGCATTGTCACTGCTCACCATCCTCGTGGCCTCCTCAAATGGTGACAGGACAGTGCATGCACCCTTGATCCGTATCCACTGGCGTGGCAAAAAAAAAGCCAAGCTCCCCTGACCCTGTCCTGGTGCCATACTCACACTGGTACTCATTGATGGCCCTCTGCTACAAGTGCAGCCGCTGCAGCATTGCCAACGTTGAGTTCCACCTGGTTGGTATGTCACAAATGAGGCAGTTGGTGGGCAGCAACTGCACTACGGTTGCACTGTATTTTGTACTGTGTACACCTCCAGAACAGTAGTAGCAACTGCACTACAGCTGCACTGTATTGTGTAATGTGTACACCACAAGAAATGTAGTAGCAACTGCACTACAGTTGCACTGTATTGTGTACTGTGTACACCACCAGAAAAGTAGCAGCAACTGCACTACGGTTGCACTGTATTGTGTTCTGTGTACACCATATGAAAAGTAGTAGCAACTGCACTATGGTTGCAAACTTGGCAGTATGCTGCGGCTGGGAGAACATGACTGCCAGTTTCTTGTCCTTCTTGGGCACCCCCTCTCTCTAGGCTCACGTTACTCCCTTCCTCAACCTGGGAACCAACATCTTAGTCTTCTAATCACTGCGCATCCTCCAGAAGCATGTACTCGACACTGTGGTCGAATAGTTCGGAGGACTCCTCCATGCACGATGGTGGGGCTACGGAAAGAGTGACTGTGGACAAGGAGCCGGTGGAATAGGCCACTTTGGCAGCTGCACTGGAACGCAAGCTACCCTGAGCCTGGGTGACAGAGGATGAGGGCGGCTTTGTTATCCACTCCACCAACTCTTCTGCATGTTCTGGCTCAATAACATGGCCAGCAGCAGAAAAAAAGGACAAGCGTGCCCCACGGCCACCTGCAGAGGATGCACCATGTCCATGACCAGCACTGTTGACTGTAGACACAGAGCCTACTTGCCCTCTTTTAGTGGCCTACGAGCGTCTGCCTCTCCTTGGTGGTCTTCCGGACATGATGTATATTTTGTTTTGCAACACTACACTGCACTGTATTGTGTATGGTGTACACCACCAGAAAAGTAGTAGACACTGCACTATGGCTGCACTGTATTGTGTAATGTGTACACCACCAGAAGTGTAGTAGCAACTGCACTACGGCTGCACAGTATTGTGTAATGTGTACACCACCAGAAAAGTAGTAGCAACTGCACTACGGCTGCACTGTATTGTGTAATGTGTACACCACCAGAAAAGTAGTAGCAACTGCACTACGGTTGCACTGTATTTTGTACTGTGTACACCACCAGAAAAGTAGTAGCAACTGCACTACGGCTGCACTGTATTGTGTAATGTGCACACCACAAGAAAAGTAGTAGCAACTGCACTACCGTTGCACTGCATTGTGTACTGTGTACACCACCAGAAAAGTAGTAGCAACTGCACTATGGCTGCACTGTATTGTGTAATGTGTACACCACAGTGTTGCCAACCGCCCGTTAATTTACGGACAGCCCGTAAAAATCACCCCATTTTCGGGGTGCCCGTAAAAAAGATGGCTGGGGGCCGGCCATGCAACTGCGCATGCGCCGTTCCGAAGCCTGCAGGACTCGGGAAAGATCGTACAAGCTCGGCAGGCCGGCGCATGCGCAGTAATGTAATGACGCCGCCTGGTGCCATTTTTAAACAGAAGCCGCCGGCCGCCACTCGTTCTTCAGTTCTCGGTGGTTCAGCGGGGGGAGCAAGAGGAGCCACGTTACAGTGCCCGGCCACGGCAGGACATTACGTGGGGGTGAAGCCGCCGGCCCGGTGGAGAGATGAAAGGGTCACAGAAGTAACAGCCTCTGACTATCTCCTGCCCGCAGCCACTGACCATCTCCTGTCCGCAGCCTCTGACCATCTCCTGCCCAGTGCCCACAGCCTCTGACCATCCCCTGCCCACAGCCTTTGACCATCTCCTGCCCACAGCCTCTGACCATCTCCTGCCCACAGCCTCTGACCATCTCCTGCCCAGTGCCCACAGCCTCTGACCATCCCCTGCCCACAGCCTCTGACCATCTCCTGTCCGCAGCCTCTGACCATCTCCTGTCCGCAGCCTCTGACCATCTCCTGTCCGCAGCCTCTGACCATCTCCTGCCCAGTACCCACAGCCTCTGACCATCCCCTGCCCACAGCCTCTGACCATCTCCTGCCCGCAGCCTTTGACCATCTCCTGTCCGCAGCCTCTGACCATCTCCTGTCCGCAGCCTCTGACCATCTCCTGCCCAGTGCCCACAGTCTCTGACCATCTCCTGCCCGCAGCCACTGACCATCTCCTGTCCGCAGCCTCTGACCATCTCCTGCCCAGTGCCCACAGCCTCTGACCATCCCCTGCCCACAGCCTTTGACCATCTCCTGCCCACAGCCTCTGACCATCTCCTGCCCACAGCCTCTGACCATCTCCTGCCCAGTGCCCACAGCCTCTGACCATCCCCTGCCCACAGCCTCTGACCATCTCCTGTCCGCAGCCTCTGACCATCTCCTGTCCGCAGCCTCTGACCATCTCCTGTCCGCAGCCTCTGACCATCTCCTGCCCAGTACCCACAGCCTCTGACCATCCCCTGCCCACAGCCTCTGACCATCTCCTGCCCGCAGCCTTTGACCATCTCCTGTCCGCAGCCTCTGACCATCTCCTGTCCGCAGCCTCTGACCATCTCCTGTCCGCAGCCTCTGACCATCTCCTGCCCAGTGCCCACAGCCTCTGACCATCTCCTGCCCGCAGCCTCTGACCATCTCCTGTCCGCAGCCTCTGACCATCTCCTGTCCGCAGCCTCTGACCATCTCCTGCCCAGTGCCCACAGCCTCTGACCATCTCCTGCCCGCAGCCTCTGACCATCTCCTGCCCGCAGCCTCTGACCATCTCCTGTCCGCAGCCTCTGACCATCTCCTGTCCGCAGCCTCAGACCATCTCCTGCCCAGTGCCCACAGCCTCTGACCATCTCCTGCCCGCAGCCTCTGACCATCTCCTGCCCGCAGCCTCTGACCATCTCCTGCCTGCAGCCTCTGACCATCTCCTGTCCGCAGCCTCTGACCATCCCCTGCCCAGTGCCCACAGCCTCTGACCATCTCCTGTCCACAGCCTCTGACCATCTCCTGTCCGCAGCCTCTGACCTATTCCTACATCATGTCTGCAGTCTCTGAGGGGGAGTCGGGAAAGGAAACAAGAGTGGGAGCGCTGCCGGGATCATGGGGTCACAGGAGAAGTCAGACGTGTGTGGACTTTGGAGAGGAGACCATAGGAAAACCAGAACCACCAAGCTGGAGCCATCTGACTGAGCCCTACACGATGCACCTGAGAGGAGGTCAGTGACAGCACCGCCAAGTCAGTCTAGGGGGGTTGCTGATGTAAGGGGGAGTGAATACAATAATGTAAGGGGCACTGATATAAAGGTTTCCCCCTAAATTAGTAACTCCCCTTACCTTAGTGTATTCACTCTGCGGAAGGTGGTCTCTGGTCACCAGAGTGCCCACCACATCAGAGTTCCTGGCATTCCCCTTTACATCAAAGTCTGCAGGATTGCCCCTTACAGTGCAAAGGGGAACTCAATCTGCAGACCCTGATGTAATTGGGAACTCTGATGTAAAGGGAACACAGTGCTCTCTGATATAAGGTGGTCTCTGGTCACCAGAGCCTCCCCTTACATCAGAGTTCCCCCTTAGATCATGATCTGCAGCATCCCCCTTTACATAAGAGTTCCCTTTCACTGTAAGGGGGATCCCTGCAGACTCTGATGTAAGGAGGGAACCTAGAGCTAGCTGGGTTATAGTAACTTGACCTTCATGTTTTTTGACTTTTGTTTAGCTTAAACACATTGCTAATAGCACTAGCTATATGTTTATAGTCCAAATATGTATCCTTGCACCGTTTAGCACTGAAAATAGTAATTTTAGGTACTTTTTTGCAGCGCCAGTAAAAAACGTGGATCTGCCAGTAATTGTCATGATTTTTGCCAGTAAAAAAGTGGTGCCGTTTGTAAATTTTGTCATCCTGCCAGTAAATTTCACTTCAGGGGGTTGGCAACACTGGTACACCACCAGAAAAGTAGTAGCAACTGCACTACGGCTGCACTGTATTGTGTAATGTGTACACCACCAGAAAAGTAGTAGAAACAGTACACCACGGAATGCACTGTAGATATAGGCTACACAGGATGCTGCAGAGTATATATATATATATATATATATATATATATATATATATATATATATATACTAGACTATATATATACTTCCCGTCCCCACTGTATATATATATATATATATATATATATATATATATAAATACACTAGACTGTCTGTGTATATATATATATATTTGTAGTCAGAGTCTTCGAGTGAGAAAGTGATACTCCTAAGCACCAAGGCCTGAGGTGTGCCTTGGCCTGGCTGGACAGTTTGCCTGAAAAGAGGGCATACCCTGAATGTAAGAATAGGAAAAAGTATTATGAGTATGTATGAAGACTGGGGGAAACAGGTGGTTGGGAACCCAGAAACACCAACGAGCCCTGGCCTGACAGAGGAGGAGGTTTAAATAGCCCTCTCAGACTCCTCCCACAAATACGGCTAGCCTCCGGCTAGCCTTTAAACTTGTAGTCAGAGTCTTCGAGTGAGAAAGTTATACTCCTGGGCACCAAGGCCTGAGGTGTGCCTTGGCCTGGCTGGTCAAAAAGACACAAATTTAGGTGAAGAAGGGAAGGTAACAATCCATCAAGTGGAGTAGCGTGCGCCCGGATGGCAACAGTATATATCCGATAAGTGTCCGCTATGACAGGAGAACCCCCCCCTCCGACTCCTGACTTGGTGATGAGACAGAACCCCCTATAGAACCTGCGAAGCTACCCAGAACCCAACTAAACGTCCCGTGAATGATTGGATAGAGCCTGAAGCCCAAGATGACCCAGACATGAGAATGAACTGCTTGTGAATGAGAGGATGTGTGGGGGAAGGGGAGCAATGGCTGTCCCGAGGAGCCCCTGCAAAACGATAGCCGAGAAGATCAAAACTTCAACCGGACACCAGTGAAGTGCTCAGTGAAACCCCCCCCAACCCCTGGCCTACCCATACTGCTATGGGGAAGTGCAAGGGTGAGTGCCAAAGGACAACTGACAGGAGTTCAAAATGCTGAATACCTGAATGATGTGATGGAGTAGGTGGATGAGGCCCATGCACTATGGCAATAAGCATTGTCAACCTAGAGAAACCATGCCAGACACAGAATACTGGTCCCACCTGATTAGATCGGGTCGTGCTTCAGCCTGTGACCTGGCAACCGAGTCTGAATACTGAACCGAGGAAGGAGGGCCAGCCGAGAGAGTCGAGAGTGGAATCCAGAATCATGATGACGTTTGCCCAAACTTACCACTTAAGGACCAACAAAGGGAGATGGATGCCAATACAGCCCAACCTGAGAACACGAACAAGAGAAATGACAGACAAAACATGAGAACAACAACGCCCCTCTGTGCCTACCTAAGTATGAGAACATGAGCAGAAATGTCAAGACCACTGCGCGTGAATGAACCTGATGACGGATCCCTCCCCTCGTGTAAATGGTGAGTGAGCACGAGTAACCTGCAGTGCAGAGACAGGTAATTAAACTGAAAACTCAGGGCTGGTGTACCCACAGACCGTGGTGTGGTGAATGAACGTGCATCGTATGACGTATGGTATACGGGCGAGAAGATTGTGGACAACAATCATTAACAAACGAAACCTCAGCCCGTATGGATCTGTAGACGTGACAGATCCTGGCATGTGAGCCCTAGCTAACTGACCCAGGTACAAACATGAACAAAGATACGATGAGACATGACAAACAACGAAGATAAAAACAGCTACTGGAGTATGCCGTGACTGAACAATAGCGCTCCTCTGAGAAACGGTGAAGGCTGAAACACCAAGCCTGAAACGCTATGACAGAAATTCTGAGACTGAACGCTGAGGCAGAAAGGCTATGACAGAAATCCTGGGGCAGAAACGCAAGGACAGTGACGCTATGACAGAAAACGCTTATGACAGAAATGCTGAGACTGAACGCTGAAGCAGAAACTCTGACAGAAAACCTGGGGCAGAAAACACATGGACAGCAACGCTATGACAGAAACGCAGAAACTGAACGCTGAGGCAGAAACGAAATGACAGAAATCCTGGGGCAGAAACGCTATAACAGAAACGCTGAGACTTAAACGCTGAAGCCAAAATGCCATGACAGAAATCCTGGTGCAGAAACGCAAGGAAAGAAACGCTGAAGCCAAAATGCCATGACAGAAATCCTGGTGCAGAAACGCAAGGACAGCAACGCTAAGACAGAAATGCTGAAACTGAACGCTGAGACTTAAACGCTGAGGCAGAAAGCCATAACAGAGATCCTGGGGCAGAAACGCAACGACAGAACGCTGAGGCAGAATTGCAATGACAAAAATCCTGGGGCTGAAGCGCTATGAAAGAAATACTGAGACTGATCGCCGAGACAGAAATGCTGGGGCAGGACACCATGACAGAAAAACTCCATGACAGAATTCCTGGGGCAGAAACGCTATGACAGAAATCCTGGGGCAGAAATGCTGTGGAAAAACCCTGGGGCAGAAACGCTATGGCAGAAATGCTGAGACTGAACGCCGAGATAGAAATGCTGGGGCAGAACGCTGGGACAGAAATGCTGGGACAGAAATGCTGGGACAGAAATGCTGGGGCAGAAATGCTGGGACAGAAATGCTGGGACAGAACGCTGTGACAGAAATGCTGGGGCAGAACGCTGTGACAGAAATGCTGGGGCAGAACGCTGTGACAGAAATGCTGGGGCAAAATGCTGTGACAGAAATGCTATGATGGAAAGCTGGGGCCGAACGCTATGACGGAAATGCAGGGGCTGAACGCTACGACAGAATCCCTGGAGCAGAAAAACGCTATGACAGAAACCCTGTGGCAGAAATGCTATGACAGAACTGGGGCAGAAACGCTATGACAGAAACCCTAGGGCAGAAGCGCTATAACAGAAATGCTGGGCAGAACCGCTATGACAGAAATCCTGGGGCAGGTAATGCTATGACAGAAATGCTGGGGCTGAACGCTATGACAAAAAAGCTGGGGCAGAACAGCAGTGAACATAAATGCAGAGACTGAACGCCAAGACAGAAATGCTGGGGCAGAACGCTATGACAGAAATCCTGGGGCAGAAACGCAGTGGACATAAATGCTGAGAAAGAAATGCTGGGGCAGAAACGCTATGACAGAAATGCTGGGGCAGAAAATGCTATAACAGAAACCCTGGGGCAGAAAAAAAACGCTATGACAGAAAACCTTGGGGCAGAAATGCTATGACAGAACTGGGGCAGAAACGCTATGACAGAAATCCTGGGGCAGAACCGCTATGACAGAAATGCTGGGGCAGAAAACGCTATAACAGAAATCCTGGGGCAGAAGATGCTATGACAGAAATGCCGGGGCAGAATGCTATGGCAGAAACGCTGGGGCAGAAAAACGCTATGACAGAACTCCTGGGGTAGAAACGCCACGATATGAACACTGACTGAAGTTGTGGATGCCCGGGAGGCATGCGGGGATCCCCCCCATGATGCCCCACGTGAGTACCGGGAGATGAGCAGGCGGGTGAGCGCCCCCACCATGAGAACTGTGAGGCGTGCAGGCATCCCCTCCATGCTTGGCATAGTTCCAGGGAGGTGAACTGGCGGGTGAGTGGCAAGTGGGTGAGTGATGAATGGATGGACGCCATCCCCCCCATGAGCGCCGGGAGAAGCAGGCAGTTGGCTTCCACGATGCTAGCAGGAAACAGGGATGAAAGGGAGAATCGGGCGGCCCCACCCCCACCATGCGGGATTGAGCCAGGCTGAGGTGATGGAAGGACGGACAGCCGCCCCCGCATGAACACCGGGAGAAGCGGGCGGGCGGCACCCTGGCCAGATGGAGCCGTGGGTGGTTGGAGGATAGATGGATGAACCCCCCCGCTCCCCACCCCTTGGCATGAGCGACGGGAGAAGCGGCGGGCGGCTCCCATGGCGCTGGCAGGAACACAGGGATAAAGGAGAGAAGCAGGCGGCGGCGGGATTGAGCTCAGTTGAAGGGATGGATGCGCCGGGAGAAGCGGGCGGGCGGTTCCCTGGCCAGATGGAGCCATGGAGAAAGTGGGTGGAGGAAGGAAGGATGGAGGGACGGACGGTCGTACTGCCCCCCCCCGCATGAGCGCCGGGAGAAGCGCGCGGGCACCCCCCCACGATGCTGGATGGAACATGGGCTGAAGGAGAGGATGGGCGGGGTGGCCCCCATGATGCTGGTGGAACCAGGGGATGACAGGGGGGATGGGCGGGCGCTCCCCTGGTGGTGTTTTAAGAGAGGAAGCGACATCATAGCTGCGGCCGACTGCCGCTCTGTAAGGAGGCCGGAAGTGACGTACGTCCACCAGAAACACCGACGAGCCCTGGCCTGAGGAGGTGGAGGCTTAAATAGCCCTCTCAGACTCCACCCACAAATACGGCTAGCCTCCGGCTAGCCTTTACACATATCAAATACACCGCCTGAAGTAGATTAGAAATAGTACACCACAGAATGCACTGTAGATATGGGCTACACTGGATGCTGCAGAGTATATATATATATATATATATATATATATATATATATATATATATATATACTAGACTGACTGTGTGTATATATATATAGATATATCTATATATATATCTATATCTATATATATATATATAGATATAGATATATAGAGATATATCTATATCTATATATAGATATAGATATATCTAGATATCTAGATATCTAGATATCTAGATATCTAGATATATCTATATCTATATATATATATATATATATATATATATATATATATATATATATATAAAATACACTGCCACTAACTGAATAACCTGCCTGCTTAATCTAAATCTCTCCATCCACGCCAACAACACTACACAGGGTGTAGGCAGCCTTATATAGTGTGGGGCGTGGACTTAGTCCCCCTGAGCCACGATTGGCCAAAGGCACCCTGCCTTTGGCCAATTATGGCTCTCTTAGCAGAGGGCGCTGGGATTGGCCAAAGCATGCAGGTCAGGTGCATGCTTTTGGCCAATCATCATACAGCAATGAACTGCAATCTCGCAGTGCATTATGGGGTGTTTTCCGCGGGCGCTCGAATTTCCCGCAAACGCCCCATAATGTTCGTTCTTCGGAGAACGGGCGAACATGCGATGTTCCAGTGGAACTAATGTTCGACCCGAACATCGAGCTCATCCCTACTCCTCATTTAGGCTGAATTCGCACTGACTTGCAGTAAAGTGCAGGGAAATATATGTACAATTACATCCATGTTATGTGCATTTTAATGCTTAAATAAAAGTGTGGTGCTGCGCTAATCCTTAAAATCATGTACAAATCTATAACACAACTCAATAAATAAACAAACAGTATTAGTGTCTCACATTAAAATCCTGGCGTGAAAAATCAGCATGGACACCCTTGTGCACAGAGTGTGCAAAATATACTCATATACAAAATCAATGTGAAAATATCTTAAAAGTGACAAATATCAGAAAATAACAATACCTGACTTAAATACTCAGTGTACACAGTAAAATATATAACAAGCAAGCAACAATAGAAAGTGACTAGTGCTCATAGGACATAGAAAAGTGACAGTGAGCAAGAACTTATATGATATTCAGCAACTTCAAAAAAATAAAAGTGTATATATATATCCAACAACTTCAAAAAATCAAATAGAAATAGAAATATATGTATAAACGTAGCGTCCACAAATCAGCGTGCATAAAAGAGTGATCCACTTAAAAAGTCCAGAATCGTGTATCAAACAGTGGTCTATTCCGAAATATAAGTGGCTAGTGACGTGTAATTTTTCTTCATGCAGCACAGCACGCAGTGGTGGGCAGTGGCCCCTTACCTTTAGGTAATAGGGTGTTCGCATTAGCCAATATTGGGCATGGCGGCCCTTAACCAGCAAAGTCACAGCATCAGCCACTCATGGTAACGACTTTAATTGGGTCTTATCCAGGTTGATCTCCTCTGGGGACATCCGTATCTCAAGTAGTATCCCGGGGTCACCAAGATAAAAAACACCAAAGGAAGATCCCACAATAGTATAGTATAGTTTGGTAAAAGGTGGATTTTATTAGACAAATAGGGGTACTCACATTAAAAACATATAGTAGTAAATGGAGATCCGACGAGCATCGAGCTCGTACCGCTGATCACTGTAGAGTGCCTGTCCCGTCCCTACGCGTGACATCATGGCCCACGTGACTTCATCAGGGGATACAGGAAGGCACTATGGATGTCCTTAAATAGCTCCCCATAGACTACATTTTCTCGAAGGCTACAGGAAGTACTATGGCGGCCATGTTGCCGGGGATGGATAGGCGCGGCGATTTGACAAGTCAGCCAATAAAGCAGACAGGGGCGGGTGTAAGTCTACAATGGCCATAGTGAACTTAGCCAATCGGCACTGACCCCAGAAACTACTGTCAGCAAAGGGAAAATATAACTATGTCCGCAGCATGACATAGTCAGCATACTGCGTGTCTGGGCATATAACGCAGCAGCACACATCCCAATCTAGATCCACGGTGCAAAAACATATAATATTTAAAAAAGAACGGCCAATTTATTCAAAAATAAAACTATTGCAGATCGTAAAAAATATTATTAAAACCATATATTATAAAAATGAAACTCAAGAATGGTCAGATCGGGGAACCAATAACAAAAACGATCGGTTTAGGGAGAGGCATCTATGTGAACCAGGGTCAGCAACAAAATGGTACCTAATATATTACATATGGACCAAGAACATCAAAGTGCCAATGCAAGATAAATATGCAATATAAAATAGTATACCCAATGCCTATACTAGTCTTATAATAAAAAATGGAAAAAATCAAGTAAAAATACAAGTAAGAAAATATATAAATACAAAAAAAAAAAAAAAAATTATAATAAAAAATAAAAATAAAAAATATATTAATCCACGACAAATAGAAAACAAGGAAATATTATGCAACAATATCATCCGTAAGAGGACTATATGCCTGCCAACTAATCCTGGAGCCGAATTTACATATAATTAAAATAGACTATACTGGGGTAAGATGTAGTTTCCAGGGGGTGGGAGTATAAATCATACCTCGACTGTGAACCTGTGGGCCTATATGACCTCACACCCCTCATATAAAGAAATTGACAGATATACAGGGTGAGAATATTAAAAATGTGAAGTATTAAAAAATTTAAAAAAGATTATCTGGACATTAAAAATCTTTAAAAATCACTAAGGAAACAGTTCAAGTCAAATTCTATATTCAAGCCTCTTGGCGAGAAAGTATCTAGGGTGAAAATCCACTTGGATTCAATCTGACTGAGGGTCCTAACCTTGTGTCCCCCCCGCCAGTGTTTAACATATGGTTCAATACCCCAGAACTTCAGGTGGGAGGGGTCTCTATTATGACACAGCAGAAAGTGTTTGGATACGCTATGTTTATCGTATCCGTTTATAATGTTATTCACATGCTCTTTGATTCGTACCCTTAATGGTCTTTTTGTCCGGCCGACATATTGTAGGTCGCAGCTGCATTGTAGGGCGTATACTGCCCCCTCCGTATTGCAGCAAATGAAATTTTGAACTTCATACGTATCCCCCGTAGTTGTTGATGAAAATCGAAACACTTTTTCATTGGGACATCTAGTTCTTACACATGCGAAGCATCTTTTGCATGGAAAGAATCCTTTGCCCGAAAAAAACATGAAAGTCTTCTTTGGTGGGTCTGCCAATAAAGCAGACAGGGGCGGGTGTAAGTCTACAATGGCCATAGTGAACTTAGCCAATCGGCACTGACCCCAGAAACTACTGTCAGCAAAGGGAAAATATAACTATGTCCGCAGCATGACATAGTCAGCATACTGCGTGTCTGGGCATATAACGCAGCAGCACACATCCCAATCTAGATCCACGGTGCAAAAACATATAATATTTAAAAAAGAACGGCCAATTTATTCAAAAATAAAACTATTGCAGATCGTAAAAAATATTATTAAAACCATATATTATAAAAATGAAACTCAAGAATGGTCAGATCGGGGAACCAATAACAAAAACGATCGGTTTAGGGAGAGGCATCTATGTGAACCAGGGTCAGCAACAAAATGGTACCTAGTATATTACATATGGACCAAGAACATCAAAGTGCCAATGCAAGATAAATATGCAATATAAAATAGTATACCCAATGCCTATACTAGTCTTATAATAAAAAATGGAAAAAATCAAGTAAAAATACAAGTAAGAAAATATATAAATACAAAAAAAAAAAAAAATTATAATAAAAAATAAAAATAAAAAATATATTAATCCACGACAAATAGAAAACAAGGAAATATTATGCAACAATATCATCCGTAAGAGGACTATATGCCTGCCAACTAATCCTGGAGCCGAATTTACATATAATTAAAATAAACTATACTGGGGTAAGATGTAGTTTCCAGGGGGTGGGAGTATAAATCATACCTCGACTGTGAACCTGTGGGCCTATATGACCTCACACCCCTCATATAAAGAAAGTGACAGATATACAGGGTGAGAATATTAAAAATGTGAAGTATTAAAAAATTTGAAAAAGATTATCTGGACATTAAAAATCTTTAAAAATCACTAAGGAAACAGTTCAAGTCAAATTCTATATTCAAGCCTCTTGGCGAGAAAGTATCTAGGGTGAAAATCCACTTGGATTCAATCTGACTGAGGGTCCTAACCTTGTGTCCCCCCCGCCAGTGTTTAACATATGGTTCAATACCCCAGAACTTCAGGTGGGAGGGGTCTCTATTATGACACAGCAGAAAGTGTTTGGATACGCTATGTTTATCGTATCCGTTTATAATGTTATTCACATGCTCTTTGATTCGTACCCTTAATGGTCTTTTTGTCCGGCCGACATATTGTAGGTCGCAGCTGCATTGTAGGGCGTATACTGCCCCCTCCGTATTGCAGCAAATGAAATTTTGAACTTCATACGTATCCCCCGTAGTTGTTGATGAAAATCGAAACACTTTTTCATTGGGACATCTAGTTCTTACACATGCGAAGCATCTTTTGCATGGAAAGAATCCTTTGCCCGAAAAAAACACGAAAGTCTTCTTTGGTGGGTCTATCACACTTTTCACCAGTTTGTCCCGAATGGATGGTGCTCTTTTATAAATAAATTTGGGGTTTTTTGGTAGGCTCCCCTGAAGTTGTATGTCTGCTAGTAAGATATGCCAATGGCGTCTGATGATCTTCTCTATCTCTTTGTGTTGTATGCTATAGTCAAGGATAAGTGCTGGTCCCTCCATTGGGCGTTTTTGTAGCACTCTGTCCTCAATTAGTGCTTTCCGATCCATTGCTGATACTTCTGTTATTTTTCCATCTATATACTCTTGATCATACCCTTTAGTGGTAAACCTAGCTCCAATTCTTTCTGCCTGCTCTAAAATGAAACTTGAAGTTTGGTACAGTTTCTTCTCAAACGCATGAGTTGACCTTTGGGGACATTAAAGAGCCAATTTTTATGATGACAGCTCTCTATCGGCAGGTAACTGTCCCTGTCCACATTCTTAAAGTGCGTCCGTGTGCTTAATCTTGCATCTTCTTGTAAAATATCTAAATCTAGGAACGTTACTTTCTTCTCACTTATATCCCATGAGAGTCGGATGTTCCTCTCATTTGTATTCAACTTCTCCATGAATTCATTCAACTGATTTCTATCACCATCCCATATTATAAAAATATCATCAATATATCTTTTATAGATGAGGAGTTGTTCGGGTTGATCATTAAAAACAAATTCTTCTTCCCATTGGGCCATAAAAAGCCCAGCTATGCTGGGAGCAAATTTGGCTCCCATGGCCACTCCGGTTTGCTGATGGTAATATGTGTTATTATACCAGAAGTAATTGTTTTTTAAACTAAAGTCTAAGCATTTTATCAGGAACTTCCTCTGCAGGCATGACAACTTGGAGTATTTCCTCAAACCCCATTTGGCCGCTTCGCACGCCAGATGGTGGGGTATAATCGTATATAACGAGGCGACATCTGCGGTAACCAGAATATACGTCTTCCCTCTATCCGGGATTTCATCCAAAATTTGTAGAATTTGTTTGGTGTCCCGCAGATACGCCTTTGTGCTCTGGACTACTGGTTGCAGAAAAAATCTATATATTGGCCTATCCTCGATGTCAGCGAATCGATCCCATTCACTATCGGTCTTGGAGGTGGATCGGTCTTATTTATATGGACCTTCGGTAGTGAATATATAATGGGGGAGCGGCATGAGTCGGGTACAAGAAACCTTGCTTCTTTCTTACTCAAAATATTCTTCTTTGTCCCTAGATGCACTACTTGTTCAAGCGCTTTCCTGCACCTGAACATGGGGTTACTGAGTAATTTCGTATAGGTGTTCTCATCGTTCAGCATATTCATCATAGATTTGTGGTATTGTTCTTTTGATAGAATAACAATACCTCCTCCCTTGTCCGCTGGTCGGATCACAACTTTTCATCAGTTTACGAATCCCACTTTTAATATGTTTCGGGTCTTCCTTCTTCCTGATCTTCAAATCTTTGATTTCATCCACGACTATTCTTTTAAAAACTTCAATGTACTTATTGTCTTTGATAGGGGGATTAGAAACAGAACTGTTCCTTAGTGTACTATGTAAAATATTGTTATTTTCGATTTCTGCATATCTAATCGGATTTCCTGCGATATATTTCTGTATATTCAGTTTCCTTACGAATTTTTGAATTCCGATATATGTTTCAAATTTATCCAGATTCTTCGTCGGCGCATATTTTAAACCTTTATCTAAGACCCCGATCTCTTCTGGGGTAAGATCCTGGCCACTTAAATTAAAAATGCCCTCTCCCTTCACTCTCTTTTTCTTTTGCTCTCTCTTCCTGGCTCTCCGTCCTCTCTTCTTTCTGGGCTCCTTCTGGAATTTCTTGTCTCGTCCGAGTTCCTCGGTGGATGGTTTGGCCTGTCTCAGTCTAAAAAAGGCCTACTATGTTCAGAGTCTCCATAGTGTATGGGGTATTGTCTCCCTTGTCTTTCCTCTTCTTCTCTATACATTAGAGGAGCATAATAATTATACGTAGGTACTGGGCTCCGTTCATTCTGCCGATAGTTGTATTGTGATCCTCTCCTTTGATTGTGACCGTAATCCTGGTACAGGCTCCTATCCCTAGGTCTATAATAATCATAGGGTGGTGCTTTATTATCTCTCTGATCGTGTGTAGGTCTTCTCTGGTCTCTGTATTCATATGGTGGCCCCCGTTGGTCCCTCTGGTTGTATGGGGGTCTGTACCAATTATTCCTATATGGAGACTTCTTATTATTCTTCCAGTTTTGCGGTCTCCTACCTCCATTCTGTGGTGTCTGATTATTGTACTGGGGTCTCCTGTCGCCTCTATATGGAGTATATGGATGGTATTCTGTATTTCTCCCTACGTACTCTGTAGGTCTTGGAGTCGGACCCCCACTCTCATTTCTCTGAGCCTGATAATCTAAATGTGTAATATCTGGCCCAAATGGAGCATTCTCCTGTTGTGAGTATACCCTCACTGCTTTCTCTGGTGTGGAGTATGTGGAACATATGTTGGTCTTCCCTATTTGGCTTTGCCATTTGAACACTTGGTTATTTTGAAAGTCATTCGTATCCCTGATATGTCTTTTGCTCTTCCGTTGTTGGACTTCTTTGTCCTTTTTAATCAGGTCTTTATTTAGTTGCATGGTTAGATTTTTAAATTCAACCGTATCTTTATAAGGTTCCAGTTCTTCTCTTATTTCTAGGATATTCTGGTCTATCTTTTTATTCTTTCTTTACTTTCTTTCCAGAAGGAAGGACAATAGCTCTAAGCCTTTATCATTGAAGAATTTGAACCATTCCTCATTTGATTCCTGATCCATTAGGTCATCATTGGGGGGGACGTCCCATCTTAGCCTTCTTGGGACTATGTTTTCTTTCAAATAAGTTTCGAAGGTACATATGTCCCACCACAGGCTCACCTTCTTTTCCATGTTATGTCCCAACTTCCTCATTAAGCTCTCTAAATCTAGGTTTCTATTAGCATTGGCATTTATGGTGCTAAAGACTTCTTCTAAGTTAACTTTCCTTTTCTCCATATAGGAAAATACATCCATGATTGCTGCGGGAATTGGTGGAAGGTGTATAGGTGAATAGATAAAGAATATTCCTGCGCTATCAAATACGGGGAAAGGAGAGGAGGAGTAGAGCTAGGAAAAGCCGCCTACACAGGGTGGGGTACAACCAGCCCCTATATGTTAAATAGGTAAATAAAAGTGTGGTGCTGCGCTAATCATGTACAAATCTATAACACAACTCAATAGGGCAGTATACGCCCTACAATGCAGCTGCGGCCTACAATATGTCGGCCGGACAAAAAGACCATTAAGGGTACGAATCAAAGAGCATGTGAATAACATTATAAACGGATACGATAAACATAGCGTATCCAAACACTTTCTGCTGTGTCATAATAGAGACCCCTCCCACCTGAAGTTCTGGGGTATTGAACCATATGTTAAACACTGGCGGGGGGAACACAAGGTTAGGACCCTCAGTCAGATTGAATCCAAGTGGATTTTCACCCTAGATACTTTCTCGCCAAGAGGCTTGAATATAGAATTTGACTTGAACTGTTTCCTTAGTGATTTTTAAAGATTTTTAATGTCCAGATAATCTTTTTTAAATTTTTTAATACTTCACATTTTTAATATTCTCACCCTGTATATCTGTTAATTTCTTTATATGAGGGGTGTGAGGTCATATAGGCCCACAGGTTCACAGTCGAGGTGTGATTTATACTCCCACCTCCTGGAAACTACATCTTACCCCAGTATAGTTTATTTTAATTATATGTAAATTCGGCTCCAGGATTAGTTGGCAGGCATATAGTCCTCTTATGGATGATGTTGTTGCATAATATTTCCTTGTTTTCTATTTGTCGTGGATTAATATATTTTTTATTTTTATTTTTTATTATAATTTTTTTTTTTTTTTTGTATTTATATATTTTCTTACTTGTATTTTTACTTGATTTTTTCCATTTTTTATTATAAGACTAGTATAGGCATTGGGCATACTATTTTATATTGCATATTTATCTTGCATTGGCACTTTGATGTTCTTGGTCCCTATGTAATATATTAGGTACCATTTTGTTGCTGACCCTGGTTCACATAGATGCCTCTCCCTAAACCGATCGTTTTTGTTATTGGTTCCCCGATCTGACCATTCTTGAGTTTCATTTTTATAATATATGGTTTTAATAATATTTTTTACGATCTGCAATAGTTTTATTTTTGAATAAATTGGCCGTTCTTTTTTAAATATTATATGTTTTTGCACCGCGGATCTAGATTGGGATGTGTGCTGCTGCGTTATATGCCCAGACACACAGTACGCTGACTATGTTATGCTGCGGACATAGTTATATTTTCCCTTTGCTGACAGTAGTTTCTGGGGTCAGTGCCGATTGGCTAAGTTCACTATGGCCATTGTAGACTTACACCCGCCCCTGTCTGCTTTATTGGCTGACTTGTCAAATCGCTGCGCCTATCCATCCCCGGCAACATGGCCGCCATAGTACTTCCTGTAGCCTTCGAGAAAATGGCCGCCCATTATAGTCTATGGGGAGCTATTTAAGGACATCCATAGTGCCTCCCTGTATCCCCTGATGAAGTCACGTGGGCCGTGATGTCACGCGTAGGGACGGGACAGGCACTCTACAGTGATCAGCGGTACGAGCTCGCCGCTCGTCGGATCTCCATTTACTACTATATGTTTTTAATGTGAGTACCCCTATTTGTCTAATAAAATCCACCTTTTACCAAATGATACTATACTATTGTGGGATCTTCCTTTGGTGTTTTTTATCTTGGTGACCCCGGGATACTACTTGAGATACGGATGTCCCCAGAGGAGATTAACCTGGATAAGACCCAATTAAAGTCGTTACCATGAGTGGCTGATGCTGTGGCTTTGCTAGTTAAGGGCCGCCATGCCCAATATTGGCTAATGCGAACACCCTATTACCTAAAGGTAAGGGGCCACTGCCCACCACTGCGTGCTGTGCTGCATGAAGAAAAATTACACGTCACTAGCCACTTATATTTCGGAATAGACCACTGTTTGATACACGATTCTGGACTTTTTAAGTGGATCACTCTTTTATGCACGCTGATTTGTGGACGCTACGTTTATACATATATTTCTATTTCTATTTGATTTTTTGAAGTTGTTGGATATATATATACTTTTATTTTTTTGCAGTTGCTGAATATCATATAAGTTCTAGCTCACTGTCACTTTTCTATGTTCTATGAGCACTAGTCACTTTCTATTGTTGCTTGCTTGTTATATATTTCACTGTGTACACTGAGTATTTAAGTCAGGTATTGTTATTTTCTGATATTTGTCACTTTTAAGATATTTTCACATTGATTTTGTATATGAGTATATTTTGCACACTCTGTGCACAAGGGTGTCCATGCTGATTTTTTACGCCAGGATTTTAATGTGAGACACTAATACTGTTTGTTTATTTATTGAGTTGTGTTATAGATTTGTACATGATTTTAAGGATTAGCACAGCACCACACTTTTATTTACATATTTAACATATAGGGGCTGGTTGTACCCCACCCGGTGTAGGCGGCTTTTCCTAGCTCTACTCCTCCTCTCCTTTCCCCGTATTTGATAGTGCAGGAATATTCTTTATCTATTCATTTTAATGCTTGTTGACTTGCGTTGTTCTGTGTTTAGGCGCACTTTGAAAATACAGGTCAATGCATAGACACATAAAAAATAACTGTTTTCATGTGTCCTGTTCACACTGCAACGCTACGTTGACCTGTGTTGCGTTGCGTTAAAATGCAACATAAATACATTTAAACACACATTTAAACACAACACAGGTGAACGCATTTAAGTGTAAACAGGACACATAAAAACCCTTTGAAAAGTTGTAAAAGAAAATGAACAACAATTTAGGGGTCTATTTATAAAACATTTGTTGGATGAATGTCACAAGCATTCACACAGGCTGCAAGAATTTCCCCTGTATTTTTTCTAATGCAATTATTTCATATGACTGTCATCTCCATCTAGTGGCCATAATGTGGTACATTTTCGGATTGAGGTAGTTAAAAAAAATAATACTGCATTTTGGCCTCTAGAAAGAGCTGATGATCATATGAAATAATTGAACCTGAGAAATTACAAGGAACATGTGTGCAGCCTGGATAAATGCCTGTGACATTTATCTAACAAAGGTTTTTTTTTTTTTAAATTGAGCCCATAGTGTGCTCCCACCTTACCGTCTGACCTGAGAACACAGTTGGGGGAATTCAGTAAAGCTCTACCAACAGTTTTATGATGCTATGGCCCTTTAAAATGGCCTTTGTCAGATAAAAAAATCCCTACTGCCCCTTTTTGGTAATTTTACCAACACGTGCAGCAGATTTAGGTAGTTCCTAATAGTAACATTTTTATAAAGTGGCTCTATTAACTACTTGCCGCTCTTGCTATAGCTGAAAGATGGCTACAGAGCGGGCCTTAATTGCCGGGAGGGCATCCATGGACGTCCTCCCGTGCTTGAGCTGCCTGTGCATCCCTGCGGGTCACATGTGGCACGCTCTGTGATCACCGAGTCTATGAGATTCGGCTGATCACAGATCACAGTAAGGGGCCGATCAGCGTGAGGAAAAAAAAAAAGGCAATCACCGGCTTCTATCAGAGGGACATTAGTCCCTTACACAGAGAGCCGTGGCTGCCTCATCAGTGCCCACCAGAGCCACCTGCCAGTGCCACCTATCAGTAGCCACCAGTGCCACCTACCAGTGCCCACAGTGCCACCTAACTTTGCCCACCAGTGCCACCCATCAATGCCCACTAGTGCTGCCAATCAATGTCCATCAGTGCCTCACCAGTTCCAACGATCAGTGCTGCCTATCAGTGTCACCTACCAGTGCCTGCCAGTGCCCATCAGTGCCACCCATCAGTGCCACCTATCAGTGCCGCTTATCATTGTCACATTTCAGTGCCCTTCAGTGCCCTTCAGTGCTGCCCCTTCAGTGCTGCCCCTTCAGTGCTGCCCATCCGTGCTTATCAGTGCCAACCATCAGTGCCACCCATCAGTGCCACCTCTCAGTGCCACCTATCAGTGCCGCTTCACCAGGACTTATCAGTGCCACCTATCAGTGCCCGATAGTTCTGTCTTATCAGTGCCCATCAGTACAGCCTCATCAGCACATATCAATGAAGTAGATAAATTGCCTGTTTTAAAAATTTTATAGCAAACTATAAAACAATTTTTTTTTTCAAAATTTTCTGTCTTTTTTTTGTTTGTTTTTTAGCAAAGAGTAAAAAACACAGCAGTGATTAATAACCACCAAAAGAAAGCTCTATTTGTATGAAAAAAATGATAAAAATGTAATTTGGGTACATTGTTGCATGACCGCGCAATTGTCATTCAAAGTGTGACAGCGCTGAAAGCTGAAAATTGGTCTGGGCAGGAAGGGGGTTTAAGTGCCCTGTAGTCAAGTGGCTAATGCACAAATTCAAAAAAGATAATGAAACTGCAAGTAAATAAGACCTACTCTAAGTTGGTGTACAGAGACAGGCAGAGTGCCTGTCCCATTACACGGTGTAGCATATTTGCCTTCGCTGCCCACTCCCTTCGCTGGTTGTTAAGGGCGCTCCCAGCAAATGACATGTAGGCAAAGGACACACACCTGACATGCCTCCAGTTATACAGATCATAAATAAGGCATACACAGAAAATAATTGGGCAAACCCACAAGTCCATTTTACCTCTATTTTTTTTTTCATAGTGGCTTGTCAAAACAATAATTTTAAGAAATCAGGGGATGGATGAAATGTTTACCATAATGCAACAGTTTTGGTAGTTAAATAATACCTTGTTTAACAAGATATTTACCTTTAGACCAAAAAGAGGGACACATGAGGAGGAAAAGTGCCTTGAAATGAGGGACAGTTGGGAGCTATGCCTAAGTAAAGGTTGAAATTTAGTGGTAAATTACTGTATTATACATTTTACCAGTCTGTTCATCCTAATCATTGCATGAAATGACACACCGAAAACCTCAAAGCCTACATCCCATTAAACCATGAGAAAACAATCGGCAGTCTATGGTGCTGCATGCTAGAACATTTTGCCGTGTTTTTATCAGCCCATCAAGATATTCAGCTCAAATTTCTGTAACCCCCAGCAATCTGATTAGTTTTTTGTCACTGACCTGCCATTAGTGCTTAGTAGAAACTCATTGGTTGCTATCAGTTAATACACTTGGCATATTACCATCAATATTAGCCCTTTTCATTAGAGATTAGGTCGCATGTCTAAACCAAAGATATTTTATGGGCACCAACAGGTCCTGTTCTACTAATGAAAATAATGTGTCTGTTCTGGCATAGGTTCAGTGTGCAGATGTATGTAGGAGGAAGAAAAGATTCATATATTGTCAGACAGTTAAAGAGTTAAATGGTTTCACCTAGTGATATAAGAAAGGCCTGATCAAAGCTTATTTTTTAAGAAAGGGAAAATATAATGAGTACAAAACAGCACTTGACAAGGGGCACAATGTCTTTCTGAAAAAAGAATAATTGAATGCACTCAAGAAGAAACATTCTGAAAATTGGGGCTCTGAATATATTAATCCACAAGCTGTTTGCTCAAGATGAGAGGGTTTTCTCAGATGGTCATATTACTACAAAATTAAGTATTTTTATTTCTACTTTTGGATGGAGTTGGGAGGGGTTGGAAACTCTGTAAGGCTTTTGATTGCTGTCTGTTTCCCCACTGGGTAGATTCACCCTCTCTATTAGTCCTTAGGAACATTGAATCTAGGACAGAAAGTGATGGGAAAATGGAAATATTACTGTTATTACCAGAACAGTAATAAAAGAGAAAACTTCCACTGGAGACAACTGGACAGCTGTCTAACTTCATTAAATTTCCTCTCACTTCATGTTATTTCTCTAGCACAGAAAGAGAAGAGAAATCTCCCCAATTAGCATAGCTAAGAAAAAAATACAATTATATTCTTTTTTTCATACAAACATTTTTATTTGTTTAGGGAATGAACATGTAAAAAAAATACAACTCAGTTCTGTTATATAAAGGGTCACTATAACAATATGGGATGCAACCTAAGTGACATAACAATCTCACATACAGGATACAACTGTCAGTTTGAGGTCACAATGGGAATAACCCTTGTTCATTGCTGGAAAGATAATAACTAGAGACATATTATAAATCAAATGCATTGTTTAATTTTGGACCACCATATCGATTTTATTAATGCAATTTTGTCATCTAACTTATACTTGTGTTGTTGCAGGCATTTTCCTCCGTTATCGCATGGCGGCCATTGCGGTGATACCATCTGTCCACCACCAGGGCCACTCCACCTATGTCCCCGATCTGTCTGAATTATCAGACTTCCCTTTGTTCCTTCCGCCCTCCCCCCCTCCTGGGGCTTGCCATGGTGGGCCCAATGCACTGGGTGTTTTTACCCCCCATTCATCTGGGAACTTGTTTCACTACAGCCTTTGGCTGCATGGATGCCCAAGGGCTGGCTTTATTGTCAGCCCGCCCCTTCAGCCGGGACCATCGCGGTGTTCCAACGCCTGTTCATGCCTCCATTCCCCTCTGTCTCCCTTGGATGATGTGGAGTTCTCCCCCCTCTTCCTCTGGAGCCTTCCGTTGCACTTTCCCATCTGTCGATCATGTCGCAGGCAGTAGCTGCCATGTGACCGGACCGACGCTCGGACTTATGGGATATGTAGGCAAATGATACTGGCAACTGCGCATGTGCCCCGCCCGCCTGTCGTCCGATCCTGATCAGCTGATTTATATCATGCTGATCAGGTGGGGGTTTTAAAAGGCAGCCTTGCTCTCAGTGTGTTTTTTATCTCCTTGCTGTGGGACCATCCTGGGGAACTGGCTACATGTGTAAAAGGTAATAGATCCAACAAACTTTTTTTCATCACAGCAAGCATCTGTCATTATATTGCCACATATGGCTGTACTGGCTGAATTTTCTTGCTAACAGTCCCTTTGTTATATGCATGGACTTTCAGATCATCTATAATAACCGGTGTTACCAGAAAGACTCATTGTGGAGGTTCCAACGTCTAGCCAAGATACTGGCGGAACCTTATTCATAGGATGCATTTTTTCTAACTTAATGCGTATTCGGTAAGCCCTACTCACTCTATCCAACATATTTCACTATGTCCTTCAAATCCTGAAATTCACTGATATATTTATGTGTATCAATATCATTTTTCCCATACCTTTTTTTTCCCCTCTCTTGAATCTATTTTACAGTCCTTTTGATCGCATTCATGCGATTTTTTTTTTTTTTTTTTTTTTAAACATGAACTGACTGCGCTGTGAATCTCCCTTGTGCAACATTGAGTGCCTTGGTTTTGCATATAATTAGGGTATGTAATTGAGGCTTAGGTCCCTTTTGTTAAACAAAATTAAAATAATTTTCAATACTTATATGCTATACTTCTCTTTTTAGGCGCCCTTTAATTCCCCTGTAGCCAAATACTGGGCTGAGTGCAACTTCCATTCTCAGGGTCTTGGTGGTGTCCCCCTTGCGTTTTGGAGCCCGCATGGTATGTTTTAGGTGTGTGAGGGGTGGGAAGACCGTGGGATATGGGGGGGGCGGCAATTTGACCGCTATGCGATGCGATTGGCTTGTCTCCAGCATTACAAGATTGTGTTGATCCAATAATGCATTTTTTCTTTATTATAGTGGTTTTACTCTCTGCAGTACATCTCTACATTCCCCTGATGAAGCCAATATTTTGGCGAAACTAGTTGGGAACATAAGACTATGATCACCCCTCAACATCTTTGGTGACGGTCATTTATTTGCACTGTATTTCTGTTTTTGTTTTGTATATTTTTTGTACTCCTTCATGTAAACATTTTAGATGTTTTTGATATCAATAAAATAAATGGTTTTATATAAAATATCATTCTAGTAAGAAAAACAGTAAAACAGTAAACACTCTGTATTCTGGATTGGTAGTGATTCTGAGCTTCAGGGGTTAAATCCTATTTTGTGTCCAGGTATGCTGAAGGAGCCCTTGGTGAAAAATTGGTTTCAAGTAAAATAGTTAAGTCAATGATCCATAAGTGGACCAACATGACCACTTATTGTGGAAAATATGCATTGTGTCCATTATAGTGTGATGAATTTGTTCCATTATTTTAATTGATTCCATTCTCTGAAGTACTTGGGGCCAGAGAACCATTGGGGAGCGCCAATTCAAGGCTATAGCCCACAGGATAGCACAGAATAATGTGTTCACCATTTTCTGAGTAGAAGGAGGTACATCTGGTATAGGTGCGAAAAGCAAACAGATGGGAGCTGTCAAAGTCACCATAGTACCTGTTATCTGTGCCACCCTGCTGGCCGCCTGGGACCATATGTGTTGCAGCTGTGGGCAGCTCCAAAAGGTGTGAAGTAAGGAGCCCTGTTCCTGACAACCCCTAAAGCAAGTATCTGTGACACCAGGGTAACATTTATGAACTCTATCCGGGGTAAAGTACCACCTCGTGTGCAACTTGACCACTGTCTCCTTAACGGCCATGGAACGGGAGCATTTATGCATGTTACTCAGCATGATCGACCAGTCTTCTGTAGAGAATACCTGGTCCACATCTGTTTCCCAACTGATCATGGCCGACGATTTCTCCGGAAGGTCAAAACCGTTAAGGTGACTGTATAGCATAGAGATTGTCCCTCTGTCTGCAAAAAAGTGTCTTACTTGGAGATATCTATGGAACTCATTTCTAGGGATATCGAATAGTTCT
The DNA here is from genome assembly GCF_042186555.1 of Aquarana catesbeiana. NCBI lineage: Eukaryota > Metazoa > Chordata > Amphibia > Anura > Ranidae > Aquarana > Aquarana catesbeiana. The sequence continues at coordinate 142,573,090 of NC_133333.1, forward strand.
TGTAGCTGTGTAAATGAGTAAAAATGTGATCCTTTGGTTAATGTATTTAAAGTGGTGAGGGACCTGAGCTCCCACCATTGGAAATCTTTGGGTAGGTCGTATTCAGGGGGAAATCTCCTGTCTCCTAGAAACGAGGACGGGGGGCCTATCAGATTGAAGTTTACATTTCCGTTGGTATAGATTCCATAGGTGTATGGTTTGACCTACTATACCATTCAGCGTGCCGACTTCTCTAGATTTTACACCAGATTGCCAAAGAAGACCTGGTAAATAAAATGGGCGAGCTGAAATCAGCTCAAACCTCAACCATGGAATCCTAACTGGGGAAGCATGCCACTGGGCCGCTTGTGCTAGTCTAGCCGCTAAATAGTACAGCCATATATTTGGTAGCCCTAAGCCCCCTTGTGAAAGCGGTCTGTGTATGAGGATTTTCCCAAATCTGGGGGGTTTGCCTTTCCAGATAAATTTATTAATGGCTATTTGGATCATATTGATTGTTTGGCGAGATACATACAAGGGAAGTGCTCTAAAAAAATATAATAGCTTTGGTAGGATGGACATCTTTATGGCCGTGACCCGGCCTAGAAGAGGGATGGAGAACGTAGACCAGAGTTGCAGCCATTGTTTAGTTTTAAGGAAGGCCTTAGGATAGTTAGCATTATATAAAGCACGGAGGGAGGGTGCTAATCGTACTCCCAAGTATTGCAGGGATTTATCAGTGAGAGTGATCCCAAATGAGCTCCTAATGCTAGCGGAGATATGAGGTGGGATATTGATGGGGAGAGCAGAACATTTCGCTAAATTTACACCTAGTCCAGAGATGGAATGAAATTCCTGTAGGGTGGACATTAAATTGGGGAGGGCAACGAATGGATCTGACAGGAACATGAGGACATCATCCGCATAGAGACTTAGTTTAAATTCCTCTTCACCTTTTGTGTATCCCTCAATATTAGGGTTATTGACTATTGCCCTGGCCAACGGCTCTATAGCCAGGGCAAAGATCAATGGTGACAAGGGACAGCCCTGCCTAGTTCCCCTGCTAAGCGGGAAGTACTCCGAGGAGCATCCTGCGAGTTTAATTCGGGTGTGTGGGTTACGGTATAATGCTTTAAACCCATTAACAAATTCCCCCAGGAATCCAAATTTAGATAAAACAGCGTCTGTTGGCGGTGCGGCAAGCAGTGTGATAGATGCTTGATTTACATCAGGGGACATTTTTTAGTTTTAATAAAGGCATTGTCAAAAACTGTCTCTGTGTTTTTATTACTTTTTGACACTTTTTTGGTGAATGAGTAGCCAGAGGATGCTGTTGAAGGCCTTATGTATATCGAGGCCCAGAATCAGAACTTTGCAAGAACAATTATCAGCATCCTGAATTATGTTAGCCGCTAATCTAATATTATCGGTGATCTGTCTCGATAAATCCGGTCTGCTCTGGTCCTATTAAAGTGGATATGATGGGCGCTAGTCTATCAGAAAACACTCGGGCTAATATTTTAGTGTCATTATTCAGGACTGAGATTGGTCTGTAATTTTGTGGCAAGGAATGGTCTTTATTAGGCTTGGGTAACAGAGTCATATTGGCCGAGAGCATCTCTTCTGGGAGTTTATGGCCCTGTAATATATGGTTGATTACTCTGGTAAGTTTAGGTGCTAATTGGTCCGCAAATTTTTTGTAGTAAGATGTGGTATATCCGTCCGGGCCCGGGGCTGTAGATGATTTTAGGGATTTTATAATAGTTAGTATTTCTTGCTCAGTGCAAGGGGTATTCAAGTTTTGTAGCTGTTCTTCCGAAAGTTAAGGAAGGGCTATAGAGTCTAATCATGAGTCTATCACTATTGGGGAAGGTGTATCAGGGGAAGTCAGAAGGGACCTATAATAGGATGTAAATATCTGTAATGTCTCCTTAGGGTGGGAAATCAATTGACCTGAGTTGTTTTTTAGTTTGTAGACATGTATCGGTTGGATGGATTGATGAAGTTTACGTGTGAACATGGCTGAGGCCGAATTGCTATACAAGAGGAACCTAGCTTTAGACCATCTCATGGCTTTTGCAGTGTGTTCTGAGAGGATAGTATCTAATTCTACCCTCTTTTGGTTGATTTGGCTAAGGGACGCAGGGGAGTGAGTCAGGGCATGCTCATGATAAAGTTTGTCTAATTCCAAGGTGAGGGATTTAATGTTGGCTACTTTCTGATGTTTTTTACAGGTGGCAAGTTCTATAAAGCGACCTCTTAGTACTGCCTTATGGGCAGCCCAAAGTATAGATGGGGAAATGTTGTCAACATCGTTCAATCTGAAGTATTCGGTTAAGTGTTCTGCTATTTTTGCATTCAGTTCGGGGTCCGTTAATAGTGAGTCATTTAATCTCCAGGAGGCTGTCATTGGAGATAGTCCAATGTGGGAAGTGTGAAATGAGACCAGGTGATGATCAGACCAGGGGCAGGAGTGTATGTCAGCAGAGGAGGAGTTTGCAAGTAGGATTGGGGAACTGAAGACATAATCCAATCTGGCATAACTATCATGGGGGACTGAGTAATGGGTAAACTCCTTTGCTCCAATGTTATGGGCTCTCCACGTGTCAATTAATTGAAATGCATTCAAGGATCTGACTAGTGATTTGGGAAAGGCATTAGCCACACTAGTGGTCTTACTTCTATCTAAGGCAGAATGAGCCACGAGGTTAAAATCACCCCCTAGTAACATATGAGGAGAAGAATATCTATCCAGTACTTGGAAGAATGATCTAAAGAATGCTCCTTGGGAATTATTAGGAGCGTAAACATTGGCCACTGTCAGGGTACAGCCCTGTAATTCTCCTTGGATTATCAGGAATCTGCTGGACGGATCTTTGTATATATGTTTAACTGTGTTTATAATAAAGATAGCTACCCCCCTGGCCTTGGACTCAAACGTCGTGAAGTGGTGTAGTTTATAGGCTTTCTCAAAAAACTGAGGGTGGGAAGTAGTGGAGAAATGAGTCTCCTGCAGTAGTATAATATCTGCTCCAAGTTGTTTGTAATATCTAAATGCCTTTCTCCTTTTTTGAGGGGAGTTAAATCCCCTCACATCATGGGATATTATGCGTAGACCCATTGCAGATATTTAATCCGATGGGGATGAAAATATAAGGATGTGTTTAAAAATGGGAAGTCAGGAATTCTTTTAGCGTCATTCAAGTCCAATACCAAAGGGGGCACTAGCGATTCCAGTACCAGATACCTAGAATTACCAGAACACCCAGGTTGTCTGTTAATATAGGTTGAAGTCATCATCCGTGCATAGACATCGGTTTGTAGAGTACAGAGTAGACCAAAACATAACCAATAACAGTAAAAATAAGCTCTAAGGGGCCAGGATGAAAACAGCATCCCAGCCTATATAATTAACAATTGTGGACTAATGTTGTCCAAACTACCACAGGCGCTCAGGGTCACCTCTCAGCGACAGGGGGCAAGGGAGAGGGGATGGGAAAGGAGAGAAAACCCAATTATATTCTACCCCGAATAAAGCAACCAGAGAAACAATTTGTAATTTTTTTTGTTCTGCTAATGCCCAACTCCAGTCAAAACTTTTTCTTTTACAGAGGAATGGAACACAAAAAATAAAAAGATGTGAACAGACAGGCTCTTTATTGCAGAAGAGTCATGTCTCTTCTGCAAAACATTAAACATACCTGCCTGTTGGCAATCCTCTGCTGAGTGTACACAGCAGTGCCAGTGTGATAAAAAAGGCTCCCGTGTGTGATGTCATCCCGCGTCGGGAAATCAAGATGGCTGAAGACTGAGGCCCAGGAGGAAGCCAGAGAGAAGATGCTGGCACTGCCAAGGGACCTCATGGGCATTGTACCATTGGAATATAGGTGAGTATTCGTGTCTTTAATTCCGCTTTAAATCTGAACGTAAGACAAAGATTTCCCTCCCCACTCCTTTCCTTCAAATTAATTGTAGGTCAGTTTAAAAAAATAAACCCTGGAAAAACTCACCTAAATCTGAGATCATGTGATACACTAGGCCCAGAATCTTCTCCATTGCGGAAATAGAGAGTCCTTCTTCAGGTATCCACATTGGTGCCTGGATGATGTGGACACATCCTATTGGCTGTCCAGTGGTAGGGTCCTTTGATGACTAAAGACTGCTTCTGACAATGAGAATTTTACTGCAGCACTCGTCAAAGTTCCCAGAAGAAGAGCTGTTTGAGAACATGCACTGCAAACCTAGAACATCTATGGCATTAACCTAAAAAAACCAAAAAAACTAGATGGGTGATTGGTGGGGCAGAAGGGTGAGATGTACGGATGTATTCTTATGGCCAGAGATGGACTTAAAGGAGAAGTACAACTAAAGCTCGTTTGCAGTTCATTCTGCACTCCTGTGACCAGTTTTCAGCAGACTAGTTTTGACTAGTTTTCAGCAGACAGTGGGCTGAGCAGAAATCTGATACACAAACAGCAGGAAAACCCATTTTCTCTCCTTTTTACTAAACGTTGCTCATTGTGTCTCTATTGGAGAGGATTTTCCTTCCTTCATGACCCCTTATCACTTGGAAAAATTCTTCCTAACACGAACACTAATAGGGCGTACACACGGTCGGACTTTGTTCGGACATTCCGACAACAAAATCCTAGGATCTTTTCCGACGGATGTTGGCTCAAACTTGTCTTGCATACACACTGTCACACAAAGTTGTCGGAAAATCCGATCGTTCTAAACGCGGTGACGTAAAACACGTACGTCGGGACTATAAGCGGGGCAGTGGCCAATAGCTTTCATCTCTTTATTTATTCTGAGCATGCGTGACACTTTGTCCGTCGGATTTGTGTACACACGATCGGAATTTCCGACAACGGGTTTTGTTGTCGGAAAATTTTATAGCCTGCTCTCAAACTTTGTGTGTCGGAAAATCCAATGGAAAATGTGTGATGGAGCCCACACATGGTCGGAATTTCCGACAACAAGGTCCTATCACACATTTTCCGTCGGAAAATCCGACCGTGTGTACGGGGCATAAGGGGTCAATTCCCTAAGAGTTAAATAACGGCGAATAAAATGTGGTAAAATACTGCATGCGGTAGCAATTGTGCAATGTGGTATTTGTTAGATTTAGCTGTAATTTACCACATTTAGCTGGCTGCTAAGGAGCGGGCTGGGAAGCCGGCCGCCGCGTCCTAAACAACTGATGACTTATTTTACCTTCGGGTCTGGTATGGATTTTAACCGCTTGTCAACTGGCTCACGCCGATATACGTTGGCAGAAGGGCACGTACAGGCATATTAACGTACCTGTACATTGGCCTTTAAGACACGGCTTTTGGGTGCGCCGCGAGCTTCGTGAGTGTGATCGCGGGTCGTCTCACGGAGTGATGCCCGCAATCGTCTCACAGAGAGGAAGAATGGGGAAATACTGATGTAAACAAGCATTTCCCCGTTCTGCCTAGTGACAAGGACACTGATCACAGCTCCCTGTAATTGGGAGCGGTGATTAGTGTCATGTCACACACATAGCCCATCCCCCCACAGTTAGAACACATCCCTAGGACACACTTAACCCCTACAGCGCCCCCTCCTGGTTAACCCCTTCACTGCCAGTCACATTTACACAGTAATCAATGCATTTTTAATTGCACTGATCGCTGTATAAATGTGAATGGTCCCAAAATAGCGCCAAAAGTGTCTGACCTGTCCGCCATAATGTCGCAGTCACAATAAAAATTGCTGATCACCGCCACTACTAGTAAAAAAAAAAAATTTTTTAATGAAAATGCCATAAAACTTTCCCCTATTATGTAGACGCTATAACTTTTGCGCAAACCAATCAATAAATGCTTATTGCGATTTTTTTTTTTTTTTACCAAAAATATGTAGAAGAATACGTATCAGCCTAAACTGAGGAAAAAGTGTTTTTATATATATATATATATATATATATATATATATATATATATATATATATATATACATATACATTTTTTTTTTTGGGGGGGGTATTTATTATAGCAAAAAGTGCTCTGGTCTTTTGCCAGCCAAATGGTCTAGGGCTGAAGTGGTTAAGCAAACGGCAATTTTTTTTTATAAAGGGAGTGGAGTCCCCCCCATAATCCATACCAGACCCTTATCTGAGCATGCAGCCCGGCAGGTCAGGAAAGGGGGGAGGAGTGAGCGGCCTCCCTCCTGAACCATAACAGGCCACATGCCCTCAACATGGGGACAAGGGACTCATTCCCACAACCATGGCTGGTGGTTGTGGAGGTCTGTGGGCAGGGGACTTTAACAAGGGGGCACTCAGATCCCACCCCCCCATGTAAATGAGTAGGGGTACATAGTACCCCTACTCATTCACCAAAAAAGTGTCAAAAAGTAATAAAAACACATAGACAGTTTTTGACAATGCCTTTATTAAAACTAAAAAATGTCCCCTGATGTAAATCAAGCATCTATCACACTGCTTGCCGCACCGCCAACCCGAAAAATTAAAGAAAAACGCTCCCACTGTCCATGAAGGCTGGCCGCCTACTGCAGGCTCCACCGTTTGACATTTGTTATATAGGCAAGGGGCGGGGCTATCTGAATGCGTCACCTGGCGGTCCCACCCCCCTGTCACGTCACTGACCCAGCATGCACTGGTCCTTAAAAGGGTCAATTCAGAGACTAGACCATCCACAGTGAACACGTGGCTGGTTTGCAGATATTCTGAGTTTCTATCAGTGTGAGCATGTGGGAATATCCTTCCTTATACTTTCAGGAAATCATCTGACTTCAGAATTTAAAAAAGGTAGCTTAGGGGCAGTTTGAGCACTTGGAGACTCTTGACCTTGTTTGATGTGATACGGTGCCAGTAAAAAAACCTGTTGTTTTCAAAGGGACCTTGAGCTGCATTGCATAACAGTTGCTGTCGTAATTCACTGAAGCCTTAATGTGTCATTTCTACAAGTTTGGATTTTAGTGTGACTGCCTACTGTTGGTTTCTGATTAGTCAGTTCTAACACCAATAAAAAGCTACATATATAGTATTTGCCCTGGAGAGTATGTATGAATGTATACACTAAACTACAGAAATTTGGGATAGAACACTAGGAGAGAACTACTTGCCACACTGGAAGCTGATGTTAGTAGAAGATGGCTCTTTTTTATAACATCATTAAATAATGTCAGTGATAAGGCAGGTTGGCAGTTGTGTAGAGGCAGAGCACTGTTTCTAAATGCTTTCTTGGGGAAAGAGGGAGGGGGAGTCAGCAGCAAAGACATTTGGGAGATGCTAATACAGCATCGCTAAAAATGTTTTTGTGTGCCCTATAACAGTTAATAACATGGGTTGGCCAGGCAGTCAGCCAGGCCAGCAATTTAATAACTGTTCACTTAGTCATTCCAGTTGCATTTTTTTTCCCATGAACCAGTGATTGTCCTTCCTTTACAGTAGATTAGAGACAATTTAAAGTGAACCTGTAGGTAGCCAGTGTATTCTTTAATTGTCAATGTTATTACATTTTGTGAGCATATGTAGCCGGGTGCTGTTGGCTGTGTGCAGCTCTCTCTTAAACCCCCCTGTTTGCATCAATTAAAATTGGTTTAGCTTCACTACAGTTCTGTCGATTGCCATCCTATTCACATTCTCTAGTACAGCATCTTTAAACCTATTCAAATGCCTGTTTGTTGATTCGTGCATTGTTTAACTGCATTGCCATTATTCAACCTTTCAGTCTATTATCCAGTTGATGGTGGTCTATTTTCTGTGCAGTGGTAGCATACTAACTTTTAAGTTACACTGTTGTGTCTGGGGTCCGAGAAGGTAAAAGTGGCAAAAAAGAGAACGCATCATATCCAGAGGTTCCTGTGGGGGTAAGTGCTACAAGCGGGGATTCGTCTGGGATGTCTCTGTAGGTTACCAAGACAACAAGCCAGAAACAGCCAAAATGGACCTCGCTGCTGATATCCAGTGGTTTAAGGAGCAAAATAGCCACTGGGACTCAAGTGTGGTGGTCAAAATCCCCTGAAATACCTGGTCAAAATTTCCTGATCACAGAGTGTTCGTACTGGACCTGAAAATGGATCAAGACGCCTCTCACACCCTTGTGCTGTTAGAGTGGAGAAGGGCAATCCCTGCCTGCTTCCTGGGGGCTAGTCTGCAGCTGACTAACTACATTAAAGCCTGCCTGCTTCAGGTGAGAGTGCCAGATACAAGTCCAAGGAGCTCAAGTCATGCCACACCCACTGAAGGAGCTTCTATGCCAGTGACCACAGTTACCACAGGCGCATACTTCTTTACCACTCTGGGCAACTTTGTGACCAAGTGCAACAAGACAAGTGTTATCCATTCCGGGGAAGGCTAAAGAAAGTTTAGACACAACTGGAGCCTGCTGGAAAAGAGCATGAATCCTGGACGAAGCAGGCCATGCAGACCCTGGAAGAATGGGATGTTCCAGAAGCACAAAAGAAACAGTGAATCACCAAGACCTTGAGAGGACCAGCTGCTGAGACTACGGTTGGGTGAACAGTTTGGCCTGAGCATGAGTTCGGCCGAACACTTGTCTGTTTTGGCCATTCCCCCGAACACCTGAATTTGCAGGGTGTTCGCCCCGACGAACACCCTGCAGCACGGTGCATTCTTAGTTTTGCAGTGGCTGCTAGGCTTAGAGATCTGGGGACTGAGGAACTCCTCTATAATGGATACCTCTCAGTTAAGCTTGAGTTTTGCCCATCAGTGGTAAGACACACAATAGTAATGTTTAATTTTGAGGCTGTTTCTGACTTTGAAGGGCTAATTGGATTTCCATGATAGTGGAGATGAGCACAAACTTAGTTGGATGGCTCCTTGCCCCTCATGTTTCAGAGAGTGAAGACACCAATGGGTACATCCCATTTTGTAAACAGTGTACTAGTGTATGGTTCAAGATCAGAAAGCCCCGGCTGAAGGGGTGGGAAAGGAATGTAAGCTTGATGGGATGAACAGGATCTTACAGCCCAGTGAGTGCTTACAGGCTTCGGTCAAGTTGAGTTGGAATCAGCCCGGCTACTACATCATTCTTGAGAATTGAGAATGTTCAGCAGGAGAAATATTCAGGGTTGGAGTAAATGCCAGAGATAGCTTTACTGAAGGCTGTACAGAGGACCATGGGAAAGTCAGTGTGCAAAATACCACTGGTGCCCCAATAAAAACTTCAGACTTGGATGATGATAGCGCAGATAAATTTGACCACACCCCTTTCACCACATGATTTGGTGGGCAGGACCATTAAAGAGTTATCCAAAGATCGGTTCTGTCCAAAGAATACCACTCTGCCACCAGAATGGCGAGAACAGCCAAAGCACAGGTTTTAAACTAGCAGAAAGTATTTTCTAGAAACAAGTTTGACATGAGGTATGCAAAGAGTGCTCAACATCCCATTTGTCTACAAGAGGACAAGCCTTTTCAAGAAAGGTCAAGATATATCCCATTGGCAGACTCAGACGATCTCAAAAAACATTGCATAGCTGAAAAGGACGACAATAATACGAAAGTCAAGAAGTCCCTATGCCTCTCCCATCATGGTGGTGAGGAACAAGAATGGGTCTTTAAGAATGCATATTGACAATCATACTCTCCACAAAAAAACTATTCTAAATCAATACACCACCCTCGCTTCGAAGATGCTTTACAATGTATATCCGGGGCTAAGTGGTTCAAAGTGCTGGACCTGAGAAGTGGGTAACATCAGATCTCAATGCACCCTGACGATAGAGAGAAAATCGCTTTCATTTGTCTGGTGGCATTCAAACAAAGGCTTTCCCCTGATATTAGAGGTCCTTAAGACATCTTTAAACTCATAAGGTGGTATAAAATGTTAAAGAAAAGTAGCTCATAGTGTAATATTTAATATACTCCACTACAGTCCTGCATCATCAGCAGAAGAGAAACAGCGCTACATGTGACATTTGACAGCCCAATCCATAGGGCCACTTACAGGGCTGTGCTGGGAGGAGCCCGTACGATGTACCAGCATGTTCTGGCATAAAAAAAATGTCCTGAGTACAAGAACATGTTGATTTGTTAGTAGAATATCCATCTACATGGAATTCAAGACTATAGAGCGAGTCAAATTTGATTCTCTGGAGAAGAAATTATGAAGTGCTTTTTGACTTACCTTTAAACAATTGGTCCTTTTGATGTAGTGAGCTCCAGTCCATTAGGTGATGGTCATGCATCTGGAGTATTGAATGATAAACATCATATGATTTGTTGATTATTTAAGATTGCATGTACTGTATTTTCATGCTTTATTTTATTTGATTTACATATTTTTTTACACAATATTATTTTCTGTGCTGCCTGTTATCAGTTGTTTTTTTGTCATTTTATGAGAATTACTAACATTTAGTGCTGCCACCAGTCTAATTTATGGTGGCTGTGCACAGGTATTATGTACAGCATTGTACAGATGCAAAACATCTTTCAATTGTTTTAAATTTCAAATTGTCTCTGCACAGTATGGAGGCCAGAAAAGCAATTAACACAAGCATTCCAAGCCATTAGAGGTTTCTTGCTTGGTTTAAGATTTACACTTATCAATTCAAGCATCCTTTTGCCTAATTATGTTTGGTTGGGTGATATACTGTATACTTCTTGACTTCCTGAAACAAGAAAAAGTTAAACTTCCCATCCTAAAGAAAACGCGCAGATAGCAATGTCAGAAATTGTACTACAATATCTACAAAAAACGTGTTATGATTGTAGTACTATTCATCTCGCAGAGCAGTATGAGTACAAAAAAAATCTTTTTATGTTAAAAATACTTCTGCTTTTTGGGCAATAGTATAATGTTATAGGGGATATCATGTCATTGCTGGCTATTGTATTGTCCTTGCTGGCTGAAATATAATGATGTCATTACATTTAACGGTTTTGTTAGAATATATGTCTGTTTTCTAGACACTGGCATCCTAACAACCAATGATGTCATCAGTTGATAAGGAAGATGTCTGTTGCCTCCACAGCATCCTTGTTTGACCTTCCTCTGCCTCTCTCCCTCAGCACTGGGGTCACATTAGCAAACTGATGGAGAGAAACTGAGGGAGAAGAGAAACATTGGAATACTAGTCAGTAGTTCCAGTGTGCAAAAGTGTATTTGCTTTGGAAGAAAAAATCACCACTAATGTTGGATGTCCTACATGTGTGGATAGTGCTGCATTATGTAAAATTATTAGAATAGTTTTTTACAATTTAGAATGGGGTGCCTTGAGACTGTACGTAATTTGAGATTGAGAATTTGAGAACTTTGAGATTGTCTCTAATTTTAAAGGGTACCTTGACTGAAAAAAGTTTGAGAAACATTGACCTAGAGCAGGGATATGCAATTAGCGGACCTCCAGCTGTTACAGAACTACAAGTCCCATGAGGCATAGCAAGACTCTGACAGCCACAAGCATGACACCCAGAGGCAGAGGCATGATGGGACTTGTAGTTTTGCAACAGCTTGAGGTCATCTAATTGCATATCCCTGACCTAGAGCCTGACCCTAAATGAGTCATTCGGAATAGTGGCTATAAATTACTGTATTTATTGGCGTATAACACTCACTTTTTCACCATGAAAATCATGTGCAAATAGCGTGTGCGTGTTATACGCCAATACTTCAATTTTAGCTGCCTTGGAGGGGACAGGGGGACGGGGGGGGGGAGGGGGGGATGAGCGCCATCAGATTGCAGTGAGAATCTCCTGTTTACTTGGCGGCCTCTGTAATAGGAAGTCCTGTCTCCTGGGCCACCATTGGACCACTGTTCTGTCTATCATAGGAGATTCTCACTTTATGTAATCTGTCGGCGCTTGTTTGGCCCCCCTCCCGGTCCCCTTTAGGCTGCAGATGGGCATCGATCAGGCTGCAGTGATGGCAATGGTGATGCTGCTGCATTGAAGGCAATGGTGAGGCTGCTGAATTGATGGCAATGGTGAGGCTGCTGAATTGATGGCAATGGTGAGGCTGCTGAATTGATGGCAATGGTGAGGCTGCTGAATTGATGGCAATGGTGAGGCTGCTGCATTGATGGCAATGGTGAGGTTGCTGCATTGATGGCAATGGTGAGGCTGCATTGATGTGGACTGATGAGGCTGCATTGATGGCACTTGTGAGGCTGCAGATGGGCATTGATCAGGCTGCATTGATGGCAATGGTGAGGCTGCAGATGGGCACTGACCCAAAGTTCCTTATTTAAAATTAAAGTTTTTTTTTCCTGAAACTTCCTTCTTAAAATGAATGTGCGTGTTATAGGCCTGTGCGTATTATACGCCGATAAATACGGTACTTTGAATTGTGGTTTAAATTTGGGTTTTTAAGGTCTGAGCTTTGTAATTGTGGTGAAATCCAAGATTAAACACTTATTTTAATATGTGAGTGTCAAGTCCAATGAGTTTACATAGAATTATAGGGAAAACGATGTCAGATCTCACGTAAGACTTAAGACACCCATAAAATTTGGATGATGCTATATAAAATATTGCTTGAATAGGTTGAAACTTTTTTTTCTTGGAGTCATGTAACACAACTTATGTTGATTGTAAACCTTGCAACATGTTACAGTCTGATCATTCAGATAAGCCTGGTCAGGTACAAGGCTTCGCCAATTAGGACACCAGAGCACTGTCAGAGTCCTAACTGCACACAGTGATGATGACTTTCTCCAATGATGGCTCAGTGCTCATAATCCCACCCCACACTATAATAGGTAACTTCCCATAAGAAGCTTTTGCATTGTGTTGGGGTCAGTTTGCTACTAGCGAGTTAGTGTGTTCACTGATTGTGACTCTGAGTGTAGAGTGTTAAGCTGGCCATACACTATACAATTTTCCTGTTCAACTTTCCTTTAGATTTACCAAAACCATATAATATGAGGTCAAACCTAAACCCTTTCAATTTGTATGCAACCAGACAGGCCCTTGCACTACATAGTTGAAGGTAAATCTAAAGGAAATTGAATCAGAAAATTGTATAGTGTATGGCCAGCCTTAGTGTAGTGTTAGTATAGTGTGTCAGTGTAGTGTCAATGTAGTGTATTAGTGTAGTGCAGTGTTTAACCACTTTCTAACTGGGCACTTAAACCCCTTAAAACCACTTAACCTTAAACAATTGCGCAGTCATGCAGCACTGTACCCAAATGAAAGCTTTAACATTTTTTTCCCACAAATAGAGCTTTCTTTTGGTGGTATCTGATCACCTCTGGGTTTTTTATTTTTTGTTAAAAAAATGAAAAAAGACAAAAGATTTTGAAAAAAAATACAAAACAGTTTTATATTTTGGTATAAAATTTTTCAAACAGGTATTTTTTCTCCTTCGATGTACGCTGATGAGGCTGCATTGATGGGCACTGATAAGGTGGCACTGGTGGGCACTGATAGGCGGCACTGGTGGGCAATGATGAGGTGCCGCTGGTGAGGTGCCGCTGGTGGGCACTGATGAGGTGACACTGGTGAACACTGAGAGGCGGCACTGATGGTTGGCACTGATGGGCAGCACTGAAGGGCATTGATAGGTGGCACTGAAGGGCATTAATAGGTGGCACTGGTAGGTTACACCGATAGCTGGCACTGGGCACTGATAGGTGGCAGTGATGGGCACTGATGGGTGGCAGTGATGGACAGTGATGGGCACTGGTAGGTGACACTGATAGGCAGCACTGCTAGGTGGCACTGATAAGGCATTGATTGGCACCACTGGTGGGCATTGATAGGTGGCACTCGTGGGCATTGATAGTTGGCACTGATTGGTGACACTGATATACACTGGTGGCACTGATATGCACTGTGGGCACTGGTAGGCAGCACTGGTGGGCACAGATGAGGCGGCTGTGCCTCTTCCTCTTCGGGACCGATGTTCCTTACACAGACGCTTGTAAGGAAGCTTGTAAAAAAAGTGGTTAACGATCTTCTGTTTACCTCACATGATCAGCTGTCATTGGCTCTAGGAAGGGTTCTGGTCGTCCCAAACGTCTTCCATTTAAGGATTATGGAGGCCACTGTGCTCTTGGAAGCTTAAGTGCAGCAGAAATTGTTTTGTAACCTTGCCCAGATCTGTGCATTGCCACAATTCAGTCTCTGAGCTCTTCAGGCAGTTCCTTTTACCTCATGATTCTCATTTGCTCTGACATGCACTGTGAGCTGTAAGGTCTTATATAGACAGGTGTGTGGCTTTTATAATTAAGTCCAGTCAGTATAATAAAACACAGCTGGACTCAAATGAAGGTGTAGAACCATCTCAAGGATGATCAGAAGAAATGGACAGCACCTGAGTTAAATATATGAGTGTCACAGCAAAGGGTCTGAATACTTAGGACCATGTGATATTTCAATTTTTCTTTTTTAATAAATCTGCAAAAATGTCAACAATTCTGTGTTTTTCTGTCAATATGGGGTGCTGTGTGTACATTAATGAGGAAAAAAATTAACTTAAATGAATTTAACAAATGGCTGCAATATAACAAAGAGTGAAAAATTTAAGGGGGTCTGAATACTTTCCATCCTCACTGTATATGTCAGTGCCCTCCCACACACCTGTATATATGTCAGCCCCCTCACACACACCTGTATATATGTCAGCCCCCCACACACCTGTATATATGCCAGCCCACCCACTAGGGGCGTTGCTAGGTCTACAAAAGATCTGGGGCTAGAGCCCATAGCAGCGTAGTAAAGAAAGTCATATGCTTGGGCGGGCATACACATGTATATACAGTAATATACGTGTGTATATATATCCCCAGAGAGCCCCCCCACTTACATCAGGGTCCCCAGAGAGCCCCCCCACTTACATCAGGGTCCCCAGAGAGCCCCCCCACTTACATCAGGGTCCCCAGAGAGCCCCCCCACTTACATCAGGGTCCCCAGAGAGCCCCCCCACTTACATCAGGGTCCCCAGAGCCCCCCACTTACATCAGGGTCCCCAGAGCCCCCCCTTACATCAGGGTCCCCAGAGAGCCCCCCCTTACATCAGGGTCCCCAGAGAGCCCCCCTCACACTAGGGTCCCCAGAGAGCCTCCTCCTTACATCAGTGTCCTCAGAGAGCCTTCCCCTTTCATCAGGGTACCCAGAGGTCCCCACCACTTACATCAGGGTTCCCAGAGAGCCCCCCTTTAATTGGGGTCCCCAGAGAGCCTCTGCCTTAAAAGCAGGGTCCCCAGAGAACCTCTCCCTTGCATCAGGGTCCCCAGAGAGCCCTCCACTTACATAAGGGTCCCCAAAGAGCCCCCCTCCCCTTGGGGACCCCTGCAGAGACTCGGGGCTATTGGCCCAAGATTCGGGGGTTTAGGCCCAAAAGCCACTCTCTAGCGATGCCCCTGCCACCCACACACCTGTATATATGTCAGCCAGCCCCTTACATACACAAACCTGTATATATGGCAGCCCCTCACATACACAAACCTGTAAACACACAAGGCTCTGGCCCCTCCCTATACACAAACAGCCCCATTCCTTTCCCTCACAGCCCCTACTTGTAAAGAAAGTCTTCCTACCTTGTCCCAGCCCATTTTCACAAAGCTGACAAGTTGCTGAGAAGCACAGTACAAATCACACGAGGGGTGGACATACACATAGTAACCAGAGGTGGCAGTAAGGAGCTTGATGTCTGAGTTCAGTGACACGAGAACAGCAGAAGCTGTGAAATTATTTCTGTAATGCACAGCACGGCTCCCCTTCACTAGTCCTCCCTTCTTCTGACCCAGGCAGGCCCTTGGGCCCCGGGGTCCCTTACAGTTGTGACAGGTCTACCCCCTGATGGCGGCCCTGACTGTAGGAGACGGTCCTGTCACTTGCTGGACTTTTTTGGGCTCCCTGAAGCCTTCTTCACAAATGCAGTCGAAATGTTTTTTATGGGATTAAGTTCATTTTCATGGTAAAGAGGAACTGTGCAATTAATTGCAATTCATATAGTCACTCTTCATAACATTCTGGAGTAGATGCAAATTGCCATCATAAAAACGGAAGCAGCAGACTTTGTGAAAATGAATATTTGTTTAATTCTCAAAACTTCTGGCCACGGCTGTACAGTGTGTGAGTATAGTGTAGTGTCAGTGTAGTGTGTTAGTGCAGTGTTTAACACAGCATTACATAACATTTAGTGCTGTATACCCTGTTTTTTTTTTTTTTGTCTCCTGCCTACCCCCTTTTTTAACCACTAGCCGACCGCCCGCCGTCAAATGGCAGAATGGTTCCTCTGCGCAAATCGCCGTAGCTGTACTGCGGCTACTTTAAGGGTTATAGGGGGCAGAACACTGATCGGTCTCCTCCCCCCATCAGTCCCACCCCCCCACAGTTAGAACATACAGCGAGGGAACACATTTAACCCCTTGATCGCCCCCTAGTGTTAACCCCTTCCCTGTCAGTGACATTTATACAGTAATCAGTGGCTATTTATAGCACTGATCGCTGTATAAATGTCAATGGTTTCGAAAAAGTGTCAAAAGTGTCCGATCTGTTTGCCGCAATGTCGCAGTCACAATAAGAAATCACAGATCACTGCCCTTACTAGTAAAAAAAAAAAAAAAAAATCATAAAAAGGCCATAAATCAATAAACTATTTTGTAGGCGCTATAACTTTTGCGCAAACCAATTAATATACACTTATTGTGATTTTTTTTTTTTACCAAAAATATGTAGAAGAATACATATCGGCCTAGACTGAGGGAAAAATTTGTATTTTTTTTTTAAATTGGGATATTTATTATAGCAAAAAGTAAAACATATTGTGTTTTTTTCTAAATTGTTGCTCTTTTTTTGTTTATAGTGCAAAAAATAAAAACCGCAGAGGTGATCAAATACCACCAAAAGAAAGCTCTATTTGTGGGAAAAAAAGGACATCAGTTGTGTTTGGATACATAGTGGCACAACTGCGCAATTGGCAGTTAAAGCGAGGCAGTGCCATTTTACAAAAAAATGGCATGGTCAGGAAGGGGGTAAATCGGGTAAAGTGTAAGCCTCAGTTTTTCTGACTGCGACGTGATATTCCCCCTTTTTTATTTTTTTGTTTTTTTATAGTTTCTACATTTTTGTCAGTGTCAGTCCTCAATTTAAAGCGCACCAAACACCCCTTTTCATTCAAAAACATGAATCCAATCACAAATTTTCCCATTTCTTTTACATTTGGGTAATAAGCGCCCTCCACCCATCATGTCTGGGAGGCTAACAAGTAGAGGAAGATGTTCCCATGTCAATATGAGGGGGCCAGCAGTGTCTGTGTACACAGGCAAAGGTGGACGTGGTCTGTCCTCAGGCAGGGCACATTTGTCTCTGTTTAGTGATGTCGCCTGTGCTATCCAGCCACTGCATGCAGAGTAGGTGGTGGACTGGCTTACTAAATCATCCTCATCATCCTCTGTGATCCAAGTTGACACTAGTGAGCAGTCCACCGCAGCTGCCAGTGCGGCTTATTCTGCCTCCTTGTCTACAGCTACTCCTGCCATAGCCCCAGCATCATGCACAGAGGAGTCAGCTGAATTATTTGAACACAGCGTCAGCCACTTGATTTGAGGATGCACAGAAATTACTTGATTCTGATGTTGGTTCTGAGGTAGAGGAAAGAAGTAACATGAACTAACAGAGAGGAGAGAACACTGATAAACAACAAATTTGCAGTCATGTTCCGCCAGCTGCAGCGTATTGCCAATTTGGCTCCAGTGATGATGAGAATTGAGGGGATGATGATGATGAGGTCACTGATGCAACTTCGGTGCTGGATAGAGCAGAGGATGAAAGTAAGGGGGAGAAACAACCCCAATGAGGCAGGATGTCCTCCAGAGGCAGCCATCATGGAAGAATAGAGAGCAGCTACCCTATTCCATCAGATCGTGGAGCTGTTATCTCCCAGCCTACTTCCCACAGCTGTGTGGGCATTTTTTAACACATGTGCAGCCGATCGCACTGTTGCAATTTGCAATCTCTGCCGTAAGCAGATTAAGCATGACAAAAACACCAGCCATTTGGGTACCACATGTTTCACAAGGCATTTAACCTCCTGCCACTCAGCCCATTGGCAAGAGCACCTGAAAGACACACACAAGGGACACAATTCTTCTCCTTTTTACTCCTCACCTTTCATGTCTACCCCCACTATATCTCATGACCTCTCAGCAGCCTTCCCTGACAAGGTTGATGGTATAAGAAAGGGTGTCACAGGTCCTTGCAACATGTCTGCCAGCAGCACACCACCAACTGTAGAGTCTAGCATGCAAATTTCTTTGCCCCATACACTCTCTGCCACCCACATTCCCTAGCATCTAAATTCCAGCTTGTCCAAATAGCTGGCTTTACAACTCCTGCCTTTCCATCTGGTGGATTCTGTTCCCTTCCATGAATTTGCAGAATGTACTGTACCACAATGGCAGGTTCACTATTTCTTTGCACGTAAGGCCATTTCAGCTCTGTACCATAATGTGGAAGCCAATGTTTTGGTATTGTTGGGCAAGACAGTCAGCAGCAAGGTCCACATTACTGATGACATGTAGTCCAGCAAGAATGGTCAGGGACAATATATTTTGTTCACAGCACACTGATTAACTCTGCTTGCAATTATGAAAGATGCAGGACAGGGCTGGAGCTTGTTTTACCACCTCGTCTCCATACAGCTGGTGGTGATGATGCAAGATCTGTCAGCTCCACCTCTCCTCCTCCTCCTCATCCATGCCCTCCTCTGCTGGATTGTCCTATGAACCACCAGTACGCCCTAAGCGTTCAAGGGGCCATTCAATGAGTCAGGCTAAAAGATGCCATGCAGTGCTTCAGCTGGTCTGTCTAGGGGACAGGAGCCACACTGCAGTAGAGATTCTTTCAGCTCTGCTGGGGTAGGCTCAGAGGTGGTTCATGCCACAGAAGCTTGAGCCAGGAATGGTGATGTGCGATAATAGAACTAATCTTCTGTCCCCCTTTAACAGGGAAAGTTGACAAATGTGCCATGCCTGGCACATGTACTCAATTTGGTGGTTCAGTGTTTCCTAATTAGGTGTCCAGGTTTGCAAGATCTTCTAAAGCAGGCCAGAAGAGTCTGCAGCCATTTCAGGTGATCATACACAGCCATTGTTTCTTTTAGCTGAAATTCAGTGGAAATTCCACCTGCCCTTTTCCCACACCAATGGTTGCTGATAAAGAATGCATGCACTGTACTGTCACCATCTGAGGAGGCAACAAGGATGGTGAGCCATGACAATGCATGTATCAGTGACACAATCCCACTTGTGTTCCTGCTGGAGCATACTCTGCGTGGCATTATGGACAGGGCACTCGAGGCAGAGCAGTGGGAAGAGGGGGACTTCCTTTCCTCTCAAGGCCCGCTTTATGCAGACATCATTCTTGTGACACCACAGGAGGAGGAAAAGGACTCTGGCAGTTTTGGAGGCATAGAAGCAGAGGAAGACATACGTCAAACCATAAGGGATAATGTTCAGTCCCCAGAAACCTTGGGAGTGTTACGTGACTGGGAGGAGGAAGTTCCAGATACTGTAATCCTTAGTGACCCTGAAGGCTTCTCATGCCTCCACAAACTTGCGGTGCATGGGCTCCCTTTTTCTTCAAAGCCTGCAAAAGGACCTGAGAATTTTTGGCATCAAGGAAAAGGTGCATTGTTGGCTGGCAACCCTCCTTGATCACCATTACAAGGAGGAAGTCTCAGAACTCATCTTACCCTCACAGAGGGTGCACAGGATGGAATATCTTGAGGATACCTTAAAGAGGAGTTTGTGTAATGCCTTTCCAGGCTCTGGTGGATTACAATCTCCTGGTAAAGCTAATCTTCACGCTTCTGTTGGTCAAAGGAGGAGCGGTGGAAAAGGGGCCGCCTCAGTGATGCATTTCAAAAAATTTTCAGTCCTCGGCGCCCAGGGCTGTCAGTTTCAAGATCCTATCGGCAATGTCTGCATCTAATGGTGAAGATTATCTAGGGGCAAAACAGACATGGAGAGCTTTCCAGTAGACGATCCACTGGGTTTCTGGGTCATGAAAATAGACCACTGGCCAGAACTTGCCCCGTATGCAACTGAGCTGCCAGGTTGCCCTGTCCTGCTTTTTTTCCAAATGGAACTGTATGTACCCAAACCACATCACATGAGATCATTCACATTCACTGCATTCCACTATCCCCTTAAATAGAATAAAACATTAGTTGAAATCACAGGAGAATTGAGAAGAATGGACTTTATAGGCCTACTTAAAAAGGTTTTTTATTTATAAAAAATATTAAAGACATGGACACATAAAACACATATAAATTTGTTAAAGTGATAAAAACATGTCTCAATAACCAAGCAGTCTGTACTAATATACAATTTAGTCATTCTGTTTTTTTCTGCATCCTTACCAGACCTATCTAGCTCCAGAAGAAGCACTATTTTAGCACAAAACTAGTCGAGCAAGCCTTTTGAACCCTTGAAAAACAGAATCAACACTTCCTGAAATGAAATTGCCAACCCCTAACTTATTATTATAGGGTTGTACCCTTCAAGGTTATTGTATATGTTTTTCTTACTGGGGCAATTGTCATGTTTAGGACTTCTTTTGGTCTACCAGCACAGTGTTTCCGGTCCAGTTGGATGCTGGACCCTTGCTTTGTTATCGAGACATGTTTTAATCACTTCCACAAATTTATATGTGTTTTATGTGTCCATGTCTTTAATATTTTTCATTAAAAAAAATTGTAAATCTTTTTAAGTATTCCTAAAAATTCCATTCTTCTCAATTCTCCAGTAGTCTTAACTATCTAATAGGACGTGGCATAGTATATTTTCTTTGCTGTCCACAGTGCCACCCTGTGGTGACAGCGTTAATGCTATTATTCCGAATAAAACATTAGGCATACACCAATTGGGCCTGCTATCCCTGAATAAGGCCTCTTTGACATGGGTGGCTGTCCTGCCGCTGTTAAAAGCATGTTTTGTTGTTTTGGAATTCCAAGACTCCAGGCACAGCTATCACTTGTTAGTTGTACATTGCGATTAGCAGCGATTACTTGCGTTTACATGCGGCTACGTTTAGCTGTGGTGGAACATTCTTGCCATTTCTGATGTGCTTCCTGTTGTTTTTTATTCCTTGTTACTGCTGCTATCCGCAGGTGAAATAGTACACTGCGATTACCTGCGGTTCTGTACAGATAGCTGTAATAAATCAGTCCTGGACGCAATCAAATTAATTTTTTGTAACAGCACAAAACCCCATGTAACAAAACCATCACTAAATGTAGTGTGTGAATGGGGCCATAGGAAAGAATTGTCTGAGTTTAGCTGTGGTAGATAACTTCATCTATCCGCAGCTAAATGCTGAATTCTATCCACCCATGTGATAGGGCCCTAAAACTGTCCACTTGCTAGCCAGTTTTATACTGTTAAATCCACTACAGTGTCTTTGTTTTGTTTTTGTTGTTTTATTTTGTTTTTTGTTTTTAATTTAGAAACTCTTTAGACTTACTAATGGGTAAAAGAATATAGTCAGTAAAGTAGGGTATGCACTATAAGAAAATCGGGTGAACGATTGTCCGTTTTCCTCATTGTTGCACAGCAAATCGGAACCGATGAAAGAAAAATCGTACAAAAATGATCATATGACAAAGGCTTTTTTTTTTGTTGCTTATTGTTTCCTGATCATGCGCAGTCTTTCGTTTTTGATTTTTCTCGTACGAAAATCATACAAAAACAGTACACATTCTGTTCCCGTACGAGAAACATTTTGGAGCTTGTGCCTTCCAAAATTTTCATTTAGAAGGTCTGAGTCGGCTGTAGAAAGTTGTGTACACACTTTACGAAAATCGTACAAAAGTTCATCGGACGAAAATGTTTGCCTGATTTTCTTATAGTGTGTACGAGCCTTAAGACTTAACAAAATAAGATGTAAAAATATATAATTATTTATAAAGCATTCACTAAACAGTGATTCAGTAACTGCCTAAACACACTCAGGTCTTACACAAAGAACAATATAAAAGGGTTAAGTACAGCGCTGCACTGAAAGTAACCTAAAACAGCAGCCAACACACCCGTAGACTCAGGATCAAAATAACAACAGAAAATTCAAAAGTGTGGCGCTATAAGCTCCGTAAATATGTAATGAATAAATATATCAAAATGATAAGAAAAACCTACAAATTAAGTGACTTCAAAGCAAACATTTCAGTGTAAACCAAAAAGTGCCACGTGAACAGATGTAACAGTGACTAGTGAACAAAGTAATAACACTTATATACATTCACCAATTCAAATGGTAAGTAAAAAACATCAGAGATGGTATTAAATATAAAATCCATATCACAATAGGTGAAATAATGATAAAAAAGCAAAAAGTCTGTGGTAGCAGTGCATAGGCGATGATGAACAAGTGTCTCCTGAACATGCAGAGGGATTGTTTAGACCCGGCAACCTGGCAAATAAATGGACCGTAGGGAGACCAGAAGTGCACGGAAGATTGAAATCAGTGCCAGGACCATCACCAGAAATCTTGGAGGCTTACCAGAAATAGTGGCCTGAAATAGCATATGCCATACAGGTCAAAAGAGCTTGATGACCAACAGGTCTGGGTGTTTTATCTGGTTAGATGTCATCACCACACAGAAAGGGGAAAGTAATCAGCTCGGCTTCCACATCAATGGATACACCACCATAAGCCAAGCGGATGATTCGTGTTGCATGTGAGGGGTAAAAACACTCACATAGCGTGATAACGTTTAAACTTGGATTTATTAAAAATTAAGAATAAAAAACAAACTCACATTTTCAGAAGAAAGGAATAGCATGTAAATTGTGTAGCGGTAGTTGTGAGGGGTCCACCCGACATGTTTCAACTAAACAGTCATCATCTAATTATTTATAAAGCATTCACTAAACAGTGATTCAGTAGCTGCCTAAACACACTCAGGTCTTACACAATGAGCTGCATAAACAGATAAAATATTTTTTTCCCATTTCCGCAAGAAAAAAAGGTGATTCTACAACAAACATTAGATTGTTTAGGGAAAGTCAGCTGGTGCATTCACAGCAAACTCTTCATTTTGGGCAAGGGTGCAATGGAGATTGCTTCAGCAATCAGAAAATATTCATGAGCTTTGATCTGTTTGGTCTCCATGCAATCACCGCAGCAAAATAAGTTTGATAGAGGACCTTGTGCTTTGGTATCCACATAGATCAGTGTTCCAATTAGGTTTGAGTGGAATATCTTTGTTACTGATGCAGATGCAGAGCAATAGCAAGATCAATCCATCGGTATACACATCTGTGGCCATGTAAAAAGGCTGTCGCAGCTTTAATTCAGGAGATATGGTCACTTGCAAGCATTTTACTTAGGCATCATGCACATGGGCATATTAAAAAAAGTTCCTCAATACACCACATCTGATTTTTATCCAGAATAAAACCATGCCTAATGGTGCAAATTATGCGTGCATTTATGCGCATTATCACGCATGCTGCGATTAGAAGAACATCATTTTTCACATACTCCCCTTGCTCATTTTTCACTCCCAGATGAACACAATACATAATTTCTTTAAAAAATATGTAAATGTAATTTAGCACAATTTTGGTGCTAACCGCCCCTTGGGAGATGTGCTACATACAGTAACATTCTTGACTTGCTTTTGTATCTACCATAGATCCTATTGCAAATTTGATCAACAAGGCAACTCTGCTGTGTTGAGGAGGAGGAGAAGGTTGAGACAGTTAGAGAAGAGATCCAGTCATTGCTATTGGAAACATCCTTTGGTGTCTCAGCATTTGTCAAGTAATACTTTGCCAGCATGTACAGAGAGTTGTGTAAATATCCTGAAATGTTTTTTAAATCCACCCGGATGTTTACTGGCATGTTTGATGTCCTACCTGAGAGTATGTAACTCAGACTCATTGTTATAGATACAGACACGAGGAGTAGTGTGTGTAACCGGAAGAGCAGATCCTGGCAATTTTCAGGTGTGTGGGGTAAGGAAAAGGTCAGGGTTCTGGACCAGAATTTGGCTCTCAGGTTTCAGGCCTTTTTATCTTGTCTAAGAGATCATTAGCCTCTTGCTCATTTTAATAATTAAAGTGGATGTAAACCTGATTCATGAAATTTGAGCTGGGCACATATATCTGCAGTGAACTCCTGACAAATTCTCTGTCACATATGATAAAAGCCACCTGAATTTTATGTTGTGGAGGATGCTATAAAAAGATTAGCAGAACCCTGAACGATTCAACAAACAGAGCTGAAAGTCTCTACCTATGAGGAGAGGGGGTGTGTGCCTCTCCTCCAATCAGCTTTCTTGGCTTTATGCCCAGGCTTCATTGCAGTGTTAAACAGGAAGAGAAAATCTCCTAACATGATCTGAACTTTCTAAACAATATATAAAGCTGGAGACAGCAGATATATATGTACAACTTATGTAGGGAGATTTGTTTAATCTCTGTGTATCATCTGACGCTTTTCACTTCATTGGGTATATATGAGGGTTTACACCACTTTAACTCAACCACGTTTGGATTTCTATTGATTCTATTGATTCAGTGTACAATATTCTTTTTTAACCACTTGCCTACCGGGCCAATTCTGACATTTCTCTCATGCATGTAAAAATAAGCAATTTTTTGACTGAAAATTTCTTAGAACCCCTAAACGTTATATATTTTTTTGAGCAGAAGCCTTTCAGTATAAAATGATGGGAGTTGCAATTATTTATGTTGCACAATATTTGCACAGCGGTTTTTCCAAACACAAATCTTTTGGAAAAGATAAACTTTAGTGAATTTTAGTGCGCACAAACACAATATAATGCTGAGTAAATACATACCAAACATGTCACGCTTTAAAATTGTGCACACCCTTATGCCCTGTACACACGGTCAGACATTGATCGGACATTCCGACAACAAAATCCATGGATTTTTTCCGATGGATGTTGGCTCAAACTTATCTTGCATACAAACGGTCACACAAAGTTGTCGGAAAATCCGATCGTTCTAAACGCGGTGACGTAAAACACGTACATCGGGACTATAAACGGGGCAGTAGCCAATAGCTTTCGTCTCTTCATTTATTCTGAGCATGCATGGCACTTTGTGCGTCGGATTTGTGTACACACAATCGGAATTTCCGACAACGGATTTTGTTGTCGGAAAATTTTATAGCATGCTCTCAAACTTCGTGTGTCGGAAATTCCAATGGAAAATATGTGATGGAGCCCACACACTGTAACTTTATTTATTTTTTATCAACACATTATTGCTCTAACAGAGTTGGGAAGTGTGCTATACAGTGTTCATGTGGACGATAACACAGAACACAGAGGTGCTACATTGCTGTTCTGACTCCAAATGTTGTAATAGCCATTATGCCTTTCTGAACCCAATATACAGTAAAACCTTGGTTAACGAGTAACACGGTTAATGAGCATTTTGAAAGACAAGCAACTTTTTTTTTAAAAATCCTGACTCGGTTTGTGAGTTTTGTCTCGCAAAACAAGCAGAATTCAAGCTAATGTAGTGTGCAGTACCGCATTTGGTCAGAGGTGCAGGGGCGCCGGTGACACTCGGAACAGTTCTGAGCCGCTCAGAAATACTCGGAACCACTCAGAAATACTCGGAAACTCCCGGAAATACTCAGTTCCCGAGTGTTTCTGAGCGTTTCCGAGGGTTTCTGAGTTTAGTTGAGCTGTCCCTGAGTATTTCCGAGGCTCTCCGGTGCCCCCCCACCTCTGCCCACATGCGATATTGCATGCAATAGAAGTCAATGCAGAACAAATTATCTTCGTTTCCATTGAGTTCTATGGGGAAACTCGCTTTGATATGCGAGTGCCTTGGATTACAAGCATTCTCCTGGAACGGATTATGCTCATAATCCAAGGTTCCACTGTACTTGGCCTGAAAATAGCGGAGAAAATCACTACAAATAATCTTCTTCTGAAATTGAATTTGATGAAAAACAATGGAACATATATTCCACACAAATAAATATGCTACCAACATTAGTGTTTGCTGTAAATTGTCTCCAGTATTGCTCCTGTTTGCGAGAGGCTTCCATTTTGCCAAAGCCCAGAGACCCTGAGCAGCAGTAATTTTTTAGCCTTTCAGCAGATCGGCCTCTAGTAGATCTGATTTTTGGCACAGTGCCAAGAATAAAGAACAACAAGGGCACTTTTTAATGTTTTATATAGCTATACCTGCAAAAGGGGCCAGCATGAAGTGATCTATCAGGACTTAATTTTCTGACTAAAGTTCCACTTGAACTCACCAAACATCCACAAATATCTTTATTGCATGCAGTAGGTTGAGGTAAACAATTTGATGCAGCAGCTGTGTTAATGGAAAATTTAATACTTACCTTTCTGTAATTTTCCTTTCCTGGTGCCTATCCATGGCAGCATATATATAGCATGCATATGGTTGATTACTCCGCCCCCAACCAACCCACAGGACCAATTTTAACTCTATAAAAGAAAGAGTCAGCCCCCCCATATGCCATTCTTGTAACTAGACTCAAACATATAAGGATTATAGAAAGAGAGGGCATATACTGCCATGGTTAGGCACCAGGAAAGGAAAATTACAGAAAGGTAAGTATTCAATTTTCTGTTTTCCCGGTGCCTTCATGGCAGCATACATATGGTAAATAACACGCTCACAGGGAGGGCGCCCCACTTCCCTTACCTTGGGCTGGCTCCATAATGAGAAGCACGAGTCTGTTCTTATAAGAGGGAACCTCTCCCAGCTCTTAGGGGATGTTTCCTCATGAGAGCTGCTGCCCATAATGAAGGCATACAGCTCCTTATATACAGACAGCTAGCCCGGGCGCACCAAGATGGTCGCCGACGGCTTCACGAAGCCACCGCGCATGTGCCGATGATGTCACATCCCCCGTGATGCGGCGGCGCCGCCTCTGAAGGGCATAAGCCAGTCCCAGAAGGTGCACGCAAATCGCCGCAGATATTACACAGCGAGGGGAGGCAACTACTGCCATTCCAAGCCGCTCTCTTGTGCCAAGAGGGATAAAGGAGCGGTAATGAGCTGAATTGAGCACAAGCAGGTGGGGGCTGTCCTTACATTGGAGTAGATTTCCCAGCAGAGAAACACAGGGAATGCCTAAGCTCCTGACCCTAAAAAGATCCACAGAAAAACGGGTTCCCATACTTTTTGGTGCCTTTAGCAGCCTAAGTTATGGGACTCAATATACAGGGGAACATGAACCTGTAATGGTTGTACCAACATAGTGGTATAGTAAGGGCAGTATCCAGGTGATCCATGATCCTGCAGGTTTGAGGACAGAGAAAAGAATGGCGTATGGGGCGGGGTGACTCTTTCTTTTATAGAGTTAAAATGGTTCCTGTGCGTTGGTTGGGGGCAGAGTAACCAACCATATGTATGCTATATGTATGCTACCATGAAGACACCAGGAAATTGAAGTGTCCAAGGCAGTAAAAATAAATGTTTGCTCTTCCGAGCCTCAATGTGTGCTTGTAGGAACAATACAGGAGCTCACAATGAAGAAGAGGAAATTATATTACACAAAAAGGGAAGGAATTACAGAACTTACATGTAACCAAAACAATGACCACAAGGTGGCAGTATAATAAAAAACAAACGACTATAAAAGCAACATAGGCTATATACATAAAAGCAAGTGCATTGCTCATTTAACTGCTGAAGACAGTACATGTGCAGTGTCTGTACACATAGGACAAGATACTGAGAAATACTCATAGTTTTCAGATTTGAACTGGTACTGTGTCAGGTTTATGCACAAAGAACAAAAACAGAATTATATCCAGATTGTAAAGTACAAGAAGTTGTATTATGAAATGTCCATATGCATATGTAAATATTTATTAACATTCATAAACAGTAACCGAACCAGCAAAATACACAGTTACTGCATTTTATACATAGTAACATATAAGGGCTGCCTTGGAAAACATAGGGTGACCTGGCACCTGACTGGTCTGGTCTCTAGTGAAGAGTAATGTACGGGGTTTGTACATCATGCAGGTTGTGAGTAGTAAAAATCAGGTTGACTCCCTAGATTTAAGGGCACGTTGACATAGCTGCTGTTCCAGGACTGTTTATAAAATTTCAAAATGGGCCCTAAAAGGGAATGTAGCATTATATTCTGTGCACTGACAGACAGCAGAGATATGCATCTTCATCTAATTAGTGTACTGCTATGTGCAAACAATGTTTACTTAAAATGGAACTCCACCCAAAAGGGGAAGTTACGCTTTCAGCACTCCTCCTCCCCCCTCCTGGCATGTAATTTTTTGACAGGTACCCGCTCCCACTTCCGCTTGGACCCCTTTTTTACAAATAATAACTCAAATAATTAGAACAATTTTTTACCCATAGTATTCTCATATATTCTCCATCCTCTAGACAGATGCCGTCATTACATGATATATTGTCGCGCCAATGCGATTATGCTTATAAGTAGCATGACACAATAATCTAGTTCTTTAGGCACCGTTATTATTTATTTTGTGTTCAATAATTATTGTTATTATTATCATCATCCCTGGTTTGTTCTCAATTATCTTTATCATTATTATTTCTGGCTCATCCTCAACAATATACATAAATATATCCTTTTATTACTTTTTCTCACATTATATATTGTGTGTATGTGTGTGTATGTATGTGTATATATGTGTGTATATATATATATATATATATATATATATATATTATTATCCTTTTCCATCTATTTCCCATTTTGTATTTATTTATTTTTTATTATTTATTATTTTTTATTATTTTTTATTTTTTCAATTTAGGCTTTTACTCTGAATGTTTTAATCAGTCATGCTTTTCTGGTAGCAGACTCCCTTGTTTCTAGCTACGCTAATGTCTTTTCTCCTTCGTCAGCTGTAGCGTGTTTTAGTCCTAATGTACGGAGCTACTTAAGTCCCCCTTCTCTCCCGTTCACCCTACACTTGAAAAAGGAGCGCACATGCCCAGTGTGAGCTTCACACATGCTCTGAAACGCGCTGTGGTCTGTTCTACCCCGGTGACGTCACACGCCCACGAGTGCCCTGTCAGACCAACGGAGCTTCCATCCAGCCCAGCTGCAAATTTTTCCTTGCGGGGGACCGCGGCCATCCCTTCGGAACCATCTTGCAGCCTCTTGCCATGGACACTGGGACTGATCCAGGATATCTTCCCCTTCGGAGCCGTACTTCCCTTACCTTATTGTAAGTGTGGATTACTTGTTTACTGCTACAAATGAATACCTGCACTCAGAGGAGCTTTCTTTTGTTTTTTTTTCTCATGCTTGAACCGCCTAGACCAGTGATGGCGAACCTTGGCACCCCCAATGTCTTGGAACTACATTTCCCATGATGCTCTACTACACTGCAGAGTGCATGAGCATCATGGGAAATGTAGTTCCAAAACATCTGGGTGCCAAGGTTCGCCATCACCGGCCAAGACGATCCGAGCAAAAGTTCTTCTCTCCCCCTCCCTCACTGCAATCTTCTGGGACATGTCACAGGTTCCAGAAGATTGCCTAACCATTTCAGGGGCGGGGCGCAGCACGACCGACGCATGCGCAGTGCGCAACCGGCTGTGAAGCCGCAAGCTGTCACAGCCGGGTGCCCACAGTTGTAATGCTGGCGAGAGGAGAGGGAGAGAATCGAGGGTTCGGGCAGGCATATTGCAGATCCTGGGATAGGTGAGTGTGTGTTTATTAAAAGTCAGCAGCTACACTTTTTGTAGCTGCTGACTTTTAATAAACACAAAAACGACTGCAGATCCGATTTAAGCTGACCATAGATGATAATATTCTCTTGCC
Organism: Aquarana catesbeiana; assembly: GCF_042186555.1. NCBI lineage: Eukaryota > Metazoa > Chordata > Amphibia > Anura > Ranidae > Aquarana > Aquarana catesbeiana. The sequence continues at coordinate 142,602,830 of NC_133333.1, forward strand.
TTCCACCAGGGGTGGAAGTAAGAAAAATTGCTTGATTTGACCATGTTGATGGGGCAATCCCATCCGCTGCACTATTATATTCTGCCGGGGGGGGGGGGGAAGGATTCCCAGCTAGCAGAATACAAAGGTTACTGCTAGCAGCTATAGCCACTGGCTTTAACTGTATGTAGAAAAATCTGACATGCTGGCTGTACCCAACTTGATCGATGGCTAAAATGGGTACAATCAGCCTGCCCATACTTGGATCTAAATTCGGCCGGTACCTGCAGAACTGGCCGAATTTCAATCCATCGATGGCTGGCTTTAATTAAATGTTTCTATCAAATCTCCAAAATAAAATGAGTGTTATTTAACCCCAAAAATATTCCATCTGCAGAGGTATAGTGAAAAAGATCTACATGCCATATAATAATGAACTCTCAATATATGAGAATGTAGTATGCAGTAATTCCTTTTACAGTTAATATGACTGCATCAGAAAACAGGTAAAAGTACAAGCAATGGGAATATGTAAACACGCATACGTATACAAGAGAGGTATTGACAAAAAAGGAAAGAACACAGTCATCAGGGAAATATATAGCAAATAACAATTACATTAACTGCATCAATTTATTCTATTTTCTCAGTTTCAAATTGCCATGACAATATCACACCAGGCAAAAGAAACAGTGTGTCATGTACTGCATTGTACGGTTCATTGTACTGCTCCTGTTCCCAGTCCAACCGTAACATATACATTGTACAGTTTGACATTATGACACTAGGGGACACTCTGCCTCTGGAGAAGCCTTATCGAAGCAGCAATCTCTTGCTGCAACAAGTAAAACAGTCTCTTAAACTGCATTGGATTTATGGAAGATTACAGCCTGCAGTGTAAAAATGAGGAAATGTATTGATCTTGTCATATAAGGAGACATTCCATTATTTAACAGCTCCCTAAAGCTTCCAGATTCCTGTTTTTTGGGAAACCCAACTTGCATAAAGGAAGCATTACTTCCAGCAACACCTGCTGGTAAATCTGAGATTGCACTCGCTCTGAACATTTAAAGTTGATCTTTAAAGTACATTTATGCCCCGTACACACGGTCGGATTTTCCGATGGAAAATGTCCGATCGGAGCGTGTTGTCGGACATTCCGACCGTGTGTGGGCTCCATCGGACATTTTCCATCGGATTTTCCGACACACAAAGTTTGAGAGCAGGCTATAAAATTTTCCAACAACAAAATCCGATCGTGTCAATTCCGACCGTGTGTGGCCTGTTCCGATGCACAAAGTGCCACGCATGCTCAGAAGAAATTCCGAGACGGAACAGCTCGGTCAGGTAAAATTAGCGTTCGCAATGGATACAACACTTTCGTCACAGTGTAATGTTAAAAATGGTTTAATACAGCGCACTCTTTTCTTCTTTATAATGTGAGAAGAATGAAGTAGTTTTGCTGCTCATATTCACACAGACTTCTCACAAACTTATTTCTTTATTATTTATCGGGATTCCCTTAATATATTTTGATTTGTCACATCTGACAAAAATATTTTTATTATTTTTTTTTTTTTAGGCAGATTTTTTTTATATTTTAGGTTTGTATTTTTTCCAAGGCTGATCTTTGTTTTATTTTATTTTTAGTTTTACTCCAGAATATTTTTGTGTGTGTTTTGTGTGTCAAGTTACCACAACACCATTATTATCTTGTATTATTTAATCTCAAGGAGATTGTTTGGTGTTGGTGTCTCTTGTTAATTTCACATTGTATTTTTGAAATATACCTGAATCCTCACAAACAAACTGTCCTTTTTGAAGGAAAAAACACATAGACAAGTATAATTGAAACCAAAAATCCTTTATTAAGGGCTCAGAACCAAACAAAGAGGGAGGCAACGCTGGATAAACAGCAGAAATTAGCGAAGCCTTGGACCCCCAGGGCAGACATCAATTCTTGAACATCTAAATTGGTGGCCTGAGGAGTCCATATGTAAGGGAGTGCAGTCTGGTCCAGAAGTCCCAGAGATCCGGAAAGCAGCAGATGACATCTGTGTCCCCAGGCTGTGTCCCCAGGCTGCATCTTTTGCCAGACCAGACTGGATCCAGGGTCCTCACTTTCTGGTCTTCCTTCCACGCTTCATTCCCGGCTGTGGCTCTGCTGTTGGAGATGTGGCAGGAGGAGGAGTAGGACCTGGAGGAGGAGGAGGATTATCAGGACCTGGAGGAGGAGGAGGAGAAGTAGAAGGACCTGGAGGAGGAGGACAATGTGTGAGGTCACAAATGTGGGTATCAGATGTTATTTGGCTCCTCAACCCCTTATTGAGAACTTCCAAAATTAATGACTCACACATGAGTTGCTGGCCCTCCTCCATCCGCTGCATTTTACACGCAATTATGCCAGCAAAGTCCTCCTCCACAGTGTGTGGTGCTCCCAGGGCCTCTGTAGCCTTCCAAAAGAGGCCTATGGCAGCCTCCTCTAGGGTACTCCTCTTCCTGCCACTTTCTCTTTGCAGGTGTAGGGGAGGGACCTGCATATCAGGCAGCCTGCTCGGCCCAGCCACCTCCTGGCTGAGACTTCCCTGTGTATGAAAAAGGGACATGGTTTTAGTTTTTTCATCATCAATCACAATCATAAATTAGTACTCCAAACTAACATCTAGTTAACATCATTGATTGGACAACCTGAACTATTTAGAGGAATGCTATACCTGGCTCAAGCTGGGCTCCTCCACATGTTGCTGCCTGGAAGGCCCAGGTTGGGCGTCAGAAGCCTCAGCTGGGGGGGAAGGAAGTGTGGAAGGAAGACTGGAGAGTGATGACCTGGGTTCAGTCTGGCCTGCCAGAAAATGCAGCCTGTCATAGTACCACATCCTGGGAAATAGATGTCATCTGCTGCTCCAGATCTCTGCGAATCCTGGACTTTCTTGCGCTCCCTTAGATATGTACTCCTCAGGCCACCAATTAGGATCTTCAAATAGGTCATGTCTGCCGTGGGGATCACCTGCTTCACAATTTCAAACAATTGATCCAGCGCTGCCTTCCTCTTTGTTTGGTTCTTATAATGTGGGTGGTTGATCTCCCACAGACAAGGCAGCTCCCTGAACATGTCAATGAAGATTGCCATGAAGTCGGTATCGTTCAAGATATCCATTTTCACTGCAAGACACAACACAAGACAAACCCTAATGTCAGGCAAAACTCTCCTAATCTAGTTACAATATAGGCCTCAATCTAGAAGCAGTATAGGCCCAAGTTTGGCTCTTACCTTCGTTATCACGATCGGCGCCTCCCATACTCCTTCGTCCGCTCACAGATCGTAATACTACGCACGCGTGTTACGCTTTATACACACTGCGCATGTGTGTAACTCCGCCCGCCCCTGACGTTCTTTCTAGTCTATTCCCCGCCCCTTTTCGTTCGGCGCAGTGGGTGAAGAGCACATGGAGGAGTCAGAGCAGGTGCGTGCTAATTATAGCGAGGAGGAGGAAAGCCCGGATCCGAAAACGCCCCGATCCAGAAGGAGACGATTTAAGGCCTCAAATATGTCCTTTGGGGAGATGTTGGAGATGGTCGAAATCCTGAAGAAGGCCGACTATGATGGGAAGTATGGACCTTACCCCAACCCCAATATCAGAAAGGCCAAGATCATGGCGAAAGTGGTCAAGAGTCTGCACCAGAATTTCGGGGTACGACGATCGAAAGATCAGCTCAGGAAGCATTGGTCGGACCTGAAATTAAGAGAGCCCGAGCAGTACAGAAAGATCCGGAGAGTGCTGCAAAAAAGTAAGTAGTTGTGCTGTGTTCCTATTCTTTTTGTCTTTATTACGTTCGTGCTGCTCCATATGCTTTGCTTAAGTGTTGTACAGTTTAAAATGGCAACTTTCTTGTTCATGGGCCCATTATTCGTTCGTATCAAACATTTTTCTTTCGGCCTATAAAACACCATTGTTTAGGCCATATGCATTTGCCAACATTTTTTAGGGCCTACTTGTATGAAAAATATTTGGTTGTGTAGATGGGTTTGTTTTACTAGAATGAAATGCAAACTAGATTCTGTGTAAGGAGAGGACACTCAGCAGCTGTTTTCACATCTGGACGCTGGAGCACTAGTGTGGGACACAAGAACACCCTTTTTATTAGGGGGCCCACACAGGTGCTCCAGTGTATACTATAGGGGGGTCTCCATCTGTGAAGCTTGTACAAAACAGGTAAAGTCTTGAAGCTTGACAATGGACAATAAAAATGCTACAACTTGGAACTCTGCCAAAATAGATAATTGTACCCCACTTCCAAGCAATGTTTCATCTATATATTTCGGCCATCAAATATCTGTGTGCTAATTATACCATTTTTGTTTTACATAGGGGAAAAAAGACTCGGAGAACACCCCTCATCCGAGGAGACCACAGACCCCCCCACCTCGGGAAGAAGGGGAAATACCCCCAACCCAAGCAGAGCAGGAGGAGGAAGAAGATGTGGTGGAAATTGGCACCACAACAGGTGAGTGTCTGCGACCACAGACTCAGGTAAGAGATGGATGCTGGCAGATTTTTGATACCTGTTTTTGTTTGGTTTCTATCTTTTTAGGTGATCGTGATGTTGTGGATCCAGATCCTTTCACATCAGAAAGTGCCCAGATCCTGATCGGGGAGATCATGGGGTGTCATTTAGAATTGGAAAACCTCAAGAAAAAAAATCAATGATGTTATTCAAAAAAATAATAACATCATTGATGTTTTGGGGTGAGTTTAAAACCCCTCCAAATCACTTTGTTTTTTTTGTGTGCTACAATCTTAAAAATGTTTTAGCGATGTTTAGAAAAGCCAAATTTTGAAGATGCACACAGTGTGCCAACATGTGCTATCTGCCATCACGGGAGATCAATGGACACGTTTTTGGGGGTGCAACCCCTTCCTCAATAATAAAGTAGCTGTGAGGAAGGGGTTGCTCCCCCAAAACACGTCCCTTGATCCCCCGTGATGGCAGCTAGCACATGTTGACATTCGTAAATTGGTGTGCATCTTGAAAATTTGGCTTTTCCAGGGGTGACTTCACCCCATCTGAAGGCAATATCAAACACAGTTCCTAAATACTCATGTCTGATATTGCCTTCAAGTTTTACCATATGTGAACTTTGTAAGTTCAAGATTTATGTCTTTCTTGTTGGTTTTACACATGCCTGTTTTATCTTAAATGGACATTTCTATTATTGATAATGCCACCCCAAAAATAGTTATACAACAAACACATGTTGGTTTGTTTTAAAAAACCTTTTCTAAATGCACGTGTGATTGTGCAGGTATTAAAAAGATTGTTATCAAGAATGTGTGGATTATTGTCTCAACGCTACAACACTTTTGTGGTGATGTAATTGCTGCTTTCTGTGAAAATGGGGGTTATTTCCTAAGGGTAAATCCTCTTTGCACTCCAAGTGCAGTTTCAGTGCAGTTTCAAGTGCACTTGTAGTGCAACGTGTCTACGCCTTTTGTAAATAACACCCAACAGTACTTTGTATAAGGTTACACACTCACGCCATTTTCAGGACTCCCCACATTGCTGTCAGGGTCAGCTAAAACAAACACAATCAGCAAATGTCACCAAAGATTAGCTTTTTTTTATTTGATAAAGGCTTCACAAATTGTCTGGCATATTGATGGCCCCCCTACCCGCAAAGGACTCAAGGTATCTTAACCAGACATCACGGGCACTCAGGGAGGGCAAGCCAGGACGGCCACTTTCAAGCGCCGTCAGGGTTGTTTCATGTAGAATTTCCGCCTCAGGCCCAACTGAGCCAGCATAGTTGGCAGAATGTTGGCGTAAAAAGTTATGTAGAACACAGCACGCCAGGATTATATGATTAAGTTTATACTCCGCCATATGGATGGGTGTCAGAAATAGGCGGAACCGGCTGGCCATGATTCCAAATGTGTTCTCCACCACTCTTCTGGCTCTGGCCAGCCGGTAATTAAAAACCCTCTGTTCCGGGGTGAGGGTCCTCATCAGGAATGGCCGCATAAGATGGTCCCCCAGTGCAAATGCTTCATCCGCAACGAAGACGAATGGGAGTCCTTCCACATTGTCTTCGGGAGGTGGCAAGTCCAAGCTGCCATTCTGGAGACGCCCGTAAAACTCCGTCTGGGCGATGACTCCACCAACGGACATCCGGCCATTCTTCCCCACGTCCACATACAGGAAGTCGTAATTAGCCGACACCACCGCCAACATCACAATACTATTGAACCCCTTGTAATTATAATAGTATGACCCCGAGTTGGGTGGTGGGATGATGTGGACGTGTTTCCCATCAATTGCCCCTCCGCAGTTAGGAAAGTCCCACCGCTGGGTAAAGTGGGAGGCCACAGTCTGCCATTCCTGTGGCGTGGAAGGAAACTGTTGAGGAAAAAAAAAACTTAGTATTTTTGCACATAAACATGGAAAGCAGATTAGACACAAACATTCTTGGCCAACATCCAGATAACATTTATTAAGGGGAATTTTACAACACCAAAGTATAAGGTACACCTATCATATTCCCCCCCCCTCTCATGGGCCATTTCTAACATTATGGGGGGGATCTTGGACAGGTAACCCTCTTCACTTCATTGAGAGATGAATGCCTAAATAATGGGTATTACTTTGAACAGCCCCTCCTTAGTTACACTATTGGCAGCCCACTGGACAGGTAAGAAGTGTCATAATACAAAGATATAAATACACACTGTACAAATTTGAGCACATTTGGACATTCTGCTATTACCTATCAAGATAATAATAGTATACAAAAACTTTAAACATTACCATTTGAAAGTATACAGGCAGGCCCTTGCACTACATGCTTTGGGGAATTCATCCATAAATCTGACCACAAAAGAGATGGGTATAGTGTGTATGGGTTTGGCAAAGTCAGCAGATAGATGATTGAGGATAGATAGAGAATTGGGATCAGCTGACTTAGCAGTTGGGGGGAGGGAGGGTTAATAAAAATGATTTGGGGACACCACAAAAAAAAGCCTCTGGCACTCTGCCTGAATTTAAAGCACAAATCACATTTCTAAACATTTTAGGGGTTGTTTGGGGTAAAACACTACTGTGGAGCTGACAAAATACATTGTTAAGTGACTACATGAGGTGAATATAGTGGCAGGAGAGCATGCTGGGGAGGTAAGTGAAGGCAAATATGTATGAAGGACTAAAAAAATAATTACATAAAAATCCAGCATGCATGAGGACAAAGGGGACATTCACAGCATATTACAATCATGGTAATTAGGGAATGAGGAAAGAAATACAATATATTAGCAAACATTCAATACAAGAAAATGTGATATTAAAGGATAAAAATCTTACCTTCATATACTCCTTCTGCAGGACCTGGATGATGGCAGAACAGGTCTCTGGGATAATGATACCCAGAGCCTGGGGGGAGATGCCTGTTGAGAACTTCAAGTCCTGCAGGCTTCTCCCCGTCGCCAAGTACAGCAGTGTAGCGACGAGCCTCTGCTCCGCAGTGATGGCTTGCCTCATGCAGGTATCCTGCCTGCTGATATAGGTCAGCAAAGCCAACAAACGGTGAAATACGGGGTCCATCATCCTGAGAAAGTTCCTGAAATCATCAGGATTATTCTCACGGATGTCACGGAGCAAAGGCATATGAGAGAACTGGTCACGCTGAAGCAACCAATTCTTGGTCCATGAACTCCTCCCCACCCTGTTCATGGACTGGACTTGTGTCAAGGTCAGGACCCCAACAGCAAGCCCCTGCACAGCACGAACTCTACGAGGAGTACGTATACGCAACATGGCTAGAAAACGGTCGACTGCTCAGAACGAAGTAACAGAACGCACTGAAGAACAGCAAGGCCTGTGAAGAGCGACCTGAAAAACAGTAACGAACGAACAAGAACACAATGACAAGTCACGCGTAGATTGCTTGCACGCACTGAAGAGCAGATACAAACCCACAAGCACAAACTGAACCGCAGAAAATGATCTGAAAACCACGAGTCTGAAAAAGCGCTAATCGTCTCTCACCAAACTTTTACTAGCACGAGATTAGCAAAAGGAGCCCAAAGGGTGCCGCGCTTGGTTCTGAACCGGCCTTTTCTAGTCTTGTTGTACGTGGTTGACGTCACCACGTTGTTGGCGATTGGAAATTCTGACAACTTTGTGCGACCGTGTGTACGCAAAACAAGTTTGAGCCAACATCCGTCGGAAAAAATCCTAGGATTTTGTTGTCGAAATGTCCGATCAATGTCCGACCGTGTGTACGAGTAATTACAGTTTATAGCTTTCATTTAGGCAAATATAAAACAAAAATAAAGCCTAAGGGTTGGTTTACACCAGACGCAGTCTAGTGCATTTTTATTCTCCCACAAATATGCATGGATCCAATGGCCCTCGTTCACACCAGTGCAGTCAACAAAAGTAGAACATGTTGCATTTTATCTGTATGGAAGGCATCTGGAATGCAGCAAAACACATAAAAACCTCACTGGAACACACATGACCTCAAATGAGATTAAGAAAAACAGAGGGGAAAAAACGCACTGTAACGCATCAAAAACACCCATGCAGAAACTCATTCCGAATGTAGAAACTGTTGTGTGAACTGGCCCTCACTCCAGGTTTACTATGTCTTTATATAGTTCCTTTTTTAATCATGAACTGTCTCCTTTACTAAGAGATGCACCTTGGATTCTGTAAAAAATGTAGCATCCTACATACAGTATACAGAGCTGTGTTCCAGTAGTGAGACTTCCCTTACCGTCCCCAGAACAATACTGACTGAGGCTTTTTATTAAAGATTACGTGTAGAAGAAGGTGGATGGAGGGCGCGTGATCAAAAGCTTACATCAAGGAATTTTTAGTTTATTCATGTACAATGGAATACAAACATGTAGATAATACAAATACTATGTTTCCTAAGAGCAGGCAACAAAATATGCACTAAAAGGTTAAAAATGAGATATGCCCATGTGAAGTATTTAAAATAGGCTGACGCATTTTGAGGATAACCTCTTCATCGGAGCCTTGAGAACATGAGCACAGTCTGTATAAGCCGGTAGGCCAACATGTGTACATAAGGAGGAGTGGCTAGTTGGAAGGTATAACCTGTGATGGATAATTAATTTTTCTTAGCTCCATACCAGTCCACATCCAAGCGATCTACGTGGTATAGCAAAAATATATATTTTTCCTTTATCGGTGGTGTGGAACTGTCGGGTGTACCTGTCTCCAAGGCTGTGTGGGAGAAAGCTGCAGCCTGCGTTCGTCCTTGGGGGTAAGGGAGTCTTGTGATCAGTGAAGATGGGAGGGGGAGGATGTCCAGTCAGATGGTACTGTAGCTGTAGATGTCTGAAACTGTCTCTCCACCTGAGACATAGGTATGTGTCTTTTTTAACCTTTTAGTGCATATTTTGTTACCTGCTCTTACGAAACGTAGTATTTGTATTATCTACATGTTTGTATTCCATTGTACATGAATAAACTAAAAATTCCTTGATGTAAGCGTTTGATCACGCGCCCTCCATCAACCTTCTTCTACACAGTCATTTCCAGACCACCCCTGGTCAGTTGAGGCAGCGGGACACGCATTACTATCTCCTTCAGTTCTTTCACTCTAAACAGTACTACCAATTTACACCAAAAACGCCTTCACAAGCATGACACACACCAGTCTCAGCATCCCTGATCACCACTACACACACACAGGTCATATTGTCCCTGATCACCTCCATACCAGTTACAGTGTCCCTGATCAACGCCACACAAATCATATTGTCCGTAATCACCACAACATCAGTTACAGTGTCCCTGATCCCCACCACACCAGTCATTTTGTCCCTGATCACTACCACACCAGTTACAGTGTTCCTGATCACCACCACACTAGTTACAGTGCCGTGATCACCACCACACCAGTCATATTACCTCTCCTCACCGCCACACCAGTGATAGTGTCCCTGACCAGTGAACATGGCATTCTTTATACAGTCATGTATCAGTAGGCTATTCTTACTTGGCTTATAGAAACAGGAATTGCTATAGGTGATGCTACACTAAACTATGTTCTCTGAACCCTCATCCAGAAGTGACCTTAACAGTATATTGGTTTTAACACAATTGGTTGATTAGTGTGATACACAAGATACAATTTCTGGTACATAATCAGTCTAGACACTGAAAAAGTCTCACGCATGTGCTATTGCTATACTCTGGAGGAGTAGTAGAATGTGTTTTGAGGTATAATTCTACGTATGTCCATGTTGTGTGTGAGAAATATTGTATTAAATTGACAACTTTGTATTAAAAAAATGTATTTTTATTTTCTTTCCAAATTTTCCAGAAATTTGTGGCAAAAAAATTAAGTCTTCAAAAGACTCACCATGTCTTTTATAAAATTACCCTGGGGTGTTCATCAAAATGTGGTCATTTTGTGGGTGATTTCACTGTCCTGGTGCTCCAGGTCCACCAAAAATGTGATAGGCAGTAAGGAAATTAGATATGTAATTTATGCCCTAGAAAGCCTGAAGTTGCTCCTTGGATTTTGGGCCCCACTGTGTGACTAGATTATGAAAAAGTCTCCAGCGTGTGGTATCGTCACACTCAGGAGGAGTGGCAAGATTTGTTTTGGAGAGTATTTCTAAGTATGCCTATAATGTGTTTTAGAAATATCCTATTAGCTGACAAGTTTGTGTAAAAAAATATATTTTCATTTTAAATCAGCATTTTCAAAAAGTAAAGCCTTAAAAAACTCACCAGACCTCTTAGAAAAGAACCATGCAGTGTTTTCTTTCCAAAATGTGGTCATTTTGAGGATCTTTCCACTGTCCTGGTGTTCCAGAGCCTCCAAAAAATGTGACAGGTATTTAGGAAATTAGATGTGTAATTTATACCCCATAGAATGCCTAAAGGTGCTCCTTGGATTTTGGGTCCCTCTGTGCATCAACTTACCGTGCCTAATATTAAATACCCTGGACTGTTTACTTTACAAAAAAGGGTCATTTGGGGTGTATTTGTACTGCGACCCAGAGATCAATCTTATGTGAATAGCAATGTGGTAATGACTGCAAAGTAAAAACAATAAATACAAGTCCCAGGAGTGGTGTTGATAGTAGGGGTGTACTGAAGGGGGTAACTTTCAGCAAAAGTACAAAACAGTCTCTGGGGTGGAAATTTCCGGTGGTAGATAAACACCCAAGAGTGCCTTCACCTTCGAAAGGGGGAAAAAAGAGGAAGAGGTACCCTTACCCAGAGCGTTGGACCCAACTCACCATACGGTTGTGGGTCAATAAGGCATGGAAATGGAGACCTGGAGCCAAACTTCGGAGATGGAATTCACGATGACCTCTCTGGTAGGCAGGTGAGCGTCAAGGACGCCGATCCCAGAGATGAGTGGAAGTCCGCAACACCAATCCCGCACCAACCAACTGAAAGCCTCTCCTCCAGGCCTAATAATATCTTATTACCTCCTCTGTTGCCAGTTCCAGCAATGCCTTCTCTCTACTTCCTCCTTTTTCCCCCTTCCGAAGGTGAAGGCACTCTTGGGTGTTTATCTACCACCGGAAATATTTGTGACACTATATTTTCTGTTGTGTGCGACTTCCAGTTGCATGACACAATCAGCTACACTTTATCCATTTTTTACATTTGTATAACACATTTTTCCCCATAGCTCTTACTAGAGAGATACCAGTCTTGTTTATTACACTCTTCCATTTTCACACATATTTTTGCTTTGTTTTTTTCAGCGCCACACTTTATATCTCCATTGGTATCACAATTAGTCTCATTGTTGTGTTGGTTGCTCACACTTCATAGGTTGGCGCAGTATTTCACATATTTATAGCCAGTACATCAGGACTGATCAATTTTCAAATATATGTATACATACCATAGTTTGACCATGCTATAACTTTCATATGCTGATTTGAGTATTTTTTTACCAAAGAAATGTATCTGAATACATTTTGGCCTAAATTTATGAAAAAATATAATTTATTTGCAAATTTGAAAGAAAAACGTTTTTGTTGTTTCAAAATGTTTGTATTTTTCCAGTTATATAGCAAAAAAAAAAACACCCAGTGTTGATTAAATATGACCTCTATCTGTCACAAAAAAATTCATTTGGATACAGTCTTCCAGGACTGATTATCATTAAGTATGACAGTGCTGAAAACTGAAAAATGTCCTGGACTGGAAGGGGGTGAAAGCAACTGGACTTCAAATGATTAGCACTTGCCATTGCAAGCATTATGATGAATACTCACTCTGGGACTGTGTACTGTGGTATGTGGTGTGCTGACTGCAAGGAGCATCATGGCCTGTATGTGCAGTGGGGTCCAGAGGGTTGGCCGAGATGTTTGACTTTAGATCGCTTTTAAATTTTTTGGGTAAAAAGGTGAACTTACTATTTATGATGTACGTGGTCTTAGATTGTATGATTTTCAAAGACAGTCTCAATGACAGCGTACATTGGCAACACATATTTGACTGTAGAATACATTTTTTTCTTTTATAACTATCTTGGCTTCAGCAGAATCACTCCAAAAGACCTGCAACATATGTAATGCTATTGTTTTAATCTGCCTTTATTTCTGTGGTCATTAAATTTCTACAATAAAAACAGAGTTTAAAGAGGAAGTAAACCCTGATGGGTTTTCCTTAATCTTTTTTGCCCTGCTTTCCCCTGTGATGCATACTAGCCCATTATGTGGCACCTACCTGCAATCGAAGCCCACATTGTCCCCGCTGGTGGTCATATCCATCTTCGCCCCTCTTTCTTCCGGGGCCGCGGACTCTGGCTCTGTGACTGGTCAGAGTCGCGTAACGTCACTCCCGCACATGCGTGTGGGAGCTGTCAGTCATAGCATTTGCTAGTGAAGTAACGACACGGAGGGCCGTTTCTTCACAGCGCATGCTCCAATGATGTCGGGGCAAGCGTATATGGTAAATATCTCCTAAACTTTGCAGGTTTAGGAGATATTTACAGTACCTGCAGGTAAGTCTTATTATAGACTTACCTGTGGGTACAAGTGGTGTAACTAGGTTTACAACCACTTTAAGAATCCACATTTTTACATAGTTATTAGATACACTGGTTAGGCCCTGCCTGCACATGCTTTTAGCAAACATTAATAGAATTACTTTAGCATATTTATGTCAAGCTCTCATGAAGAATTAAAAGACTGCAGATGAAACAGCAGTTTTTGTTGATCAAAAATTAGCCAAAATGTACTAGAGAAAAACAGGTATTTAACTACAGGAATTTGAAATCACAGATGATGCAGCAGTGTAAATTTGGCCAGTAGCAAAGGCCAAAATGTACTGAAGACAAAGAGCACTGCAGATGTTTAGTAACCTCCTAGTTAGGTTGCTTGGTAAATTTTGTTTTTGGCTCACTCTGTAGTCAGAGAAGTTAGAATATCTGTTTTGTTCTGTTGTGGCTCAACAATCTGTGGGATTGATTTGCTTCTCCCTAGTTCTGTTGAGAAACTTCCATAACTTGGGGGTGGGAAGATAGAAATCCTCAGCTTGAATATTTACTACCCTGTGACCAATCCCTGGGGAGGTGTACTCAGTTGGTGGTCAGAAAGGGAGGTAAATAGGTTGAAGCCTGGGCAATAGCCTAAGTTAGTGTGTGCCTATTCTGACCTATCTGAGGATGGACTACTGATGCTTCAGGGCGCTACTTGCTCTTGGAGCCATCCAGGACTGGCTGCTGGACTACTTAGCGCTATGGACTTATCTCTCAAATTCTAGGTCTCCTTTTCAGGTCTGTGAGTAGAGCTTGATTCCTGAGCTGCAGTCCCCATGGTCCCCAGCTGTAGAGAGTGACTGTTCCATTTAGCCCTGAACTTATCCATGGTTCCCAGCTGCAGGGGATTTAGATTGCTCCCTTTTACTTGTGCCAAAACCCCCTAGCTCATAGACTTCAGCTGTGAGAGTAATGATTGTGCTGCTGCTTCAAAAAGAAGTGTCCTCGGCCTGCATCTGTACTCAAGTGTTTTGGAGTATCCCATTCCCCATTGTTCTCCTTCAGTTAAAGATTTCAGTTAAAGATTTCAGCAGTAAACTACAAAAAAAGACATCCCCTGGCCTGTTTCTGTGCCAGAGTGAGTAAACTGTTGCTGTGTGCCTGGCTAACGCTGCACTGAATAGGAAAGAACTTGGGCAAAATCCAGTGGCCCCTATATCGGTAAGTGTTACAGATGATGGCCCTGTAAGAGTTCTTAAAGCCAGGAGGCGGAGGCAGGCATTCAGGTTATGTGATCACTGTGATTGGCTGTCACAGCAGCAACACAGCAACAAAGCAACAGGATTTTCCCCAAACCCATGGTAGCAGCAAACTCAAACATCTTTGTTTATCATGAATGTTACTCTATGCATGTATACAATAAGAAGCAATGCACTTGCACTGAATATAAATGATCTGTGTTAAGATATGATGTGTTGGCAGAACTACTAATTACTAACTTACTAACTGACATATCAGCATGGATCTCACACCACTTCCTTAAACTAAATCTCTCTAAAACTGAGATAAGAATATTCTCCCCTGCCTGCGCCCCCCAAAGACCGAAATACTAGTACAGGTGCATTAGTGAGGCATGTTTCCTTAATTCATTGAGCAGCACTGCACAAAGAGGCTTGCTTTGAATTGAATGTAAAGTCAAATGTTTTCTTTTTTGATTTCGATAGAGTAGGGAAGGGTTCAATAACCATCAGTTTATTTTTGCTTTGTGTGTCCTGTTGGGGAGATTATTCATCTCCTGCGGTGAAGATGCAACAGAAGTGAGAGCAAATCCTAAGGTTGAAGTTGAACCAGAAATGAATCATTCAACATGATAACAGTCTGAAGCACATTTGCAAATCCACCAAGACTAAAAAAAATAGGTAATGGAGGGTTGTAGCTTGGACTAGTCAAAGTCCTGATTCCTGATGTGTATCCCATTAAAACATTGTAAGTGAATTTGAAATAGGCAGTTCATGCAGGGAAACCCATACATTTTTTGCAATTGAAGTAAATTTTGAATAAAGGGGTGGTCAAAATATTCCCAATACACCATCTGTTAATATTTTTTGTGGAATAAATGATATATGTTGATGTTTTAGGTGTATCATCTTTATCAATGAAAATCGACTGTTTCCCTGAAATATTTTGAAAAATCAATCATTTCCATGGGGGATACCTACTTTTTGTCATGACTGTATCTGAGGCTAGATCCACTTTAATTATGCATATTCTTGGCCAGGCTACTACATGATTTAGAAGCAGACACTACATCTGGAAAATATATTATATGATAGCAGATGTAAACTTTAAATGAATGACATTTAGTTTTCTAAAAAGATGTGTATTGTAAGCCATTACCTTTTAAAAAAATAACATCTGCAAAGGGGTGTGCCCGGGGTGTGCCTGGGCACACCCTAATCACCCTGTGCACATACCTCCCAATTGCCAGATTCCCAGATTTTAATTCAATCCCAGTGTCATGGCACTCCAAGCTGGATTCTGGAGCCCAGTGGGGGAGCACATTCCGGCACTCGGCCCCTGAGAAACATTTTTTCACCTACAGCTACAAAGGAAATGTTTGCTTATGTCAGACAGGAGGTGTGGGAAATAAAGGACAGCACAGCGAGTAGGGAGGCAGGGCTAAGATGGACTGTGATTGGCTTTATACCAGGGAGGGGGTGGGTGCTAAAGGCCGACGTGGCAGTGGGGACGGGTCTATAAGCCAATCACAGTCACCCATAGCCCCACCCCCTACACTGAGGGCCGTACTTGAGTACCCGCCATAAGCAAACAGCGTTTCCTTCGTACCTGCCTGTGACAAGCCCAGCTGCAGGGGAGACACAGAAAGAGGAATAACTTACTTCTGTTTTCCGTGGACTTTTCACATTACTCAGGATACTGCAACTTCAGCTCTTCCCCCTATTCCCCTATTCCCAGGTCCAGTAGGTGTGACTATAAGTAGCTGTAATTTAGCCCCACCCAAGTCAGTAATAAAAAAAGTTCAGATTGGCTTTCAGACTAATACGGTGCAATTTTCACACACCATGGGTGCCGCACAGTGTACCCGCTGTTTTCATGTGGTATAGGTGCACTTTGCCATAGACATAATAGATTATATCCCATGGTCTTGATGCACTTTCTGAAAGTGCACCAAAACCACCCTTTCAGTTTTTGTTTTCAGAAAGCCCACCAAAACCACAGGAACATGAACATCTGTTTTCACCTCTAATATTTATTTTGTCACAACTCAATGCTGCTGATCTCCTGCAACCTTATTTCAGCTGTTTCCTGTCTACATACACTCCTGCTACATTTTATTTCTTAGGGTGGGTTTCCTTTATGTGACAACAGTGAACTCTGCAATGTGTATCAGCACACCCATTTGCAGTTCCAATTCAGAAAGCATATGACACGGTGACAATGCAGGAGGATAATTTTAAAGAGTGACACAGGGGGAGATTTACTAAAACTGAAGCATTCAGAATCTGGTGCAGCTGTACGAGGTAGCCAATTGGCTTCTAAAACCATCTATACATGGGTCGAATTCCAAACTAATTTTCTTTTGAAAATCATAACCAAGAATTTTCGTTCGAATTTCGCACCATTAGTGGGTTACAGCAATGGCCAATTTTCGTGCAGCCATCGAATTTCAGTTATGTTGGAAATTTTTGGAAAAACAAATACATTTCCAATCAATGATGAGAGAATCGTGCAAGAAATATAGTTGAAAAAGACATGCGCATGAGCTGTGACCTGGAAAGAAAAGAAGATTCCCAAACACGAAAATTATTTTCTGTAGCAACATGAGGTGAAATTGAAGGCTTGGTTGGTCGAATTTTGAAATCAAATCGAAAACAAAACAAAAAATTTCTGATTTTCAAAAGAGAATTTGTCCGGAATTCGACCCATGTATGGCCTGCATTACTTCAGCTTGTTCAATAAGACTGACAATAAAACCTGGAAGCTGATTGATTTCTATGCAGAGCTGCACCAGGTTTTGTACAATCCAGTATTAGTAAATCCCCCCTGTAGTGTTGTCACCCTATAACAGGAAGTACCTGAAGTAATAATAAAGCTTTGCCCCATCTAACTGACTGAACTACCTATGCGTCCCATCCCGACATATATTAAAGAACAAGATTCCTCAGAGAGTGGGACTTTGAATGGACGCAAGGCAGTAATAGTAAAAAAATATAACAGTCAATCAATTAGAAACATGAAATGCATATCGCTGTTGATAAAAACATATATAAGGGGAAAAAACAGCTGAAAAATGGAGGGAGGGAGCAAATGAATGTCCGACGCGTTTCAATTGCATCGTAAAGTGCAGATCTTCTTCAAGGGCCTTGCGATTTGCACCACTCCAAATGCTGTAGTTCCCAAACATAAAATTATTTCACCAGCAGCTGAAGGAAAACACTCAAGTACTGGGAATGAGGCATCCGTCAGGGCCACACCGAGAAACATCACCCAGAGACCACCCTAGATCCACCAGTACTCCCTGAAGCTGCTCGTAGTCATTTAGGAGGGGATTTGTAACTGCCAAGGTAGTGTCCAACTTATTTATGGAAGCCCAATGGGTATATATATCTCTCATGGAGGGTATATCCAATCCGAGCAGGGTTCTCATATTGTGCGATGGAGCTGTGTCCAACTTGCAGTTATATGCGATAAAACCCTGAAGTCTTCATCCTTATGGTGAATTGCTTGAAAAACGGCAGTTGTCACCACCATGGTGGATGGAGCAGAGATGCGTAGTCAATCAGCTGCAAAGTCAAAAGTGACTATAACAGGAAGTACCTGAACAACAACCCTTATGACGGGATCATCATGTATTTTGTAAAGCTGCAAATTAAAAATGATTGAAAACAACTTTTGAAATGACCTTAACATGCCTAATCTTACATAAGGTTTTAGGGATTGGATTTACATATACTTTTATTTGGTAAATTGATTTGTTTTTGCAGCTAAAACTGTGGGTGATTGAACATAAAATAAATGAAAAATGGAAGTAGAATTGAGTTTATTTTATTGCTAAGTAAAAAAAAAGAAAAGGAAGATCTTGGGGATCCAGATAATTCTGCAGGTCTATTAATTGCTATGAAAATTGTCATCAATGTATAAGGTCCTTATAAAAAAAAAAGAAAAGCACAGCTTCAATGTATACTGCTAGCTAGGCAAGCAGATTTAATATTTAAACAAACTAAAGCTTCAAGGTAGATATTACAACTTAAAAGCTATCAAAGGTTTTAGACATCCAAAGCAAACATTCCAATTATATACTGTTTAAAGGAGCAGAGAGATTTTACTTTCCTTTATCTGGTACAATATGTGGAAATAGGGCTTAGCTGTGATCAAACACAGCTGTGATAAAAGACAAGAGCAAAGCAATGAAGTCTTAGGCCTCACACACGGTTTGATTGTTGTATGACTGAGCGTCTGATTTTCGTCCAAAGCACGTGTGAAGAATTTTGTCTAGCATACTAACTATCCGCAAATTGTCGTTTGACAAACACGAACGTAGTGACGTACTATGAGAGTATAAAGAGGAAGTTCATTTCTCAAGCTCCACCCTTTGGGCCTCTTCTGGTAATTTCGTGTTAGTAGAATTTTGGTGAGCGTTGATTCGCGATTTTCAGATCATACAAAACAAATGCCTTTTAAAATATGTTTGGCATAACTACATCAGTATCACCAGCAAAGCAGCTTAATTATTGTCCCATTAAAGAAGATCAAAATGTGCGCTGCATTTTGACATTTCATCAGCTGCCGCGTCACAAATGTTAATTCTAGATTACGAACGGTAGTTTACAAGACCAAATTCTTCCCAGTCGTTCCTTGATTCCAAGCATGCGTGTTTGTACTTTCGACTTTTGTGTGACGATTTCTGTACTCACCATCCGAAAATCAGAAGTTGAGTTCACATCCAACAAAAATTTTATAGCCTGCACATCCAGCTTTTGTCTGATGAAAAAGTCAAATCGGCTGTTGAAAGCACCGTACTAACGATCCGAAATTCCGCAGACAGCTCGTCTTACGAATTTTCCCTTCTGATTTTCATATCGTGTGTATAAGGTCTTATTGTTATCTTTTCTTGAGGAAAAATAGTGATAAATCAGGAAGTGAACATGTGGCCAGGTTATGGACATTAAAGTGGAAGTTCAGTCAAAATCTAACTAAGGCTAAACCTACTCTGACCCCATTCTAAGATTATTCTATCTACCCTGTGAAAGAAAAGAGAAAAGATACTTACGTATTCTGAAGCCACTTCAGTCACATGATCAGGTCTCAACTTGGTGAGGAATGCTGATGAAATCTGGCAGAAGTAATAATAAAAAAATATAAATAAAAAAAATGTGTGAGTGTGGTGTTGCATGAGATGCAGTGCAGCCTATAGAGGAGACAGAGTTTGTGTCTGGGTTGGAGAAGTAAACACATAGGAGAGTGTAGGGAGGGGGGGGTGGCTGGGTGCACCCCACACACACAAGTAGGTGACACACTCTGCATGGGGAAGGTACAGATGGCAGTTAACTTTTGCGGGGCAGTGCAGAGAAGAGCCCAGTCTGAGGGTGACAATGATGTCTGGTGTCCGCACACACAGTGTGGACTTGGCTCTGTGTCCATAGCTCACTCACCTCTTCTCCTAGAACAGGGGTAGACAACCTCGGTCCTGCAACTGTGGTGAAACTACAAATCCCATCATGCCTCTGCCTCTAAGAGTCATGCCTCTGATTGTCAGGGTCTTGCAATGTCTCATGGGACATGTAGTTTCACCACAGCTGGAGGGCCGAGGTTGCCTTCCCCTGTCCTAGGACATGGTAGTCCACTGAAGGAGATGCGATCCCCGATGGGTGACAGCAGAAACAGGTGTCCGGGCACAGCCTCCGAGGAGAGTGGAGGGAGGTCAGAGCCTGTATTCTTCTCTCAGCACCCTGGAGTGGCTCTAACGGAGTTGGAAAACTTTTCCTCGGATTGGTGCTGGCAGCAGTCAGGCATGTTCTTCCATTCCCTGTGTCCGCCATCCTGTCACATGTCCCTTCTGCCTGGGGGCAGCACCGCCCCCCTAAAAAATGCCAACCAAGACAAACACCTTGTTTGCCACGTGGTAGATACACCCCTGAACACACACCTACTTTTCCAAATAATTATATCTGTCCTGGTGTCAGCCTCAGCCTGAGCATTTATTTAGAGCCCCAGTCTCACACAGATCTAAGGGGTGTCCGACCAGACCAATATTTTTTTATTGGTTTTAAAAGAAGTTTACTTACACTACATGACAGTACACCCAAAGGAGAGGTAATGATCTAAAGGAAAACGGAACTGAAGGACTGTACATTTACACTTTTTTCAGCATTTCTTTTTCTTCCGGGACCGAGTAGGCTCTGTTCCATTCCTTACCATACCCTATCTTATGAATCTCAGTAGTAGGGCTTTGGGTGACAGGGCCATGTTTTTCAGCTTTCTGGGATGATGTTTGTGAAATGAAAGGATTCCCACACTTATACAAGTATTTTTTTCTTGGGTCATCTTGGTACCTGGGGAAACAAAGGGAGATATTTTTTCCAGGGAATACTGATCCAGTGTTCAAATCTCTCATTGGGTCACCTAACCATGGTACAGGGGCAACAGTAGACTCTCATTGGGTCACCTAACCATGGTAAAGAGGCAGCACTAGTAAGACTGGAATATGAACCTGATGCCTGCAGTCTGCTTTAAAACCCAGAACACAAAGTACATCAAATTCAGTAAAAGGTCCCACTTTCTTTATACACAAAGATTTTCTCCTAGAAAGGCAATAAGAACATTTTTGTAATTCCACTATCTGGAAATTATGTGAGAAAAAGAAAAGATTTCTTTTTCCAGTAAAATTTAAATAATCAAGAAAAGTAGTAACACTTTCAGTAGCAAATCATATGGATGAAGGTTTAGATGTAGCACATGGAAAATATTTTTTCAGTGAATACAACATGAAAGGTAAGATCGAAACAGAACAGAATATTATTAGTAATTCTATTTCCTAAAAGAATATAGAAAAGAGCTCAGTCATAGCTTTTGAGACTTTATTGTGTATATGTAAACTTCAGTTTTAGGCAGAGTAGGGAAGGATTAAAAACCTTTCAGTTTTTTTTTTTTGTTCCCCTCACCTCCTGTTCTGGAGAATGAACAGAAAATGAGAAGAAATGTTTTCAAAGTAAATTAGAGAATTGTCATAGGAATAAGTGTCCCCATACTTTGATTTTTCCTCACCTCTTGTCCTGGACACAACTCAAAATCTTTTGGTTTCCTCTTACGTTCTATCTTGGTGACAATGAATGGTGTGTCATGGGCAGGCGTCCATAGCCACAGGGAGAGAGACAATCCAGGAAATACCAGAGTATACCTGGGGTTGCATAGAGATGCAGGAGTCACAGAGTTTGCACTGAAATCACATTATGAAACAGGATGCTTTGGCATTACTGTGTCATGCAGGATGCTTTGGGGTTACCAGGTGACATAGGATGACAGGTATTACAGGGGAGACTCGAGACATAGGAGTCCTTGGAGACAGAGGAGTGCTTGGAGGCACAAGAGCACACAGGAGTCACAGAGGTCACTGGAGTCACAATGGACACTAAAGCTAGCCATACATGGATCGAAATTCAGCCAGTTCAGAAGGGACCAGCTGAATAATTCCGGGACTTTCTGGGAATTGAGTTTTTGAGAGAGACGCTTGATAGGATCAGTAAGCGACTAAGGTTCACCTTCATAAAAGTTCATTGTTCAAGCAAAATACATGGGCAAAGGCCTGAGTCCACAGGGAAAGAGACAGTCCATGACATGCAGGAGCGTACCTTGGATTGCATTGGATGCAGGTTTTACAGTGATGCTCAGTGCACAGTGGAGTAACAGGATTCTACAGGATGTTCCGGGGTCACTGCATGACACAGAATGATCTGGGGTCGCTGTGTGACACAGGATGCACAGAAGTCATAGGGGACTCCACAGACACAGA